>NC_081414.1:867657676-868885176 GCF_030272615.1 Cryptomeria japonica
ACATGCACCTCTGTAGGTTTTATACATAGCTTGTCAAAGTATCCTAAAAGAAAAAGAAAAAAAGAAAAAAAAAATCATCCAATGGTGAAAACCACTTCGGCGGCACCCTGGGCAAGTACCATGGTGAAAACCAGGATACTAGTGCTATGTGTAGTGACATTTCTCCTTCCTCCTTTAGAATTAAATCCTCTCTTTACATACTCACGCATGCACATTTCCACTCCCACCTTCCACAATAAACTTGGCCAATCGTACCATGGCAGGTTGTTGATCTATCTAAGATTGGTTTCCCTTCATGCATACTTATCATCCCCCATTACATTTCAAACTAGTACCTTCCTTTCCTTTTCGTTCATAACAAATCAGGTCCAATCTACAACTGGGGCAAAATGCTACATCTAGTGATGGAAGTGGTACCCTGAGCATCACACATTTTAAGAAGTATAGTTTCTTCTATTTTTCTTGAGTCTATCCACACATAATCCACAATGAAGTATCACTTACATTACAGATCCATAGAAAAAGTTTCCTCTTCTCCGTAATAAGATATTAGGTTCATGGATTCAGTCAATTTCAGATAATATGCAAACAACAACAATGGGATTCAACAAATAAAATCTTTCAGCAAACTCGAACACCATTATTGTTTAGTGTTGTCTATCCTTTTTCTAAAAGTAAACATTGTGATCAAAATCAAATAGACTTATACAGGTGACAAGAGACACTAAACTTGAGGACATCAGTGGATGTTGGTGTTAAGTCTTGGTTTTCTTTAGATTTTATCTTTCTTTTTGGTGACATGTCTTTTATCTTTTCTCGGATGTCTTTGATTGGAGATTTTATCACCAGGATTTCTTTGACTATAAAGGTGAGGATGGGGCATCATCACCTTTTTTTTTTTGATGTCTATGGATTGTCTCTTATTAATATTATGCCTTGTCCAAGGATATGAGGACATTATGAGAATAGTGTGAACTGGGGCATTCCTTGTTTGTGACTTTCTGATCTCCATGCAAATGAGTACAATGAATTTATAGGTCAAACCAATACCTTGATTTTCATAACCTATTTTTCCATAATAAATATCAATAATGACAAAGCACAAGAATCTCTTTCACTTCCATATCTTCTATCTTCCATCCCCCTTTCCTGATTGACCTCCATCATCCTTCCTGAGTCTATGTAGCCCGCTATCACATGACTGAGTATAATGATATGCCAAAAATATTTGTATTTCACAGATTACATTTGCATCATCACGTGATAGTATATCTCATTTTATACATACATATAGATATCACAATAGCATTGAATATTGCACATATCATTAGTTAGTATCTATATTCTCATTTAAAACATAAAATGCCAAAAATAATAACACATCATACATTATCATCATGTAAATAATCATTAATAACATCATATTCATTTGCATTTCATACATTCCCATTTGTATAACATATAAAAATATAAAAAGAACAAACATCTTGCATTTCATCATGTACATATTTGTATAATTATTATAAGAATCATATCAGATCATCATAAAACATATAGAAACATCACATAGGAACACATGCATATAGCTTCTACAAGGATGGATCACACACACACAAAAAAAAACAAAAAAACAAATATATATATATATCATAAGTGTCATGAAACAATGATGTCAAAATACATCATATGGCTGCAATCACCCAAAGGTATCTACATAATCATACCAAAATTGATACAATCTAGATTATCTCCTCTATCCCCTCCTGTAGACCCTCTGGGCCCATATTTTCACCAAAGCAGTTAACATTCTTATTTTTTCCCAAATCTTAGGTATATACAATGTATCTCAATCCTATCCCCTTGATCGCATCATGGTCCTCATTAGTCAAATTGGTTTGTAACTATTGTGTCACAAGGAATCACTCTCTAGACTCAATCTAGGGTAAGTACTCCTGCATCCAATCAAATCAATTGTGTCAATCCTAGTGGTACTTATGTCTATCACATGGTGCTTCTTATCAAGCTCTATCCTAGTGCTTATGTTTATCACATGGCACTATATCCTAGTGTATATGTTTATCACATTACACTATATCCTATCTTTCTAAAGCAGTCATTGGATTTTATCAATTCGATGGATTATCCTACACTTGACTTAGCAAACCTACCTATTTTAGGGCACCTATTGAGTGAATCCTCTCAATAGCTTATCCAATTGGTAATGTATGTTTATCACATAATTTTCAATTGTAGTCTTGTTTTTAATTTCTCTTCCCTAGGGCATCTGTTTAAGTGAATCCTCTCAGTAGCTTATCCAATTAATAACATGCTCATCACAAAACTATCAATTTTGGCCTTTTAAGATGTAGACGCAATTTTGTTGAGTCCTCTTGAGTCAGTCTTTTTCTTGCATGACCTTGTCACCCTATCTTCTTAGTCCTTTCTAGCCTTTCTTTTGGTTCATCATTGTTGCCATTTTGTCTTTTAGGCAACTTTTCTACTTTAGTGGACTTTATTTGAATATTTTTATGGTTTGTAAACTTTGTGGTTTTGGGTCCCTGTTAAACTCATTTTTTCCTTTATGAAAAACAACATCAAATAAAAGATCATTAACGATAGGAGAATATTGGAGACAAGCCTATCGTGAATGTGAATGGTATAATCATTTTCATTTTATTACTATTTGCATGTGTGTTAGATCTCTATTGATGTTTTGTTGAACTAGTTTGTAGACTTGGGTTAGTGGTTGGATATTTAAGGTTTACATAAATAGTTAGATTATAAATTTTAATTTACCAATGTTATAATATTATATTAGTTTTATTATATCATATTAAAATATAATATTTTAATATTTATTAATAGTACAATTATTAATACATGAGAATTATCACATTCCACTTTAGGACCTGCAACTTCCACAATAACCTTCATGGACAAAAGAGAAATATTTCACCAGAAATGATGATGAATTCAGATGACTGAAAATGTACATGAGATCTCCTTATAGAGGAAAGAGAAAAATACAAGTGCCAATGAGGTGCAAGGGTAGGTACAACCACCCTACACAAAATACTAGAAGTAGGTAGCTATTAAAATAATATTAACCTTACATCCAACCTAGGAGAAGATAATACCTAAGTAAACTTCAGATGTGAGTAAATATTAATTTACTCCAAAACCCCCCATAAAAGTGCAACTTAGAGAGAAGATTATTATGCAAGATGAGCAAGATGGGTCCCAACAACAAGTCCATTTAAGGTACCCATGTACAAATGAAAATGCAAGGAAAAGAAATCTCTCATAAAGTGGAGAAAGGGAGAAAACCACATGGGAAAAAACTCCTCTCCAAAACAGAGAAAACAAACAAGAAATTCATGATTCATGAAGGACACAAGACCCCCCAAGGACTATGTCATCACAATAGAATATGGATCAAGTACATATGATCTTTAAACAATAGAAGAAGAACCTTTAGATGATCCTATCAACAACATGCACCTTCATAATTTTTATACATATCTTGTCAGAGTATCATAATTTAAACATATCAAAAGAAAAAAGAAATATTCTTCCAACAAAGAAAACCACTTCGGTGGCGCCCTGGGAAAGCACCATGGTGCAAATTGGGTTATTGGTGCCATGTGTAGAGATATTGCTCCTTCCTCCTTCAGAATTCAATCCCCTCTTTACATACTCATGCATACACCTTGCCACTCCTACCTCCCACAATAAACTTGACCAATCCCATCATGGCTGATTATTGATCTACCTAGGATTGGTTTCCCTTTAGCATACCTATCGTCCCCTACTACCTTTCTAACTAGTACCTTCCTTTGCTTTCTGTTCATAATAAATCAGGTCCAATCTATAATTGGGGAAAAATCCTAAATCTAGTGATGGAAGTGGTACCCTAAGCATCACATGTTTTGAGGAGTATAGTTTCTTCCAATTTTCTTCAGTCTATCTGCGCATAATCCACAATAAAGAAACACTTATATTATAGATCCACAATAAATTTTTGACTTCTCCACAATAAGATACCAGTTTCATGGATTCACTCAGTTTTAGATAAGATGAAAACAATAGCAATGGGCTTTAATAAATCAATTCTTTTAGCAGACTTAGATATTATTATGGTTTAGTGATATCTATAATTTTTTTAAAAGTAAACATTGTGACCAAAATCAAATGGAATTATATAGGTGAGAAGAGCTACTAAACTTGAGGACTTTAGTGGATGTTGGTGTCAAGTCTTGGTTTTCTTTTGATTTTATCTTTCTTTTTGGTGACATGTCTTTTAGCTTTTCCAAGATGTCTCTAACTAGAGATTTTATCTCTAGGATGTCTTTGACTAGAAAGGCAAGGATGGGGTATCATGACCTATTTTTCTTTGATGTCTATGGATTGTCTCTTAAAAATACAACATCTTGTCCAAGGATATGAGGATGCTATGAGTCTAGTGTGAATTGGGACATTCCTTGTTTGTGACTGTCTAATCTCAATTCAAATGGGTATAATGACTTTCTAGGTCGAACCTATACCTCGATTGTCATAACCTATTTTTTCATAATAAATCTCAATGATGATAAAGCAGAAGAAGCTCTTCCACTTCCATATCTTCTATCTTCCATCCCACTTTCATGAATGACCTCCATCATCCTCCCTAAGTCTATGTAGCCCACTATCACATGGCTGAGTATAATGACATGCCAAAAATATTTGTATTTCATGTAGATTGCACCTAAATCATCACATGATAGTATATCTTATTATATACATACATATAGATATCACAATCGAATTGCATCTTGCATATATCATTAGTTAGTATCTGTATTCTCATATAAAACATAAATGCCAAAATAATAACACATCATACATTCTCATCATGTCAATAATCATTTGCATAATCATCTTCATCTACATTTCATACATTCCCATTTGCATAACATATAAAAATATAAAAAGAACAAACATATTGTATTTCATTACGCACATATTTGCATCCATATCATAAGAATCATATCACATCATCATAAAACATATAGAAGCATTACATAGGAACACCTGCATATAGCCTCTAAAAGGATGGATCATCTCTCTCTCTCTCTCTCTCTCTCTCTCTCTCTCTCTCACACACACACACACACACACACACACACACACACACACACACACACACACACACACACATCAAAATAATAAGTCTCGTGATACAATGATGTCAAAATACATCATATGGCTACAATCACCCAAAGGTATCTACATCATCATGCAAAAACTGATACAACCTATATTATCTCGTCTATCTCATCCTGTAGACCCTCCAGGCCCATCTTTTCACCAAAGCATTTAACAGTCTTTTTTTTTCCCAAATCTTAGGCATATACATAATGTATCTCAATCCCATCGCCTTGATTATGACATGGTCCTTAGCAGTCAAATCGGTTCATAACTATTGTGTCATAGGGAATCGCTCTCTGGATTAGAGTATTTGGGTCTTTACTTGATTAATTAAACAATATTTGTTTAATTAAGTTCCCTTTATCTCTTTTACACTTAAGCTAACTTTAGGTGCATAATCATTAATTCTTTTATTAATTACTATGTGCAAGCCTAGGTTTTCCTTTTTAGGGTTTCTTGACCTATTAGAGGATATCTCTTTTCTTTGTATTGTAAGATTGATAGATTATCACATTACACATTTTGTGAATATTGAGCTCTCATCTTTTGAGCATATTTTTTGTGTATTTGTTTTATCTATTATTTGCTTCCTTGCTTCTCCTTGTAATAGGTTATTCAGCTTGTAGAGATCATTTAGGCTCCTATGGTGTTGTATTTCTTAACTCTCACATGGTATCAGAGCTTCAGATCTGCAACTATCTATACTTGTTTTGAGATTTTGTGCTTGGAAGTAGATCTAGGGTTTTAGGAAGTTTTTTTTATGCACCTAGGGATAGGCCTTTTTTTGTGAGTACTTTGGGCCTAAATGGACCTTGCCATCATGCTCAAAAGGCCCAAAAACCCTTATGGTCATATCAAACTTGACCATTTTTGGCTCCTAAGCCTCTGGGAGTATTTTTTTCTCTAATACCAGGTCGTACGACCTTGGCACATAGTTTGAGAATTTTATTTTTTTTAAAATGCCTTTTTACAGCATGCAGGCCAAATGAGTTTTATTTGAAAAAAATAAAAAAATCACAACAAAAATAAAAAGGTAGAGTTTTTTAAAAAACAAAGAAAAAAAAAATTTGTGGGGTTTCCCCACTGTATGCAGGGTACCGTGGGGCCCCCTAGCCTACTAAAGGTCTGGCACCACTGGTGGTTCTAACAACGCCACCCCTAGCTCCCCGTCGGCATCCGCTTTCCCGGCCCCCACCAGCCCTGCCTTCTCGGCCCCCACCATCGGGACACTCAGAGTGGATTTGATAAAAAAGAAACCTTTCAAAATATTCAGGTAAATATAACTAGCAAGTGTAAACCAAAATTCAACAACCTTTACCAGCGACAAAATGGGAGCTTCACAAAAGAATATGGACATCCATCAAAGCCTAATGAAGTTGGATTTTATTACAATTAAAACATCATGCTCTGGTGGATACGTATTCAAATTGTGGATTCACAAGCAAGGAATGTGAGCTAATTGATATATTGACAATGCATGTAAATTGTCTGATAGAATGCTTCAAAAGAGATGCCATCTCAAACAGAGTTTAGTTCTTTGGAGGCAAGAAGGAGCTACTTGGAGGAAAGATTTTCAGCTAGACCAAGGGGATTAAATTGACTATATTATCATGTTAGTTGGACTATAACTCCCTAGAGTTCAATGACATCTAGCTCTAGCAGAGTAGCTCGATCATGCTTTCATTCTTTCCCTCATCGCGGGTTCTCATGAACTTGATCTAGCTAGTTGTGGATGGAAGAAAGAAAGCTCCATCTTTCACCCATGGTGTGGGAGGGGAGAAAGAAAGATAATTGGTGGTGCCACCCAGGCCGGATGGAGATGACTTTCATAGGACATGTCGTGTTGCTTCCCTTCTGCCTCGCATCAATGATGTAGAGTTAAAGAACAGGTTATGGACATTCATCAAGGCATAAGAGGATAGAGAGAATACCTTTTAAATCAAGCATAATAGTCTTCACATGTATGGTTTAGTAATTCCTTGAGAAGGGAGGTAGAGATAGTCGATCTCCTTCAAATAGACTAGGGATAAAGTGCAGTACATGATAGAGAACTGATCCTTTGGGCAGGGCACTAACCTTTAATCCCTTTCCACCATTCTCCAGGGGAGGGGGCAAGGAAACCAACTAGATTTTCTCCACGAACAACTTAGGGGCAATGAGTTCACCATCCATTCTTGTCTCTTCACCGATGATAGATGGGGAGAAAGAACCACAAGCCTTTCTTGTGGGGGCGAGGCAACCAACTAGCCTTTTTTCCATGAACAACTTAGGGGTGGCAGGTTCACCATCTTTTCTTGTCTCTTCACCAATGAGTAATGGGGAGAAAGAACCACAAGCCTTTCTCTCCCTGAATAGATAATGGTCAAGCTAACTGGAGCATACTTACAACAAGTGAATTGCTTAACAGAATGCCTTAAATAAATGTGGTCTCATTTAACATAGTGATTGCAGTAATGCAAAAAATTGAATTGTTGAGAAGATAATAGAAACTTTAAAACAAATGCAATTTATAGGAGTAAAGTAAAACCCCGCAATATTTTTCAATATTGTCCAAGCACATGCCAATATGGGAATTTTGAAACAAAATGCTTTTTGTCAGACATCATACTTGCAAGCGCTCTGGCTGACATGCATAAGTAATGTGGAGGCCAAAATACAACATTCAATTTGTTTGACGAGATTCTTCAAAGAAATAAGAGTCTTTAGGAATGTATGATTGCAAGGCTTGCACGATGGATTCATTGAAGAGATTGTGAATGGAAAATACAGTTAACAGGATTGCATGCAAAATGTAAGAGTATGTAAAACTATTGAATTAAATGCCTCCAAGAGAAATCTTGCAGAATTAAATGAAATGATTGCAGAATGAGCAAGGCTCCATAACTCCAAGGAAGTGTGAGTGACATGGAGGATGTGATATGATGGCCAAATTTCTCAAAGAGAATTCACAAATATGCAAGGTGACCAAGAAGGATAGCTAGCTAATGCAGTTGGAATGTATGTCTTTGGAGGATGGATGACTACTTTATGTCAATAATCAATGCACTAAAGCATGAGCATGTTGTGATTTAAAACGGTGAGATGATGACAACTTCAGATGAAGTGGATAAAGATGGAGAAGTGCTTCAACATAGCTTATAACTTGGTTCTTCATCAATATTACAAGTTTGAATTTGTATTTTTGTAAAGGATGACATGTGGGTTAGTTTATGATAGTGAAGATTTTTCACAGATAATTAACAAACATGCAAGATGGCAGTAAAGGATTCTAGTTGATGTGATTGCAATGGGTGTGTCCTAGAACAAAAGATATTGGCAGATGAATACCTTGTTTCAATGATCAAGATACTGACATATGGAATAGATGGTGAAGTGATTACGAGATAAAATGAAGCAAATGAAGATGGAGGCCACCTCAACAAAATCGACAAACATATTATTTCTTCAATGTAATGGGTTTGAAATTATTTTTGTAAAAAGTGACTTATGTTGCTTATTGTAACCAAAGGTTAGAAAAGTTCACCTCTTCTGCACATAAAAGTGTAAGTTACTAACTCATTGAAATTTACGCAGAAAAGAGTTTGCTATTGTTAGGAATCAGAGGCAACTGAGAGGGGACGGGGTGAATCAGTTGTCTAATAATTTCAACCCAATTATAACTTAATCAAACTGGATACTTAATACCAGTAAACTAAACTTAATGTTGGTAAATAGATAACAATTAATATCAATACCGGTAAAGTTTAATGCATGAAATAGAAAGAGAAACAACATCCACAACACATAACATGGAGATTTGTACATGGAAACCCTGTAAGGGGAAAAATCACGGTGGGAAACCTTACCCATAATCAAATGATACTACTGTAGATAGTATGTGTGTACAAATGGGGTCTACACATGCAGAAAGGCTAGCTACCTAGAGCTCATTTCTCAAACACAAGATGGGAGTCTCACTGACTATAATTGGATGATTAAACTCAATGATAATGTATTTCTCAAAGTAGCATCTTCAATGTTGGATTCAGTACCATTTAAGCTCTGATTATCTCCTTCAAACCTTCCTTGAATCTTCAAATGATGTTTGTGTGAGTAGCTCTGCTTATATTCACATATACCAAATATCACAACCTTGGCATACCATACTACATTCCATTACTCATAATCTCACAAATGAGATCTTACATATATACCAAAACCTAAGACCAAATGTGTAAGTCGACTCACTAAGAATATTACAATAAAATAAATTACAACAAGTCAAGATGTGATGCATCATGTCAGCTCAATTTAATTACAACAATAACCAATCAATTAATCATCTCCATGATGTGCCGTGCTGATCTGGAATAGATAATGCATGTCAGTCCATATCCTAGACCAATTTGTCAGTAACAACAAATATGTTAGGCTGATTAGACCATAACCAAATCACCAAAACCAAGTGTCCAAACCATGTCTTTGACATAACCAAGTGATCTCCAGATGATAACAACTCATCCTTAGTGCCAGTGAACAATATAACCTGTTGGTGAACCAAATACTGGTGACTGTGCATAAGTCACTAAACTTGCCAGTGAACATAACCAAAGATCTCCAAAAGGATAGGTGTTGATAAGTGTTGACATAAATGACAAAACTAGTGCAACACATCCATAATACCAATAGTTATTAACCCTAGATTGAAGTTTGTTATAAGGTAGTTATCCTACAAGCCTATAAATAGAAGGCTTTTGCATTGTAAGCGGGGAACTTTTATGACAAGGGAGAAACTCCATAGATTTTTATAGAGGAACTAAGTGAGAACTTTGATGTTCATACCTTTTTACTAAGGGGTTTTTGAACATGTATATTTTCAAAAAGAATAATGAAGAATGAATTGTTTTCGTGTGTCTTGAATGCATTCATGAGTTATTGTTACTAATTTCTCATATGTTGAATTAGTAATCCCTTTATGTATTGGTGAAATTTTTTGATGGAACACATCATTTCATGGTATCTTCACTTGCATGTACTAGTGCAACCTATCTCTCCATGTGTCAAGGTTTATTGTACTTCTTTCATCATTATTGCATGACTAATCTATTTGGTGGTGACCCCTTTTGTAATTGTTATCCTTTACGGAATCCTACTTGGTATTCGTATGTCTTCTAGTAGGGTTTCTATTATTAATCTTGGTTTAAGTTCTATGTTTTCTCCTTTATGTACTTTAGGGTTAAAAGTACACAAAAATCCTAAATACTCCATCATACGAGGGAGCTGCCCCTCTCAAACACAAAGGAATATTGTGGTTTCACTCCAATCTCTCCAACTGTTGGAACATTTGTCACTACTCATCAGGCAAATAGGGTCAGTTTCAGTTTACCAACACACCCTAATGAGCATTTTTACAAGCCTTCATGCAATTAAGCCTACTGTCAACCACATTTTCATTCTTTGTTGAGCTCTTGTGCAACAATACAAAATCTGAGAGCAATCATATCAAGCAAGATCAAAGGAGATAGGAAGAAAATGGAGATTGAAACCATACTAGACATGTGATGGTATAATATTTTTTATTTTGGTTATCATTTGCATGATCTTAGGTAATATTCATTATGTGTGGTAGATTGCTTTCATTTTTAGGCTAGGGTTTTGTGGTTGATCCTCACTAGTCTTTCAATATTATTGTTTCCCTTATCCATTTTCACCATATACATATACAATCAAGTATCCCCCATAGGAAGGAATAAGAGAGATAAAATATCCCCCCCATAATGAAGAAGCCATGCCATGTCAAACTGAAAGGAGGAAGGAAGTCTCCAATTGTGAATGTCTGAAAAATTGAATAGGAGTCTCCAAGCGCAAAGAATCTACCACACAAGCATGATCAAACTAAACTGTTAAATGTGATAAATCAAGTGAAGGAGGAGACTCATGAATGCTAATATCCAAAGTAGATAAAGAGGAATCTCCAACTAGGATGTGACTATCATTGAAGAGAAGAGAAACCCCACAAGTATGTCTCCCAAAACTGCAATATGAGACTCAATAAAAATATCTGAAATGACATTCAAGTACTAATCACACACTACAAGATCTAAAATACTATAATCATCATGTTGAATACTAGAGCTCAAGTCCAAAGAACTAGGAGATGGAGGAGTAGGAAGCTCAACACTCATCTCAAGAACACAATGATTCAAGTGTCCAAACTTCTCCTTATAAACATGATTCACCCTTAATGGAAGAGTGTGAACATTAGGAACATCATAATCACCATCATCAGAAAAATGTGAAAAGGAATATAATCTAGAAGAATGATCCACAAATTTTGTAGCTATTGTCGACAACAATAATGCAAGAAAACTGAGAGGGGAGGTGAATCAATTTTCACCAAACTTAAACAAATTAACCTCCACTTAGGATCTGATTAAGAACACCAATAATAAAGATAAGCACCACATAAACAACACATGTAACACAAATTTTTGACATGGAAAACCCAGTTAAGGGAAAAACCATGGTTGGAACTGACCCACAATATGATATTAATCTACAATAGTATGTGGATTATTACAATGGGAAATGCACATGCATTCAGGAAGATTGCCTAGAGATCACTGCTCATAAACAAAAAAAGGCTCCAACCTAGGGAAGGCATATTGCCTTACAAAGATCAAACAACAATCTAGATTACATGAACTGAAAGAATAGCATCTCCAAATGTGTGATCGTAATTTTGGTTAAGCACACTGTCTACTTTGCACCACTTCTCTACTCTTCCTCACACTTCTGAAAGATTAATTTGCTTGTTAACACATAAAACACTCTTAAAGAATGCATAAAGACAACTTACTTGATTATTACTCTCATTTATACAAATCATCAACCTTAATTTCAATCTCGACTCAACTCATAAGACTTAACTACAAAATTACATCACAATATATAAATCAATATGCAGACCAATACAATGTCAACAAGGACACAACATGGACCTAAATCAAAACCTCAAACACTCAACACCACCAAATATCTCACCAAGATAATCCACAACATGCAAGAATCATCGGGTTGGCCATAATGTCATATAACACAAATAATACCATTGGACCAATAAAAATCTTCAATAATGTTAGTGAACAGATTTGCTCTATGTTTTTAAATGATTAATCTTAAACTCTATTACCTTATTCTAAGAACAAATGATTCACTGAACAGTTGGGTAAGTGTTGTTCAAATCACTTCCCTCTGAATTTTTGCATAGGTATAGCTCCCTATCTTGGTTTTTCATGAAATGTGTTTTATTTTTATTTATATCTGAATGAAAGCTTTTAACCAGAAAGCATGTAAGGCCACCTATTTCATTCTTGGATGAAAGGCTGAAACTTTTCTCATGTCTCATAAACAATGAAAGCTATTTTCTTAATTTTCAATGCATGTAACTACAGCAACTGAAAGAAACAAAGTTCAATATACTTCTTCCACATAAACTAATAAAAGATGACCAAATTCAAGGAAAATAAATCCACCCTCAATCATGAATCTTTTCTAGAGTAAACAACACATTCAAATGAAAGAACATCAGAGGAATAATTAAATACTGCAATGAAATGATCAATTACTGTTACTTGATTGGATGAACATATGCAAAGACATGTTATCTATTTGGATTCAAAATACACATATCTTTCTTCTCCCCAAAAACAATATGATCAGATTTCATATATATATCCTTATGCAACAAAGGCACAAAAATACATCTGCCAATCTTTTTCCATAATAGATCTCAATCATCTGATTCTTCCTTTGATTAAGAACAAAAAATATCAAAACAAAAACTTCAGTTGGAGTTCACAAAATTAGTTACTAAAATCTAACCCTTCTACCATCTGTTTTATTTAATTTATAGTCTAAACGGGGGAGGTCTCCCTGAAAACTCAACCACTCCCTGATAAAATAGTTACGAAACCAACAGAAAGTATTTTTGGACAGATGTCCCAAAGTTTTTAAATAACTATGAGAAATGCTTTAAAAATAAAGGAAACTAGTCCTAAATTGATGCATTATGTCATATTCCATCATTGTCATCTTCTTCGTCTTCACAGGCATCATGAGCAATTATGAGTTCTTGAACCATGGATTGGCTCGGGACTTTCAATTCATTGAGTTTCACCTTTGCCACCTCTCTATTCCACTTATGTTGCACCATCTTCTCTGAGTGTTTCCGCAGCTAGTCATTCCCAATGAAAATCATAGATTCGATCCTAGCCACCTTGGTTATATCCTCCAGCGTGAAGCTACTCTTGACTCTGATCTTCTCCATGTTCAACCTAAAAGATTTGATTGCTTCCTATGTGCTTGAACCGTAGATTCCTAACTCCTAGTCATGATCAGGATTAACCACCTTATTATCCTTGACTATACTTCTTTGCAAATCCTGGAGTTCATAGACAGAGGTTATTGCATCCGTAATCACCGACGGAAAGGTAAGAACTCGCCACATGATAGTTTTCTTCAACACAAAAAGCTGACATTCATCGGCCACCAGCTTAATTGAATGTTCTGTTAGAAACCTGGTAGTCCCATATTCTTCAATTTTGGCAAATAGAGGTAGGACATTCTGCCATTTGTACTCTTCTTTCTCCCACGACACAAGCTGGTTTTGGATTTCAGAAATTAGGCTCTATATTTCATCACACAATTTCTGGGAGTCGGTAATGTACCTTTCACTGTCTTTGATTATTTGTTCAATTCACTTCTCAACTACTTTAGTGATGCTCCTAGCCTGTTGAACTTGGTTCATCAACTTCTTGTTTTTCAGAGAATTTGGGTTGAAATTCTTAGTGGCATGGGATATTGGAATTTCCCCAAGGCAACTGATACTATCAATGAACTAAGCCAAAACACTTATGTGTCTTTTAAGTTCTCTTTTCTCCCATCCATCCTTCTTTGATCAGGTAAGCATTTTCTTTGCTGACACTTGGAAAAAATGGTTATATGTATCTCTACTCATTTTTCCCAACTGTACTTTTGTGATCTCAAAATCATCAGGACCAGCCTCTCTATTTTCATCTTTCGGTTTGTATGAGGTAGTTTCGGCCATCCATTTTCTAGTTTCTTTGTCATTGTTTATGTGAGTGGTGGTCTTGAACCTTTTCGGCTTTGGATTTTTCTCTGAGTACTTAGCAACCATTTCCTAAATCGGAATGGTCATAGGAAGAAAGCTCCTTTTCTTGTTCACTAAGGTTGTTAACCATTTAGGGGTCACAGCGGAATGAGTAGTTCCTTCAATCATTTTTGGTGGTGGTGTCATAGCCATGGTCACTATTTGGGAGTCTAGAGCACAAGCAACTTTTCCATCCAAATCTTCAATTTCAAAAATTTGAGCCTCAAGAACAACATCCTTTACTCCCATATCCTTGACCTAGTCCATCTTCCTATGGGTGACACTTCGTGATCGAGTATGTCATGGGGTACTAAAATCCAGAGTTGGACTAGACCTATGTCTAGGTTGAGATGACTTGGTATCCTTACCTGCACGAACAAGAGCACTGTTAGAAGGACATTTAGGTGAAGATAGTGGATCCTTATTATTTCTTGTAGAAAGGGACTTGGCGCCTGACTTTATTGCTTTCTTTTTATCCACCCAAGCCACGGTTCTTTCTAGAACTCATTTGGTCCTCAATTGTATGTCATCATTTTCCTCCTCATCCCAATTAATTAGGAGTATTTCAGTCTTTGCATGGGCTAAATATCCTGGTTCAAACAATTCAAGATAATCCTCTTCAAGCCCTTTAATGTCTAACTTTATTTGCAAAGAGACAACCTGTTCTAGCACCAATCTCATGTTTTCCCTTTTGAAAACTTCAAGTTCATTTGTACAGTCTTCCTAGAAATCTTCTAACTGTGGCGTGGGAAGATAAGGCATTAGGCCAAGGCTCTGAGAAAATCCCTTATTGTCAAACCCTTTCCTTTCAGAATACATAGAGAAATTAAAATTCCTAAGGTCTACTCCTATACTTAGTGCATCAGACATTGAATTACAAGACAACACTCTAAATTGTATTGGAAAATGACCTTCCCACTTGTCCTTAGGCTGTGCCTTTTTGATCACAGAGGTCAGTTGCCTGTATACTTCTACTAGAACAAAACAATTAGAATAGAAATGAGGGAGCTTGAAGGGTTCCTCTTCAAAGCCTCCTACTTGTATATAGAAAAAGCGTGGGAACTGGATGTAAAAGCTACCAAACTTCTTAATCAAGGTCTATGCATCATCTAAAATCCATTTAGCCTTCGTACTCTTTAGTTCATGGCACATGTCACCCAGGAATGCATTGTGTATCCTTCTAAAATCTTGTAGGGCATTGTCTTTTTGCAGCATAGGATAGAACTCGTACACGGGTACATCCTCCTCAGTGGGCTACTTTGGTATACCCATTAACTCTTTAACACAAGCTAGACAATACAAGAGATATGAGGACATGAATAAGTTTTGTTGAAAATTCTTGGCTAGACTCAACTGCTCTCTCATTGAATCAGCAATTAACTCTGCCCAATCCAAATATTGTTTTCCTTCCAGAACTAATTGCACATAGCAATAAATCCAATCATAAAAACTATAAGCTTTGGCAGAACCTCTGGCTCGATGCAATAGAAGCATCACATCATGGATATGTGGCAACATGTGGTTCTTGTTAGGATTTTTGGGTAACCTAGAACCACCTCTCTGAGGGACCTTCAACTAGAATTTTGCCACATTATTTTGGTGTCTGGCTTTGTCTGCATTGAACTCACTGATTGAATGGGCAGGAGAAAAATTAGAAAATTGGTAATCCAGTATCTTAAAAACTGAAGCAATCACCTCATGGTTAATGGCAAGAAGGGTTTCTCCATTATCTCTCTTAATTGTTTCAGATACTGGGTCATATCTAGCAATACACTCCCAAACCAACTCTAGACAAGGAATTGCTGGAGGAAAGGTTGCGGCTTCTAAAAGTCCACTACTCAAAATCTCTATACAAAAAGACTTATCAATACCCTTGAACACCCTTTCTTTCAACTCTTCAAGGCTCTCTCCTTTCAGGTTGATATCACTAACTATGGCTTCTGTGGATGCCAAGCTAAAGATGTTTCCAAACAAATGCAGAGTGGACTTCATAACTTCAAAACAAGAAACCTAAATTTGATTGCAGTGAAACCTTCTGTATGAGAGAAAATGCAAGGGAAAACACTGGAGAAAATAAGGAAAGACTCACCTTCATAGTTGTACAATCAGATGACAACTAGCAGCAAGAAAGACTCCTATCTAGGGATAACATATACAAAGATCCGGCAGCAAGTAACAAATGCGAAACACAAATAATTTTCATACCTTACTGGGAAAGGTAATGATACAGATACATTAAATGCAATTATTTCACAATTTCAGTCTGGACGTGGCAAGTTGGTAGATTAGACCTTCGCATGCATGCATTGAATGCATGGTGGCATGCTTTAAGAAACTACCAATTCCTGAAATGTTCACTTACTTCAAAAAAGCCAAAGAATGACATCACTTTAAGATATGGTTCTACCTCTCCGTATTTAGCAATGAATGCACTTCCCAAAACATTAGAAACTATGGGACCCACCAACATTGAACCCAGATGAACATCTTGAACCTACTTCTTGAGTGTTCAAGTAGTTCGAGATGTATGCCACGCCAAACTGTTGACCACTTGCTGTGTCAAACACGTTGAACATATTTGAACCCTTTGAACTCAGTTCAATAAGTTCAACACAAATGTTATATCACCAAATAGGAAAAACTTTTTGGAAGAGCTGCTGCAAAACACTTAGAGAAAATGTTAGTATGAAAAAAAATTTCTGAACACCTTGGAACCTATTGAACCTAAATGAGCCTATTGAACCTAGTTCAAAATAGTTTGATGTGTTCAAGGAGTTCAATCAATTTTCTGAACCTGACTTAAATGACTAGAAAAAGGATTTGAGGATGCATTAAAGACTTGAACCAAGGTAATATGGCATGAACTAGGACTCCAACATAAAAAGGAAAAGATGACCCACTCTTGCCATGAGGGATAAATGACACAGTAACAAATAACACACACAATGATTAATGTGGATTGGCAACACGAATAGAACATGATCGAGAAACATGAATAGGAAACTTGAATTTCACCACAACAACCAAAACAACTAGAATCATCATCATCTTTCTCACAGAGCTCAAGAACACCAAGATAACTCATCAAAGAATAAAACAAGAAGATGTGGGTAAACAAGGATGATTCAAATCTAGATATTAGATCCACACCTAATTTTGGTGTTGGATATTCATCCATAACTAAGACATTTGGTCTTACGGGGAAGCTTTTCATGTAGATCCTTAAAACCCCTTTCTGAGATTTATAACTGACTACATATGGTTTCAGATGGTTATAGATGGTTATGCAGATGATCTTAAGAGATATCTGAAATATCTAATGCTGATATGATACTTTCATACAATGTTCATTAGTTCCATGGCATCCGAAAGAAATTTAGGGTTGAGTGTTTATTTCACCTTAAAGTTAGGTATTCAATGCATAAAAAGGAACTTTCACATTCATTTTCCACATTGTGTATGAAGATATAGAGTAGAGGAGTGTGGTGAAGAATATTGTGCAACTAAAACAATGCTTAAGAGGATTCAAAAAATATTTCTTGCTTCTAGTTGAAGACAAAAGTATTCTCTAAGTTTGAAGCTATTTGTCCATAACCTATATTTTGATAATAGAATCATCTAGTTCTTGTGTCGTGACTTTGTTAATTGTCAAGATAACTAATCAAGCAAGGTCGACATTCAAGAAGCATCCATACAAATTATTGGAAGATGACCAAAATGGTGTATTCTCATCTATTCCATACAAGATATTACATGTCAAAGACATTAGGGCATACATTCACTACAATATCAAGGAGCTTGAGAATGCGGAAATGTTATCTCTATAAACCAAGAACATGAATGATGGTGCAGGCAATATCAAACCCAATTTTCAATCTTTCCAGGATAAGGGTTTCATTCACTTCATGAACTTTCTAGTTTTAAATGAACTTTAATGGGTTAGGTATATTATGAGAAGAGTCCATGATGAATTCATATGGCTAGACAAACCATTAAAAATTGTTGAGAGTGCAATCTAGGTGGTAACATGTTTGAATGTAACCGGTGAAGTCCCTGATTTGAGAAATGTGAAGAACACAACATGATAATAGATCAATGAGAACAAGTGATATCATTGAATATGATATGAGATTTGAATCCATGGTGACATGCTACAAGGTATATCAATATAGGAGGGCAAATTCAGTCTCTGGTATTGCAATTTATACAACATATCAAATAATAAAGGATAACAAGTTGTATGATCTATGTGAAGTACTTCTAAGTGAATTAATGAGAAATTTGAAGAAGATTAAGAAAGATAAGAAGCATGTCTTTAATTTTAGGACTTTGATTGTCTACTTGGAACTTTACTTCTTGAAGGAGATCCCTGGTGTAGGTAAGGTACAATGGGCACATGGTAAATTGGTGGTTGTATAGATTAATGAGTCTTTGCAAGGATTGTGTGATGCACAACCATAGAAAGTCATTCTATGGAGTTATTTCAAATAATTCCATGGTATGATGTAAAGCTAAGAAAGGTTTCCAAATGACATTGTAGAAAAGTATGAGGGCACCATATGCTTCATGGTGGAAATTGA
This sequence comes from Cryptomeria japonica, assembly GCF_030272615.1. Classification (NCBI taxonomy): domain Eukaryota; kingdom Viridiplantae; phylum Streptophyta; class Pinopsida; order Cupressales; family Cupressaceae; genus Cryptomeria; species Cryptomeria japonica. Next base: position 867,676,595 of record NC_081414.1, read on the forward strand.
TCAATGTTTGATGGAAGCTATTGAGCCAAGAATAGTATGGACCATGCCAATGGGATATGAAGTTGATGTTAATTCTCTTGACATGTATGCTTGACATATTTTGAGCAAGATTGTGAAGGAGAAGGAAGAGAGATTTGGTAGTTATACAGAGAAAATTTTAAGCTTGCATTTTCATTATACAAAGCCTAGAATGTAGAAGAGGGTAAGAAAACAAGTAGAATAAATCACTAAGGATATGGGGGAAACTAAGGAAGCTGTCAGGAGGGCTAGAGAGTAGAATATATTAAAGGAGGAGGACATGTTTCAACCAAAGAAGACTAAACCAGTGACTTGCTTGAAGCTAAGGAAAACAAAGTCAACAACCTCCTCTGCTGCTCAAAATCCTATCCGTCCACCTAAGCCTCAAACCAAATCATCTGATGGAACAAAGAAAAAGGAGAAAGGGAAGCCTTAGATAGTCTATCCAACAACCACTACTAAGGAGGAAACCAAATTTGATGAAGCAGTGTTGGAAGTGAAGAAGAATACTACCTCTTCCAGGATAGTTATGAAGCCACCATTTGGTGAAGGTTAGCAAACCAATGTTAGGTCCCAGAGACAACTGAGAGGGGGGGGTGATCACTTGTCCACTTAAATTCAAACCAAAACTAACTTAACCAAAATTAATACTTAATACTGGTAAGCAAAACTTTATGCTGGTAGACAATTTTATCAGTTAATTGCAATACCGCTAAAAATTAATGCATGAAACAAAAAAACAATAGAATCCACAACACATAACATAGCTATTTGTGTGTGGAAAGCCTCTAAGGGGAAAAACTATGGTGGGAAACCTTACCCACAATCAAATGATACTACTATAGGTAGTATGTGTGTACAATATGGAGTCTGTACATGCAGAAAGGCGAACTACCTAGAGCTCACTGCTCAATCACAAAATAGGAGTCACACTCACTACAATTCGATGGTTAAATCCAATGATAATGTACTGCTCAAGATAGCATCTTCATATGCTGGATTTAGTACCGGTTTAGCTCTAATTTGCCTTCTTCAAACCTTCCTTCAATCTTGAATGATGGTTGTGTGTATAGCTCTGTTTATATTCACATATACCTCATTACATTCCTTTTCCAATCCTATTTCAATCTCACAAATGAGATCTTACATTTATACCATAACCTAAGACCAAATGAGTAGGTTGGCTCACTAAGAGATATTACAATAAAATCAATTATAAATGAATCAATATGCATTGCATCATGTCGGCTCAATGCAATTACAATAATAATAAATCATCTTCATGATGTGTCATGCTGATTTGGAATAGATATGCTTGTCGGTGCATAACCTGGACCTATTTGCTAGTAATAGAAAATATGAAAACCCGATTAAACCAATGAACAAATTAACAAAAAAAAGTGTCCAATAAATGTCTTTGACATAACCAAGTAGTCTCCAAGTCATTCCAAGTGCTGGTGAACAATATAACCTGTCAGTAGACCAGATACCGTTGACTATGCCTAAGTCACTAAACATGCCAGTGAACATAATCAAGAATCTCCAAGTGCTGATAGGTGTTGACATCAATGAAAAAACCATACCAACATATCCAAAATACCAACAATCTCCCCCTTTGGCATTGATGGCAACACAAGATGGGAAAACCATCAAAGTGCCAAAATAGAAATGCCAAAAACCAAAAACCAACAATCTCCCAAAGATATCAAAATATAGATACAGAGAGTAATAATCTCTCCCCTAATGAATAATCTCTCCTCCAAAGCTAGTGTGTTTTTCCATAGATATCTCTCCTCCTTTGACATCAAATGCCAAAGCAATACAAAAACCAGATTCAAATAGTTCATACAAAATACCAACTTATTACAAAATACCAGCTACTCCCCCAGAGAAGTAGCTCTCCTCATCAAAGTCAGAAATAATATTTCTCTATTAATTCTATTGGTTGATGACAATCATCAACTATCTAAGTCTCTATCAGTGGGGCTATAACCCCAAGCTACTCTCTGAGATATTCAAATGTTTCCTTAGGCAAAGGCTTACTAAAAATATCTACAATCTACTCTATAGTATTCACATAAACTAATTTCACTTCTTTTGCTTCAACATTCTCTTTTAGAAAATTGAATTTGATAGAAACATGTTTAGTCTTTGAGTGAAATACCGGATTCTGAGATATATCAATTGCTGTCAAATTATCATAGTAAATAGTTATAAGTTCCTTGCATTTTACCTTTATGTCTTTCAACATTTGCTTAATCCATAATACCTGTGTGCAATTAGTTGCTGCTACAACATATTCTGATTCTGTTGTTGATAGAGATGTGCAACTCTGTTTCTTGCTCAACCAAAAAATTAATCTGCTACCAACAAAAAATGCTCCACCGGTGGTACTTTTTTTGTCATCTACATCTCCTGCCCAATTTGCATCTGTATATGAACATAAATCAAATTTTTCATCTCTAGGATATGATAAGACAAGATTTGGAGTGCCTTGTAGATACTGGAAAATCCTTTTTACTGTTGATTCATGATTTTATTTAGGATTACTCTGAAATCTTGAAACAATACATACTGCATTCATAATATCAAGTCTTGTTTGTGTCAAATATAGTAAACCTCCTATCATAGACTTGTACCTAGTCAGATTAACAGGTGTTGATTCATCCTTCAATGATAATTTATCAGTTGTAGTCATGGGTGTGCTTACTGGTTTAGAGTTTTCCATGTCAAATTTCTTTAGTAGTTCCTTCAAGTACTTAGATTGACATAAGAATATACCTTTATCAGTCTATGAAATCTGCAATCCTAAAAAGAATTTTATCTCCCCAATCATAGACATTTCAATTTCTTCCTGCATCTTATTAGAAAAGTCTTTACATAATCCATCTTTTCCTCCAAATATTATATCATCAACAAAAACTTCTATAACCAAGATGTCATCATTAGTCACTTTGTAATATAGATTGTTGTCTGCATTACCTTTAGTGAAGCCAATCTTCAAAAGATATTTGTCCAATCTAGCATACCAAGCTCTAGGAGCTTGTTTTAGTCCATACAAAGCTTTCCTTATTCTAGAAACCATATCTTTGTCATTTGTTAATGAAAATCCATCAGGTTTTTCAATGTAAACTTCATCTTCAAGATCACCATTCAGAAATGTATATTTAACATTCATTTGATATACTTTATAGTTCTTGTGTGTTGCAAAAGCCAAGAATAATCTGACTGCCTCAATTCTAGCTACCAGTGCAAAGTTTTCATTATAATCAACTCCTTCTTTCTATGAATATCCCTTACACACTAATCTTTCTTTATTTCTGATTACCTTACCATCTTCATTAAGTTTATTTCTGAATACCCATTTAGTTCCAATTACATTTTTGTCTTTAGGTCGAGGAACTATTTTCCAGGTGTTATTCTTTTCAATTTGTTCCAATTTATCTTCCATAGCTCTAATCTAGTGATCCAGTGTTTATCTTCACATGCCTCATTAACTGATGCTAGTTCAATTTGACAAATAAGACATACCTATTCATTTGCCAATCTTCCTCTAGTCATAACACCTTGATGCTTGTTCCCAATTGTCTAATCTTTAGAGTGATTCAATTTTACATACCTGGGTGTATTTACTTGCTATTGTTCCTCACTCACTATGGAATTTTCAGATGATGCCAGTGTAACTGGATCAACATTCTATACTGATCTACTCATTGTAGGTTCATTTGATATTATCTCTATTGCTGGTTCAGAGTCCATGTACTTTGAATTTCCTCTAAACTATTCATCAATCTTCACATTTGCACTTTCAACAATTTTATGTAATCTCTTATTAAAACATCCATATGCCTTGCTCTTAGATGAATAACCAAGAAATATTCCTTCATCACTTCTAGGATCAAATTTTCCAATGTACTCATCTCTTCTTATATAGCATTTACTTCCAAGTATTCTAAAATATTTAAGAGTAGGAGTATTACCAAACCATAGTTCATGATGGGTCTTACTGGTTTCACCTTTGATGTGAAATATGTTGAATGTGTAGACTGTTGTATTCATTGCTTCTCTCCAATATACATGAGGTATATTTGCTTCTGATATCATGCTTCTAGCTACATCCAAAATAGTTATGTTCTTCCTTTCCACAAATCCATTCTGCTGGGGTGTCGGGGGTGCTGATAATTGTCTTCTGATTCCATTCACTTCATGGAATGTATTAAATTCCTTAGATGTGAATTCACCTCCTTGATTTGATCTCAAACATTTGATTTTCTTACTAGTTTCATTCTCTACCATCACTTTGAATAGTTTGAATTTCCCAAAAGGTTCTGATTTCTCCCTAAGAAAAGTAACCCAACACATTCTAGAATAGTCATCAATGATTAGCATAAAATATCTATCTCCTTGTAAACTTCTAGTTCTTGTTGGACCACATAAATCAGTATGAATTAAGTCAAGAACATTATTGGATTTTTCTTGTATACTCTTAATATATGCTCTAACTTTCTTTCCAAATTGACATTCCTTACATACCAAATTGTGAGGTTTAACAATCTTAGGTAAATCCCTTACTGCCTTAGTTGTACTAATTTTCACAATGCAATCAAAATTTACATGACAAAGTCTCTTATGCCATAACCAACATTCATCAATATGTGTAATTAAGCATGCCTTCTCATAGTTATTCAAATGAAAGATATTACCTCTAGTCTGATTACTGGTTGCAGTTTCCAAACTAGTTTTGTTCATTATTTTGTATTTACCATTCTCGAATTGTAACTAAAATCCTTTTTCAACTAATTGACCAACACTCAAAAGATTATGCTTCAAACCTTCAACATAGTAAACATTATCAGTATTGTGCTTACCATCAAAAGATATAGTGCCTTTTCCTTTGATCAAATAAGCTTTATCATCTCCAAATCTTACTAGACCTCCATTGTATTCCTGAAAGTTTAAGAATTTACTTTTATCACCAGTCATATGATGTGAACATCCAAAATCAATGATCCATTCATCCTTATCTTCAATTTTAGCTGCTAGGTCCTACTCTAGTTGAACAGTAGGTGTCGGTTGATCTTCTGTTATAGCAACAAAATCCCATCCATTGTCTGTCAGTTCCTCATTAGAATCATCACTAACTCCTTCATCAACGTAGTAACAAGATTTGTCTCTATTCTTCTTAAATCTATATCTCTAATATTCAGGGTTAGGCTTATATGTTCTTTTAGCTTTTTCTTTCAATCTTACATGTCTATCACAACACCTAGATGCCATATGACCAATTTTACTGTAGTTAAAACATTTAGAGGGTGCTTTACCTTCATACATACCTCCAACTGGACCTTTAGGCATTTTCCTTGGAAATAGTGCTTCAAGTTCTTCCAATTCTTCATTCTCCTTCCTACTTTCTTCAAGTTCTCTTGCATAAAAGGCTTTCCAATCAGATTTATCAAATGATGATGATGCCTTCAAAGCTAAATCTGTCTTAATTGTAGCAACAAGACCAAATTCTTCAAGTTCAAAAGATGAAAGTTTTCCAACCAAAGTGTCTCTAGATACTAATGTATTAGGCATTGTTATCAATTCATTTATAGTAGTAACTTTCATTTTATATGCTAGTGGCAATGCTCTTAAAACTTTAGAAGCAATTTCATCTTCAATTAAGGTTCCTCCACAACATTGTATACCCAAAAAAATTTCATTTACTCTTTCCATAAAAGTAGAAATCCTTTCATGTTCTTCCATTTTTAGATTTTCATACCTGACCCAGAAGAATTCAAGTTTTGTAATTTTGACTGTGGAATCTCCATCATTCAATGTTTCCAATTTGTCCCAAATAGCTTTAGCATTAGATCTATCTAATAATCCCATGATTTGTTGTTCTAGCAATGCACTCAAAAGTGCTTCTCTTGCTTTGCAATCATTTTCCTCATCTTTAGCCAAGGTTGGTGGATTATGTTGACCTTGAGTAGGAGCAACATAACCATTATTTGTAACATCCCATATGTCATTCCTAATGCAATTCAAATGTTTCTCCATCCTGATCTTCCATATGCCATAGTTAGTTGCATCAAGTTTCAGACTGTCCTTCCTAAAATAGTTAGAAGCCATAGGATCTCCTCAAGCTGTTAAACTTTTGCAAAAAGAGGACTATGCTCGCATACCAACTGTTAGGTACTAGAGACAACTGAGAGGGGGGGTGAATTAGTTGTCCAATTAAATTCAAACCAAAACTAACTTAACCAAACTTAATGTTTAATACGAGTATACCAAACTTTATGTCAGTAGATGTTTTTATCAGTTAATTGTAGTACTAGTAAAGATTAATGTATGAAACAGAAAGACAATAAAATCCACAACACATAACATAGATATTTGTACGTGCAAACCCTGTAAGGGGAAAAACTATGGTGGGAAACCTTACCCACAATCAGATGATACTACTACAAATAGTATATGTGTACAATATGGAGTCTGAACATGTAGAAAGGCCAACTGCCTAGAGCTCACTGCTCAATCACAAAATAGGAGTCACACTCACTACAATTGGATGGTTAAATCCAATGATAATGTACTTCTCAAGATAACATCTTCATATTCCGGATTTAGTACTAGTTCTGATTTGCCTTCTTCAAACCTTCCTTCAATCTTGAATGATGCTTGCATGTATAGCTCTACTTATATTCGTATATACCTTATTACAATCCTTTTCCAATCCTATTTCAATCTCACAAATGAGATCTTACATTTATACCATAACCTAAGACCAAATGAGTAGGTCAGCTCACTAAGAGATATTACAATAAAATCAATTAAAAATGAATCAATATGTGATGCATCATGTCGGCTCAATGCATTTACAATAATAACAAATCATCTTCATGATGTACCATGCTTATCTAGAATAGATATGCTTGTCAGTGCATAACCTAGACCTATTTGCCAGTAACAACAAATATGCAAACTCGATTAAACCAATGAACAAATTACCAAAAAAAAGTGTCCAATCAATGTCTTCAACATAACTAAGTAGTCTCCAAGTCATTCCAAGTACCGGTGAACAATATAACCTACTGGTAAACCAGATACTGGTGACTGTGCATAAGTCACTGAACATATTGGTGAACATAATCAAGAATCTCCAAGTGCTGATAGGTGTTGACATCAATGACAAAATCATACCAACATATCCAAAATACCAACAACCAAGATGTGGAAAATTGGAGCAGAGCAATCTGGAAGACCTCATCCCAGCAAGAAGATCAAGATTGAGCTTGATGAAGCTCTAAAATATGGAAAGATGAAAGGTACTAAGACTATTCTGTCCCCCATTTCACTTAGTCAGATTGTTGATGAAGTAGTGAAGGAAGGAAATTTGAAGAATATATCTAAATATTATGATAATTGAGATGAAAATGATCAAAGAGAAATAGAGGAAGCCATTTTAAAATATATGGATGTATATAGAAAATCCCTAATAGAATTATCATCTATCATCTTGATGACTTTGTATGAAATTTTTTATGTTAGAAGGCATACGACTAGTTTAGAACATGAAAGAATAAAAGAATATCTATTGGTTAACTTGTGCTCTATGATTTCTAAGGATGAAGTTGACAAACTCCTTAAGATGGCTAAGATCATATTTAGAAGTGAAACAAGGGTAAGTAAGATCATGTTGCAAAAAGTAGATGAATTAGCCAGGAAGACAAAGAATTTTGAAATAGTTTTGGAAGAGCACAAATATGAGATTAACTCGGCCAATGTTGACACCCCTCTGAAAGTGCATATACAAGATGATAACTCTTCTTCAGATGTGAAGACAAATGAACAAGATACAGTTGTTGATGATAATACTTATACTCAAAAGGTTACTAACTCTGGTGAAGCTGATCAGAATCCTTTGGTGATAAATATTGAATCTAAGAAGGTAGTTGAGGAGGTTGGAGATGAAAAGGGAGAGGAAATTGAGAAATGTGAAGAAGAAAATAAGGTAGAGAAGGAGAAGGATGGAGATAAGATTGACCAGGTTGTAGCAACAAGAGACATTGTGACTATCGACAAGGGCAAGAAAATAATCACTGATATAATTGATCTCACCCAAGGACCTATAGATCTTATCTCATTATCTCCTATTCAAGCACTAAAACTTGCAGCTCTTTCACAAGGCAAGTAAATTGAGGACTTACTCAAGTTTCACACCAAATATAAGGAGCTAATATCTTTTACCACAATTGTGCTGGAGAAAATTTTTCCATCATTCAAGAAAGATATAGTTGATACTCCCTCCTCCAAGCTAAGAAGTATGCTGAAGGCAGTTGATTCTCATTTTTTGTCTTTAGAGAAAGCACTAGAAGGAAAGGTTTTGTGTTCATTTAGTTTCATGTGGTTGACAACAATTTTGAAGATGGTTGAAGGTGACAAAGTTATTTTTACTAGTGGTTTAAAGGCCATTTAGGAGGCATTGGAAAAAAGAAGTAAGATTTACAAGTCCTATCTTCTTTTGCCTAAGATAACTATTGAGATAGATAAGAAGATTAAGGAATGTGAATAGAAGTTAGCCGGTATTTCTCAATATTTTACACCTCAATCAGTTTTTACCAGTAATCCTAAAGCACAAGTTATGGCTCTACTTGAAAAAATCAAGAGCCTTAATCAAGAAAAGGACAAAATAGTCGATAGAGTGGGAGAAATTAGGAATTTAATAACTCCCATATTGGACAACTTGTTGAGCAATCCATAGGATGCTATTAAATCTTTGAATAAAAGTGTTCTGATAAATCTTAAAGGAGAAGAGATGCATGCTTATTTGCTCAACATTCTGATAAATATTTTGGAGAATTTGAAGAAATGTTTGGATGGTCACCTGCGATCCCCAAAGATATTTTTTTTAGATATTTTCAAATTTTTGTAAGTAACTATGTATATCCTTGTATAGAAATATTGGTAGATTCCTATGTTAGGAATTGATGTCAGATGGGAAGAGAGTGGCATGAAAATATATGTACATTCTTAGGGGGGGCTTATTAATATTATTGAGTTGTTGAGTTATTGAAGTTTTGCAGTGATAGTGTCATTTTTCACCAAGTGTTTCCATCAATACCAAAGGGGGAGATTATCAGTAAGAGACACCATACCAGTACAGATTTGTGCATGAGAAATGTTTTTGGCTTGTCATTGATGGCAACATAGCTCAGAAATTCTATTTGTTATATGTAGAAGTGATTTTTCAGATGTTTTGGAAGTTTGATATTCCTTTATGCTTAAGTCCAGAAGGTGGAATACATTATGCGATAGAGTATGAGTACATTGTATAAATATCCATTTTGGTAGCTTCATTTTGGTTATGGTTGAAGAGTTAGTTGATTCGATGTTTGAGGAAGCTTTTTTGAAATCCCAGTCTTTGTTATTGATTCTTGTCCAAGATTGAAGATCTAATATCCTATAAATCAGGAAGAACGGAGTTATTATGGTGTACTGTATTGTGCAGAATCTTTGGGATAATTTTAGTTATTGGTTTTGAGATTGAGGTGGTCAGGCCAACATATGTGAAGCTTATTATCAATTTATTTAGGTTTTCATATGTATTGGTAATCGGATTGAGTTGACTTATGGTTACACATTTCATGTTGTGTGTTATGAAGTTTTTGGAGCCAACATGGAAACTGATTTATTTTGTTGATGTAAATATATAAGACCGATTCATTTAAGAATTTTGTGATATGATGAAATGTGAGTGTGGGAAGATTGTATGAGTAATTGTGTGAAGTTTTGTGCGAGATTGAAATTTTTGTGCTCCATTACATGATAGAGCAGTAAAATAGAGAAGAGAGACAAAATAATGGAAGAAGACAAATTGCACTTAACTAGAACTTTTTGCAATTTTTAGATGCTACTCTTCAGTCTAGACATTCTTCTTATCATTTGTAAATACTTGAAAGGTAGTGATCCTTCCTTTGGGTTGTAGCCCTCTTTTCTAATTGAGCAATGAGCTCTAGGCAGTGTGCCTGAATGCATGTGCATTCCCCTCTTGTAATATCATCATACTCCTGATCACAGTATTATAATAACATCGGTTCCAATCCCATCATGGTGTTCTCCCTTTCTGGGTTTCCACATAAAAATTTTGGTGTTATGGTTTTGTTCATTTTTACTTTCAGTTTTTGCACTTTACTTTTATTCATTTGTATCTGATGGTTAAAAAAATCAGTTTAAGAAAGTTGTTAATTGCATAGCACGGATTCACCTCCCCCTCTTAGATCTCATTGATTCCAATAGGGCATGTATGAAGCCTTTAAAAGAAATTTCAAGTATACATGCAATTTTTTTACTAATAGGCTCTGGGTATGCAATGGATATTTTTAATTAAATATGTGAGGAGGTTGATTCTTTCTTATTACTTATTATTTTCTTAGGGGAAATCTTTCCCAACTTTACATTACATCAGGAAACTTATCTGCAAAAGTTCATAGTGAGAAAACTACTAACAACTTTGAGAATAGTGTAAGGCTCATATTCAATGGCCTTAAAATTTTTATGCATATTTCATTTAAAAGAAAAACTTGATTTTTTTATTATGCTCATTTATTTCTTTAAATTCAGCTTATGTCTGTTAGATATGTTAGTTTGGTATGATGTGCTCACAAATCAATAAAAGTCTTGCGTGGGAAAATATATATGCATTTTTGTATTCTAATAGAGAATAATAGTTATTCAAGATCGAATAGAATAAATAATCATAAATATATAATATAAGTAGTGCATAAGGACATATCCCTATTATATGTCAACTAATACTAATTGGGTTTAATTTCTAACAAAATTTATTTATAGGAGTAACCTTTTGTCTTGTTTTCCTACTGGCTGAACATATTTATAGTTGCAATCCATGAAAAAACTAAAAAATGAATGCCCTATTGAGATGTGAGTATCTTGACAATTGCTTTGTTGAATAATATGTAGGTAGTGATATGTCATTTTGGGCCTTTCATTTAAGTTATAAGTTTTTGATATTTACTTTTTACCACAAAGTAATGTAGTAAACTTGCAACTTATTTTAATATTATAAAAATAAAATAATATTTTCATATTTAATTCTAGATTCTCAAAAGTTAAATATATGAAACCCTAAACATTAATTATAGGCTGAGCATTCTCAATCATAATATCTAATAAAAATCCAACAAAAAAAATTGCATGGACTACAATAGAAAGAAGTGAACTTAATTACCTTCTAACCACCTTCATCTATTAAAAAACCCTTTGAGTAAAAGCTCCAATGTCCTTCCCATCCACCTCAAGGCTCCTTAATATCTCTCCTTAAATCCCTAATAACATTGTGAAGAGACTATAAATTTTTCAAAAACCAGTCAAAAGGATTACTTTGAGGATGCATATATACAATTAGTATCCCATTAGTTGCAATGTATATATATCTTTTGTTGAGATCTATGACTCAAGCATGTAGATTTTTGATCTCTGATTGACACAATCACGTTTCATTCATCTATATTTCCATATTTGTACCCATAAACTTTCATTACACATTGAAATTTGGAAGTAACTCTTAAGGAACTTTTTTGCTTCATAATTATTAAATTATTTTATAAAAAAGAAAAAATATAATTAAGACTTCTGATAGAAAATCTTATAATAATGACCTTGCTTTTTTTTTTGTTTTTTTCTAATTAAAAATAGATAAAGACAAAATGATATATATTGAAACACTGCTAGAATGAGAATAATTAGTCTTGTGTGGAGTTCACTTTGTAGTCATGTGTATTATTGTATTCCTAAAACTTTTAACAAAATTTAAATTTTGTTAATTTTGTCATTCTTTAGCCTATTTGAATGCATATATTATAATATCATTAAAAGTTGGATACTAGAGTATGTTAGCAATTTGTAAGTTTATTTAGGCTTTGATGGTCATGTTTCTTATGGAAACATCTTTGTTGCCTAGATTGTCTCCATCAGAGGCTAGACATTAATAAAGATTAAACATAATCTTTATCTTTCTACATCCCTCATTATTTGAAGAGTCTTCCTTATTGATCTATTCTTTTGTCTATCCCAAGATATTTTTTGGATTTTATTAGAATTGTATATACAAAAAAAAAAAGTTCTATGGCATTTTTCTCTAATCAACTCAAATCTTGGGACAATATTTTCAAGATTTGTATACTAGGATAAAGCAAGCCTATCCTTTTTATAAAACACTAAGCAATTCAAATCTTGGCACAACCTTGTAGAGATTTTTATACCAAGTTATCCCATCTATCCTTTATAGAAAACCCTAGTGCTAACCTATCTTTTTTTTGGGAACCCCTTTTTCGCAACTAACACTCATTTGGTTGTCATTTCTAGCAACATGTTTTGTTTTGCATTATCATTTGGTAGATATTTCACTGGCATCAAGGATTTCAAAGTAACCGAAAAACTAGGTACTAGTATGGGAAGCTGATATCATTTGGAAAATTGACAAAGGGTATAGGAAGCCAACATCTCTTGGAGATTCGGGAATGGGTCGTATCTGGCAAAGAATTTTATAATTCATATATATTTGTAGTGAGCCTACAAGAATAATAAATTTTGTATTATCAAAGTAGGTTGACATATAGCATGAATGTTTGTAAGGGTATATAAGTTAGTCTATTAGGTCATTTTGATATATATGATGATACATAAGATTAGAGATACAAACATCATGTATGCGAGATCCTTTTTAGGTGAAAGCAATATTTTGAATTGATCTATAGATGATTTTTAATGGTAGTCATAAGGTATTTTTTATTTCGACAAGGGTTTCGGGTTTAAGAACTGAAACAATCAGAGCTTTAAGCAGAACACAATCAGGCATAACAAATGCATTATATGAGTTTACTTTTGCATTAATATATCAGAAAGTGATTGTATTCTTTGAGAATTTTTGTGATGAGCAGCGTGCTCTAGGTAGTGTGCCTTCTTGCATGTGCAGGCCCCTATGATGTGTAATATCTCCTCATATGGCCAGTGAATTGATATTATGGGTCACAAATCCCCCCATGGTTTTTCCTCATTGAGGTTTTCCATATATAAATTCTCTGTGTTATGGTGTTCATTTATGTGATTACATTATTTGTTTCAGTTATATGTTTATGTTTACCATTTGATTAATGAATGCTTTGATAAGGATAAAGTCTTACATTCTGGTAGAACACTGATTCACTCCCCCCCCCTCAGTGTTCTCGGATTCTGACAACACTAAGTATTGATAATGTGCTACAACTAGATATTAATTTCAAGTTCAAATCCAAAATAATATTGTCAAGTTTGTGTAGAATTAGAATTTGAATATTTTACAATAATATTGTCATTTCCTTGAACATTGATCTTGAACCTACCTAGTTGCTTGTGAGGCAAGTTATGCAAATGGGTTAAACTATTCATCTTATTGTGATCAACTCAACGTTTAAAAATTACTTGGTCATACATAGAGTAACAAAGAATCACATGATTTTTATGCTTAAATTCTCCTTCATTACATGACATATAGAAAATACACTATTTTTATGGTGATTAATTTTACATGGGGATTTTATATATAGTTCTCATAGAATTTGATTTTTTTTAATTTTTTTTTTAAAATTCTTACTTGCATTACATAATGATAGCTCCTATAATTGAAACTATGAGCTGTTTTAATCCTTGGGTAGATTTGGACATTAATTATTATATTAGATTTTTTAAATATGCATATAATTATGTGATCAACCTTATATGTAATTGATCATTTATCTCATGGTTGTCATTATTTCTATTGACTATTTTACCATATTTTCCATGAGATCTTATAGAAGCCAAACTATTTATGATCTTATTCCAAGTCTAGACTTTGTTCAACCATAGGTTGCATCTATTTAAATTAAGATTGTTATTATTTTCATGGGAAGATGAGAAAACGCATTAAAGACAACTCCATGAATATGAGAATGATTTCTATTTTTGAGCACATTGTGCAAATATTAGTTATTGGAGTTTCAATATACTCAAATATTTTCTCCAACCAAATGGGAAGGACAATGTGATAAACTTATAAGGCATTGAGCGAGTGGGGTGAATTAGTGCAAGCAAAAAAATAAGAATTTGATCACCAACTTTAACAACTTAAAACTTTTCAAACATATAAGAAATATCACCACATATGGAATCATCCAATACAACAAATTCCATACAACACATGAAATTTATACGTGGAAAACCATATGGGAAAAACTACAATGGGAGTTGGTACCCACAAGATTCACTATCTGTAGAATAGAAATCTTGACTGGTTAAGGTGTTACAATTGTGCCTTATTAGGAATAGAGCCGGTTAAGAGTCACCCGGTTAAAGGATTTCAATGATAAGCCCTTTTAGGATCTATGACATGTTAGGATCAAAATCATGTGAGGATTTAAGACTTTGATATATAGATACCTTGTTAGGGGTTTTATAGATTTAAGGCCTATTAGGACCTACCTTGTTAGGGGATTTTATTGCTACAAATTGTTAAGGAAAAAATAGTGAAACAATATTCATATAACACCTTTTGTGTCTAGTAAAATCTGTTTCAAATCATCAAACATCAACAACACTTCATTACAGAGCTTCCCTAATCACCACACTATCACATTCGTAGTATTCGCTAATGATTTCTCTCTTTTCACACACACCGACTTCATACCTCATCACACTTTATAAACATATCTTTTAGTCAGTTACAACCTTAAAACAATTTCCTAGGTTCAAATAATCTATACAAAATTGCATTTCACTCTTCATTTATGTCGACCACAAACATAAGAATTCAAAACCTGTGTCGGTTTACTGATTTAAGTGAGTTATATCACTACCAGTTAAGTTTTCTTCAATTTTATTTGCTCTGTACATCGAATCTCGCTCATTCAGTTGAATCTACCAATGTAGTCATGAACATAGCTCCAAATACCTATCTCCAACACTGCATTAAAACTGCATCATGCAACTCTTCAAGAATCTTCTATACCGATTGCTTGAAAGCAACACTATCCTTTGTTTACCAATTGAAGTCCTAATTAGCGGTTCTTTATCAAACTATCTTCTCAACCAGTTAAACCTAACCAGTTGGCTTCTAAGACTTAGATGACTAAAAAAAATTGTTGACATCAATGACAACATAAAACTTAGTCATCAAACATGAATTTCAATATGTTCAATCAATCATCTATCGATTGCATATCAACAAAAATCTTTACCGATTTAGTCAAATGCCAACATTCTCCCCCTTTGGCATTGATGGCAATAATTAGGAAAAATTTGTCAACTAAATATACAAAACAAAAATTGGCTCTACACATATTGATTAGAAATTGTAAGATATTACAAAAATTTCAAACAAGTACAGGACTCATACAAAATTTTGACTGACTCTTCAACTATTACACCCCATTTGACAACAATGCCAAAAAAATAAAGAAATACATGAAATACAAATACATATGATATCAAATTTGCATCAGAGCATATATAGATAGAAGAGTTATAATGTCTTTACAATGCAATTCTAGAAAAAGCATCACAAAAATTAGACTTCAACTATTTCAAGTCATTATCCCAAGTTTCCAAAATTGTGTCGGTTATCTCAACATGTGTCTTTATCTACCCAACTAACCCCTCCATTGCATCTATAGTACTCATTTTTTGATGTAGCAAGAATAGCTTTAGACTCTTTGTAAGCTCTCTACAAGTTTTCAACTTTTGGAATTAGCTATGTCTATAGCTCCTGTAGTGATCTAACTCTTTTTACCTATTCATGCTCATAAACTTCAAGTTTATGTTGGAGGTATGAAACTCATGTACAAAAACTTATAGCTGAGGCATTCAATGTTTAAATATTTTATTCAAAATTTCAAGGTCTTTCTCAACATCTTCCCTTTTCTTCTTTAGATTAGCACAAAAAATTCAAAGTTTAGAAACATTTGAGAAGATTTTACCTCCTGTTTCCAATATTGTCTTCAAATAGTCCTTATTGATAGTAAGTGCAACTTTTCCTTTGTCAATTTATGTCATCAACTATTTTGTTCTCTTTTTCTTGTAAGCTTTTTTAGCACTTATATATGTTGTATCTTCAAATGTTTTAATTTTCTCTCTAGCATCAACTACCAATTAACGAAGCTTATCAATTGGAGTAACACGACTGCCAGTATCAGTCTATGGTAGAAGAATTGACAAAATTTTGACTGCATTTCTTATTGTCTTGCCTCCTTTTGTTGTTCTTTCATCCTCTTCTTCTATTCCCAAGATTGGATGGCTATTGCAATCTTCATCAATTCAATAAAACTCAATTTATCGATATCCAAGGGTCCTTGGATGCTTAATTCATCATCGTCTTCATCAATAATATTATTTTTGGAATCAAGTGACAAGGGTATCACTTTAGGCTCTATATCCTCTTTTTTCTTCTCCTTTGTTTTCTCTTCTACTTCATCCTCCTATTTTTCCTTTTCCTTATCCTTATCATTATATTTCTCCTTGACTTCCTCATTGGCCTTTACTAGTGGTGGTTGTGCAACAACAGTTTGATTATCTATTGGTGGCTCCTTGTCCTTCTTTTCATCTTCATCTTTCTTTTCTTCTTGTTCTTCTTTATGCTCATGTTGTTCAGACATCTAAACATCAACATCATATACATCTATATTATCATCAGTATTATCAACATTATGTTGGCATTCTACACTCTAATGAGAATAGTTGATGTTGTCATTGATCGCAACCAACTGGCAATAGGTTTTCCGACAGGCACTTACACCGACATTTAGATTTCATAGGCAACAAAGCATACCAGCACTCAGGTTGACATGGGATGAACTTTTGTTTATTATAATATAATTATCTTTTGTAAGCTGACTTGGTATATTATCAAAGACTCATATAAGTATGAGATCTCATAAGTCATTTTTTATGTAGTATGGGGAGATAATTGTAGAAGGTGAATATTGTATAAGGTGATTAGTGACAATGAAGGTTTTTGGTTAAGGTATCTATTTGAGCTTAAACTAGTACTAAACATGGCATTAGAGATGTTGTTTTGAGTAGTACATTGTATTGGATTTAATAATCCCTTTTGTAGTTAGTGAGATTTAGGCTATTGGCCTACCTGCATGTGCAAGTTTAAATATACAACTAACTGGTTAGACACTGATTCACCCCCCTTCTCAGTGTCTATGGAATTGTCATTGAATCTAACAATTGGTATCAGAGCCTGGTCCTCTATTTGCAAAATCCTAATAGCTTGAGGAAGATTCTAAAACTGGTACAGATGGAGAACTTAAGAAAACAGTTGGAGGCAACTCTTAAAGATTTTGATGCAGAAAAATTGAAGAATATCAAACTTGAAAATGATCTGAGGATTGCACTGGAATTCATTAAAGGACTTCAGGAGAAACTAGTTATAGCACAAAATAAGAGAAAGGAACTTCATGAACAAATGCAGAAACATGATGATGAAAAGGAAACTCTTAGTAATATTGCAGACAAGTTGAGACAAGAAAACACTAATATGAGGAATGAAATGCAAGATATGACTATGAGACTATGTAATGATATTGAAGATAGGAAGAAGAATGAAGAAGACTTGATTAGGAGACTTAATGATGGAGAAAATGAAAATTTGAGACTTAATCATGAAAATGATATGCTAAAGACAGATCTGATTCACAAGCAACATGATAAGGAGGATCTTGCAAGACAAGTTGGAATTTGGGAAAATGAGTTGATCACTACAAAAGAACATGAAGACAAATTTAAGAAAAGTTTAGAAAAGATTGATGATATGCTGAAAAGATAGAAACCTGATGGAGATACAAATGGACTTGGATTTGAACATGGAGAAAGTTCCAGTACTACAAATAATCATGATCATAGTAAACCGGTAAGACAACCTTATGCTTATAAATTTAATGGGAAATATTTTAATTGCAACAAGTTTGGTCATAGAGAAAATCAATGCAGATTTAGAAATAATCAAAATAACTCACCCACTGGTCAATGTTCTAAATGAAACAAAGTTGGTCATAATTCAAAAAATTGCAGAATGAATGTGAAATGCTATGTTTGTGGTATATTTGGGCATTTATCTAATAAATGCAAAACACAAACCTGTCAAGGATATGGAAAGGCTATTTAGAGGAATAATTTAACTTGTTATGCATGTAACAAGATTGGACATATTGCAAAATTATGTAGAAGCAAGAATACACAGGCAAACAATAAAGGATCTAGTTTGAAGGGAAAAGAAAAGGTAGATGAAGTAAAGGAAGAATTTTCAAAACAATGGATTAAGAAGAGTAATCAGAGAATTGATGAAACTATCTCAGCACTGGTAGAATAGAGTAATCCTCCACTGGTAGGATATTCTTCATCGGATTGAGGAATAACCTTTAGGGAGTATTGCAATTAGATGAAAATCATGCATTCTACCCTTAGTTGATGGTGAGAAGATACATTTCTTCTTTATCGATAGATGGCTTAAGTTTTCACTTAATCAGCGAGCATTTAATGTGGTTGTTGGAAGATATTTCACTATATAACATTGGAAATCCCTCATTTTTGACTCACCGAGCATTCAAACAATCAGAAAGCATGAAACTAAGCAAGGGCATTCTAAGGTGAGGCTGTGAAGTGAATTTCAGGTATTCAAGGAATTTCAGCTAAGAGGTATTTATCAAAATGGCAACTTCCTCTTCTATTCCTGATTTTATTGGAAACCCTACCATTGTTGAAAACATCCAGTGCCCTAGACCCATGTTTAAGATTATCCTTAAGATTACAAAGAAGGATGATTCTATCGCAACTTTTTTGAAAATTCCAAAGGGTGTCACATTTGTTGAAGACCCTAGAATCTACATCCATTGCAACATACAAGACCTAGGGACTGAGGATTTAAAGAAAATGTTTAGTGAGGTTATTACCGATGAACAAGGTGTGATTAAAACTGAACATAAGATTGTGGAAGACTTAGGTTTTCTAGAAATACTGAACATTCCTATATTTTTGAAAGGAAGTCGTAAGACTTGTATTAAGCAGAGTCCATGGAGAGTTCATTTGGTTAGAGTTAGTTTGCAAGATATCCAAGGAAGCAATTAAGGCAGTTATTGGTTTACCTTCAACTTGTATTAGGCCTGATAAAACGAAGAAAATACCTAACAAGGGAGTTATAGAGTTAACCAGAGCCACATCTAATAGCAGATCATTTAGAGTCAATGATGTTAAGGATATAAATGTGAGATATGTGAGTATAGTACTTGGATATAAAGAAACACATACAAATAGACTGAATTTGGTTTCTAGCCTTTGTATTCATAGTGCATATGAGATGGTGAACAATAATGCTAAGATTGATGTTTGTGAATGGCTTAAAGATGAACTGATTAACAATTTGAAGAAGATTAAGGGAGATAAGAACGGTACTTTCCATTTTGGGAACCTACTAGTATGCTTAATGCTATACTTTACCAAAGAGATACCCAACATAGGTCACAAAGATTTTGGTTATGACATCCTGGTAGGCAAACAGATCCAGGAAGCTTTCACCAGTATGGGCACTGACTATGATAAGAACATTGTAGATTACTTTAAATCTTTTCAAACTAAGATGAGAGCTAGAGAAAGGTTACCACAGAGCATAGTTGATAAGTATGACAAAATAATTTGTTTTGTCATTAAGAGAAATGAGACTTGGATGGAAGTAGTAATCCCTAGAACTATTTGGGTTACTGAGATGGGATATGAGGCAGACATACTTGTTCTGGAGACATATGCAAAACCTCTACTTGAAGCACCAAGGGAGCCATCTGAAGAAATATTTGGTAATGCTGAAACTATTGCAAGTAATGTATCTATGAAAAATAAAGGAAGAAAAGAAACAAGTTTATCAGATATGTATCTAAGAAGGCCAATGAAATTAAGGAAAATGCTATTAATCTCAGTGGTATATCAGCTAGTGAGCTTGAAGGACTGCAACTAGAAGCTCATGTTTCACCGGTTGTCACATCTTCTAACATTGATAGTGGGGAGGAAACTAAGTTTAAAAGAGTTGAAAGGAAGAAGAGAAAACCCTCACCAGTACCCTCTCCTTCTCCTAAAAGGACTAGGACACTAAGGAAGAAAGAACAGGCAGTTAGGGAACTGCAGAAGAAGCTTACACCAAAGAAGAAATAGATACCACCTACCCCCACATTGGATGATCTACTGAATGAGATAACACAAGAAGGTAATTTGGTAAATGTAAAAAAATGGTATCATTCTTTTAAGGATTATAACAAAGAAAGTATTGAAGAAAGCATTATTCTACATTTGGGTATTTACAAGAAAGTATTGATTGAAGTTGTGGATGTTTTACCTAATGATCTTTATCTGAGACTTGAGGATAAAATGCTATCTGTGATGGAACTAGATAAGAAATTGAAAGTTGAAGCACTTTTGACTACACATCTAGTAAACTCTAAGGAAGAGATAGATGATCTTATATCTGAAGCTAATAGGTCCATATTTGTTAGTGGGCATCGGTAAGTAAGTCTGATGGCTAGAAGAGTTAAGGAGATTATAGATGAGACTGCAGATAAATGGGACATATTTTTTGTTGAGAAGGAAAAGAAAGAGGAAAGAAATAGACTGAAAGTGGAAAAGACATTCAAGGTATATCAGAAAGATAAGGGAAAAGGTAAAGTTGGTGGTGTACCTGCTATAAAAATAATAGATAACATCCCTCCACCAGCTCAAGGCATCCCTCCATTAACTTCAACATCACTGGTAAATACAGCTAATCCACTTGATATGGCTACTGAAGGTATAACTCATGATTATACTAACCCGGAGTTAGAAATTATTTTTACCATGAATGTGGATACATAGGATATAAACATTTTTGTGAATAAAGAGACTACAGAGGTTAAGGCAGATGATATCAAGGACAGTAAGATCTTTAAGATACTGACACAAGTTGAGAAACCTAAGATTGGGAAAATGATGCAAAGTCCTCCCTATAACATGTCAAAAACCTCAAAATGTATGACACTGACCCCTCAAAAAAATAATGGGATCCTATCAAGGCAAGGCTCTACAACATTAGTTCAATCTTCTCACCATCTTCAAGACTCATGCCTACTCAATCAGCGGTATCTTTCTACAACACACTCCATGATACATCCAAGGGTTAAAAATCATTTACATACTATTTTTGGGTCATACAACACTCCCCAAGGTGAGAAAAAGCACCAGTTGTAAGGGTTCATTCCCATTCTGTATAGTACTTTCCACAGACCAAAACTCTAGAATTGCAGGAAAAACTTAGAATTCTATTAGTTTGTTGGCATCAAAACTCTTCTCCATATAATCAGACCTTGGTAATTGGATCCAAAAAATGTATATACCACTCCAAAACCACTCCCAACTGAAAACCAAGAGGTTAGAGCCATTGGGGGAGTTTCAAATTAACAAAATGCAAAAAGTGCATAAAAGTTGCTCATGACAACTTTTGACAACTTTTGCAAAAGTTGTCAAAAGTTGTCATTTTTTGCCTCCTAATTCCTTGGGTCAAGTTTAACCCTTCCTAAAACATATTAAAACACTAAACCAACACATTTGATCCCCTATTGTCCAAAAATCCTAATTGGCTAATAGAAATGCCAAAATAGGATTTTGGCTCACAAGATGGGATTCATTATTACAAACACATAATGCATGATTGAAAACCTATACAAACATTCTAAAGACATATTTAATGCCTTAGCCTCCCTTCTCAGAGTCTGACTTATCATCATGAAGGGTTTGATGGGGTGCTCCTACACCATACTCCCTGGAAAAAGAAATCTCAAGTCCACTTGAGATGAGAGTCTGTAGGTCTGTATCATGATCTCTAATCTATTGTTCTATCATCCATACTACTTTAGAATTAGGTTGTCCTTTCCAAGCCACCAAATACTCCATGTAAACTTTTCTCCTTCTTTGCTTTGCAACCTTAGTAACTAGAACATTATGCAACTTTGGTGGTTCATGTTTAGGAATGTCATCATCAGCAACAACCTAAATTGTGTCTTCTCTTGCACGAATACTACATTTATAAAGAGTTAAGTCACAAACATTAAAAATAGGTGACAAACCAAGATTAGATTGTAGTTGAAGTTCATAGGCATTTGGATGAAATTTCTTCAAGATTTGGCAGGGGCCAATCTTTCTTTACATCAGCTCTGTATATCTGCCTTTTGGAAGTCTTTCCTTCTTCAAGTGAACCCACACCAAGTCTCCTACATCAAACTAAACATCTATCTTCTTTTTGTCAGCATGAGCTTTATATTTCTCTGTAAATTGTTGAAGATGAGTCTTAACTTAGTCATGGATTTTTTTTATGGCAGTAGGAAAGGTTTCTCCATATGTACTAATGGCTTCTCCTTGAGGTAGCTCTCTCAAATTCATCACACCCCTTGGGTGGAAACCATATACAATCTGGAAAGGTGACTTACCGGTACTCCTATTCACTATATCATTGTAGGAGAATTCTTCCTGAGACAATATACTATCCCACCTTTCTCCATGTTGTCTAGTCAAACACCTGAGTAGATTCCCTAGTGACCTATTTATAACTTCATTTTGGCCAAATTTTTGGGGATGGTAGGATGAGTAGAAGGATAAATTTGTACCAAGCTTCTTCCAAATTGTCCTCTAGAAGTGACCAATAAATTTTGCATCCCTATTAAAGACTATAGTCAAAGGCAAACAATGTATCTAGACAATCTCCTTAAAGAACAAATCTGCTACATAAGAAGCATCACAAGTGGTTTTTCATGGCAAGAAATGTGCCATCTTACTAAACCTATCCACCACTACAAAAATACTATCCTATTCTTTCCTTTTCCTAGGCAATCCTAAAACAAAATCCATACTTATGTTTTCCCATGATCTTGAAGGTATGGGTAAAGGCTAGTATAGGCTTGCATTGGTGGAATTTCCTTTTGCCTTTTGGCAAATCACACATGTCTCCATAAATCTCCTAACATCTGCCTATAGTTTGGGCAACAAATAGTGTCTCTTGACCAAATCTAGTGTCTTGTCAAGACCAAAATGGCTTGCCATTGCTCCACAATGTTTTTCCTTAATTATATTCAATCTCATAGAGCATTTGGGTATGCATAGTTGTGCACCCTTAAACAACAATCCATTTTGAATCAAAAATTCAGAATACTCAACATGAAACCGTTCATCAAATAAAGCACATACCTTATAGGCCTCTCCAAAATCTTCATCTCCCTCATACATGGCTTTCAAAGAGTCTATCCCAACACTCTCCAACTGAATTTGATTTGCAATTAGGACTCTTTTGCTCAAAGCATCTGCCACCTTATTCTTGACTCCTTTCTTGTGTTTAAGAATGAAAGTGAAATCTTGTAGGGTCTCTATCGACTTCATGTGCCAGTGATTGAACTTTTCTTGGCTATTTATAAATCTAAGGGCCTGATTATCTATGAAAACTATGAATTCTTTTGGTAGCAAGTAGTGTCTCCACTTTTTCAAGGATTGGACCAGAGCATACATCTCTAGGTCGTAGGATGAATATCTTCTCTTTGCCTCATTCAATTTCTCACTGAAGAAAGTAATAGGTCTTCCCTCTTGATTGAGAACTACTCCAATAGCCATGTGACTAACATCACACTCCACTTGGAAGATCTTGTTGAAATCAAGTAGGGCAAGGACCGACTACTCTGCAACTTTTCTCTTCAATGTTTCAAAAGAGTTATCTACTTCTTCTGTCCAACTAAACCTGCACTTTTGTCTTCCCATTATGGTATCAAGCATAGGAGCACAAATATGGCTAAAGCCTCTTATAAACTTCCTATATAAGGTAGCTAAGCCATGGAAAATTTTGACATCATTCATTGTCCTAGGTGTTGGCCAAGATAATATGGCACTCACCTTTTCTTGATCCATTTTCAATTCACCATATGAGATTACAAACCCCAAGT
Organism: Cryptomeria japonica; assembly: GCF_030272615.1. Lineage (NCBI taxonomy): Eukaryota > Viridiplantae > Streptophyta > Pinopsida > Cupressales > Cupressaceae > Cryptomeria > Cryptomeria japonica. Next base: position 867,700,630 of record NC_081414.1, read on the forward strand.
AAATGATCTCTTCCTACATAAAGAAACACTTTTCGAAGTTGACCATTAATTTCTCTTCATAAAATATTCTTAGGACTAGGGCTACATGTTTTAGATGTTCTCCTTTGGTTTGACTGAAAACTAGAATGTCATCTAGGTAGACTATAACAAATTTCCCTATGAAATCCCTCAAGACTTCATTCATTAACCTCATAAATGTACTAGGTGCATTGGTTAAGCCAAAGGGAATGACTTTCCACTTATACAACCCCCCAATTATTTTAAAGGAGGTCTTCCACTCATCTCCTAGCTTAGTCCTAATCTGATGATAGCCACTATTTAAACCAACCTTTGTAAAATATCTAGCACCCCCCAAACAATCTAACAAATCTTCAATCCTAGGAATTGGAAACCTATACCTGATAGTTATCTTGTTGATAGCTCTTGAGTTAGTGAAAAGCCTCCAAGTGCCTTCCTTTTTGGGTGCCAATACTACAGGGACTCCACATGCGATCAAACTTTTGCCAATCAATCTAGACTCCAACAACTCTTCAACCTGTTTTGCCATCTCAACATTCTGATCTGATGTGAGCTTGTATGCTGCTTTATTAGGAAAGGTGGATCTAGGTGTAAGGTCTATACAATGGTTTATGTCACTCATGGGAGGTAGTGACCTTGGCATGCCATCAGAGATGACACCCTTGTACTTGTCTGGTAGTTGTTGCACTGCAGGGTCAATCAACCTCAATCTATCATCTTTCTTGTCTTCGAACCTCTCCACCTTTTTTAAAGTTGGAATAGGGATCAGGGCATAACAAACCATGCCTTCATTTGCCTTGTTCTTCATGAACTGCTTCCCTCCTAATACCAACACCTTGGCCTCCTTTTGTTTGGTCTCCTCATCATCCTCCATTAAAGGTAGCAACTCAATCACCTTACCATCTTTGGTGCTAGAATATGTATTCCTAGCACCATCAATTTGTGCCTTCAAGTCAAATTGTCATGGTCTCCAAAATAGGAAATGGAAAGCATCCATCTTTGCAATGTCAAACATCAACCTATCTCTATAGGTTCCAATCTGGAATTCTACCCAAACCTATTCTTCCACAACAGCTTGTTGTCCTTGTGTGAACCATGAGACCTTGTAGGGGCAAGGGTGAGGTAGTCTCCTCAACTTTAGTTTTTCCACCATCTCTGAAGACACAAATTTATCAGTTGAACCAGAGTCTATTAGGACCTTGCATACTTTTTCACCCGCTTTGCAAGTGGTCTTGAATAGAGACTTCCTCTATGAGGGTTCTCTATCAAACATATTCATAGTGGTTACTACTCTTCTAATCATCAAAGCTTCATCTCTTTTAGGGTAGCCATAGCTATCAAGGGTATTGAGACTTTGGTATGTGTTTTCACTTGGCACACTTTGGCAGTTAGCTTCTAAGATCAAGTTACTTCTCCTTTCTCCCATAGAAATAGTAGGTTTATCTAGGCATCTATTGGCCATGTGTCCTTCTTGATTGTAGTTATAACATCTGATTGGACCTCTACCTTGAGATCTCCCTCTAAATGGTGGTTTTCTTCCTCTGAAGTTACCTCTCTGATTGTATCCTCCATTGTTATTGGAACTACTGTCTCCTTTAGTGCCTTCTTGACTGGCTTCACTTTGATTTCCAAAACCACTTCCCTTACTTATGAAAAAATTCCTTCCACCCTTTGCTATCTTCCTCTTCCTTTATTATTTTTCTCTTGTCTCCTTTTGATCTTCTCTTCCACCTTGATAGCAAGTTGATGGCATCTACCAATGGTATCTAGGCTAAGAAGGTTCAATTATTCTTGAATGTTGTACCTTAATCCATTCAGGTACTGGGCAACTTTCTCACTCTCTTCCTCTTTTGTTTTAGACTTCATGCATAGCCTTTGGAACTCCTTAGTGTATGAGTTCTCATCCATCTCCTTCTACTTGAGATTTTGTCTCCTCTTATGGAGTTGTATTTCATAGTCTTTGGTTACATAGTCCTCTTTGATCAAGGCAACCATCCTATTCCAAGAAACAATCTTGGGCTTGTTGTCCTTCTCTCTTTCTTCTTAGACAAAGTTCCACCAAGTTAGTGCTGCTCCCTTCAACTTGGACTTGGCAATCTTCACCTTCTGGTGTATTGGAATGTCTTCACACTCAAAGAAACTAGATAGGGAGTCTGTCCAATCCATCACAACATCTAGTTCCATCTTCCCAGTGAAAGTTGGCAAATCAATCTTCTTCTCCACGGTTCTCCTCTCCATGGATTTGAGGGCATTAAGGAAGTGTCTCTGGTTAGGGGTAATTGCCTCTTCCTCCAGCATAGGGATCTCATCCTCATCCCCTTCATCACCACTACCAGTGCCTCCATCTTCCTTCCCATCTACTCTACCTCTCAACCTCTCTATCTCCCTCTGCATTGCCTTGCAAGTAGTGTTCTACTCTCTCACAATCTTTGCCAATTCCATGTTGGTGATTGGTCCTCTAGGGACCTCTTCTTCTTGTCCCTCTAACATCTCTCAATTATCTATCTCCTTACCAAAGTCATTACTAGCTCTGATACCTCTTGATGCAGAGCCCTCCTTGTAAACTGCCAAACACCTCAAAATGTATGACACTGACCCCTCAAAACAAGAATGGGATCCTATCAAGGCAATGCTCTACAACATTAGTTCAATCTTCTCACCATCTTCAAGATGCATGCCTACTCAATCAGGGGTATCTTTCTACAACACACTCCATGATACCTCCAAGGGTTAAAAATCATTTGCATACTAGTTTTGGGTCATACAAGACTCCCAAAGGTCAGACAAAGCACTGGTTGTAAGTGTTCATGCCCATTCCTTAAAAACCCACCCAATTAGGCCTAGTTGCTTGTAGCCCTATTTAGCGGGTAAAGAGACCTTAAGTTCAAATTTTCCCAAACACCTTGGAAAAAAAATTATGGATTAAAACACCCTTTTGGAAGTCATGCAAATCCCCAAAATGAAGGATCAGGGTCTAAAAAATAAAGGTCTTTACTGAAAGGATGTTGACTATCATAAAGGGCTAAATAGGCCTCTTTTGTGAAGAAACTATACTCAGATGAATGAACCAGCCAATTAAAATACCATGGGAATTTGGGGAACCGTAAACCATGAGGCATTCTAGGGTTACACACCTATATTCATTGCCATTTACACACAAAGGTAATTTAGTTGTTCAAGGTCTAGGTAGCCACATAGAGATGTCTACCTAGGGTCGCTCCAACGCACCCCTCCCTTGCTCCTCCTACAAAAAAATATTGGAATCCTAGAATAAATTGACCATAATTTCCTTTCACCAAATTCCATGAGTCTCAGATTGGTAAAGTTCATGATATGGCCATGGAAGAGGAAAAACCCAAGGTAAACCCTAGTTTTCCGGGTACCTATAGTAAAACTTGAATATCAGGAGCAACACACACAATTAAGAATTCAAATAAAAACCAAATAAAATTTAACTCTCCACTCTATTAAATCCACATCATTGGGAGCAGATCCCAATCTGTACAGTATCGTACCATGGATGAAAACTCCAGAATTGCAAGAAAAACTCAGAATTCTATTAGTTTGTTGGCATCAAAACTCTTCTCCGTACAATCACACCATGGGAATTAGATCCACAAAGTGTATATTCCACTCCACAACTGATCCTAACCAAAAACCAAGAGGTTAGGGCTATTGGTGGAGTTTCAAATTAATGAAATGCAAAAAGTGCATAAAAGTTGCTCATGAAAACTTTTGACAACTTTTGCAAAAGTTGTCAAAATGTCATCTATTTTCTCCTAATGCCTTGGGTCAAACTTAACCCTTCCTAAAACATCTTAAAACACTAAACCAACACATTTGATCCCCTATTGTCCAAAAGTCCTAATTGCTTCATAGAAATGCCAAAATAGGAGTTTGGCTCATAAGATGGGATTCATTATTACAAACACACAATGCATGATTGAAAACCTATACAAACATTCTAAAGACATATTTAGTGCCTTAGCCTCCATTCTCAAAGTTTGACTTATCATCATGAAGGGTTTGATGGGGTGCTCCTGCACTAGAAAACAACAAAGGTTAGACAACTAACATAGGGAAACCGGAATCAGAGAAACCAACAGTTGTATAGACTAAGAAACAGTCTGAGGCAGAGGTTCATGTTGAGTTTGGGAAACTAGAAGTTGCAGAGGTTCTTAATCAAACTGATAAACCATCAAAGGAAGAGGTACATACATAGACAAATCCACTAGAAGAAAATGTAAATAAAGTGGAAGCATTAGATGGAAATAAAGAGGATATAGTGAATGTAATTGGATAAACATCTATTGAGAAGAAACCCATAGCAAAATAGAGCACATCTACAGGTGAATTTAGACCTACTAACATAAAAAAGGTTCTATTGGATCCCATCAAGAGGATAACCAATCACAATTCCTCAATGTTTAAGGCAATTTATAACACATTACCTATCCTAAAGATGATTGCACCTAATTGTCAGATAGAACACATTAATGATTCTATAGGTAAATTAGACACATTGTCCAAATTCATTGTTGATAATGTAATAACCAAAGATAAGGTGAATGAGGATACCATTAAGGAGAGAGTTGACAAAGATAAAAATATATTCTTTGAGAATACTATAAAGAATTGTACTGATCACTTTGACACACTTTTACTGGTACTCAATTCTACAATTTTGGAGTATGAGTTATATAGAGATGCATGTAAACCTCATTGTTTGATAGAGGACATTGATGAGGAGATCAAAAAGACACAAAAAGAGATTGATTATATTATGGATAATATGATAGGTTATTTAGGACTTATATCAATTTTTGAGTAGGAAATGGCAGTTTTTGAGGAGTTGGAGAAAGTCTAGAAAGAGAAATCAAGGATAAGGTTAAAAGCTCGGGAAATAGAAGTAAACTTGGTCCAAAATTGGATAGTCTTATTACTCAGTGGGTTGAATTATCTAAGGTGATAGGTCAAGGAGAATGATTACTAAAGAAACAAATGCACTATCTCACCGGTATGATCCAATAGACTAAGCCAACTCTAACTAACAACAAGAAGTTTATACAGACTTTGAATCTAGTTTTGGCGGACATTTTTCAAATAGTAACCAATCAGTTACAGACCTTGAGGTAGCATTTTTTTACTCTTTTGATTATTTATGACATCCTTTGTCATTGATGTCAAAGGGGGAATAGTGGAGAGAAAAATTCATGTATTGAGGAGATCACTTGCTTAGGGGGAGCACATCTTTTTGGATTTCAGTTTTGGGATAACAGTTTTGAATTTTTCTCATGAATGTTGCCATCAATGCCAAAGAGGGAGATTGTTGGCATTCTACAGTCTAATAAAAATAGTTGATGTTGTCATTGATGGCAACCAACTGACAATAGGTTTTTACATGCACTAGTAGACACTGGCACCGATAGGTTCTTACACCAGCATTCCAATTTCATCGGCAACAAAGCATACTAGCACTCAGGCTAACATGGGATGAACTTTTTTTTATTGTAATATAATTATCTTTTGTAATTCAACTTGGTATATTGTAAAAGACTCATATAAGTATGTGATCTCATAAGTCATTTTGTATGTAGTATGGGGAGATAATTGTTGAAGGCAAATATTGTATAAGGTGATTTAGTGACAACGAAGGTTTTTGGTTAAGGTATCTATCTGAGCTTAAACTGATACTGAACTTGTCATTAGAGATGTTGTTTTGAGTAGTATATTGTATTGGATTTAATTATCCATTTTGTAGTCAGTGAGACTCTTCATTGAGCAGTGAGCTCTAGGCTGTTAGCCTCCCTGCATGTGCAGGCCCCTATTTTAAGTAGTATTTATTCATTGGCCAATGAGTAAATATTGTGGGTCACAAATCCCATTGATTTTTTTCCCACACTGGGTTTCCTCATTAAATATCTCATTTTATGGTGTTTTTCAATGCTATCTCTATTATTTATGTTTACTGCATTAATTCTTGTTTACCGATACACTTTTTTGGGTGGCAAAGTGATAAATAAGTTTAAATATACAACTAACTAGTTAGACACTGATTCACCCCCCCCTCTCAGTGTCTATGGAACTATCATTGAATCTAACACATTATCAATGCTATCATGATTAGGGATAAATATTGTCTCAGTTTGTGTATTAACCGGTTGATCATTTACCGATTGTTCTCCCATCACTATTTCTTTTGGTTCAAGCTCAATTATTTCAACTTTGTATGGTTCTTCTTCCTCATCTCTTTCATCTTCAATAGGAATCAACCACAATGATTTCCTTATTAAATTTTAGTTTTTTTCTAGACTAATTGGGTCTCTCCAAGAAGCATTCTAGTCAATCTTTTCTTTCATCTAAAGGAAGATCTTGCATTTAACAAAGCATCATCTATTTCCTCCTTTGTTGCCAACTGTTGAACATTATTAAGTATAAATTCAACAAATTCTCTATCTTGTCTCATAGTAGTCTACCATCTAGCATCAATCTTGTTGCATAGAGAATTAGGAATCTGCCCTTGCTGCTCAATAAGAGCCTTGCTATATTTGTTCATCATGTAAATAACTGCATCCTCTATCTCCCTTTTTTCATCTTCATTAAATATTTAATAGAGTTTTTTTATACCTCTCAATAAACCATATTCTTTAATGTTTATGATTAAATTTTCAAGAGGTGAAAGTTATTTTCTCAGTTTCTTTGAAGATTTCCCAGTTGACTTACCACTAACCTTAGGCTTTTTGACACTAGTCTTTAGGGCTTTCTTTTCTTCCTTAGATTCTATTGCTTCTTCATCAATAGATGCCATTTTCTTTGCCTTTTTCTTCTTCCTTTTTCTAGATACCGATGGAGGAGGTGGATCAATAATATTTCCTTTTCTCCTAAATGAAATCTTTGTAGGTTTCTTTGTCTATTTGTTTTTCTTAAGAGCTGCTTGTTTACATTTTTCTACAACTTTCTCCTTTCCATCTTTAGTCTATACACTGATGGGGGTACCGGTTGGTACACTTGTTGTACCTTCCTATTCAACTGCATGATTATCTCTTACTATTGCAATTTTTTCTTTAGTGAATCCATCTTGCTCAACAAAAGCTTCAACCTCATTTCTAACCTTCTTAACAATAACCGGTTTTTGCAATTTAGAAAGCACCTGTAATGATTTTTCCTTGTAGGTTCCAAACCTTTTAGTAGTGGAATCTACTGGTTGACTAAGTGATCAGTATAATAAATTACTATATCTTTATCTACTAAATAACCCATGGGCATAATCCATGTGGTCCTTGGTTCAACAACTTCCATTATACATGTATCGGTATCAACCATAAAGAAAATTGTTTTCTCATACCGATTTACAACTTCTATCGGTAACCTCTCCCTTGCATGCATTTTCTTATGAAAATCTATAAAATATCCTCATGCAATCTTATCAAAATAATCACCCTATCAAAACCCTATTATCTGCAAATTTGATATTTAAATCATAATGTACATGTCAAAAAGAGATCATTCCATGAGAAACAGAAATCAAACATTCATGGAATGACCCTCCATGGTTAGAAACTTGTCAGAAATTGTTAAGAAACTAGTCTAAATTGCTGCAATAATGAATGTACAGTCAAAAAGATGATTGAACAATGAACCTAAAGAATTAAAAGATGTGTAATATGCCTAGGATGATACTCAAGAATGATATACCATAAATACCAAGCAAAGGAAGTCTCACAAAATCATAAAATAGCAGAAAAATGGCTTGAGAACTGAATTTTATTCAACCTTCTCTTGCAATCTGTACACCCCAAGTTTTGTCTATCCATACCAAGCATTAAAAATAATTAAAATAACTCCCCCAAGTTTGTTCAACCACTTATTGGTTGGTTACAATATTTATTTTTCATAAAAAAACCACTAATCTAAGTTTCCCACCTAATTCCTTATAGATGTTGAAATTCAAATATTTGAATTTTCAACTTTTGGAAAATGTATTACAAACTAATAACCAATATTATTAATGATTGATTTGCATCCCATATGGCATATTTAACCATCCTAAACCTTCCTCAATCATTTATTGGGTGTGTTGACCAAATTTACATTTTTTGACAATAAATGACAATTTTCAGGATAAAATGACAACATTTTACAATTTTGTTTTTCAAAAGCCATTATTGGCCTTAACAACTCATAGTTGATCATGTTGACATTAATTGATGAATTAAACTCCTTCTTAGCCTTAGATGGTTGTATGGTTTCCTTTGTTGGTCTTGGTGCCCCTACACCACTTAGTGCTATTCTTCATTTGCATCAATGTAGGCGTTCCTTCAATCCATTGAATATCACCAATACTGGGGCAACAATTCTAAAAATAAAATAATAGATTAATAATCAATTGACCAAATTTGAATGTTAACCTCTTGTCCTTATTGATGGCTTCCAGGTTTAGAATAAATTGACTTCTCAATGCCTCCAACAAGTCATATTCAACATCCTCTTTGATCATCTGATAAGCAGTATGAATAGTAGCTGCCAGTATATTGTTCATTCTACTTGAATAGTATATCCGGTATTTGATCACCATTGAAGCATATTTCATTGATGCATTATTGATGTTGTTCATTGTCATTGCTCTGCCATCCCATTTAGATCTTGTTAACTTTTCTACATCATTCTTTAGAATGGATCTGAGTAAGGGGACCTCACCGGTGGAACAAAATTTAGTGACTACATGAATAGCTTCCTTATAAATTTAATGTGGTCTATCTAGCCACATAAACTAATCATGCATCCTACTAAGCACAAATCTCACATGTTCATTGTCAAAATCATTGATCGAATTGAGTGTATGATGAAACCCTTTATCGGTAACCTTTTTGAACTGTTCTTTCAAAATACCATTCTCATTACATAGTGCTCTATATTGATAAAAAATAGCCGCCACACCCATATCTTCCATTTTTTTAATGATAAAACAACCTAACATCTTCAACATGTAATACACCATAGGGAACTCTAAATAGGGCTTGGACAGGATCAGTTTCTTCATATTTGAATGAGTGTCTCTTAAATTCCAGCCGTGTCCTATCGGTAACATCAACTAGATGTGGAAACTCCATGTTCAACTCCTTAGAAGATAAACAAATATAAATATCTCTGGATAAATACCTTTTATTTCTATCATGCCAAGGGTTCCAAACACCGACTAAGATTTCTCCCAAACACCGACTAAGATTTCTCACACTGATCACTAATTCGTAGATCACTTCAATCTTCTTAAATCTTTGTTGACAGATTAGATGCTGCCATGATAAGCTCTGCTCTACTCTATTATCTCTCCAAATGCTCAAAATAATGCAATGTGACAAATAATATTCAAAAGGTTCCTTTAATTTTCTTATTATCTACCACATTAATTGCTATTACTGGTAAAACCCTAAAATATCACTTAAAAAACTAATACATACTACGGGTTACCAAAGATAGATCATTCATACTAGTTATGATTGAAAAACACTTCATAACATCAAAAGGTAACAAAATATATAGATCGAACTTACTGCACTTCATCCATGGGTTCTTCTAAATATCCATGAATAAGCTCTCTTCAAGTTATATAAACTACTCAATTTACTGGTGAAGGGTTCTCCACACTAGGTGAAGAATTAGACTCCTCAAATGGTTTATCATCACTTTTCTTCTTCCATATTTTATTCATTCCATCTCTAGTTTCCTCAATATCAACCTTCTCCTTTCCTTTCTTGTCAGCAAAATGATTTACAGGTTGATTCCTCTATGCTTTATAAAACTTAGCAATGTGTCCTATTTGATGATAATGATAACAAGCCATGTTAGATGCTTTCTAAGGTCTTGCATTTCCTCTACCTTTCCTTCTTCTATAGTTCATTGACACATGGCCAAATTTATTAAAGAATGTGCAAACCATATTCATTCTCTTCTCCATCTCATAGGTGCTATACTAGTTGATGTAGTGTCTTTTCCAGTTTGTAATTCTCTAGTCATTGAAATTCCTTCTCCAATCACCACCAGAGCTCTGATTCAGGTGAGGTGTTAGATTGTTTTCTCTATAATTGCATTCAATAGATCTTTTCCCATACATGTTGCATGTGTATAAATAACCTTCAAATCTTCTTGACACATATCTATGATAAAAATTAGTTCTATAACTAGTATTAACATCAAATTTGCTTCTAGAGTCATTAGCAGTATGTACTAGTTCGTGACAATTAGAACATATAGGTTTATAAGGTTTCTTACTGGTGGATTTTTGAAGCTTAGGTGGAGGTTTACCTCTATGCATGTTATCCTTTTGTACCAGAAGTCTCACCTTTCTCAAATATTGTATAACCCAATCTAGTTGTATCACTTTTCATCCTCTGAGCTTGGATCTATTCATCAAGTATGGTAGAACTTTTGTTAAAATTTGCAAGCTTCTCATTAGCATCACCAAGCTCCTTTGTAAGATCTTCATTCATTTCAATAAGGGTCTCTCTAAGATATATTGCCATATAAAGATCAACTTTGATTTCTTATTTTTCTTCATGCTAATGAGCATATAGGGTGCAAAATTCCTGATTCAACTTAAAGATCTCATGTTATTTTTTTTTAATCTTGTCTTCTTCTTTCCTCCTTGCCTCAAGTTATTGACTCATCTGGATAGTTTGGGATTTTATCTCTCTCCTCAAGTTAGCATTTTCTTCATTCAACTTGTCAACCTCATCAACCAATGCATCTACGTTAGCCTCATGAGAAGATCTACTTTCAGGGACTTCCAATAGTTGTTTAGTTAACTCTTTTCTCTTAGCAAGTGAAGCTTTATACTTGCTTCTCAAAGTTTCTAAGGCTTCCTCTATTTCTGGAAGTCTTTTGGACATCTCTCTATAGCTCATTTCTTCCCCCATGTTTACCTTAGGGATTCCTTCCAACCGGTTAAGCCTCAAGGAAGTGAGCCTTTGATACCAATTGATAAAATTATAAGGCACTAAGAGGGGAGGGTGAATCAGTGCAAGAAAAAATAATAAGAATCTGATCACCAACTTTGACAACTTAAAGCTTATCAAAAATATAAGAAATATCACCACATATGCAATCACCCAATAAAGAAAATTCCACATAGAATAAAAAATTTATACATGGAAAACCAAATGAGAAAAACCACGGTGATAGTTGGTGTTGTCTTCAAAATCTGATTCCCTTTAATGTCCTTAGAATAATATGATTTAAGCTTGGTGCAGAAGAGATATCAAAGATAAGGAAATTCTCAAGACAACATATGACAAGGTTTGATTAGACCTTCTACACTTCGGGCTTCCTTGGAGCCCAAGTGGGTATACCTTCATGAATTAAATTCACACTTGCAAACAATAAACCCACAGCAAACCAGTCCAGAAAACCAGTGGATTAATTCACCTTGAAATCAACTGAAAACAAAGGATGGAAATTATACTTAACTTCAACATTTTGATCAACAAAGCATGCAATAAACAACTTTGATTAATATCAGTGCCTTATCCAAGGTTACAGAGTCATCTAATCTCAAATAAAACTCCTCAAACAATACATCTTTATGCTTCCCATTGGCTTGGTTTCTATTAATCCTTACATATTCCTGACACACATAAGAATTCAAGCATCCCAAATTAAGCTATGGTCCTCAAAAATTCAAAATTCCTTCCAAAGAATTTACTGGTATGAGTGATCCCGCATATTTAATTTCCCTCCTAAAGAGAAAAGCTAACAAACACTTATACTAAAATTGCTTTGCAATTCCATTCAAATAGAACAACCCTGGATTATTCAGAATGAAAATAGTAAATAAACTTGTGAACAAACTTGAAGACAACACAAAGCTTTACTTGAAATCGATGGCCTGTATATTGATATTCAGTTCAAGAAATATTACAATAAATTCTGATTCTCCATTAGACTTAGAAAAGGTCGGATAAATTTCTACAGCATTTTCTTACAAAATTTTTGTGATCTCTTTTCCAATAGTCCTGGTATCCATTTATAACAACATGGATGCACAAAGCTTCAGACTTCTTGAGGAGAGTTTGTTATATTCATTTCTTTTTCAAAAATAAAGAGGTTACAAATTTTCCGCAAAAAGCAGTTACAAGCTCTTTTTAGCCTCTGCAGTTTGTTCAACAGGTTGTTCGGTTGCAACCTCTTCTATCTTTTTAGGGGCGCTCTCCAACTATTCTAGATCATGGGTGGCATACTTAATTTCCCACTTACTCTATATCTCTCCTGTCGACCATGAAAAATTTATCACATCATCTTTAATCTTAGTCAACCTTTTCCAAGAATTTCTTAGTTTGTTGACTTCTAAATTAAGAAAACCATAATGTGATTTAATTTTCTCTATCTCTTGTATTGTCACAACAAAGAAAGAAGTATCATCAAGATCAATGATTCCTTTAACTCTTGCTGACAATTTAGCTTCTATCTCTTGAAGCCATATTTGCTTATCTTTTAACTGATCCGGATTAGCAAAAATTCCTGGGAGCAACTCAAAAACTTGATCAATGTATTCCTTCTTACACAAATTAACCTTTCTATCCACATTATCCACCTCTGCTGCCAATTGCATTAAGACTTTAGCGATATCAGAAGTGGATTTGATAAGGGGATTAGCTCTTGCTTCATCATAGGATATACACATGAACTCTAGATTTTGCTCCCTAGGCCTCCATCTGCCAAAAATGGCTGTCAAAAAGGCCTTATCTCTCCTCACCTCATTCCATATCTCCATAATTTTTCCCACATTGTTGTAAAGAAATGAGGCATTTATTGTGTCTACAAAACTGGAGATTGCGGCTCTTACCTTCTCCTCATATTTCCCTGCATATAAGGCCTGAGCCTGTTTCAGGTTTTCTAGTTCTTGAGGAGTTATCTCAATCATTTGAGAGCTGGAGGGTGCTGGAGATGGTGGAAATTCAATGATAGGGCTAGTAGGTGGAGGTCTTGCAGGAGAAGAGGAAATCATCAGTGTTGAAGACTCACCTTGTTGGTATTGTCCCATCAACTGGCTCTGCAACTTAGCAATGATGCTATCTTTACCTCTCACCTCCTCCTTGGCACTGTTATAGGCCTTCAAAACTATTTCCAACTTAATTTGGAGGGCCTCTTTTTCTTTGGCTTCCTTCTCTACCACTGCAACACTGAATTTTGCAGTTTCTAACATAGTACTAGCAGCCTCTACTACCCCTGTACTCTGTACTCTCTTTACCATCATTCCACCAAGGTAACTTGACCTTGGGGTGTCTTTGCCTTTCTTGCTCTCATTTCTCTTGAGAGACCACATGACTAGTGCAGCATTATCCTTATTGAAGGTAACCCCTTCCATGGGTTTGGTCTCTTTTCTTACTGCATCTAACACCAGGGCATCTGCAATATCCCACTCTGGTAAGATAAGCACTCCAGCTTGTGCTACCATATCCCTTCCCTGCTCAGGGGTGATTGTCTTGAATTCTCCCATCATCTCTTGTTTTATTTCTTCTTCCACTGAGGCTAGATCTTTATTGGGTTGCTTACCTTTTCTTGTCTCACATCTAGCATTATATCTATCTATATGTTGTTTCCAAATGAATTGCATAAATGCTTCCGATGTGACAAAGTTGTCATCAGCTAGAAATGTACTACTTGCCTTTTTATCTCAGGATCCCACTCCTGGCCTTTAAGTTTAGAGGAGGTGATATCCATTTCAGCATCAATGAGTTCTTCTGGTATCTCTTCCTCCACTTCATCATAGGTGTATGCAATTTCCCCTAAACTACCCAACTGCAAGAGGTGTCCAGCTGCTGCTTGTTCATCTCCTATATGGATAGGGGATTGGGATGGGGAATACAAAGGTGAATCTGATTGCACTTCCTTCCCCACCCTTTACTTCTTTGGGCTGTCTTGGATGTCAATGACATCTTGTATCTTCCTCTTTCCTTTGGATGTAGAGGGCTCCCCTATTGTAGGCACCAGCACACTGTAACCTGATTTCTTATGCAAGGTGTAATCACCAGGAGGAATTGCTTTGCTGGAAGCTGACCTACTTAGGATCATTTTGGCCTTTTCAGGGTTTCTATTGATCACAACTTCCCTCTTCTCCTTTAGTGTTTGCATCACATCCTCAAAGAAAACAATCAAAAACTTTATTTTTTCTTCTAGTGGGAAGAAGCTAGACAATGGGTCATAGCTAGCATCAAACTGATGCATGAAATCCAAGGCTTTCTTATAAGCCACCCACTTTTCTTTCCTTAGCTCCTGCTCATCTAGATCAAACTCATTTCTGATGAGGTCTTCAGGAAACTAGAATTGATGAGGCCTACCTCTGCATGCTACCTTCTTCCTAAACACACCATTGAAGAAGTCCTCTAGATCAGCACACCTGGACACGGCAGTGGACAAATGATAAGGCTTGAGGAAATCCTCAAAGTAGTTCCAGCCTCCCTTTGTTATTACAAATTGGTGGGCTATAGTAGCTGTAGGGAAAATAGTCCCTTTACCTCTGCCTGTCAACTCTGCTTCTTGTAGGCCACCAATTTGCCTAAGGATCTCCGCTATTCCCACTTTGAGAGGGACTTGGTAAGGTAACAAAAATGGAGTGCCCTTGAAACCAAAAACTCTGAAAATTGTGGAGACTAGATATAAATAAATGTCGCCCCAGTTATGAACAATTTTTATATTCTTTGCGAATTCTTTTGGTCTTATGAATTCCAGAAGAACCTTAGGGATTCTTGGGTTATCAGAGCAGAGGAGAGTCCTTATTTTGGATGCAAAATATTTATCAAACTTCAAAAAACTGGCATCCTCTCTATCCCATGACAACACAGTACTCCATAATTGTATTGGCATTTTTTTCTCCTTCCTTCTCCTTAACCAAGTTTTAGCCCACTGGCAAAATAATCACCACCTTTGAAGAGAAAAAGGTGCATTAGGAGTGAATACCATCCGAAAGGTCTTTCCACCTTTCCATTCTTTATTCCTATCAGCCCTCCATGGATAGCATCGGCAATGAAAGAGGCATAATCAAATGTGATAGCAAGAGAAGGATTCAAAATCTAGGCAATCATTAGCAAGTAATGATTTGGCATATTTGCTTCAGCATCTTCTCCTAGAACTTGACAAAGTGCCCAATACATTCCTTTAGCCCTCAAGGTAAACATACTTAATGAGAAGGGCTCTTGTGTGTTGGGTCCTACAACTGTTAACCCTCCTATTTTCACAAAAAGTTCCTTAAGAGGCCTATTCCTGAGATGACTCCTCTGTGCACCATAAACTTGGGCTAATGATGTGAAATTTATAGGTTCTAAGAAGTTTGTGAACTCATTAAGCCCAAATGCTGTCCTAAACTCTTCAGCATTAATTTCCACAAGGGTTTTCCCATTTACATCCCAGATGCATCTTGTGACTGGATCATAATTTAACGCCATCTAGGTTAGCAGGTCTGTATCCATGAATACCCCTGGGACTACTAATTTCCCAACATCTAATTCCCAGATACTATTTTGAGGGGTAGGAGAATTTCTCATTCCAAATCCAACTTTAAACAACCCCAACCCGGATAGTCCAACCTATGGGTCTCTCAACCAATTACGTTTATCATATAATCCTTCTCCTATCTTCAGATGAGGAGCCCTGGGCACTAACTCTTTAGCCTTGGATGCCTAATTGGTTGACAACATCAACTGTTCTGAAAAATCATCACACACACTTCTTTCTAAATAGTTAACCTTGCCGGAGAATTCCCTTTTAAGAGCCATTTTGAAAATGCAAGAAAATGAATATCACTCTTAAACAATCCTGCAACAAATGAATTATCTTATTTAGAACACTACACAAGAATCGCTACAAAATATGAGAGAACCTATTCTTTGCTTGAAGGAAATTGCTCTGCAACTGAACTGACTTGCTCTGTATCTGATGAAAATAACTCTGCGTCTACTCTTTTGTAAAATCTTTTAAAAGATATCTTCACTTGGTTGTTAGGAAATCAAATACTTGTACTCAGGGCCTTAACTATAACATTGATTCCGCATGCTTCGGTCGTCCCTTCAAAATTGAATTCATACGAGAATTCGTATTTTTCACTCCAATGGGTCACAACATTCCTGCAAGTGTTTCATTTTTACTCTTTCGTTAACTAACGGCTTTGGCTTTGCTCTGGGTCCCACTTTTCTATTGGCTACATAATACTACGTGGCACCCAACCATTGGCCTTGAAATTCCCTTTGCATTCCACTTGATACTGGTCGCGTGTCTTTCTTTTATACTATGGTGGGCCCACACTTTCTTCTTAGACTGTGTGTCATCATGACACGTGGACGGTTCTCATTCACTCTTGCTATTTCACGGGCATAAAGAGTGAGCATTTTACCCTTGCAAAATAGCGTGGCCTGTTGGATCATCTCTCAAGTTGATTGGCATTTAATCCTCTGAAAAGGCTCTTAGGAGGGGTGGGCCTGCTGACTCATCATGAACACCTGGCATCCAGTCACCTACAGAGCTAATTTGTCACTCTGTCATTTGCTAGAAGGAAACCATGGGGGCCCCACTTTCATCTCAATAGCCATATCCTCCAGGTCATCATCATGACACATGGATGGTTCTCGTTCACTCTCTCTATTTCATGGGCATAAAGAGTGAGCATTTTACCCTTGCGAAATAGCTCGGCCCATTGGATCATCTCTCATGTTGATCAGCGTTTAATCCTCTGAAAAGGCTCTCAGGAGGGGTGGGCCTGCTGACTCGTCATGAACACCTGGTGCCCTGTCACTTTCGGAGCTGACTTGTCACCTTCTTATTTATCAATAGGAAACCACAGGGCTTCAATAAATTATTAATAGTTGTACCTGCCAGGTCATCTCCACCTGCGACCTGACTCACCTCTGGGGCCCGCTTTGAACCTTTAATCCTGACCCGCTGACTGTGGTGACTTGTGCCATGTGCCACCTTCTAATATGCCAAAAGAAAGCCATGGGGCTCTAACCACTCTTGACAGCTACACCCTTTACTTCCTCCATCATGACACATAGACGGCTCTCATTCACTCTCGCTATTTCGTGGGGTATAAAGGACAAGCATCTTACCCTTGCAAAATAGCGCGGGCCGTTGGATCATTCACGAGATGTGCACTAGTTACTGGGCCCGACAACTTTAGGAGAAAGACATATAAGGCACAAAATTTTCAATTAATTAATATAACCGCCTAGGTAAACAACAAGGGGGGACACTTCCTACGACCCCATGACCCATTACTTAAGTGAATAAAGTAATGGAAGATTAGAAACCAGAGGGCTTAAAACAAATATGATAGGATCTAAAATCAAAAACCCTTAAACCCTTAAAGTCTAGAACAAAGCTGAAGCATTTGGAATTACACCCTATTCGGAAAATCAACATACCATAGCCAATCATGGGAAAAGAAAAACCCAATTTTAATCATTGATAACAATTGGTACCCACAAGATTCACTATCTACAAAATAGAAATCTTGATTGGTTAAGGTCTTACAACTATGTCCTATTAGGAGCAGAACTAGTTAAGAGTCACTTGGTTAAGGGAGTTCAATGATAAGCCCTGTTAGGAGGTATGACCTATTAGGATCAACCTCCTGTGAGGATTTAAGAATTTGATATAGAACTACCCTGTTAGGGATGTAGACACTCAAAATTGATCATCAGTCTTGCATCACTAACCTAATTTTTAACATGTCTTCCATGTCGCATTTGATTTTCATCATATTTTGACATTGTTTCATTATTATAATTCAAATTTTCTATTTTTCCTAACCATTTAAATCATTTTATCATTAATCATTCATTTCCTAACATTAATTGAATAATCTTTATTATTTGATTAATTCAATCCCACTTTAATTAAATAATCTTTATTAGTTAATTAAATTCAATTTCATTTTTCTCATAATTGTTAGCTAATTATTTAATCATAATAAAATAAATTTCTATTTATTTAATAAAAACTTAATTATCTTCTTCCAAAAATCAAGAATGGAAACAAATGTTATTTGTTTTTAATTTAATTTCTAATTATCCTCATCCAAATACAAAAATGACAATAAATAGAGAAAATGATTTAAAAGTGAAAATAAATCATTATCCAATTTAAATAAACTATTTTCTCATATTCTCCTGATTTTTGAAAATGGAAAGTATGTCATCATCTGATTTATATGGTTTTCAAAATTCATTATCATATCTTCCTAAAAATTGAAAATGGAAGTAACTAGTCAGCTTCTAATTTTCTTGGTTTATCTTCTTGGAAAATATCTCTTTAATCTCAAATCCACTCAAAATTTGCTTTATGCCATCTTTTTGATTCCATATTCATTCTCCAATCTTGTCTTCAATTTTCTATAAATTCATCAATCTTTTCCACAATCTAAACCATGCTTCGAGTATCCTTATGCTGTCTAATTTTCTATCATTTTGTCATCAACTTGCTTTCATTTTCACTTGTGTTTGTAGGTGACATCCACATAATTTGAAGGAGAAAGAAGAACAATGGAAGGGAATGTAAGATACATTTTCATTGGTTTGCATTTATTTTCAATGTTTTGTTTCCATACTTTTATTGAATGTGTTAGGAATATTCTCATAGCATTTAGCTTTGTGGTTGGCAAATTTGTGTTACAATTTCCTTTGCCTAATTTCCCACATCACATTTTTTCATGAACCCGACATGAACATGCAAAGTCCAACAATTCTTTGAATCTATTTTTGAATGCAGGTTTTATGTGAGGATCTATTATTGCATGTGGGTTTTATGGATTCTAAACAATTATTTATGCAAGATTTCTTAACATGCAAATAAACAACAATTGTTCGCATAGTTTAATTAAACAGTTTGAATAAACAATAATTCTTCACATAGCCTAATTAGGAGGTTTTAATGAACAATAATTCTTCACATAGCCTAATAAGGAGGTTTTATTGAACAATTCTTCATATAGCATAATTAGGAGGTTTGAATGAATAACAATTCCTCACATAACTTTATTAGTGGATAAATCAACAACAATCTCTCATTACAATCTACTAAGCATTTCAAAATGAATCATCACATAGTCTAATTAGGAGATTGAATGGACAAGAAATTCTCATTTCAGTTCATAAGGTGTTAAAATTAACCCCACAATATTCATCTAGCTTTCTAAGTAGGGGTACAAATTGAACATTTATTGATGATTTGTGTACCATATTTGCATTCCTCGGAAAAATATTTCATTGAAACTATTAATTGATTTTGTGCAAGATGTGGTCAAAGAATCTTATCAAAACTGAGTGCTTGCAATTTTTAAAGTAGTTGAACACTTTGATTTTTTAAGGTTAATGAACACCATGTTTTCCATGTTTATCTTATTTTTCTCATGTGTTTTGACCTTGAGAAGTGGGCTTGCCTCCTAATTTTCCTGATAATTTGCATAGGCATTGGTGAGAGGGAATGACCCAAAGTGTTCACAGGGCTAAGGCTAAGCCTCTTCCAAACCAATATAAATAACGTTGGCTACAACAAAAGTTGTAGACAATGGGTGTCAGAATGGCATAGCGATGATTAACTTTTCTGGATCTACATCCACCCGAATGGATGCCCTGACTAAGAACCTTTGTGTTTAGAGACCAAAAACCTTCTAGTCCTTGGTACAAGAGGTCAGACCTCTAATGTTGTCTCACATTTTTATGACTCATAGTAGAGATACAAAGTTCACCATGGGGAGTTTTCATGGGAACTGATGCTTTGCTACCGTAGAGAAGTGAGTGTCATGGAGGAGAGAGAGTGGGGTCAAGCATCTAAGTATCCTCTATGAGTAGGCATAGCTGGAAAACCAAGTGAGATCCAATGACTATTTTCCTTTCCAACCATAGGATTTGTTGTTGAAGGTGCATGGTTGTCTCGAGTCATCAAAGTCAAACAAACATCTTGTCTTCTATGCTTGTAAAAAGTTGAATTAAAAGAAATTGTCACAAGTGGTCTTAAACAACCTTGTTTTCAAAGTTCAAACAATATTCAACAAGTCAAAAATAAGTTTCAATTATCCAAACAAGATTCAAACAAAGTCAAACTTGGTCCAAATAACTTCAAAATATTCATCCAAAAATTTGCAAAATTTTTATCAACATGGCTTGTCAAAATATTGGGTATCCTTGTTTCAACATTCATGTCACTTAGGGATAGGTTTTGCATAGTCCAACTTAGGTCTTAGGAAATATTGTCACATTCCTTAATTTTAATCTATTTCATTTGTAGTGTCCTCATTTTTCACTTAGGTTTAAAATCATTTTCCTAAGTCTTCATTTCATTATTATCATTGAAAAATTAGGTCTTTTCTTAGGTTGCAATTTGCATTTTCAAAGTTATTGGTCTTCACATATCCCTATCACATTATCTTTGTCATTGCATAGTGCAAACTCTAGGTCTTTTCTTAGGTTGACATTGTAAAACATTTCCAATCATATCCTTCGTTCATATCATTTTGTCATATCATATCATCTCTTGAGACCATATCATATTCATATCATATCCTTAGGTCATTGTCATTATAATTGTCGTCTTTCATTTAGTCTCAAAATTAGGTTAGTCAAACTTGCAAAATCAAAACTTTAGATTAAAACCTAAGTTGTTGTTAGGGAGTCTTGACCTTGTCCAATATTTATCCTTTTGTCATTATCATTTTGTCAAACCTAGCTTAGTATTCAATCGTATATGAGAGAAATTGTCAATTTGTCCTATTATCATTTTGTCCTTTGTCCTCTTAAGGTATTGACTTCATTCCAATTTCCTAAGGGTCACATCTTTAGGTTTGCACTCTAAGAGTCTATCCAAACCTCAAAAACAACAAAAAACATTGATTGAATTATTGTCCTAGATTGCATGATCATTCCCTAAGATTGCATTTAGTTGCATATCATTTTCATTCCAAAAATTAAAAAGGTTAAAAAATATAAGTTGCATTGTCAATTACCTAGGTTGCATTAGTCGCATACATCATTCTTAAAATCCAAAATCTTGAAAATATTGCATTGCATAGTGACATGTCTATTGAAAGAAGATTCCAAGCTTGTATGATGCAACAAAGTTTGACATATCAACCGATGATTGGAAAATTGAATAACACAATGGAATCAAGTTTTAATCCAAAGCAATCACAATTATATCCAAACCAACAACAAAGAATCATTTATCAAACTTTTTATGATGAAACAAGTCTCCAAATACGACAATTGGAGGAAAATCTACCTCTATCTTGGAACAATAAGTGAAAAACCATGAAAATATTAGGTCCCAAACATCCAAACTTTTTCCAAAATTTCAAGCTCCAAATCCAAATATTGAGCCCATTGATGTAAAATCTCTCATCAAAGGATCAGATATACTAGCTCTCCTCACACAAATAGAAATGATGAAACAAGTTCAAGCAAAGAGCACAAATTTTAACCATGTTCCAAATCAAGTTTCATTCAACCAAATCCCAAGTCAAACCTCATTTGATCAAACTCAATTCAATCAAACTTTGGATCAACAAGCAATGATCCAACCAACACAACATATGTAACATTTTCAACCAACACAACCAATAGTTCAATATATCCAACATTTTCAATCAACACAACCAATCATCCAGCATACACAACCAATGATCCAACATATTCAATCAATACAATGAATGGTGTAATTTCAACAATTTGTCCAACCAAACACACAATGTCAACAAATGGTTCAACCAACTATCAAGTATCAACACCAAGTTCAGTCAACAAATCAATATCAACAAGTGAACTCACAATACTGGTTCACACTTTTTGACCAACTTTGACACTTAGATGAACATTTTGAAAAACAAAATCACTTTCTGACACCTATAACTTTTAAACCTTTAAGAATTTGAAGATGATGTAAACTAGTGATTTGTAACATCTTGTTTGTAGATTCTAAATATATTTTTTTCAATTTTTTTGAATAAATTTTTATTGATTTTTCCATCTCCCTCAAAAAGTAGTTTTATAGAAAACAACATTTTTTAAGACTAATGTGCATCCCGAAACACATATTTTTTTTTTATAAATGATAAAAACTTAATTCTTTTGAATTTGGTTTGTAACATCAATATCTAGGGCATGCAGTTGGTTTGATAGCAATATGTTGAATATTTTTTATTTTATTAAGTTTTGAAGTCCTACTAATTATAATTTAGATATAGGTGTATGTTTGAACACATAAATTGTTCTATATATATCAAAATTCAATTTTATTTATTTTTATTAGAAAGAAGACATCAATACCTAGTGCATAGATATTTTTTAGAATTTTCTTGAATTAGTTTATTACTTTTTCCAGTGCATTGAACAAAGAAGTTCATGTTTAGTGAAACACCTACATTCATAAGAAATAAAATAAAAATATATTAAAACTTATACTATTTGGAAAGCTTATAATATGGAATAAATACTTAAAAATATAAAATTTCTAAATGAATTCATTTGAGTCCCCAAAAGATAATGTAAAATTATTTTTTTATCAGCATTTGATGGATGCAAAGGAGACTCCGCTGCAAGTATGATTTAGAAGTAGAGAGGTCCTATCTTATAAATTTTGATCTAAGAGCCTTTGATCTAACTTTATTCAATTAATTACTTCAAATAAGACCTCTTAAACCTTAAATCATTATATTTTCTAAAAAATGTATGATTTCAACAAAAATCAGGATGTACCAAAAAGTGGGAACCAACATTGTGAGTTCACCCCACTTACAACCAACAAAACAAAAGTTGCCACATAAACTAGGATGGATGAAAAACATGACACACCAATCAAAAATAAAAACATAACACCAATCCAGAACCAAGTCACTTTCAAACAAGTCCAAAATCCAAACCCAATCATGTCAAAACCTCACAAAAACTCAAATGCATCTCCAAAGAAAGGTGCTCTATTACAAAGATCTTAAGGAGAGTCCTAAATGATTTTTCTGAAAAAGACCAAAATCATATGCTCATGTGTAGCAATGGCTCATCCCCTCATAAACATATTTTCTAAATACTAAGAGGGGGTGGGGTGAATTAGTATGCCTAAAAAATTAACCAAACTCTTAAGCAATTTTACTGCAGACCAGTGTAGTAGTTTAAACAACAAACTGGTTAAACTATAAACAAGCGAAATAGAAAATAGAGCATTAACCCACAAAAGAACAATCATGATAACATAAGATATTTTGATGTGGAAACCCAAATGAGACAAACCACAATGAGTTAAACTCACAAGTCAACTATTTGCAGAATAGTAACCAGACTGGTTAAGCTCAGACCAGTTAAAGCCTTACAATGTTCTTCACTAGAATAGATCCTATTAGGAATCCAGATCTCTGCTAGGAGATAAGTCCTATTAAAGACTACCCTGTTAAAGGATTTCAGATCCACAATAGTGAACCACCTTGTTAAAGGATTTACAATAGGATTGGGTGGGCCTACCTGGTTAAGGGTTTCAAACTTGTCGAAGAGATTAGTAATCAACAAGTGAATGACCTAGATAGTAGCACATAATTCTTGATTAGATCGTTGACAACTCTCTGTTAATGCATTGTAGCATTACTTAAGTCTTCTATCCTTTGCATGTTCAATCTCTATTGCATAATGCTTCTTCAGCATACATACACACATAGATACATCTCCAAAACCGTAGACATGATGTCCTTAAATAGGAATCTGATTTCATGTCAGTCTAATAAGATTGGATTACAATTTCCTAGGTTCAAAGCATCTAGAAAAATTTGGTAACACGACACGGAAGCACAGCGAAAGTGTCAGTGGATGACAACTCATCACACTATACAAGTTTACTAGGTGAATCACCGAATTGGTGTCGGTGGATGATTTAAACTCATCACACTTTAAAATTATACCAATTTAACACAGTATACCACTTATTGGTTAACGAATAAAGATTGGAAAACTAGAACAGTGTTCTGATCAAAAAGATTAATTGCCGCTAGGGGTCCTTGTTCCACTTGAGGTCTTCATACATGCTTTGATTGGTAAGATTCTTCTACAAAACACTGATAGTCTTCTACAAACAAAGACTATACATACAATGGCATATAATACCGGTGTGAACAATACAACACATATTACCAGTTGAGAGTAACTCATATATAAAATAAGTTTGTGTCCATCAATGACAATCACAACTTAAACATCATCAAAATACCAACAATCTCCCCCTTTGCTATTGATGGCAACACTTAGGAAAATTTGACATCTAAGTGCTTAAAAAAAAAAAAGTGATGTCATAATCAAAAATGCTCCCCCTAAGCATTTACACTACTCCCTTTGCCAAAATCAAAATTACAAGCATGTGCATCTTCCATTTGCATGAAATTTTTGATACTACTCCCCCTTTGCCAACAATGACAATGTAATGCAAACACTCCCTCTTTCATAGAAATTTACCAGTTATATTGCATAACATAAAAATAGAGTATATGTTCATGACAATACAGAGTAAAACTTCTCAAAAATAGGTTTAAAGTTTTTCAGAAAATCCTTCATGTCTGAAGACCATGAATCGAGAGGTGAGGCAGAAATTTCACTCTTGGTCTTCATCTATAAGGCTAATTCTTCCATGGCATCGATAGTGCTCATCTCTTGTGTGATAGTAATAGCCTCCAAGTTCAAAAAGCACTTCTAAAGAACCTACAATTTTGGTAATAGAAGCAAATGGAGCTCCTGCAAATCTTGAGTCCTCTTGTAGATCTCTAATTCAGTCTTTGCAATCTGATGCTGGTGAGTGTGAACAGTCTATTCATACACTGTGAAGGAGTCATATGGCAATTTGAAGTTGTCTATATATTGGTTTAACTTCGATATCATCCCTTTGGTGGATCAACTTGTCTTTGCCTTCATTGAATTGTCTCACCAGTGCAACTTTGAGTACCATTTCATGGTTTTTCTTTGTAGTGGCCTAGACAACATCTTCTAAACATTGTACTTGATCATCCACTACTGTGCAAAGAAGTTTTAACTTGGCCACCGAGGAATTGATACTGGGGAGGTTAGTACCGAGGATTATATTGGAAAGAGTGTCAACAATAAATTGAATGACATCTTGCTCTTTCTTTTTCCTTAGTTCTTCCAATCAATCCTAAGCTAGCTGAATGCTCCTCAGTAGCTCATTTTCATCAACCGATTGAGTAAGATAGGAAAGAGTCAAATCGGTGTGACTGGTGGGATCAACCTGCTTAGATTGATCTCAAGTTTCCGTAGGTGTCTATTCTCCTTCCTTTGCCTTGATCTCCTCTTGTCTTGTCCTCTCCTCTTCTTTTTCCTAGGCTTCCTTGGTGGCCTTCTCTTTCTCCTCTTCCACTCTCTTCTTCTCTTCTTCCTTCTTCCTCTCTTCTTCCTTCTTCTTCTCTTCTTCCTTCTTCTTCTCATCTTCCTTCTCTACTCTCTCTTTCTCTTGTCTTGCTTTCTCTGCTTTCTCTTTCTCTTGTTTTTCTTTCTCCACTTGTTCTTTCTCTGAATTTTCCTTCTCCACTTTCTCTCCTTTTTCTTTCTCCATTTTCTCCTTATCTACTTCCTCCTATTGAGTACCTTCAGCACCAAGAGCATCCACATCAATAGGGTTAATTTGTTTACTTCTCTCACCCTGATTATTGAAGGTTTCATCTAGTTTGGCTGTAGAAAGTTCAGGCTCTTGCTCAAGCTCCTGATTAGCTTCAGATACCTTCTACATTGTGACAGCTTGTTTAACCTACAAATGGGTGTCTTTTTCTACTTCAAAGGTTCTGCCTCCAAGTAACTGAACTCTTCTTCTTCGCATGAAAAAGATGCCTTTGTACCAATTAAAAATCTCAAACAATTATGAATTACAAACATCAAGAAAATATTGGGCAAAAATTGCTTCCCTAATTTATTGCTCCTTTTCAATGACAATGTGCCATTTATTATCCAAATAATTATACAAAGAATTAGGAACAACAGGTTTAATGTCAATCAGAGACTGATCATTATCGTACAAATATTTAATTACCTCTAGCTCTACCTCTTCCTTTCACTATCGCTAAGACCATCTAAATAATCTTTTAGATCATCAAGAATTTTTCTTCTAACATTCTTCATATTCCTTTAAAAATGTGTCATAGGCTAGTAAGAGGCAACATGTATATTTATCGGTGTAGAGGTTGCAGGTACATTACCGGTTGTTTTCATCTTCTTACTAGGTTGCCTTGTCTTCTTCATTTCTACCTTTGGTTCAGTGTCCTCTGAATCCAGTGAGTTGTTCTTGGTTTTTCTCTTCCTTTCAAATACCTTTGGTGGAATGGCCTCCAGTTTCTTTTTGGCTAGTGACCTCTTGGTCACATTAGGACTAGCAAGAGATGTAACTAGTGCCAATGTCGATGGTGAATCTTTCCTCTTCTTTTTCTTCAGTACTTAAATATATTTGATCCTCTCTAAGTAAGTACTAGTCCACTTCTTCTTTGGATCTAGTGGTGAAGCAAGTAGGGTAGAGGCATACATGTTATGTGGTATTTTAGTGGTGTAACTATTGTGACATTTTCACACATCACCCCATCGCAAATGGACCCCTCTTTTCTTAGCATAGTTGTAAATAAAGTGTCTTAGTTTAGCATAGTTTAGAGTTAGAGTCTTAAAATTCAAAACTATAAAACAAATTTAAGAAATTCAAAAATATTTAAAAAAATTCAAAATACAAAAAAATTCAAAAATTGAAAAATCCAAAAAATTTAAAAATTTAAAATTTTGACTAAGGCATTCTGATACATCTCGCTTTTCTTTTACATACATCACACCTTGCTTTCAAATACATCATACATTGTCATTGCATAGTACCTTTTTGCATTGCTCTCACAGCAATGTCGCGTTGCTGTTACACTTCACTTTCGCATTGCCTTCACCCATTGTTGTCATACATTGCTTTCACGCATTGTATTGCACTTAATGCACTTAGTCATCATGCATTGCCTTTCCACATCACTATCATTCCCTTGTCACATGTTTCTCTCACTTTTATTATGGATTTTTACATACATCATGAGCGGCCTTTGTTCTTACGCAATAGCGTTGCGCTCATCATGCCTCACATTCATCACACATTGAAGTTTCCAAATGAATGTAATAGAGAAAAACAATGCTACCTCACAATCACTTTACAAATATTATCAGCCAAACTTGCATTGCATGACATATCCTCACATTGTGTTCAACATCATGACTCAATGGATCAATGAAGGAGCATGAAATATGAGACAGTTTTTGTTTAAGTTTGATGTGTCCTAACAATTATTGACTGAAGGATATTTAATCAAGGTGGTGAATGGAAATACATATGATGCAAACTGCTTGATCAACCTACAAGGCTTGGAATCTCCATGATACAACTCTAAGTACATTCAATGATCAATCTAGAATTTGATAATAAAAGCCACGATTAGCGAAGATTACAAAATGATGAACCATAGAATGAAAGGAGGGAGTGCTCAAGTTCATTTCTTTTAATCGGTGCCTTGTGTTGATTCAACAAGAATCAGTAAGGTGGCTAAATCACAAATCTCTATTTAATGAAGGCGGTTTACATTGTATTTGGAAAATCAAACTTCACAAAGAGAGCATTCCATGATGCAATATGTGTACACAAATGAAGTTGTGTCACATGATCAGTGCAAGCATAATCGAGGACTCAAACAATGACTAGAGGAAACTAATAAGATACAATATATGAATGCAAGCTTTATTGGTGGTGTCAAAAGCTCAATGTGGCTTATTAAAACAAAGTCACCAACACTACCATCAAAGGATGTGATTATTAAGTGGAAATGAAAAATTCATAAGCTACAAAGAGCACCTATTTAAGACTGTTATTTTAATGAGCACTCAGTGAATTCATCAAATATGAGGACTTGAGCCATAATATTTTAATCACTAGTGAAGATCACTTTGATGTAAGGTTTTCATCCAAATCTACAGATGACATTAGCAAGTTATGCTCAGTAGTTATTAGTGGCATCAAATTCTTGTTAACATTAGCTTTGTGCACTACCATCTCCATGATTTATGGGAAACCATCAGTTGCATGGTAGTAGTACAGTTGCTATGTTTAAGCTAACTAATGCAAATAATTTTCCCCATGAATAATAGACATGCAACAACCTATTCTACCTCTTCCACCGCAAGTTTTGTTTTATGCATTCATTTTGCCTTTGTTACCTCTACAATTCCTTTCTTTTGTGGTGATGGTTCTCTTTGTATAAATTCACATATTTACACAATGGTTAATACAATGAATTAATATAATTTCATTCTTGTAACTCTGTTTTTCTTCTCTATTTTTAGGAAGTTTTGTTTCTTACATCCTAACTAGGTCTATATTTTGTTATGCAGAAAATTTAACATGGTATCAGAGCCCAAGAGCTAGGAGGAAGGACAAATTATTTGCTGGAAGATTTTCTAAAGAATGGAAGCTTACGTAAACCTTTGTTTCTAGAGCATTATCCTTGCTTCCTTTTTTTATGCTCTTGTTTGCACGAACCTTGCCTTCATCGTCTCCTTTATGACACATCATTTCAGTGGACCTATCTTGTTTCTCCATTGTCATATTATGAGGGAGATTTTCTATTGTTGGTGTTAATTCTTCTTTGTTTTGTTTCAAGTTTTATTAGTTCATTATTGGCACCTATATTTTCGACTAGCAACTTCTTCTTGCATGGTTGAGTAGTGTCGTTGGGGTCTCCATTTAGCACTATGGAAGTAGTTACCATTTGATAGTTGTCCACACTTTTCTTGTCTTTAAAAGGATGTTTTGCACTTCATATAGTTGCATCTCTTGTAATTTTGAGGGGGCTTTTCTTCCCAGTATGTTTTCCATCTTTCATCTTATTGGGTTTATCTCTCCTTAGTTTATTTGACCACCATCTTCATGATTTACAGGAAACCATTATTTTCTATGTTTAAGATAACTAATGTGATTAATTTTCCCAATGAATAATGGACATGCAATAACCTATTCCACCTCTTTCGCCTCAAGTTTTCTTTTATGCATTTGTTTTGCCTTCGTTACCTCTACAATTCCTTTCTTTTCCAGTGATGGTTCTCTTTGTATAAATTCATACATTTACAAAATGGTTAATACAATGAATTAATATAATTTCATTCTTGCAACTTTGTTTTTCTTCTCTATTTTCAAAAAGTTTTGTTTCTTACTTCCTAGCTAGGTCCATATTCTTCTTGTCGGCATTTTGGCATTAAGATAGAATGATGGGTTACTAGTAAGGCATAAACCAGTCTAGAGGATAGCTACTTGTTCATGATGAAGAGCCACAATGTTAAATTTGTCTCAAACCACTTGAGGTGAAACCGATATAGTGTGCACTACTAGTTAATAGTAGAAGAAAGTTCTACCAGCAAAGGGATGTATCGATATGTGTTTTCTAGACTGACTATGTGTTGGTGGGCCACCTCTTGATCATTGTGATTACATGTAGAGTAGAGGTGGCAAACATGCTATGGTCAGTGAAGCCTCATCGATAGGGTTGATGAAATTGATAATCGCCATTAATGAAATAGCCACAAATCATGAGATTGTAATTGAACATTGTGGCTCAAGGAAGAAAGAATGATAGAGAAATATCAGGGAGTAGTTTGTGCCTAGATCTATGCAGAGGAAATCTGATTTAGGAAGACCTTGAAAAGGAAATAGATGAAGTGTTTTATGTGTCGACTGATTTCAAGGTAGAAGATATGGTTCGAGATTGCTATTTCCAAAAAATGTGCATTAGACAATGGAAACTATGTATAGATGCATCCTTGAAGGATAGGTGATTGATCCAAGACAAGTTGGATTAGATCTCATGAAGGTCATGTTAGTGAGAGAAAGTCCTAACCGCTCTGAAGTTTGAATTGTCTTCTAATGGGAAATCATGGTATAAGAGATGAGAGCTTAAGAAAGAATGAAGTTGATGCTACAAAGAAGGAGAAGATACAAGTGAGAGTGAGTAAGGAGAAGAATTGATGGCCTTAGAAAGAATTTATAATAAATTTTTAGTGTGTATAAGAAAACATACTGGTGAGAGGATTCTACCAGCATAACTATAGTTTTGCGTTTGAGCC
This sequence comes from Cryptomeria japonica, assembly GCF_030272615.1. NCBI lineage: Eukaryota > Viridiplantae > Streptophyta > Pinopsida > Cupressales > Cupressaceae > Cryptomeria > Cryptomeria japonica. The sequence continues at coordinate 867,730,788 of NC_081414.1, forward strand.
TAACCAGCAAGGTGTGGTAGAGTAGCTAGCATCCAAGTGAGACAGAGTGTGTTGAGAGTCTGTGTGAGAGGGAGAAAAAGATAACAGAGGCCGAGAATCAGAAGAAAGTAATTTCACAATAGATAGTGTGAAATTTAGTGGAGGAGGAAATACTATCAACCGATAGTGAGTTGTTTTATCTAAGTGTTTCATAATTCATTTACAACAAGAAGCCTTAATTATACTCAAATAGTATTTTTTCAAGATACATCATCAAGTTTAAGCTTGGTGTAGGGGTTAGTGCTCCTTGGGTTGATGTCCTAAAAGTGCACGGGTTCGATCTCCTAGGGTTCGTTCCCTAAATCTTGTAATTCAGTGTTTTACCTATGAGGCTGGATTGGAGCAGTAGTCTCCAGCAGCATTTCTCACTGAGGTTTTTCCCATATTAGGTTTTCCTTGTATACCTATTGTTGTGAGTTGCATTTGTGTGTTTGGTCTCTTTAGTTTTCCTTTTACTTTATTGGTTTGGTTTCTTAGAGATTGAGTCATTATCCAGTATTCTGAAGTTGATTTGAAAGTCAAAAAGATTTAAGAACCACTTATTTACCTCCCCCTCTGAGTGGTACTTTGTGTTCAGCAATTGGTATCAGAACATAGGTTCCCAGTTATCTTTAAACTTTGGGTAGATTCTAGACTTTGAACACAATGGAAAGAAATGAGTCTTCTTCCTCTAAAGCCCCCATGTTTGATGGATCTAACTATGCCTTCCAAAGCAGAAGAATGGAGACTTCTATTTCCTCCCTGGGTTTTGATGTGTGGATGTTTGTCAAGAATAGATATGCTATCCTTAGTGTTCCTCCTATTGATCGGGATGCCAAGAAGGAGTATGAGAACAATGCCAAGGCCAAACATGATATCTTGAGTGGGTTGTCTAATAATGAGTTTGTCAAAGTCATGCATTGTGTATCAGCCAAGGAAACTTGGGATAAACTACAGAGGTTGTTTGAAGGAGATACAAAAGTCAAAGAGGCCAAGCAGTAAGCACTAAGGGGCCAACTTGAAAGTATCAAGATTAAAGATGATGAAAAGGTTGTAGATTATCTTCATAGAATTAATGAAACTATGAATACCATTAGAGGACTCGATGAAGAGATTGTAGATGAGATTCTTGTCAAAAAGGTTCTTAGATCTCTCACACCTAGGTATCATCTTAAGGTGTCTACCATAGAATAAGCTAAGGATATGAATAATTTTACAATGGATGAGTTATTGGGGTCTCTAACAGCCTATGAGAGGAGAACAACCGACGATACTACCTTAAGAAAAGAAGCAACATTCAACATCACCAAAAAGGGAAAAGAAGAAGCCTCTCTTAAAGTATCCAGTGAAGACTCTGATGCTAAAGTAGATAAATTTGTTAGGAAGCACAAGAGAGGATCCAACTAGTATAAAGGGAAGCTACCACTTAAATGTTTCAACCATGGAAAGGTTGGTCACTTTGCTACAAAATGCCCCCATAAAGAAACTGGTGGAGATGAGTCAAGAGAGTTCAACAAATCTGCTAGCAAACATAGAAAAATAAATACCTACTAACAAGGAAGGAGAGGCTACCAAAATTAGAACAGCCTATGTACTATTGAGGATGACACAACAGATGATGAAAATGCATCTAAAGATGATTACCATGAGAATGATAGAAAAATCAATCTCTTCATGAAACTTGGTGAGCTAGTTGATGAAAATCAGGAAGAGGAAAATATTAAAGCTGAAGTGGACTTGGATGGTGAGCTTATCAGTTCTCTTGAAGAATTGTGTGAAACAAGAAGAGAACTCAAAAAGGTCAATCTTGCTGCAGTAGATGAACAAGATCTCTTGAAACAATCTCTGAATGAGTTCGGTCAAGTTATATCTGACCTAAAATTATAGCTGGAAGAAACTAAAAGGATATGTGAAGCTACTACCAATCTGACAAAGAAGGAAAAGGAGCATCAGGAGTTGGAAGCATAAATGCTAAATCTCAAAAAGGAGCTTGAAGAAAGTAAGGAAGAAATAAAAATAAGGAGCAAGTATGAAGGTAGCACCGAGTCCTTAGATAAGAAGTTGAGCAAATAGAAGCAATCCAAAGACACCGATGGCAAGGATGCAATGTTCACCTATTCATTTAAAGGTGAAGAAAAGAAGACATTCATTCTAGGCAAGGATACCGGCAAAAAGACATATGCAGATGTTGTTGGAATTCACCACTCAAATCAGTATACAGTAATAAACCAGAGGTCACACTTCTTGCACCAACATGCATATCCAAGGAGAAATGTAAGAATTGACCATGAAGGATTCACCAGACTCAACAACATGAAGGGAAGACCCCCAATGAGGCACTTCCATTCAGGACCAAGACAACCTAACCGGTATGTTCCAAACTTTCATGGTTACTATTACCAGAGTAACAAATTTGAGCATAGAATAGATAACTATAGATTAATCAATAAGCCCTCTATGAGTTACAAAAATAGAAATACATTTAATGCACTTTGAGATATGAATGTTGTCTTCTATCAATGCAATGGATATGGTCATAAGAGTTTTTATTGTAGGAAGAATAAATCGGTACCCTACAATAATTTTAAGGACATCCCCTTAAATGAAAACTTCAAATGTTATAACTATCAAGAGTTTGGACACATACAAAACTTATGTAAAAAATGGAAGATCAAGTAGAAGAAGACAAATCTTGATCAAGAGCTGGTAACTAATTCTGAGCTCAATATAGGAGCTGACAAGAATAAGGAGACCAAAACAGTTTGGGTTGAGAAACAAAAGGAGAAGGCAAAATCAAGTCTCATAGTACAGATTGCTTTACATACTAAAAGGAAAAATCTATGGGTGGTAGATAGTGGTTTCTCAAACCATATGATTGGTGACAAAAATAAATTCATTAAAATTGAAGACTAGAATGGTGGATCAGTAAGGTTTGGAGATAATTTTTCCATCAAAATAAAGGGAAAAGGAATTCTAAGATTGATGGAAAAATGAAGGCACATGATGTATCGTATGTGGAAGGCCTAAAGAACAATTTGTTGAGTGTGAGTCAGATGTGTGACAAAGGTTACAAGTTCACCTTTGACTCAACCGGTTGCTAGATAAAGAAAGATAGTACCAATAAAGTTGTAGTAGAAGGTAAGAGAACATATGGAAATGTCTATAATCTGAAGGAATGCTATAAGTCCCAATGTAGGTTAGGACAAATAGATGAAAGTTGGCTATGGAACCAAAGATTGAGACACATAAATTTTGATAACCTAGTTGTAGTAAGAAAAAAGGAGTGTGTGAGGGATATTACACCTATCATCAAGTTGGTAAAAAATTTTTGTGATGAATGTGTAAAAGGTATGAAAACTAAAGTGAGCTTCAGGACAAAAGAGCACAACACCTCAAGACCACTTGAAATTGTGCATATAGATCTGTTTGGTCCAACTAGGACAAGAGCACTTACAAGTGAAAGATATTTTATGCTCTCTATTGATGACTACTCAAGAACGACATGGGTCACCTTTTTGCAAGATAAATCCCAAGCATTTGAGAGATTCAAGATCTTTTAGAAGATGGTGGAAAAGGAAAGTGGGTACAGGTTAAAATGCCTAAGATAAGATAGGGGTGGAGAGTTTACATCAAATGAATTTGAAGAATATTGTGAAAAATAAGGAACTAGAAGGCAATACTCTACTCCAAGGACACCACAGCAAAATGGTGTGGTAGAAAGGAAGAACAAGATAGTCAAGGAGATGGCCAGAACCATGTTAAATGAGGCCAATCTACCAACACATATTGGAAAGAAGTTGTTCATACAACTACATATACCTCAAACTGGGTTTAATTAAGAACAAACAACAAAGTGACACCTTATGAGTTGTGGTATGACCGGAAGCCATTAGTCAAATACTTCAAAGTATTTGGAAGCAAGTGCTTTATCAAGAAATATATGGACGGTCTAGGATGTTTTGACTCCTAGAGTGATGAAGGAATCTTCCTTGGTTACTCATCTAATAGCAAGGCCTACAAATGCTACAATAAAAGAGTAAGGAGAGTCATTGAGAGTGTGCATGTAAAAGTTGATGAAGATATGCACAAAGGATGTCAACCACAAATTAACTGGTATGATAACTCTGGTGATAAATATGATGAAGTTCAGTCAGATACTGAACCAGAGGAACCATCCAAGAAGGCCCCCAACTGATATGTACAACTAAATCACGTGAAAGAGAAAATTATGGTAAACAAAAGTGATGGTGTGCAGACTACAAGAAGACTTGCCTGGAATGATGAACAAGTCAACCTATGCCTCATGACTAAAGTGGAACCTAAAACATTCAATGAGGCCAAAAATAGACAAGAATGGATGGATGCCATGGAAGAAGAACTACAATAGATTAAGAAGAACAATACCTAGGAATAAGATGAATGAAGAAGGTAAAATTGTTAGGCATAATGCTAGAATAGTGTGCAAAGGATACTCTTAGGTAGAAGGGATTGACTTTGAAGAAACATCTGCACCGGTAGCTAGATTAGAAGTAATTAGAATGTTTCTAGCCTTCCCTACCTACAAAGGTTATAAAGTATACCAAATGGATGTAAAATCTGCCTTCCTAAATGGAAATTTGGAAGAAGTGTATATGGAGCAACCGAAATGGTTTCTATTGCATGATGAGAAGATATTTGTGTGCAGGTTGAAGAAGACCTTGTATGGTCTAAAGAAAGCTCCTAGAGCATGGTATTCAAGATTAGATCACTACCTAAAGGAGTAGGGATTCAAAAAGAGAAGTGCAAATAGAAATTTGTACATAAAGAAAGATGGGAACCACATGATCATTGTGGTTGTGTATGTAGATGACATTATCTTTGGAGGCAACAATGACACCCTTTGCAAAGAATTTGCTGATCAAATACAGTCAAAATTTGAGATGTCAATTCTTGGTGTATTGACAGACTTCCTTGGTTTGCAGATATTACAACAAGATAAAGGAATCTCTATCTCTCAAATCAAGTATGCAAATGAGATGTTGAAGAAATTCCAACTCGAAGATTGTAAACTAGTAAGTACTCCCATGGTGAACGATAGCAAATTGAGCAAGAATGATGAATCACTGGTGGTGGATTAGGCTTTGTATAGATCCATGATAAGTAGTCTACTATATCTAACTACTTCAAGACTAGATATAGGTCAAGCAGTATGCATGGTGGCTAGATTCCAAGATGCAACAAAGAAGTCATATATGAATGTTGTTAGCAGAATATTTATGTACCTACAAGGAATGCTCAGCTATGGTTTATGGTATCCTAAACAAGGAGATTTTATCTTGGAAGCATACATTGATGTTGATTGGGAAGATTGCATTGATGATCGAAAGAGCACAAGTGGTGGTGCATTCTTTCTAGGTGACCGGTTGGTCTCATGGCATAGCAAGAAGTAGGACTTAGTCTCTCTATCTATTGTTGAAGCTAAATACATTCATGCTACTACATTTTTCTCTTAGATGCTTTGGATGAAGCAAACTCTCAAAGATATACAGGTGGAAATCATTAATCCTATTCTCATCTGGTGTGACAAATTGAGTGCAATCAACATAGCAAAGAATCTAGTCACACATTCCAAAACAAAGTACATTGCAATCAAGTATCACTTTCTTAGAGAGAAAGTTGAAGGATAGGAGATAAAGATGGATTATGTTCCTACTGGCAAACAAGTAGCAGATGTGTTCACCAAACCATTACTAGTCAACACTTTTGAGTATCTCCGACACAAGTTAGGAGTTGTCCTTTGTCTAGGAAGGTTTTATGTGGTTCAGGGGGAGCTGAGAGTGGTCAAAGGGGGAAATTGGTATGGATCAAAGGGGGAGTGCACAATACCCTTTTTCATTGTGACAAAGGGGGAGAAATGTCCAATCTAGAGTGTCTTGCGAAAAGTTGACATCAATGCTCAAGGGGGAGATTATTGGCATTTTGGCATTAATTTGTCATTGATATCAATTGGCATGATGGATAGTGGCATGAGTGTGAGAAGATAGAATGAAGGATTACTAGTAAGGCATAAACTGGTCTAAAGGATAGCTACTTGTTTATGATGAAGAGGTAGAATGTTAAAGTTGTCTCAAACCACTGGAGGTGAAACCGATATAGTGTGCACTACCGATTAATAGTAGAAGAAAGTTCTACTGATAAAGGGATGTACCGGTATGTGTTTGCTGGAATGACTATGTGTTGGTGGTGTTGGCATTCTACACTCACATGAGAATGGTTGATGTTATCATTGATGGCAACCAACTAGTAATAGGATTCTACAGGTTCATCGACAACACAAACATCATCTACCGACACTGGCAAACACAACAAGTTCATTCAGCGAAATCTAGTTTACATCAGCAATGAAGCATACTGACACTCAGGCTGATATGAGACAAAGTTTTGTTTATGCGAATTGTATTGTAATGTAATTAATTATTTGTAATTTGACATGATGTATTGTAAAGACTCATATATGTATGAGATCTTATAGGTCACTTTCATATAGCATAGAATAGAGACTATTATGTTATAAATCATAGAAGATAGCAAAAGGATTTTGTAACAAGTGAAGATAGGTTATGTGACCAAAGATCATTCGTCAACAAGGTTTCTGACTGAGCTTAAACTTGTATTGAATCAAGCATTACAAATGCTATTTTAATTAGTTCATTGTCTTGGATTTAATTATCCATTCTGTAGTCAGCAAGACTCTTTCATTGAGTAGTGAGCTCTAGGCTGTTGGCCTTCCTGCATGTGCAGGCCCCTATTGTAAGTAAAATTTATTCATATTGGCCAATGAGTAAATATTGTGGGTCACAAATCCCACCAAGGTTTTTCCCTTACTGGGTTTCCTCACCAAAATATCTTGTGTTATGGTGTGCATTTATGATGTCTCTATTATTTCTCTTTACTGCATTATTACTTGTTTAGCGGTACATTAATTTGGGTTGCAAAGTTATAAATAAGTTAAAATATCCCATTACCCAGTTAGACACTGATTCACCCCCCCTCTCAATGTCTTTGGGACTGTCATTGCATCTAACAATTGGTATCAGAGCCTGGTCCTCTACTTGAAAAATCCTAACAGCTTGAGGAAGATTCTGAAACCAATACTGATGGAGAATTTGAGAAAACAATTGGAAGGAGCTCTTGAAGATTTTGATGTACGAAAATTAAAGAATATCAAACTTAAAGATGATCTAAGGACTGCCCAGGAATTCATTAAAAGACTCTAGGAGAACCTAGTTATACTACGAAACAAGAGGAAGGAACTTCATGAGAAAATGCAAAAACAAGATGATGAAAAGGAAACTCTTAGAGATATTGCAAAGAAGTTGAGATAAGAGAACAATAACATGAAGAATCAAATGGAAGATCTAACTATGAGACTATGTAAGGATATTGAGGATAGGAAGAAGAATGAAGAAGACTTGACTAGGAGACTTAATGATGGAGCAAATGAAAATCTGAGACTTTGTCATGAAAATGATATGCTAAACACAAATCTGATTCACATGCAACATGATAAAGAGGAGCTTATGAGACAAGTTGGGATTCTAGAAAATGAGTTGATCACTGCAAATTAATACAAAGACAAATTCAAGGAAAGTTCAGAAAGGCTTGATGACATGCTGAAAAGATAGAAACCTAATGGAGATACAATTGGACTTGGATTTGAACATGGAGAATGTTCTAAGACTACAAACAATGAAGATCACAACAAATCGGGAAGACAACCTAATGCTTAAAAATTTAATGGGAAATGTTTTAATTGCAACAAATTTGGTCATAGAGAAAATTAGTGTAGATTTAGAAATAATCAAAATACAAATTTACCCATCAGTTAATGTTCCAAATGCAATAAAGTTGGTCATAACTTAGAAAATTGTAGAATGAATGTGAAATACTATGTTTGTGGTAGATTTGGACATTTACCTAATCAATGCAGAACACAAACTGGGCAAGGATATGGAAAAGCTATTAAGAGGAGTAATGTAACTTTTTATGCATGTAACAAGATTGGGCATATTGCAAAATTTTGTGAAAGCAAGACTATACCAGAGAATGATAAAGGATCTAATAAGAAGGGAAAGGAAGAATTAAACAAAATAAAGAAAGAATTCTCAAAACAATGGATTAAGAAGAGAGATCTGAGAGTTGATGAATCTATCTTTGCACCAATAGAACAAAGTAACTCTCCACCAGTAGGAGATTCTTCATCTGAGTAAGGAATAATCCTTAGGGGGTATGGCACAAAATTGAAAATCATGTATTCATGCATTCTACTCTCGGTTTATGGTAAGAAGTTATATTTCTTCTTTACCAGTAGATATGTTAAGATTTCACTTAATCGACAAGCATTTAATGCGGTTGTTGCAAAAAGTTTTGGTTTTAAAGAATGTAAAACCCTCATTTCTAATTACAAAGAATCCAAGCATCCGAAGAGCATGAATTGAGTGAAGACATTCAAGAGATGAAGTAGCTAAGATATTTTTAGAGAATTTCAAAGGATTTCACTTGCAGAAAAGGTATTTATTTCAGTATCATGGCTACTTCATCTTTTGTACGTGAATTCATTACAAACCCTATTGTGGTAGAGAATATTAAGCATCCTAGATCCATGTTTAAAATCATTCTTGATATTTCTAAGCAAGATGATTCCACTGGAGCCTTTTCTAAGATTTTGAAGGGAGTTTCTTTTGCCAAAGACCCAAGGATTTATATTCACTGGAACATAGAGAATTTAGGATTTGGTGATTTGAAAAACATGCACAAAGATTTTATAACTAATGAACAAGGTTTAGTCAAGCCAAAGTATAAGATTGTTTAGGATTTAGGATTTGTTGAAATTCTGAACATTCCTAAATTTTTGGATGAGATAGTTTGTCTGGTACTAAGCAAAGTTCATGGGAAATTTATGTGGCTAGACTCTATTTTTAAAATCACTAAGGAAGCAATCAAGGAAGTTATTGGTTTACCCTCAATCAGTACTAGGTCCGACAAAGGGAAGAAGATACCTAACAAGGGTGTTATGGACCTAACCAAAGCTACATCTGACAATAGATCTCTTAGGGTTCATGATATCATTGATGCAAATGTGAAATATGTGAGCATGGTATTTGGATACAGAGTTACTCATGCAAATATGTTAAATTTTGTTTCTAGCTTGTGTATACATAGTGCATATGAAATGGTGAAGAACAATGCTAAAATTGACATCTATGAGTTGCTTAAGGATGAACTGCTAGATAAATTGATAAAGATTATGGGTGATAAGAAGGGAACATTCTATTTTGGGAATCTACTTGTGTGTTTAATGCTTAACTTCACAAAGAAGATACCTAACATTGGTCACAAGGACATTGCATATGACATCCTTTTTGGTAGAAAAATCATGGAATCTATTACCGACATAGGTGTTAACAATGATAGCATGGTAACAGCCTATTTCAAAAACTTTCAAACCAAGATGAAGGCTAGAGAAAGGATATCATAGAGTATTGTGGATAAGTATGACATGCAAATATGTTTTCTAATCAAAAGAAATGAAACATGGATGGAAGTTGTTACTATTGGCATATGCACACTCCAATGAGATATTGTAGGTGATTGAAGGTTTTGTCATTGATGGTAACCTTACAATCCTATGGCACTGGCAAGGCATTACACCGACATCAGCAGAACACACTCTACACTAGTACTCAGAACATTAGCATTGGCACAAAGAAAGGAAGCATACCGGCATAGAAGGCCAACAGGATTTTTGATATATTATATTTTTTTTACTATTGTAAAAAACATTGTAAGCTGACTTGATATCATTGTAAAATGACTTGTATATATAAGAAGTCACTGTAGAACATTTTGTAGGAAAGTGATAGGAGAAATAAGGTAGACCTATTATGCGAAATATAGGTTAAGGGTATATGTAAAGAACAGAGCAGAAACCAGTACTAAATCTGGCATTGAAGATGCTATTGTAAAGAAGTACAAGTTATTGGATTTATATAATCCACATTGTAAGTTAGTGAGACTTCCCATTTGAGCAATGAGCTCTAGGCACTTGGCCTTCCTGCATGTACAGGCCCCTCTTGTAAGTAATATTCTCTTATTGGCTAGTAAGTGAATATTGTGGGTCACAAATCCCACTGAGGTTTTTCCCACACTGGGTTTCCTCATTAAAAATATTGTGTTATGGTGTGTTTCTTATGTGGTTGCTTTCATTTCTATTTATTGCATTAATTCTTGCATACCGGTACACTGTTATAATATACTCTACATGTTTTTAAGTTAAGAAATTCTAATCACCAGTCAGATACTGATTCAACCCCCCCCCTCTCAGTATCTGTCGGAATCCTAACAATTGGTATCAGAGCTTGGTCCTCTATTTTCAGAAGCCCAATAGCTCAAGGAAGATCTTGACACTGGTAGAGATGAAAAATCTAATGAAGTAACTTGAAGCGGCTCTCTCAGACTATGATTCAGAAAAATTGAAAAACATCAAACTTGAAGATGATCTGAAGGCAGCTCAGGATGTCATTCAAGGACTTCAAGAAAATTTTACCATTGCAAGGAACAAGAGAAGAGAACTTTGTGAAAAGATGCAGAGTGAAAATGATGAAAAAGAAACTCTTAATGATACAATAAGCAAGCTGAAGCAAGAAAACATGGCAACAAAGAATGAGATGCAGGATATGACTATGAGATTTTGCAAAGAAATTGAAGAGAGGAAAAAGAATGAAGAGGAACTGACTAGAAGACTAAATGATGCTAAAAATACAAATACAAGACTTGGTTATGGAAATGACTTATTGAAGACAGATCTATTGCATACACAAAATGACTCAAATGAACTCATGAGATAGAAAGAAATCTTGGAAAGAGAATTGACTACTGCAAATCAACACAAAGAAAAATTCAAGAAAAGCTCAGAAGAACTTAATGACATAATAAAGAATCAGAAACCAAATGGTGACAATAATGGTTTAGGCTTTGAGGTTGGTGAAATCTTCGGTACTACAAACACACAAGATCACAACAAACCAGTAAGACAACCAAATGCTTATAAATTCAATGGTAAATATTTTAACTATAATAAGTATGGTCATAGAGAAAATCAATGTAGATCTAGAAATTATCAGAATACCAATACACCCACCGGTCAATGTTCAAAATGCAATAAAGTTGGTCATAACTCATAAAATTGTAGAATGAATGTAAGATGTTATGTTTGTGGAAGATTTGGGCACTTATCTAATCAATGCAGAACAAAAACTAGCATGGGTTATGGAAAGGCTATTTAGAAAAATAATGTGACTTATTATGCTTGTAACAAGATTGGGCATATTGCAAAATTTTGTAGAAGTAAAGGATCACCGGTAGACAACAAAAGTGCTAGCTTGAAAGGGAAAGAAAAAGTTTAAGAGGTAAAACAAGAATTCTCAAAACAATGGATTAGAAAAGTAGATCTAAATGTTGGGAATACTCCTCCACCAGTAGAACAAATCAACACCCCACTGGTAGAATAGAGTATTACTCCACCGATAGGATAGAGTAGTGCTCCACTGGCAGGAAGTTCTTCATCAAATTGAAGAAACTTTATTTGAGGGTTTGACAATCTAATGACACATGTGCTATTATTCCCTCGGTTAAAGATGAGAAGTTGAAAGATACTTATATACCAACAGACATGTCAAGTGATTACTTAACTGGCATGCATTAAATGTGGTATATGGTGAAATAAACATTATAAATTTGTGGTTTTAACTCCATTTCACTTCACTATGAATTCAAACACCCAAAGAGCGTGAAATCTCCAGAGCAAAGGCATTTCAAAGCAAAGAAGCAAAGGATTTCAACATTCATCCATCCTAAGGTAGAAAAAGGTATTTATCACCATGGCATCCACCTCTACACTTGAATATATAGCAAACCCTACTATAGTCGAGGTTGTAAAACACCCTAGGCCTGTATTTCAATTAGTTCCTGAAATAGCAAAGAAGGATGACAACACAAGTGCTTTCTCCTAAATTCCCAAAGGAGTTGTTTATGTTGAAGACCCCAAAATATACATCCATCGCAACATAGAGGAATTAGGAGATGAAGAGATTAAAACCATGTTTGAATCTATCATATGTGATGAATCTGGAAAGGTAAAAGATGAACCTAAAATTGTTGAAACCCTAGGATTTATAGAGATCCTTAGAATTCCTAAATTTCCTAAGGATGTGATTAGGATAGTCTTAAGTAGGGTACATGGAGAGTTTTTCTAGTTAGATGCAATCCACAAAATCATGAAGGAAGCTGTGAAAGTTGTCACAGGGTTACCCTCAACTGGTAAAAGGCTAGACAAAACCAAGAAGGTCTCAAATGACCTAGTTACTAAGCTAACTAGTGCAACATTCGATAAAAGGTCCTTAAGAGTTAATGATGTAACCGACATTAATGTAAGGTTTATCAGCATGATATTAGGTTATAAGGCAACTTATGCAAATAGACTCAATTGAGTTTCAAGTTTATGAATTAAAAGTGCTTATGACATGATCATAGACAATGTGAAGATTGATGTATGTGAATGGTTGAAAGATGAATTGATTGATAATCTAGGTGAAATTAAGAAGGACACCAAAGGAACTTTTAGGTTTGGAAATCTGCTAGTATGCTTGATGCTACATATAACCAAACAGGTTCCTGGTATAGGCTACAAAGAACTTAGATATGATATACCGGTAGGTAAACAACTAATAGAATTATTCAATAGTATGGGAGAAGATAAGGAAAAAAATATTCAAGACCATTTTCAAGCACTTAAGGCCAAAATGAAGAAAAGAATTAGACTGTCACAAGAAATTGTCAACAAATACAAAGAGCAAATCTATTTTGTGATTAAAAAGGATGAGATCTGGATGGAAGCAGTCATCCCTAGGATAGTTTGGGTAACAAAGATGGGTTATGAGACAGATGACCTCATCGTTGAAACATATGCCAAAGCACTTCTTAAAGCACCCAAGGAACCAAAGGAAGAAATATTTGGCAATGTAGAAACAATTGAAAGCCAAATTCAAATCAGAAAGATAGTAAAGAAAGTTGATGCAACTGTGAGAAGAGGATCTAGGCAGGCTAAGGCAATAAAATAAGATGTACTTAAGAAAACCAGTATCACATAGGATGAGTTAGCAGATCCACAACTTGAAACTCACATATCACTGGTAGGTACATCTTCTGAGAATGACATGCTAGCAACCTTCAAAAGAGTTGTAAGAAAAAGAGATCCCTCATTGGCAACCACACCCTCACCTAGGAGGACAAGATAGAAACAACAAGCAGTAAGATCTCTAGTTAGGAAGACTACACCCAAGAAAAAGCTGACACCTAAGAAGAAGAAGAGGACTGAACAAGACATGGCCCCTCTTGACAAATTGCTAAATGAAATAATGGAGGAAGGAAAACTAAAGAATGTAAAGAAATTGTATGATACTTTTACTATAGATGAAAAAGAACAAGTAGAAAACAGTGTTATACTGCACATGGACATGTATAAGAAATTTTTATTGGAAGTAGTAAATGAATTAATTGAAGAATTATTTAGGAGACTGGAAGCAAGGAGACAAGAAGTAGTAGAACTTGACAAGAAAATCAAGGTAGAAAAGCTACATGCTGTGTACCTAGTGAACTCACCCAATGAAATAGATGATTTAATTGTTGAAGCCAACCAGTCAGTATTTTCTACTGCACACTCGCATATTGCATTAATGGTTGGAAGAGTCAATGAGATAAAAGAGGACACAGAAAAGGCATGGGATATTTTCTTACTAGAGAAAGAAAAACAAAAAGAATACAGGAATCCAAAACCAATAAAAGTATACCAGAAAGAAAGAGACAAGGGTAAAGGTAAAGTTGGTGGACCACCTAGTATCAAAGTTAAAGACAACTTACCCCCACCTTCTTTGACTACTCCACTGGTAACAACAACTACAAAAGATCAACTGGCAGTTGAAAGTATGGAGGTAGAGGATGTCAATCCTAATCCTGAAGTCTTATATATAGTGGATGTTGATACACAAAAGATCAACAATGTGGTAGATAAAGATACAACAAGTAAGACTGAAATGGCTAGTGAGCCACTGGTAGCTGAGCAAACTGATAACACACAAAAGAAACTGCAGATGATAACATAGGAAAACAAGTAGAGACATAGACTCAGACTGAGACAGGGCAACAGGCTCCAAAGTAGGAACAGGAATAGACTCATGTGGAAACAGTGCCACCAACAATTGGTGAACAAGGCAAACCACTGGTAAAAGAAATGTAAACACAAACAGACTTACCAGAGATCAATATAGGCTTGGTAACTTCCACCACCGGTGGTATTTAGAATGTAGGTTCCTCATCAATAGGCTACAAATCAACTAATGTGACTGAGGTACTTTTGGATTCAATTAAAATAATAACTGATTGTAGTTCACAAGCTTATAAAGCTATAGATGATACAATCCCAGTTTTGAAAATCATAGCTCCTAATTGTAACATAGACAATAAAGATTCTTTGAGTCAATTGGACACTTTGACCAAATACATCACTTAGAACAAAGTGACTATTGAGAAAATAAAGGAAGAGGCAATTAAGGAGAAATTGGAAAAAGAAAAAAAAAATTCTTTGAGGATCAAATAAAGAAGTGTAATAGAGAACTTGACACACTTCTACTGGAACTGTGCAACTCAATAAAGGAGTTAAAAACTCTGTATAAAAACATTTGCAAGACAACATTTTTGACAGTAGACATAGAAAAGAAGATAAGCAAGATACAAGATGAAATCAACAAACTTGCTGACAATTTTGTTAACTCACCAGATACACTATCAGTTTTTAAACAATAAATAACAAATTTTGAGGATGAATTACTAAAGTTGGGAAGAGAAAAAGAGAGAATAGTGGATAAGGAAAAAAGCTTAAGGTTAAGACTGAGTCCAAGATTGGACTATCTAGCATCACTATGGAAGGATATATTTGAGACACTGGTACAAGGATAGAGGACACCGACAAAGTATATGCAGCACCTCACCAGTACAGTTCATAGAACAAAGGCAACAATAAAGGATAGTAAGAAGTTTTTGGATAGTATAAACTCAATTTTGGTAGATCTTTTTCAATTCATAACTAACCAACTACAAGGGTAGAGTAGAAATCTTGACATCTTGACAACCTTTGTCATTGATGCCAAAGGGGGAGTAGTAGTATGAGAAAATAACTAGCAGAAGACTGATCTACTCAAGGGGAGCTCTTACATGTTTTTGGAAACAGTTTTGGATCACAAGTTTTTGGATATACTTTTTTGGATTTTCTCATGAGTGTTTCCATCAATGCCAAAGGGGGAGATTGTTGGCATATGCACACTCCAATGAGATATTGTAGGTGATTGAAGGTTTTGTCATTGATGGCAACCTTACAATCCTATGGTACAAGCAAGGCATCACACTGGCATCAATAGAACTCACTCTACACCGGCACTCAGAACACCGGCACCGACATAGAGAAAGGAAGCATACCGGCACAGAAGGCCGACAGGATTTTTGATATATTATATTTTGTTTATTATTGTAAAAAACTTTGTAAGATGACTTGATATCATTGTAAAATGACTTGTATATATAAGAAGTCATTGTAGAACATTTTGTAGGAAAGTGATAGGTGCAATAAGGTAGACCTATTATGCGAAATATAGGTTAAGGGTATATGTAAAGAATAGAGCAGAAACTGGTACTAAATCTTGCATTGAAGATGCTATTGTAAAGCAGTACAAGTTATTGGATTTATATAATCCACATTGTAAGTCAGTGAGACTTCCCATTTGAGTAGTGAGCTCTAGGCACTTGGCCTTCCTGCATGTGCAGGCCCTTCTTGTAAGTAATATTCTCTTATTGGCCAGTAAGTGAATATTGTAAGTCACAAATCCCACCAAGGTTTTTCCCACACTGGGTTTCCTCATTAAAAATATTGTGTTATGGTGTGTTTCTTATGTGGTTGCTTTCATTTCTATTTATTGCATTAATTCTTGCATACTGGTACACTGTTATAATATGCTCTACATGTTTTAAGTTAAGAAATTCTAATCACTAGTCAGATATTGATTCACCCCCCCCCTCACAGTATCTGTGGGAATCCTAATAGTTACTCCTAGAACTATTTGGATAATAGAGATGGGATATGAAGTGGATCTAAATATTCTTGAAGCTTTTGCAAAGACACTTCTTGATGCACCTAGGGAACCTTCTAAATAAATCTTTGGGAATGCTAGCACTATTGAGAAGGCGATCGGTATGCAAAACCACAAAAAAAGAAGAGAAAAATCCATGAGAGATGCATCCAAATTAGTCGAGGAAGTTAAGGAAAATGTAATAAACTTAAGTGGTATTTCTGCTAGCGAACTTGAAGGACTGGAACTGGTAGCTCATGTTTCACCGGTTTTCACTTCTTCTGATACAAAGAGTGATAAGGTAGCAGAGTTCAAAAGAGTTGAAAGGAAGATGAGAAAACCTTCACCGGTATCTTCTCCTTCTCCTAAAAGGACAAGAACATTAAGGAAGAAACAACAGGTTGTAAGAGAGCCCAAGAAGAAGTTAACTCTGAAGAAGAAACTTTATCATTATTTCAAGGGTTCTAATAAGGATACGATAGAGGCAAACATTATTTTGCATCTTGACATCTACAAGAAAGTTCTTATTGATGTTGTAGATTATCTACCTAATGACTTATATTTGAGGTTAGAGGCTAAAAGAATGTCAGTTATGGAATTGGATAAAAAGTTAAAGGTTGAAGCATTGTTGGCAGTTCACCCTATTAATTCTTGGGAGGAGATTGATGAATTCATTGCCAAAGCCAATTGGTCAGTTTTTGTGAGTGGTCACCAGCAGGTCAGCCTAATGGCTAGGAGAGTGAAAGAAATAGTAGATGAAACTACTGACAAATGGGAAATATTTTTTTTTGAAAAAGAAAAGAAAGAAGAAAGGGATAGATAGAAAATGGATAATTCTTTTGCAAAGGTAAAATTGGTAGTGTACCTGTTATAAAGGTCAAAGATAACCTTTCTCCACCAGCATAGGACACCCCACCAATAACTTTAGGGACACTAGTACAAACTGATAGTCAACCAAAAAAGAAGGTTGAAGAAATAACATATGATCCAGATTGTGAAATTCTTTTTCCAATGAATGTATATACATAAGATTTTAATATTGTGTAGAGCCCCACCCCGATCAAGCTCTGGTTAACTTTGTTGACCATGGTTGATGGTATTAATAAATGTTATAATTCAATAGGATGGGCTATGTTAGATGGATAGATTAGTGGGAAGAATAATTAAACTAGGTTATGGAATCATTTTACCTTGTGGTGCACATTTTGATGTGTTATGGATTTAGATCCTATATGATCCATTGATTTGATAATCTTGATATGACATATGTTAGCTATCTCATAATTTGCAGTACTTCATTTTGATGCTTGAAATTTTGGATGCATGCTCTATTAATTATTTAATTCCATGTTTATGATGTTGATTCCATTTAGTAGATCATTGTATGTGGATGTTATCAGATAATTTGATACTTGATTTTAATAATTGAAATTTTATGCGATGTCTCAATTGTAATCTTTTTCATAATATTATATGTTGTTTTTGGAATTACTAATGTGCAAATGAGATGTGCATGAAAATTATTCCATGTGACCATGGAAATTAATTGGAGAATCAAGCCTAAGCCTATGTGAGATTGTGAAGCTAGGGTTTGTCTATTTGCAGAGACAACCCCTTATTTATAAATGTGTTTTAATTTGTAAATGTTATGCTTGGATGTGTGTTTAATTTGGAAATTGTTTAATTTATAAATGTTAGCTTGATGATGATTATAATATATTCATCACTTGTTGTCATTGATGAAACACTCTCACACACATATATGATAACATTGAGTACCGGTGTAACTTCAATTGGTTTTCACTACCAACTGATATGTTTTAAGGTCTATCTCTAACCAGTACTTTGTGTCAACTAGTATGTGTCTAAGAGATAACCTATAGTAAAACTAAGTCGGCGTTAGAATCAGGATGAAGATGAAGAAGAAGATCAAGTGGAAGATTCCATAACAATGATTCACTAGTTTTATTCCAATCGGTATTAAACTTCTCTAATCGGTATGTGCTTTTGTGATGAGTTACCAGCACCATTTGTTTGGTTGTCATTTTTGTGATGAGTTATTTATAAGATGTCTAGATTCACTATACCTAGGAAATTGTGTTCCTATGGCTGACATAAGGTTTGTATGTCTATTTAAATACATCTTAGTGAATCATTTGATGCTGATAAAGAAAAGGAAGAGTGGTTATGTGAAAAAGATTTTGCTGAAAGGTGATAAGTGTTAAGATGTAGGGTAGTGTTGAATGTACTTAGAAGGATCTGATCAAGCAAGTTTTGTTCTACTTAGAATAGATCAAGCAATTCTTGTTGTTCTCTAATCATTACAATGGATTCAAATCCCTTAACTGGGTAATCTCTAACAAGCTTCATTGTACAAATCCTCTAACAAGGTGATCCATTAGTTTGGATTTTCAAATCCTCCAGTGAGGTTACTCTGAACAGGGTAGTACTCTGGACAGGGTATAAGCTTCTAATCAAGCTTGGAATCTCTAACAAGATTCGCTCCTAGCAGAGGTCTTTGTAAGACCCTAATCGGTCAGTTTTCTATTACTACAGATAGTTAACTTGTGAGTTCCATCTCACCATGGTTCTTACCTATTTGGGTTTTCCACATATAAACACTTGTGTTATGGTGGATGTTCTACTTTATGTGAATGTTGTTATTTCTTTTTGGATAGCATGTATTTTGTTTAACTACTTGGTTAAATTCATCTACCAGTTAGTGTTTAAATTAGTGAGTATTTTGGTGTCACTGATTCACCCCCCTCTCAGTTCTTTTCAAGTCCATCAATTGGTATCAGAGCCTAACTTCTTTGAAGCCTAACTGCTTAGAAGGGAATCTTGAAATTACCATGGGCAAATAAGCTACTTCGAGATTGCTAGATAGATAGACGATAGTAGAAATGAAGTTGAATCCCTTAGGGGAAAACTGAAAGCTTCTCAAGTCAAGAGGAGAGAGCTATCTGAAAAACTATTATAAATATTTGACAATAGTTCTTCAGATGAAGCTAATATTGATGCTTTATCAGAAGAAGTTGAAAAGTTGTAGGGTGACAAACTGAATCTAAGGAGAGAACTAGAAGGTCTCACTATCTGTATGAGTAAGGAAATGGAATCCAGAAGAGCTACTAAAGATCTTATCAAGGAAAGTGATCAAGAGATTCTAAAAATCAAATGGGAAAGAGACACCATGCATGAGGACTTAATAGCTGAAATAGAAGCAAAGGAGAACTTAAAGCTAGACCTCGAGTCGGCATCATCTCTGAAAGAGAATCTATCTAAGCTTAATGAAGACCTTTTCAATAAGTTTACTGAAGCCAATGAGAAATTGGAAAAGTTTGTCAAAAGTTCTACCATGCTGGAAGAACAAATTCAATCACAAAGAATGAAGAGTGATATCTTTGGACTTGGCTTTCATACAACTGGAAAAGGTGAATCCTCTAGTATAAAGAGCAACTATCCAAAGAAAAAAAATGCTTCTAAAGTCAATAAGACTACCGGTAAGAAGGCTTTTAAACCTGTCTACTTTGTTTGCCATAAGCCTGGTCATACTACAAATGTTTGTAAGCCTAACAAAAATGCAAGCTACAATACTGATGTTAGGTATGTATCTAGAAAGTTTGAAGGACATTGCTACACCTGTGGAATGTATGGGCATAAACATATTGAATGTAGATATGGATCAAACAATCCTATACCACAAATTCATCCTAGACCATATGGTGATTGGACAAGGAATTTTGATAACCGGGTGAATAGGAACTAGCAAAGATCCTATGACAACCGGTTTAGTCCATTCAAAATGGAAAAGGTAACAAATGTTGTGTGTACCTTTTGCAATAAAATTGGTCATGTGGCTATGAACTACAAAAAAAGAATAGGAAGAGGAAATGTAGGACCCTACAGATCATCTGGTATGGTCTGTTACCACTGCAACAAATTGGGGCACCTGCAAAAGTTTTGCAGAACCAGAAATAGCAAACCGGTCCACTCTATTCAGGATCAGAAAGGAAAGCAGAAAATTGACGTTGAGGAAACAAGAGAAGATATGAACCAGACATGGAAGAAGAAGAGAAAATAATTTCCTATAGAAGAAATCATTCCTTCACCCAGTGAAGAGAATCCAGCACCAGTGACTTATGCTTGTCTAAAATGGCTAAGGGGAGCATAACGGTAAAACATATTTCAGACCCCTTTTGTAAAATAAGTAGGAAAGATTTTTTTTAATTTTTAATTTTGGTGACTTTTTGTTGATGTGTTATTAACTGGTATTTCACTTAAGCAGTGAAATTAGGGTTTGTAACCTAAAAGTGTGAGCATTTATTACGGTCGGTAAAATGGATAAAAACAAGTTTTACCTTATCATTTTTACCCTAACCCTTTCAAAAAGAAAATGAAGCGATTGCAGAGCAGAGCAAGATTGTATTGGTGTGAATTGGAAAATTACTTTGTGATTAAGAGAAATCAAGTTGAATCGGAAGCTGGAGAGAAGTGAACGGGAGTGCATTTGAAGAGTTCAACCAGGAAACCGAACGAAGTGCAAGACAATTAGGTATTTCTTTGTATACTGCCTTGAATCTTGTTTATCTAGAATGGCATCTATGTCTAAGTCTATAGAGAGATTATTGATCACTACTTAGCTTGAGGAAGCTGTAAAGGCAGAGGAAATCAAGTCTTATAATGCATTGTTGCAAGTCCCAAGTGGAGTCATGATGCAAGGTGATTTGTTTTTGAAAAAGGATTCCATAATGCCACCTACCTTCTTGAATATTTTGAGGAAGATCACATTAGAATAATCTTGAGTTGATTCCATAGAGAAAATATGTATCTAGAAAGGACTCACACAATTACCAAGGAAGCCATTAGGGCTGTAACGAGGTATTTCTCAACTGGTAAAGTTCCTGAGTTGAGGAAAATTTCAAAAGACACTGTCTTCAAGCTAACCGGTTCTACCTCTAATAGGCGTGCTTTCTCTATTCACAATATTAGAGATCCTGTGGTGAAACTTGCAGCCATGGTGATAGGCTATCGAGGATTTTACTCCAGTAGACTTAACAGTGTTCCATCCATAGCAATTCATATAGCTCATAGTATGATTGTTGGAAATGAAGACTATGATTTATATGAAGCTATCAGAGTCTAGCTATTTATAAATTTGAAATCCATTAAAAAGGACAATACTCAGAAGTTCAAGTTTGATCAGCTATTGGTTGGGTTATTTTCCTACTTTCAGAACTTTCTACCAGGTATAAGTGACATTGAATGGTCCAAAGAACAACTGGTCAGTGCTCAGATAAGGAATAGCATTAAGGCTATGAAGAATACCTTTTCAGTTGCCACCAACAAGTACTTTAATGAATTTCAGAAGAAAATGAGCTTGAGAATGAGGATACCTAAAGATGTGGTAAGACATTTTGAAAAACACATAATCTTCAAGGTTACCGCTGACTTTTTCTTAATGCAAGCAAGAGAACCTAGAGAGGAAGAGATGGAAGATATGAGCTATGAGGTCAATCATGACTTACTGGTTGGCTATGTTAATACCCTATTAGCATCACCTATAGACAAAAAGAAGGTAAAATTGGACATCTTAGCAATCCAAGCTACACCTGTTGAAACCAATACTTCACCTATAGCTAAAGCTAAAGGACTGAAAAAGAAAAGTGATGAAAAATCTCCTGTGAAGAAAAGTACAAGGGTGACTCGGAGTGTCCTAATTAAGAAGGAACCAACACCTAAAATAATTGAGAAAAAGGAGAGTGCACCAAAGAAGAGGAGGAACGGGAAACTAATTTTGCAACTAGAGTCTAAGGGAACAGAGTCTGAAGAAGAACCTAAGAAGGAGAAGGCAATCGGCAGAACACCTAAGAAGGCAAAGGTAGTGCCAAATGAAACTACACCATTAGAAATTGCCACCTACAAACCTGATGCAATATTTGAGCGAACAATGAAGTCATTGGGAAGAAACAGGTTTTAAAATGTTAAAGAACATAATGATTCTTTTACTGTAGATGAGCATAAGAAAATACTCCAACAAGTAATAACCTTGTTGAATCACTACTATAGATTTCTGCATGATTTAGAGAAAGATATTTTAGTATCTTTGTATAATACTTTGTTAGATAAATGGGAAGAAGCCACTCAGTTGGAAAAGAAGATTATTGATGAAGTGTTTGTACAATATTTTCCCACATTATCATCAGATGGAATTAGTGCTTTGATTGAGGAATATAAAGTATATTTTGATTTTTAAATGAGGAAATTGAAGCTCCTTAATGGAAAAAGGGTAGTTATTGAGTTTGAAAGTCACCAAATAGCCTATGTAATCAAACAAAGGGAAGATAACCTCCACTCTATCAAAAAGGATGAAACCACAGATGATGTCTCGCCATCGAAAATGGATATAGAGGAAATTGTTGTAGCTGATATAGTTTATCAAACCAAGAAGAAGGATGACTCTGTTATTCTTGTTGATGAGGAAATTCAGGATATAGTTGACCTATCTAGAGATATTACTACACCAGATATGGATCCTCCCACAACCATAAATGTACAAGATACATCAAGTGATCAACCCGGTAATCAACTGAAAGAGGTCAGTAAATTAGCAACTAAACAACTGGAGAAACCCCAATCTCCACTGATCATTGAGATCACTCAAAACGAGTCCACTATGGAAGCTATTACTCAATAAGAAGAAGTTACAATAGAAGAAAATACAGAAAGAGCCATCATTAAGTGTATACCCCCTAAATCAGCAAAGCAAAAACTACTTGATGATGATGATAAAGACTCTTTAAGTATTTTAGGTCCTATCGATATGAATACCTCAAGTGCATCTAAAATGATGAAGATTTCTAATGTTATGCAATCTCATGCACATAAAAAGAGGTTGAAAGAACAAATAATTGAGGAAGAGACAATCCAAAATGCTATAGAAATTTTGTCTAGATTACTACTAGAAACCTCTGTCGCACATTTTCCCACTCCTATCAATAAACTTGGTCAATTAGATGTAGAGGCATCTAATCAAATCAAATCACTTGAAGATGTTGCTCAAATATCTACTGAGAAGAGACACAAGAAGGCATATGGAGATAAGCTAGCTAAGCACATTCAAAAATTGAAAAATGGCTTTATCTCATAATGGCAGTCTATTGAAGAAAGCTATTGAATATTGGTATTTTGGATATGTTGATATGGTTTTGTCATTGATGTCAACACTTGTCAACACTTATCAGCACTTGGAGATTTGGTTATGTTCACCAACAAGTTAGTGACTCATGCACAGTCACTGGTATTTGGTTCACCGACAGGTTATATTCTTCACCGGCACTTGGAATGACTTGGAGACTACTTGGTTATGTCAAAGACATTGTTTGGACACTTTGTCTTGGTGATTTGTTCATTGCTTTATTTGGGTTTTCATATTTTCTATTATCAGCAAATAGTTCCAGGTTATACACCAACAGGCATATCTATTCTAGATCAACACAACACATCATGGAGATGATTTGTTATTATTGTAAATGCATTGAGCCAACATCATGCATCGGATATTGTTTCATTTGTAATTGATTTTATTGTAATATCTTTTAGTGCGCTGAACTACTGAATTGGTCTTAGGTTATGGTATAAATTAAGATCTTATTTGTGAGATTAATATATGCAAGGATGGGATTGAAAAAGGGATTGTAATAAGGTATATACAAATATAAGAAGAGCTATACACATAGACATCACTCAAGATTGAAGGAAGGATTGAAGAAGGCATATCATAGCTAAACTAGTACTGAATCTAGCATATGAAGATGCTATTTTGAGAAGTACATTATCATTGGATTTAACCATCCAATTGTAGTCAGTGTGACTCCCATTCTATGATTAAGCAGTGAGCTATAGGCACTTGGCCTTTCTGCATGTGCAGACCCCCTATTGTACACACATACTATCTACAGTAGTATCATCTGATTACATGTAAGGTTTGCCACCGTGGTTTTTCCCCTTATAGGGTTTCCACATACAAATATTGGTGTTATGTGTTGTGGATGTTATTGTCTTTCTTTTTCATGCATTAATCTTTACTAGTACTGCAATCAACTAATAAACTATCTATTGGCATAAAGTTTGGTTTACTAGTATTAAGCATTAAGTTTTGGTTATGTTGGTTTTGGTTTTAATTTATTTGACAAATGATTCACCCCCCCCTCTTAGTTGTCTCTGAGACCTAACAATTGGTATCAGAGCTTACTCCTCTTTTGCAAAAGTTTGCAAAAGTTTAACAGCTTGAGGAGATATAATGTCTTCTAACTATTTCATTAAGGAGAGTCCTAAACTTGATGGAACTATGGTATATGGAAGATCAGGATGGAGACACATTTGAATTGTATTGGAAAGGACATTTGGGAAGTTACAAAGAATGGTTATGTTGCTCCTACTCAAAGTCAACCTAATCCACCTACTTCGGCTAAAGATGAGGAAAATTATTGCAAAGAAAGAGAAGCACTTTTGAGTGCATTGTCAGATCAGTAAATCATGGGATTATTAGATAGATCTACTACTAAAGCTATTTGGGACAAATTGGAAACATTGAGTGAAGGTGATACCACAGTCAAAATTGCAAAACTTGAATGCTTCTGGGTCAAGTATGAAAATCTGAAAATGGAAGAAGATGAAAGGATTTCTGCTTTTATGGAAAGAGTAAATGAAATTGTTTTGGGTATACAATATTGTGGAGGAACCTTAAGTGAAGATGAAATTGTTTTAAAATTTTTAAGAGCATTTCCAGCGGCATATAAAATGAAAGTAATTGCTATAAATGAATTGAGAACAATGCCTAATACATCAGTAACCAGAGACACTTTGGTCGGAAAACTTTCAGCTTTTGAACTTGAGGAAGTTGGTCTTGTTGCTACTATAAAGATAGATTTAGCTTTCAAGGCATCAACATCATCTACATCATCATCATTTGTCAAATATTATTGGAAAGCCTTTTATGCAAGAGAAATTGAAGAAATCAAGAGAGAAAATGAAGAACTAGAAGAACTTGAAGCACTATTTGCAAGCAAAATGCCTAAAGGTAGAATTGGAAGTAAGTATGAAGGTAAAGCACCCTTTAAATGTTTTAACTACAATATGATTGGTCATATGGCATCTAGGTGTCTTGATAGACATGCAAGATTGGAAGAAGAAGCTAAAAGAACATACAAGCCTAACCCTAAATATCAGAGATACATATTTAAGAATAATAGAGACAAATCCTATTACCTTGATGATGAAGGAGTCACTGATGATTCTAATGAGGATCCAGTAGACAATGGATGGGTTTTTGTTGCTATAATAGAAGATCAACTTACACATACTATTCAACTAGTAGAGAAGACCCTAGCAGCTAGAATTGAAGATAAGGATGAATGGATCATTGATTCAGGATGTTCATATCATATGACTAGTGATAAAAGTAAATTCTTAACATTTTAGGAATACAATGGAGGTCTAGTGAGATTTGGAGATGATAAAGCTTGTTTGATCAAAGGAAAAGGGACTATATCTTTTGATGGTAAGCACAATACTAATAATGTTTACTATTTTGAAGGTTTGAAGCATAATATTTTGAGTGTTGGTCAGTTAGTTGAAAAAGGATTTTAGTTACAATTCAAGAATGGAAAATGCAAAATCATGAATAGATCTGGTTTGGAAATTGCAACCAGTAATCAGACTAGAGGTAATATTTTTCATTTGAGTAACAGTGAAAAGACATGCCTAATTGCACATATTGATGAAAGTTGGTTGTGGTATAAGAGACTTTGTCATGTAAATTTTTATTGCATTGTGAAAATCAGTACAACTAAGGCAGTAAGAGATTTACCTAAGATTGTTAAACCTCAAAATTCGGTATTTAAGGAATGTCAATTTGGAAAGAAAGTTAGAGCATCTTTTAAGAGTATTCGAGAAAAATCCAATAATGTTCTTGACTTAATTCATACTGATTTATGTGGTCTAGCAAGAACTAGAAGCTTACAAGGAGATAGGTACTTTATGCTAATCATTGATGACTATTCTAGAATATGTTGGGTTACTTTTCTCAAGGAGAAATCAAAAGCACTTGGGAAATTCAAGCTATTCAAGGTGATGGTAGAGAATGAAACAAGTAAGAAAATAGAATATTTGAGATTAGATCAAGGAGGTGAATTCACATCTAAGGAATTTAATATATTCTATGAAGTGAATGGAATCAGAAGACAACTATCAACACCCCAGACACTCCAGCAGAATGGAGTTGTGGAAAGGAAAAACAGAACTATTTTGGATGTAGCTAGAAGTATGTCATCAAAAGCAAATCTACCTCATGTATATTGGAGAGAAGTAGTGAGTACAACAATTTACACATTCAACAAAGTTCACATCAAATGTGAAACCGGTAAGACCCCTCATGAACTATGGTTTGGTATTACTCCTACTCTTAAATATTTTAGAATATTTGGAAGTAAATGCTATAGTAGAAGAGATGAATATATTGGTAAATTTGACCCTAGAAGTGATGAAGGAATATTTCTTGGTTATTCATCTAAGAGTAAGGCATATAGATGTTTTAACAAGAGATTGCAGAAAATTGTTGAGAGTACAAATATGAAGATTGATGAATAGTTTAGAGGAAATTCAAGGTACATGGACTTTGAACCAGCAATAGAGATAATATCAAATGAACCTACAATGAGTACACTAGTACATAATGATAATCCAGTCACACTGGCATCATCTGAAAATTCCACAGTCACTGAGGAATAGCAACAAGCAAAGACACCCCGATATGTAAGATTGAACCACTCTGAAGATCATATAATTGGAAACAAGCATCAAGGATTTATGACTAGAG
Source organism: Cryptomeria japonica (assembly GCF_030272615.1). Lineage (NCBI taxonomy): Eukaryota > Viridiplantae > Streptophyta > Pinopsida > Cupressales > Cupressaceae > Cryptomeria > Cryptomeria japonica. The sequence goes on from NC_081414.1 coordinate 867,757,896, forward strand.
GAAGATTGGCAAATGAAGAGGTATGTCTTATTTCTCAAATTGAACCAGCATCAGTTAATGAAGCATGTGAAGATAAATTTTGGATTAAAGCCATGAAAGATGAATTTTAACAAATTGAAAAGAACAACACATGGACATTAGTTCCTTGGCCTAAAGACAAAAATGTAATTGGGACTAAATGGGTATTCAGAAAGAAACTTAATGAAGATGGTAAGGTAATTAGAAATAAAGTAAGACTAGTGTGTAAGGGAAATTCACAGAAAGAAGGAGTTGACTATAATGAAACCTTTGCACCAGTAGGTAGAATTGAGGTAGTCAGATTATTCTTGGCTTTTGCAGCACACACGAACTACAAAGTATATCATATGGATATTAAATGTGTATTTCTAAATGAAGATCTTGAAGAAGAATTTTATATTGAACAACTTGATGGATTTTTTTTGACAGATGACAAAGATATGGTTTCTAGGTTAAGGAAAGGTTTGTATGGGTTAAAGCAAGCTCCTAGAGCTTGGTATGCTAGATTGGATAAATGTCTTTTAAACATTGGCTTTACTAATGGTAATGCTGACAAAAACTTATATTACAAAGTAACTAATGGTGACATCTTGGTTATAGAAGTTTTTGTTGATGATATAATCTTTGGAGGAGAAGATGGACTATGTAAAGACTTTTCTAATGAAATGCAGGAAGAATTTGAAATGTCTATGATTGGGGAGATAAAATTCTTTTTAGGATTGTAGATTTCATAGACTGATAAAGGTATATTTTTGAGTCAATCTAAGTATTTGAAGTAATTATTGAAGAAATTTGGCATGAAAAACTCTAAATCGGTAAGCACACCTATGACTACAACTGATAAATTATCATTAACAGATGAATCAAAACCTATTAATCCAACTAGATACAAGTCTATGATAGGAGGTTTACTGTATTTCACACAAACAAGACCTGACATTATGAATGCAGTATGTATTGTTTCAAGATTTCAGAGTAATCCTAAAGAAAATCATGAATCAATAGTAAAAAGGATTTTCTGGTACTTACAAGGCACTACAAATCTTGGCTTATGGTATCCTAGAGATGAAAACTTTGAACTATGTGCATACATAGATGCAAATTGGGCAGGAGATGTAGATGACAGAAAAAGCACCATTGGTGGAGTATTTTTTCTTGGTAGCAGATTAACTTCTTGGTTGAGTAAGAAACAAAGTTGCATATCTTTATCAAAAGCAGAATCAGAATATGTTGCAGCAACAACTAATTGCAAACAAGTATTATGGCTTAAGCAAATGTTGAAGGACATAAAGGTAAAATGCAAGGAACCTATAACAATTTATTGTGATAATATGGTAGCAATTGATATATCTAAGAATCCAGTACTTAACTCAAAAAATAAACATGTTTTTATCAAATTAAACTTTTTGAAAGAGAATGTTGAAGCAAAAGAATGAAATTGGTTTATGTGAATACTAAAGAGAAGATTGTAGATATTTTTACTAAGCCTTTGCCTAAGGAGACTTTTGAATATCTCAGAGAACAGCTTGGGGTTATACCCCCACTAGTAGAGACTTAGACAGTTGATGTTTGTCATCAACCAAGAGAATTAATAGAAAAAAATTTTGTTTTGGCTTTGATGAGGAGAGCTAATTCTTAGGGGGAGTAGTTGGTTTTTTGTATCTAAAATTGATTTTTGTATTTCTTTGGCATTTTATGTCAAAGGGGGAGAGATATCTATGGAAAAATATATGAAAAACACATTATCCCTTAGGGGAGAGATTGTTGGAGAGTTTGATTACTCTTTGTATCTGTATTTTGATTTCTGGTTAATGATCTTTTTTGGAGATTGTTGGTTTTTGGTATTTGGCATTTCTATTTTGGCACTTAGATGGTTTTTCCATCTTGTGTTGCCATCAATGCAAAAGGGGGAGATTGTTGGTATTTTGGATATGTTGATATGGTTTTGTCATTGATGTCAACACTTGTCAACACTTATCAGCACTTGGAGATTTTGTTATGTTCACCAGCAAGTTAGTGACTCATGCACAGTCATTGGTATTTGGTTAACCGGTAGGTTATATTGTTCATCGACACTTGGAATGACTTGGAGACTACTTGGTTATGTCGAAGACATTGTTTGGACACTTTGTCTTGGTGATTTGTTCAGTACTTTGTTCTGGTTTGCATATTTTTTATTACTGGCAAATAGGTCCAGTTTATGCACCGACAGGCATATCTATTCCAAATCAGCACACCAAATTATGGAGATGATTTGTTATTATTGTAAATGCATTGAACAAACATCATGTATAGGATATTATTTCATTTGTAATTGATTTTATTGTAATATCTTTTAGTGAGCCAACCTACTCAATTGGTCTTAGGTTATGGTATAAATGTAAGATCTTATTTGTGAGATTAATATATGCAAGGATGGGATTGAAAAAGGGATTGTAATAAGATATATGTGAATATAAGCAGAGCTATACATGTAGAAATCACTCAAGATTTAAGGAAGGATTGAAGAAGGCATATCAGAGCTAAATGAGTACTGAATCTAGCATATGAAGATGCTATTTTGAGCAGTACATTATCATTGCATTTAACCATCCAATTGTAGTTAGTGTGACTTCCATTCTATGATTGAGCAGTGAGCTCTAGGAAATTGGCCTTTCTGCATGTACAGACCCCCTAGTGTACACACATACTATCTGTAGTAGTATCATCTGATTGTGGGTAAGGTTTCCCACCATGGTTTTAACCCTTACAGTGTTTCCACATACAAATATTGGTGTTATGTGTTGTGGATGTTATTGTCTTTCTATTTCATGCATTAATCTTTACCGGTACTGCAATCAACTGATAAACTATCTACTGACATAAAGTTTGGTTTACTGGTATTAAGCATTAAGTTTGGGTTAAGTTGATTTTGGTTTGAATTTATTTGACAAATGATTCACACCCTCCCCTCTCAGTTGTCTTCGAGACCTAACATTGAATCTGGAGGAAAGTATCTTGCCTCTACCTTCAATATTACTTTCTTTTATTCTGATATTTCTAAGAATCAAGTTGAAATTGAGCAGAAAATTGAAAGGTTATGCAAGGCATATGTCCCACTCCAGGACTCCATTCATGTCTATAACTAGTCTATAGATGAATTGCATGATAGACTAATTAGGAATGATAATGAGAGAGCTAAGAGATTCCAATCTCTAAGAGAGCTCAAGAGTAAGGTCACCTCACAAATTGACATTCTTCAGAGAGCCTACTCTAGTGCAGAAGCTATTCTTGCTACTCCTGAAACGTGCACACTTGAATCAATGGAAGAATTCTATTCTTAGCTATTGTTTACCTCAGAGTATACAAATAACATACTGGAATCATGGCAGAATACTCTATCCCAGATGAAGCATAATTTCAATCATATTTTCATGAGAATAGCTAATGCATGAATTTTTTGTTTCAAATTGTAATATATGTTGAACTCTTTGATACAGATTTTCTTTATATATGTATATATTTTACTTTATCATTTTTCCATTGTTGTCAAAGGGGGAGTAATAATATGTATGTGTATTTTTTAAAATTTTGTATTTATGCATGCATTAAGGGGGACTATTACATTCAAGGGAGTATGAGTATATATGTGTAAATATGTTGTGTATGCACACTTAGTGGTATTGTATTAGTCAAAATTTTCTAAGTGTTGCCATCAATGCCAAAGGGGGAGATTGTTGGCTTGATGATGATTATAATGTATTCATCACTTGTTGTCATTGATGAAACACTCTCACACACATATATGATAACATTAACTACCAGTGTAACTTCAATTGGTTTTCACTACCAACCAGTATGTTTTAAGGTCTATCTCTAACCGGTACTTTGTGTCAACCGGTATGTGCCTAAGAGATAACCTATGGTAACACTTAGTCGACATCAGAATCAGGATGAAGATGAAGAAGAAGATCAAGTGGAAGATTCCATAACAACGATTCACCAGTTTTATTCCAACTGGTATTAAACTTCTCTAAATGGTATTTGCTTTTGGGATGAGTTACCAGCACCATTTGTTTGGTAGTCATTTTTGTGATGAGTTATGTTTAAGATGTCTAGATTCACTACACTTAGGAAATTGTGTTCGTATGGCCGACATAAGGTTTGTATGTCTATTTAAAGACATCTTAGTGAATCATTTGATGATGATAAAGAAATGGAAGAGTTGTTATGTGAAAAAGCTTTTGTTGAAAGGCAATAAGTGTTAAGATGTAGGGCAGTGTTGAATGTATTTAGAAGGATTTGTTCAAGCAAGTTTTGTGCTACTGAGAATAGATCAAGCTATTCTTGTTGTTCTCTAGCTATTACAATGGATTCAAATCCCTTAACTAGGTAAGCTCTAACAAGATTCATTGTACAAATCCTCTGACAAGGTGATCCATTAGTTTGGATTCTCAAATCCTCCAGTGAGGTTACTCCTAATAGGGTAGTTCTCTTGAAAGGGTATAAGCTTCTAATCAAGCTTGGAATCTCAAACAAGATTTGCTCCTAGTAGAGCTCTTTGTAAGACCCTAACCGATTAGTTTTCTATTACTATAGATAGTTAACTTGTGAGTTCCATCTCACTATGGTTTTTACCTATTTGGGTTTTCAACGTATAAACACTTGGGTTATGGTGGATGTTCTACGTTATCTGGATGTTGTTATTTATTTTTGGATAGCATGTATTTTGTTTAGCTGCTTGGTTAAATTCATCTACCAGTTACTGTTTAAAGTAGTGAGTATTTTTGTGTCACTCATTCACCCCCCCCCCCCTAGTGCTTTTCGAGTCCATCAATAAATTCCAAAAGAAAGGGAAATTTTCCATGTGTGATTTAGTGATGTGTAATTCATTTTGTAGTGTCACTTGACACATGTGTTGTAGGATGAGTTGGCATTGTCATGTCCCTTTTGAGGAAATTTATTTTACCAATGCATTTATTTTCAGCTATCCTAAAATGGTCCCAAGTAAACCTTGGATAGGGAGCCATTAGAAAGGTCAACTCAGGGTTGAACCATAGGTAAACTTTGGGTGGACTTCTAGGGGGTTAAACTAACTCCCAAGGTCAAGTTAGGGGCATTTTTAGTGGGCCATATGATGTACCTATGGATGAAGGCAAAATTTAGCCATGTGTCCACTCCTTAGGGCCTGTTTAACCTCCCCAAAAATTGAGTTTCTCAAGTTGGCCAAATTTCATCTTTAGAAGAGTCTTCCTAAAGATAACCCTCCTCATGAGTGGCTTTGCTCTTCCCCATTCCTTTTACCCTTTTTGAGGTGTCTTGGCTAGAGAGTCTGTAAGGTATTGGGAAGACCAACCACTAAACATCCTTCACCCTTCCCAAGTGGGTTGGAAAGGGTGAAGAGTGTCTTCATAGGGAATAGTTTGGGAGGGAGAAGTTTGATCACCCACTCTCCATTCTAGAGACTTAGATTTTGTTGAGAAATCTTCTGGCAAGTTTTTGGTAGACAATTTTGGCTAAGTCTTGAAGGAAGAAGATAGGGGATTTGGGTAGCTCTTCTACAAAGGATTCATCACCCTTTTGTTGGCAGATTTGGGGTTGGTTATTTTCTAATTCTTGTATGTTTTTGTGTTGTTGAAAGTTTTTGTTATAAGATGATTTCAATGTGTTTACTTTGTGTGTGGGAAGATTGTTGAAGTTCTTCCCTATGAATTTTCCTTCTTTTTTTTATTGTGTTTCCTTGAGTTTTGTTTTTGGGAGTTTTCAAGGCCAAACTCACCCTTGGGAGGGTAGAGTGGCCTTGGGGTGAAGGGTTGTTTGATAGGCTATGAGTGAGAGCATCTCTTTGGAAGAGAGTGAATCAAGAGGGATTTTTGTCACCCTTGCTGCATTGTGATTTGTTTATGCAATGGGGGTTATGAGGGGAGTTTTGTTGGCTTGTATGCCTTGGGGGACATAAGGGGTTATAGGGACCAGTTTGGAACATGTGGATGTGTTTATTTGCAGCCTTGTTATGGCATTATGTTCTCTACTTGCAAATTTATCCTCGAGGTATATAGTCCACTTTCAACCCACTTGAAAAGTCAAATATGTTATGTTGTTTAGCCTTGGGTTTAGAGTGTGAATGTTATGATTTTTCTACTTATATGTGTTTGAATGTGTGTTTCCCATCTAGCTTTGATTCTCCTAGCTCGGGGGTGGCTTCTAGTAAGCCTAGGTTGGGAGGTGAGCCTCCATGGTCACAACCCTAAAGTTTTTATTGTAGGTTGCTTAGGAAAAGATTTGGCTTGGGGAAAAGATTTGGAAGGGAAAGCTTTGAGATGATCCTATTTGTTATTATATTTAGTTACAAAAAAGAGCATGTATTTGGCAAGCCCTCATTTAGTAGAAATGAGAGGCTTGATTTTGTTATTTACCTATTTGTATAAAAGAAATCATGATGTAATAAATATATTTATCTTGACTAGTTAATTCAAAGAAATAAAGAGAAGAGAAAGGCTTTTGGGATTATTTCCTTGTATTTATTTATTGCTTAAAAAAAAATGGAAATAAATCTGCTTATGTTTATTAGGTAATGAATAATATGCATGTTGGAGATGGAAAGAAAAATAGATGTATATTTAGGTAGTTTCATTTTTATGTTAATCTGCAAAAAGATATAAGTGTTAAAAATGCAGAAAGAGAGAATACTTTTAAAATGCTAGATTTGAATCTTCTAGAAGTTTGGTCCTTGTTGTTGTTGATTTAATAGATTTTAAAGAAAAGTTAGTTGCAGTTGTAAATAAAATTATTATTGCTATATTTCCTAATCTGAAAATGTAGGTAGAAGTACAAAATGTTGTAAATCTAGATATCATTATTTTAAACCAAATAGGAAACTATATGTTACTAAAAGAAAACAAGATTTAATCTATTCTATTTATTTATCATACCCCTTCTAAGTTAGTGTAAGAGAAACTAATAGTGTAAATTGAAATATTTAAATTACACGTTTAAGTTTTGTATTCTAAATACCCATTATGTGGTATCAATCTAATCTGTTGTTAAAGGGGTAAATCTAACAAGACATTTGCTGCATCTAGTTTTTTTGTTTTTTTAAAGGAGTTCATATGCACTTAAATCAGGATTTTACATTTTTGTTTTAATAGGTTGGGATTTTTGGTGTGGGAGTGCCTTGTAACCTTGCTTTACACAATTCAAAAATTCAAAAAATAAAAACCTTGCTTTACATAGTAACATGTGGTTGTTGCTTGGGTTTTTGTTTGTCCGAAGTATGATTTCCTATACAACTTGCACAAGGTTTTATTTATGATGATCTTTCATGCTTGTACTACTCTCTAGGCGGCTTGCTTGAAGTTTGAATGATTGTTTTCATTTCTTCTTTTGTGGTGGAAGACTTGGAATTACTTCTTTTGCATTTGAGGGATCTCATTCATGTGACAATCTTGTATTATTATTTGTCACACTTATGTCTATTTATGGCCATGTTTATTGCAAAGAAGTTTTCATCAGTTTTTCTTAAGGTGGCGGTCTGTGGTTGTTTCTTTGCATGTTTCCCATGGGCTTGCTTGTGCTGATATTATTTGTTGCATCCTTTGGTGGTTGAGCTTGTTCTTTCATGATGGCATTTGTTGTCTTTATAATCCCGTATTCTCTTTATTTTTGAATTATCTCTTATGGATTCTATGGGCTATAGAATATTGATGCCTATTAAGTAGCATGACTTCTAGGACTCTCATGATTTTGATGATGAAAATCTTGGCCGTCTGTTTCAAATTTATTCTCTGGATTTCTCTCTGGCTTTTCGCAAGGTTTTGAGCAAATGATGGCTAGTGGAAAATGTAGGTTGTTTTCTTATTGAGGTTGCATCTTGTTTTTTCACTATCTGTATGGACTTGCTCCTGGATCCTTCTATGGTTAGGGTACTTTTTGATGCATACTTCCATCCCTATTTCTATACTATTGCTGATTTTGATAGTGCATTGTCTCTCTATCATTTTGAGTTTGCCAATTTTTCTTATGGTAGTTTCCTACCTCATTCTCAATTACTATCTTCTGGTTGGCATAAGGAACTTCTTTCAGTTATAAGGAATAGCTTGATTTCTAACCTTTATGATGATACTTTTTTTGCCTTGGTAGCTTTGTTAGATCATGTCTCGCTAGATTGTTTGGCGACAACTGTCAATGTATTTTCAGGTATTGACTTTCTCCTAGACTTGATGAAAGCTATAATGTCTTTGCCAACTTTAGTTTTGCCTCTTCAGATGGTACCTCCTGTAGTTATCAATGATGATGTTATCCTCCCTTCTTCTCCTCCATTGGAAAGCACTATCTCATGGTTTATGCATTCTTGATGTAATTCTCTCAGTCAGAGAAATTTTGTACTCATTACAGGGGGCTGGTTTTTTGTTGCCCATCATGGCGATTGTGTAATCTTTGGGTGGGCCTCTTGTCTGGTTTTTTATGTATGAGAAAGACCAGATGTTTTCTTCATCTGGTTCTTTCCTACTGGTGCTCTTTGAACTAGGTTGTAAAAAAAAATTAATAAAATTTAGTGGTTTTCCACTTTTATCAAAAAAAAAAAAAAATTGATTAAAATGATATCATCATTTAAAACTGTATATAAATATTTATAACATTTAGTATTTTGATTTAAAAGAACATATTATTTAACCTATGCAAATAAATTGCAACATTTTATACTTTGGTTTAACAGATCAGAATATTTAAATCTGAATATAAATATAATATGCATAAGAATATATATTAAATATATATATACACATTTATATAAATATATACATATATGTAAATGTATATAAAATATACATACTTTTGGAATTTATTCCCTAAATTCTACTTATGCCTTGTGACTGAAAATATATATATATATATATATTATATATTATAATAAAAACTGCCTTTTAAAAAAATAATAATAATAATAAAAAAAATTGCAAGTAAAATTTAGGTTTGGCACGACAGATTGGATCGAGGAGCCCCGCAAGCCACTATGTGGACCATGCCCCTTGTGCAGGCTACGACCCCCATAGTGGGCATACCACTATGTGGGCCACGACCCACATAGGTGGCTGCACCCCTGTGCGAGCCACGAACCCCACAATGGGATGTGCCACTATGTGGGCCGCGACCCACACAGTGGCCAAGGCCACTGCATGGGCTGCCACCCACACAACGGCCAAGGCTGTTGTGTGCGCTGCAACCCACATAGTAGCCAAGGTTGCTACGTGGGCTATGACCCACCCAGTGGGGCAACCTGCTGGTGGCGTCACGGTCACCAGACCCCCGACTGCCCCTTCCTCCTGTTAACTTCATGAGCTCTGGGGTTGCTTTGCGCCGCCACCTCCTCCTCCATGGTGTGACCTCCTCCAACATGGCGTGAACCCCTTTGTGTGCCTCCTAGCTGAGTTTTCTCATAGCTACAACATCAAAAAATTCATCCACCATGAAAATATTTCATGGTGGAACCCTAATCCAACCTAGGGTTAGGGGAAAGGTAATATAAAATAAAAAAAAGAGGAAATATAATAGGTTGTTTTCTTTTTTTTAAAAGAAAGGGGAAACCCTAAATAGGGTTATACCCATAGGTTATTTTGATAAGAGAGTAAAATAATAAGGGACGGGCTTGGAATTTTAAATAAAAGGGGAGGGAAAAGATTGTTTTTAAAATTTAAAATAGGGATTGTCCCATTTAATTTAAGATATTGTTTTATCTAGTTGACTTTTTATTGAGATCATAATTAAAATTGGGAATTGATCACTTATAGAGAAATAATATACTCTTTTGAGTAAATTTATTAAAAAGGTTTATTGATGGGAATTTTATAAAGTTTCATGCTTAAATTTAAACCAAGAGGTAATGTAAATGTTGAATATTAAATATTTAATATTTAATTTTTGGAGGAGTAATATTTAAAGGCTTATTTAAGTTATAAAAATACATTTTGGAAATTCAAATGGTATACATTAGTTGGAATAAATTAATGAAGGTTATCGAATGATTATTATTGATTTAGTGAGAGGGTATTGTAGTGGAATAATATTTTCTAAAATAAGTTAATGGACTTGATCTTGCATACTTATTTTACCCTAGTGGAATCTTTTATTATATAGTTTAATTATTATAATAATGTTTGGCACTATAATTCTAATTGCTTAATTAATTAATAATAATACATTGAAATCGTGTTAAGATTGAATTAATAAATTTAAGAATTAATTAAGTTAAAAATGAAGAGATTATAATATCAACGAATGGGGGAAACTTGATATTTGATAAATAATTATTGATTCAAGAAATTATATTAATGTCAATTTGGTAGAAATTGGGCCATTTAAATATTATAAAAAATAATTAAAGTTGAAGGGGTTTTTGAGTGAATATATTTAATATCTAAATGGATATTGTCCTTATAAAATTTATTTATTTTGTTTGATAATAGGAGTTATCATAATGGTTACGTAAGTAAAATCTAATCCTATCGCTTAGGAGTTAAAATTGAAAATCTAAGACTTCTAGTTAACTTTTAATTCATCGCTCACTTTAGAAACCCATTTTAATATCAATTAAGATTTCATTTGGAACAACTGGTTAAGTTGTCACATCTAATTAAGCATAGGTTGCATGTAATTAAGTGTTCAAAAAAAAATTTGTAGTTGTGTTTTTTGCCCAAAAGTTTGGGCATGACATTTTTGTATCAGAGCCCTAGGTTCATACATTGGTGAACATGGGCTACATTCAACTTACCTGAACCGAATTATGACTTCGGAGTATAACACCTAGGTGGAGACTTGTGAAATAACAAAGTGAAAACATGACTGAAAATTCTTTTGAAACCAAAGGATCAACATATATCAATTCAAGGGGTTCCCAGGGTCACCAAAAGCCCTGAATTTAGAAACTTATTAGTCATAATGGTTATGGCATAACAAGACCCCAAAGGATACAAATATATATATATATATATATATATATATATATATATATATATATATATATATATATATATATATATATGAAACTATTTTTGATAACGGAATTTAGATCATTAGTACATATGGGGTTTCCATTCAATTGGAACCTAATTGCAATAATTGCCCTAATCAATCAAGTATGAGGAGTTAATTCTTCAATAAAATACCTCTAATGATAACTAAGACAATACTATCCGTTGGGTATGCTATTGGCATGGCAAGTCAAGCAAGCTAGTTAGACATGAGATGAAGGTACAGTAAACAAGATAATTGAGATAGAGATAGCTCAAGTTAACTTTTTAAGCTATGTGAAATTATGGTGGTTTGAGAACCAAGACCGCCATTGAAGGCACCAATGAAGAAGAGTTAAGAGGTACTCTTGCAATCTCAGAAAGAAGCATTAACCTATCCTAATGAATAGGTACCTTAAGTATGTGGTCATGCTAGGTTGCTTATTAAGAACATTTGTTAGAAAATTCTCATACCAATGCAAGAAGCTAGTGTTGGATAACCTTGAAGATAAGGACTGAAATGGTGAATGACAATCTCCTTGATAAGTGAACCCTTGTAATACTATAGATGAATCAAGATAAGAAGAAAGGAGTCATGAACCTCTTAGGTTAAAACACATAATTACAATAAAACCTAAGTTCTTCCATAAGTTAGAGAATTGGGGAGACAAGACAAGTATAGTCACAACTAGTTCCTTTATGGGAAGCCAATTTTGAGAGGACTAAGTAAATGGGAAAAAGGGTAGAGATGATTTGGTAACCATGAAAAACCCATATTAAAGTACAAAGAGTGTAGAAGAATCATGATCTAATAATCAGGGAGTGACCAACTTATATCCATTTAGAACCTAAAAAGAAAAGTGCAACCCAATCATGACTAGTAGCTAGATGCAAGAGAGTATGGAACTCAATTCAACTACTTGGCACAACCGAAGTAGGTTTGTGAAAATAATGGCACTCAAGTGTGAAAGTATGTGAAACATTAAATATGGATGAGACAACATACAATTGGATAAGGCTTTTGGTAGGATAGTATAGCAGTATTATAAGACCAAAGTTCTAATGAGAATTAGTTGGCAGTGTAAGATGTTTAGTAAGGACAATGATAAGGATCCAAATTATGTGGTTAGCTAAGGGAGAACTTTTAAATTATGGGAGTCTTAAGACATTTGTAATTATTGGACACCTTTGAGTTATGTCATAATTGGGTAACTTGAAAATTACAATGATAAGGTGGTTTATTTAGAATGAAAATAATCCAAAAGTTGTGATATGTCAGAATCGGCTAGCAAGTAAATATAAAATAAGTAATATGGAAAGAGATAATTTATTTTAAAGTTTAGATTAAAAAGGTGGGTGTTGGTTTATATGTTGGTCACTTCTCGAGTGCACACCCCCCTTGTTTTCATAGTTGCATAAGTGGAGTAGGAGAGGATAAGTCAATTCTTCGTGTCATTTGAGAATGTTCATAGTATGTGTGGAGTAGGAATTAGTTTTCAACCGTTATTAATTTTACTTGACAATTATTCCACCCCTAATTGTTCTTAACCATAAGTGTTAGTAATTTGGCAACATGCCCCTACTTGATGGGAACAGATGAATGATTAGAAATGAAAATACAAGAGCTAGCAAAAGGTGCTAAGAGAACAAATGATGTCCCTAGTGAAATCATATGATTGTATTATATGAATCTTAAGTGGTTCTAAGTATATAAGTATTGATTTTGTACCCAACTATCAACCCCATGAGTAAGAAACACATAAAAGTGTCGATGCATGAGTTACCATGTATCATTGAACCAAGATTTATCATATTAAGATATTTAATACAAAACCTAGAAGAATTGATGAAGAATGGTAGAGTTAGTTCAATCACCCATTAGAATATAATTATGAATTTTAATAACCTTGAAGGGATAGCAGGTTATATCAGAAAGTACTACTTGTAATAGCAATCGCGTGAAGGATAAATGGAACACAATCTATAAAATGATTTCTATCTCTAGTGTAATAGATATGTCATCATAATAAGGAAATATAAATGATCTAAAAACATTAAGAGTCTAATAATAACTTCCTAACACACTCAGGATGTGTGATCTTGAGTAATGTGTTGCGGTTACTCTCTATAGTGTGACTAGGATGGTCACCTTGTTTTGAATTTTGATTTAATAGTGTTTCGACTTTCTTTGAATAGTATATTGTGACCTTGGGGCTAGTACTTTCTTTTATATTTCTTTTTATGGATGGGCCACTAAATTTATGTTTCTTTTCATTGGAGCTATGGCACTTTCCATGTTGCTAATTTTAATAATTTTTAATTGCCGAAAGTTTTCTTCTTTTGATTGGATTTGTCAAGTGTAACTTTTACTTTGATCTTTTAAAGTGTCAAGTGCTCATTTTGAATGTTCATATAGCTAGCCCTAGTAATGTGTTTTGAGTAATGTTTATCATGTTAATTGAACCACTAATAGTGTGTCAAGGGAGAATACCGCAAGGAGTGAAATTAGGCTCAAGGAATAAATAAAGAGTATTATATCAAATTAGGATAAAGGAAGGAATATCCTCCTGAATGAAAATCTTTTTGCGAGTAATCTAAGTGAGAAAATTAATAACAAAAGTGTGATCTAGACCTAATAAATTGTGAAAGTGTTGATAATTGTAAACTTGCTAATTTGGCATGTGTATGGAGATGACGGCGTGGATGATATCTAAAATAAGTATAATTATTTTTTTCATTACTCCCTTAGAATGGGATTGTTATATACCTTAATATTTGGGTTTGTGATTAATGTAACCTTTGTGACTTAAACCTTCATGCCTAGAAGTCTAAACATTGTAAGCCTTGAGGTAGAACAGTACCCTATTTATGGGCAGATTTGAAGAACTTAAACTTGGATATACCTTGTTGCCTTATGATGTGGAAAGAAATCATGCACCCAGGGTAGTTTAACAAATATGTAATTAACACCCGTATGAGGCACCTTGATGTAAAATAAGCAGATTCACTTTGGATAAAGTAAGTTATGATGTCAATTATCTTTGGTAACATGTAATGGATGAAAAGTGCAGGGGGATAAACATGTTTTAAACAAATCCTTAACAAAGTATGACTCCTAGAAACTTAATAAGTAACCTAATATGTGTAACCTAGATCATGGGAGTTGATGTGTGGTATTAATATGATTTATATGGTGCATTAATATAAGGTAAGTAAGGAATGTGTAAGATAGAATTTGTAAACACCTACCCGAGGTTGAGGGAAAATGTAATAAAAATGCTAGATAAGTACCTTATGGAGGAAATAAGCTATTATGAAAGAAGGATGATTTTAGTACTGCACCTTTGTAGTAGGCAAGATAATATTTAGAGTAATTTAGTGAAATTGTGGGTAATTTTATATTTTGTATCCTAGTCATGTGACTTCCAGGAGCAAGTCAAACTCTAGGGGGGGAGGATGTAGAGCCCCTCCCCGATCAAGCTCTGGTTAACTTAGTTGACCATGGTTGACCATATTAATAAATGTTATAATTCAATAGGATGGGCTATGTTAGATGGATAGATTAGTGGGAAAAATAATTAAACCAGGTTCTGGAATCATTTTACCTTGTGGTGCACATTTGGATGCGTTATGGATTTAGATACTATATGATCCACTGATTTGATAATCTTGATGTGACGTATATCAGCTATCTTAGAATTTGCAGTACTTTATTTTTATGCTTTAAATTTCAGATTCATGCTCTATAAATGATTTAATTCCATGTTTATGATGATGCCATTTAGTAGATTATTGTATGTGGATGTTATCAGATAATTGGATACTTAATTTTAATAATTGAAATTTTATGTAATGTCTCAATTATATTCCTTTTGATAATATTATATGTAATTTTTAGAATTATTAATGTGCAAGTGAGATGTGCAGGAAAATTATTCCATGTGACCATGAAAATTATTTGAAGAATCAAGCCTAGGCCTATGTGCAATTGTGAAGCCAGGGGTTGTCTATTTGGAGAGACAACGCCTTGTTTGTAAATTTTTTTTAATTTGTAAATGTTATGCTTGGATGTGTGTTTAATTTGTAAATTGTTTAATTTATAAATTCCAAAAAAAAGGGACATTTGCCATGAGTGATTTAGTGATGTGTAATTCTTTTTGTAGTGTCACTTGACACATGTGTTGTAGGATGAGTTGGCATTGTCATTTCCCTTTTGAGAAAATTTGTTTTACCAATGCATATATTTTCAATTATCCTAAAATGGTCCCAAGTAAACCTTGGATCGGGAGCCATTAGAAAGGTCAACTCAGGGTTGAACCGTAGGTAAACTTTGGGTGGACTTCTAGGGGGTTAAACTAACTCCTAGGGTCAAGTTAGGGGAATTTTTAGTTGGTCGTATGATGTACCTATGGATAAAGGCAAAATTTAGCCATGTGTCCACTCCCTAGGATTATTTAACCTCCCCAAAAATTGAGTTTCCCAAGTTGGCCAAATTTCATCTTTAGAAGAGCCTTCCTAGGTTAGATAACCCTCCTCATGAGTGGATTTGATCTTCCCCATTTCTTTTACCCTTTTTGAGGTGTCTTGGCTAGAGAGTCTATAAGGTATTGGGAAGACCAACCAATGAACATTCTTCACCCTTCCCAAGCAGCTTGGAAAGGGTGAGGAGTGTCTTCATAGGGAATAGTTTGGGCGGGAGAAGTTTGATCACCCACTCTCCATTTTGGAGACTTAGACTTTGTTGAGCAATTTTTTGGCAAGTTTTTGGTAGAGGATTTTGGCTAAGTCTTAAAGGAGGAGGATAGGGGATTTGGGCAGCTCTTCTCCAAAGGATTCATCACCCTTTTGTTTGCAGATTTGGGGTTGGTTATTTTCTAATTCTTTTATGTTTTTGTGTTGTTGAAAGTTTTTGTTATAAGATGATTTCAATGTGGTTACTTTGTGTGTGGGAAGCTTGTTGAAGTTCTTCGCTATGAGTTTTCCTTCTTTTTGTTATTGTGTTTCCTTGAGTTTTGTTTTTGGGAATTTTCAAGGCCAAACTCACCCTTGGTAGGGTAGAGTGGCCTTGGGGTGAAGGGCTATTTGACAACCTATGAGTGAGAGGCTCTCTTTGGAAGAGAGTGAATAACAAGGGATTTTTGTGACCCTTGCTGCATTGTGATTTGTTTATCCAATGGGGGTCATAAGGGGAGTTTTCTTGGATTGCATCCCTTGGGGGACATAAGCGATTATAGGGACAAGTTAGGAACTTGTGGATGTGTTTATTTGTAGTATTGTTATGGCATTATGTTCTCTACTTGTAGAATTCTTCTCAAGGTACATATTCCACCTTCACCCCACTTGAAAAGTCACATATGTGATGTTGTTTAGCCTTGGGTTGGGAGTGTGAATGTTATGAGTTTTCTTCTTATATGTGTTTGAATATGTGTTTCCCATTTAGCCTTGATTCTCCTAGCTCGGGGGTGGCTTCTAGTAAGTCTAGGTTGGGGGGTGAGCCTCCATGGTCACAACCCTAAAGTTTTTATTGCAGGTTGCTTAGGAAAAGATTTGGCTTGGGGAAAAGATTTGGAAGGGAAAGCTTTGAGCTGATCCTATTTCTTATTATATTTAGTTACAAAAAGAGCATGTATTTGGAAAGCCCTCATTTAGTAGAAATGGGAGGCTTGATTTTGTTATTTACCTATTTGTATAAAAGAAATCATGATGTAATAAATGTATTTATCTTTACTAGTTAATTCAAAGAAATAAAGAGAAGAGAAAGGCTTTTGGGATTATTTCCTTGTATTTATTTATTGCTTAAAAAAAAAATGAAAAGAAATCTGTTTATGTTTATTTGGTAATGAATAATATGCATGCTAGAGATGGAAAGAAAAATAGTTGTATATTTAAGTAGTTTCATTTTTATGTTAATCTGCAAAAAGATATAAGTGTTAAAAATGCAAAAAGTGAGAACACTTTTAAAATGCTAGATTTGAATCTTCTAGAAGTTTGGTCCTTGTTGTTGTTGATCTAATAGATTTAAAAAAAAAGTTAGTTGTTGTTGTAAATAAATATATTACTACTATATTTGCTAATATGAAAATGTTGGTAGAAGTAGAAAATATTGTAAATCTATATATTGTTATTTTAAACAAAACAGGAAACTATATGTTACTAAAAGAAAACAAGATTTATTCTATTATAATTATTTATCATACCCGTTCTAAGTTAGTGTAAGAGAAACCAATAGTGCAAGTTTAAATATTTAAATTATACATGTAAGTTTTATATTCTAAATACCCATTATGTGCCATCAATTTAATCTGATGTTAAAGGGGTAAATCTAACAAGACATTTGTTGCATCTAGTTTTAAAAAAAAAAAGGATTTCATATGCATTTTGATGCTTTGCAAAAAGGGCAAGTGTTAGACTAAAAACCTGTGGTCGTATAACACACAAAAACACAAGAAACAAGCGTTAAGGTTAGTGTTATTCAACAAAACATTAATCTAAGCAGACATATCAAAAGAGACACCAAGAACAAAATAAAACATTTAACTACGAATATAAATGTAAGAAGGCATCTCCAAATGCCTTCTACCATACTCTTGGCTCCTTCTCCTTTGTTCCTCTCCTCTCCAAGTTCCAAACTAGTGTAGCTCTCAGTAGCTTTTTGCACTATGGATGCTTATGGGGGTTCTAGATTGAAGTATTTGCTCTAAATATGAATAATAAGCTAATACTATGCTAGTGATACTAAAATGATTTATTTTAACCAAAATGACAAGATATTTAGTGATTTATGCTAAATGCTCTCTAGAAAATGCCTATAGATTAAATGCATACAAGTTTTTTAGGATGTGGTTTATGAAGAAATGGGCTCTATTTATAGGGAAAATGGAGCAATGAATGGTTGAGATTGAGTAATCTCAACAAGGGTCAAGATTGAATGATATTCAATCCATGTGATGGCTTTCAACCCAATCCCAGTATGACAAGTGTCAATATGAGATAGGTTGAGAGGAGAGGGAAGAAGCATTAAATGTTTGACATGACTTGGGAGTCAACTTGGGGGTTAAGCTAAAGGTTGGGTTGAGTGGATAAATTCTTTATTCAAATAATAAAGCTTTTATCCAATGGATAAACTCTTGTGCAAGGGTAAAAGGGATAACCATGGTCAAAGCAATAAATGTTTGAGGAGACCCATGAGTGCAAGTTGAATTAACCATTAATGGTCATGTAAGAGCCATTAGTGGTCATGGAAGACTTTGGAGGTTAAATTGTTGAACACACAAAGCCTTAAATTCTTTTCAAAGACTTTGAAGTCTTTGAAAAGTGACTCCAAGTTGCTTAGGAATGTGACAATATTTAGGGGATGGATTAGGTTAATTAGGAAGGGCTTAGAAGAATCTAGAAGGGGGTTTAGGAATGCAAGTGGATTTGGTGGGTGAGGGAAAATAGGATTTTAATTAAAATAAAATTAATTTATTTCAATTTGTGTTTGCAAGTTACATTTGTAGGAAAATGCAAGTGGAGGGGGGGGGGGGGGGTTTAAATGATTTAAATAAATTTTAATTTATTTAAAAGAGGAACAAGGGGGATTTAATTAAATAAATAGAATTTATTCATTTAATTGATTATGAGTTGGGTTTAATGAATTAATTAAAATAAATTGAATAATTTATTTAATTAATAGAAGAATGTTTGAAGATGAATTAATTAAATATTAATTTAATTAACTGATGGCTAGTGGGTTTTTAATCAAATAAATATCAAATATTCATTTAGTTAAACTTGACAGATTTGTGTGACTACATTTACCTCTCTTTGAGACAGTGCAGTTTATCGCGTCGTTTCAAGAAAGAAAAAATAGGTGTGAAGAATATGCCCCATAAAATGTTAATTTAGTGGGTAGTATGCCCCCTTGAGAGATGGACCAAAATGTTTTGAAAATTCGGGCAATCTCTGAGAAAAGAATGAAAATTGGTAGGGTAGTAGAAGAGAAGAATTTAGCAATGCTGGTGAAAAATAGAAGAAATTAGAGATAAAATGGAGAAATGGGGGGCTCGGGAAGTTCTCGGGGACTACAATGGTGAGCGGGGGAAAACTAGGGTTACAGTGAAGGGTTTAAATGGGGAGAAAGGGGTGAAAATAGGGTCATTTGTTTCTGTGACCATAGTGAAAAGAGAGCTCTGATAGTGACATTTTGAAGGAGCTAGCAGCAGTCCGAATGCCAGTACCCATTGCAGAGCACCGATTTGAGCGAGTCTATCGATTCCAGCGGCCGGATGACTATGGACCAGCGGTATGCAAATTTGAAATTTTTAATTTCATGCATTTTTTATATGTTTTTCGCTGAGTCCAAGTTGAGTCAGGACAATAGCACTGAAACTATGTTTTGGAACTATTGTCCAATTAACTAGTGCTTTTGTGTTGCAATGGCACTATTGTGTTGTTGTTTGAGAAATTTTGAAACATTCTAGCACTATTGTATGCATGTTTAGACGCTATTGTTTTTGTAGCGCTATTGAGGGGTCAATTGAGTGCTATTGTCATTAAGCAGTGCTATTGTATAGCTGTTGTAGTGCGTTTGTAGTTTTAGCACTTTTGCATAGCTGATTAAGCACTTTTGTTAGGGGTTTAGCACTATTGTTTTGAAGTAGCACTTTTGTTAGGGTTTTAGTGCTATTGCTTGTAAGATAAAAGAGGCCTTAGTTTGTGTGAACAAAAATTTCCTGATGCCAATGATGGATGGATGGCAATCCAAAGTGGGAGTTATTTTGAAACATAGTAGCCCAATGAGACTTAGGTCACTAGGATAAATGCTTATTGAAGTCTAGGCATGCGATGATTACTTACTTGTTGAGACCCGAAGATACTTGATCAAAGTATCTGTTGATAGTCTAGGTTTAAACTTTAAGAAAGTTTGAAACAAAACAACTTATGATGATTGATGCATGTGTGCAGGAGGATCTATGCATCTTACAATTGTGTGAGAGACATCCAGCTACACAGGGGCTACGGGATTGGCTGACAGAGGCTAAGATTGATTGCATTGCAATGACTGGGTTGTATGATGTTATGCATATGCCTATGATTCAGATGAATCACGGTTTGATTACAGCCTTGGCAGAGCACTGGCACAGTGAGACATGTACGTTTCACTTAGCACAGGGGGAGATGACTGTGACACTAGAGGATGTTTGGCGCATCCTGCATATTTTGATTCGGGGGGAGCTGGTTACATATGATAGATCATGGGGGACTCTAGCAGTGCAAAGATTCTTCGATGAGGACATGTACATTGATGATGGCGCGATCACTTGGGAGGATATCATTGCATTATATGAGCCTCTGCCAGTAGTTTTGTCAGGCATTGTGGGAGGACTACTGTGCCCAAATAGACAATCACATGGTCTGGCCATTGGTTGGGGACAGGTGATTGAGATGATGATTACAGAGGGGACCCAATTTGCCTGGGGACTGTGCATGCTGGTGCACCTATATCAAGAGCTGCATGAGGTGGTATATCGTGGGAGGGGATCCTTAGCAGTGGGAGTGACGTTGCTGCACATTTGGGTGTGGGAGCACTTACCAATGACTCGACTAGTGAGTTTGAGATTTTGGGTAGTTGATCAGCCCTATGGTTTCATGTACAGTGGTATGATGAGTCAGCCCCACCTGGGGAAGTTAGAGTGGCAGCGATGGACATTGGATGATTTGGATGTCATGATCTGGAGACCCTATCTGGAGTACGAGCCCTGGGAGGATGATGTGGAGGCATTGCCATATATTTTCATGGCCTGATTTCTCATTGGGAGGACATCTTATCATGTAGAGAGATAGGTGTCGGGCAGAGTGATGAGGTAGTTTGGATGATAGTAGGAATTGCCTAGGGGATCGGGGGAGTATGCCAAAGTGGTCCGAGAGATGTATGCTTGGGGGCTAGTACTTTTGCATGATCAGGCACTGGCAAAGTTTTGGATGATGCAGGCTAGACCTTGGGATATATGACTAAGGGTGGTAGATGCAGGGGTATCAGATGAGTACATGCAGTATATGGTGGCTCATCCGATCCCTCAGATATCAGTTCTGGTGGAGCTAATGCCCGATTTCTAGGATGATAGGGGGCAGAGATGGAGGAGGAGAGGAGGTTGAGGACCTACAGTGGCTAGATGAGGGAGAGGGGATGGTGGAGATGGAGGAGGAGGAGATGATGGAGGAGGAGGGGATGGTGGAGGTGGAGGAGGATTTGGTGGTTTGGGCAGTCAAATCCAGTGGAGAGGGAGAGGTGGATTGCCATTATAGTTATTATACATTAGGAAATAGGAATCATCACAAGCATATAAAAACTAATCATTAGCTCAATCATGAAAGCTCATTGCAATGATCTATCCTAACACACTCAATAGAGACATGAAATAAAAATATTCAAAAATGAAAGATTATGCAAACCAAATGCAGACTTGAATGCTTCCTCCATGCGGCTCCATTGTTCTTCTTTCTTCTCCAAATATGTTTTGTTGTGGATGTCACCTACTAGTGCATGATCATGATATGAAAGCAAGTAAATAAGATATTGCTCAAGAATACTCGAAGTGTGATTTGACAAAGTGATTAGAAATTCGATAATCTGATTAGAGGATTTGATTGAAGAAATTCATCCAATTTATAGACAAATTGGAGAGATGAACAAATTAGCATGATAGTGATTCGAATGGAAATTCAAATCAAGAATAGCAAAATTATGAAATGTCTATGACAAATTGCTATGCAAGGATTTATGACAATTTATGAAAAATTTCTATGTCAAGAATTGATTGATTGTCAATTATGACAATTTATGAAAAATTTCTATGTCAAGAATTGATTGATTGTCAATTATGACAAATTATGACAAATTTCTATGTCATTCCCATGAAATTAGGAGAGAAATAAGAGGAAATTGAAATTAAGAATTTAGAAATTTAGAAAATTAGAAAAAGAGGAATTAAGAAAATTTAGGAATTAAGAAATTAGGTAAAATTAATTAATAATTTTTCATTTATTAATTCATTCACAAGGAGGAATAATTAGCCAATTAAATGAACATTTAATTGTGACAAGAAGACTTAGGATAAATAAAATAAATTATTTAATCCTAGAGAGAGAAATGACACAGAAGGTTAAATGATTAAATCATAAAACCCTAGAAGATGAATTAGCAATGCGAGAATGACAATTAGGTCTTGATTGAAGATAATTGATTCAATTTGATTCTGATTTAACAAAGGACCAATGTGATAAATGACTTGATTGATAAATGCACCAATTGATGAGGAACAATGACAAATTGATCCAAATTGACATAATTGAGATAAACAACAATCGATGACAAATCAGTCGCAAAATGACAAGATTGACAAGAGGACAAGAATCGAAGACAAAATAGATTGCAAGATGACAAGATTGAAAATGACCATGATCGATGACAAATCAATCGCAAAATGACAAGATCAAACATGACAACGGTCGATGACAAATCAATCATAAAATGACAAGATTGATAAACCGATCACCAGATGATAAGATTGAAAAGAGGACAAAACCCTAATTAGGATTGACGATGTCCAAAATGATAAGATTGATGATAAGATTGATAAGAGGACAAAACCCTAAGTAGGATTGATGATGTCCAAAATGATGACAAATGAATACGCACATTGATGTGACAGGATAAAATTGATCAAAATCATGATTGGATAGTGTTGTTGACAAGACCAAATTTGAGAGAGATGAATGAAGAATGTAGAAGAATGACTCAATGTTTGCAAATGATAAAGACCAAGTGCGAATCATAGGAGAAATGTTAATGCGATGCAAAAACCTCAAAATAAGGCAATGCGCAAATGTTAAAGTATGATTCTGCAAGCGTTGACCATTTTTAGGTGTCTACATTTTGCCCCTCTTTGAGACAATGCAATTTTAAGCGTTGTTTCAAAGAACTTAATGAAAATGCCCCAGAACCTAATAATGACATATGCATGCCCCCTCAAGGAATTGGCCAGAAACATGTAGAAAAGAGGCCAATTGATCGACAAAAATGATAGGATCAAACGGACTAACAATCGAAGATCGGATGTATGAAGGAAAAGCAATTTAAGGTGAAAAAGACTATGACCAACATAAGATGGAGAGGATGCATGTCCATCTATGCACTGACAAAGATCTATAAATGGGACCAAGAGGGTGAAAATTGCTCATTTGCACTAGCCAAAGAGGAGGATTTGTTGCTCTGAACAAGGACACTTGCAGATAGATGGTGAACATTCCAATGGTGGATCACATCGGGGAATGTGTATGCACATTCAGACAACTGGACAATGCAGGAGCAGTGGTATGGATCTCAAAAACCCATTTTTTCAATTTCATGAATTTTAATTGCTTGTGGGACATTGCGGGGCCCACAAGGGATGCCGAAAAGGACTCCTGTGCTTGTGTAGGGTGAATCCTGCACTTGTGTAGGGTCTTCTACACTTGTGTAGGGAGACATAGGTGTAGGTTACCTAACACAGGTGCAGGTTCCTTGACACAGGCGCAATTATGCAATGTAAACCCTAATTTTGGTCAAAATGACATGCAGATGATCTGAAAAGGGGGGATAAGGGTAGGATAGGTCAGATTAGATGAAAAACACCCTGATTTGGACATGAAAATGAGGAAAGGCAACCCATAGGAGCAAACCCTAAAACTAACAAAAATATGCCCCAATTTGCGATGCAGAGTCAATAGTATCTGCTGATCATGCGGGAGAACTAACCTGACTGCTTCATGCTATGACATAGACTCAGGAGCACAGACAGATATACATTAGTAGGACTTGGCATATATTATATCACATTCATGCCTGAGATTAGGGTAAACATAGGATTGCTTACCGCATTGGCAGAGCGCTGGCATTCAGAGACCTCTTCATTCCATTTGGCAACTGGAGAGGCGACAGTGACATTAGAGGATGTATGGTGCATCCTCCGCATTCTGATACATGGGGAGATGATAGAGTATGATCTAGTGACTGAGAGAGATGTGTTATGTAGGCTATTTGAGTGCGACATAGATGATCTGGACATTGTCGAGAGGGAGATTGGTTGGGAGAGCATGGCTTCCGAGTATGACCGACGATATGTGGTGATAGCAGTAGTGATAGAATGTCTTCTAGAAGGAGACAAACAAGGACATGGATTCCCTATTGGATGGGGAAGAGTGCTAGAGTGGATGGTGATAGAGGGGACAGTGTATGCATGGGGACCATGTGTACTGGCTATGCTCTATTTTTAGCTACATTAGATAGCGTATCAGGGAGTTCAGACTTTGAGCTATGGAGTCACACTGCTACAGGTATGGGAATTTGAGCACATAGCCATATGTCAACCAATTACAGAGAGACAGGTTGTACCACACCAACCATATGTATATTGCTATAGGGGAGCACTGAGACAGGGTCCATTTGGATACATATTGTATTGGCGACATGAGCTAGACAGACTGAGAGAGTTCATATGGAGGTCATATCTTGATTGTCCTGGATGGTCAGATGATCATGAGGAGCTACCATATTGTAGACAGGAGAGATACCTGATTGGGTGACCAGTGAATCACCAGAGAGTGGTTGAGATGTACCTACCAAAGAGGGTCAGACGATAGTTTGGAGAGAGGCAGGATGTACCTAGGAGGATTGCATGCTTTGCCCGATCTCACAGAGAGACGAGTCAGTGGGGGAGTATGATTCAGCCACACATAGCATATGCTGACTTTGCATAGCTACAACAGACATAGTGGGATTGGAGATCAGATGTGGCAGACACCGGGATGATAGAGGAGTATGAGATATGGTTTGCACGACGACGGCCAGTGCCATTAACTGATCCTGACATTCTAGTATTGAGGAGATAGGAGGACTTCCCACTCGCTGGAGAGGAGGGAGATGATGAGGATGAGGAGGCTGACAAGGATGATGAGGATGAGGGGGATGACGAGGATGGAGATGATGGGGATGGAGATGATGGGGATGGAGATGATGGGGACAGAGATGATGGGCTAGATTTAGGTGATCAGGAGACATTGTAGGATATACCCATAGAGCCAGAGATAGCTAGCATAGAGGAGATGGAGATGTGCAGGGCTACCATAGCGAGTTAGCAGGATCACATTGCGACATTGGAGAGACAGCAGGATCAGTTCAGAGTGGAGATAGCCAGACTCACAGTGGCTCGAGATACAACAATAGCTCAGGCACAGCGAGAGCAACAGAGAGTCACTGAGTTCATTGGGTTGATTAGGGATGCCAGTGCACAAGAGATGACACAGATGCTGGTAGAGACTGGAGAGGAGATATGCCATTGGAGGACACTATATGAGAGTGTCGTTCCACCAGAGTAGAGGGTAGCTTCATATCGAGCATGATTGAGGATAGAGAGTAGGGCATGTTCTCAGAGGTCATTGAGCAGCATGGGGGTGAGTGGACCTATGAGACCACCACAGCCATGACTAAGAGGGACATCATCCATGAGACATGGCAGGGATGAGGAGGATAGAGGGAGCACCCAGTGATAGAGGCACGTACTTCTTAGGATAGATAGATGACATATGTAGCTTGATATTATGTAGTAAACCTACAAGCCATACTTAGGACAAACAGTCCAATTCTGTACTCCGATATTATTGTGATATGTGATATGATATGCATCGATATGATGGGATGCAATGTGTTATGATTTGTAGTTATTTTTCATGTATTGATGACTCATGCAGTGTTTACGAACATGTATGGATGCATTTTTATGTATTTTTGATGCATTTATAATATGAAATGGATAAAATGCTTGATATGATACTCGATGTAATGCTTGAGATAATGCAAATGTACTAACCAATGAATGCAGGATGCAGCTAATGTGTGTAGAGAAATTAGAGCACTAGACCTAACTAACTATCCAAACTAATTGAAGAAATGTTAGTAAGAAGAAATGAGACAGAGGACAGTTAGAGACAAAGAAAAACTTGCTTTCAGTAATGCACTTTGTAGGTGAGAACCTTTATTTTTATGTAGCAAAATGGATGCGTAGCATCATGGCATTGAAGGCCAGAGCTGAAATGCAACCTTTTTTGCAAAGGACAGACACATCATAGACAAACGAAAATCACAATCGAAAAAAGAAAGGGACCATGAGCCATCCCGGTCACTCTAAATCACTCAGTGACATCATCGAGCAACATAGGAACATGATCGAAGCCAAAGATAAATCAAGAAAAAGAGAAGATGCACAAATTCAAGTAAATCAAACAAACATCTTGATCTTCATTGTCAAAAGTTTAAAGTACTGATAGGACGATCATGCTGTCTGGTTTCAGGACATGTGAGACCCCGTCTAAGATAGGACACAGTATGGTTTCGAGTATACCACGCCCTGTATAAGACCCATGATAGCAGTAACAAAGACAAATTATTGATGTTGATTGATTGATAGGACAATTGGGATCAGTTTGAATGTTTGATTTGAACAGTTCATCTATGAATGCATGATTTCATTAAAGAAAAATGCTTGAATCGAGTGTCATTGGAGGTATGCTCAGTGATCTGTCTATGCACAAAGGATCGCTTATTGCAAAAATGCTTGTTTTTGGATTTTTTTAATGTTTTAAATTTTATTTTATTTTTTGAGTTTTTACAATTTTTTTGTGTTCATTTTTTCAGGACTTTATTTGACTTTTTAGGGATTTTTTCAAGACATTTTTTGATTTTTTATGATTTATTTTAGGACATTATTTGATTTTTTATGATTTATTTCAAGACATTTTTCAATTTTTATGATTTTTTTAGGACATTTTTCAATTTTTTATGATTTTTTCAGGACTTTTTTCCAATGATTGATGATGACAAGGGGAACGCACCCAA
The DNA here is from genome assembly GCF_030272615.1 of Cryptomeria japonica. NCBI lineage: Eukaryota > Viridiplantae > Streptophyta > Pinopsida > Cupressales > Cupressaceae > Cryptomeria > Cryptomeria japonica. The sequence continues at coordinate 867,784,812 of NC_081414.1, forward strand.
TGCGCATCAGAAAGACACATAGACTGGGACCAAAACATATGTACAAGAAACTAGAGTATGCAAGACAATGATGTTGACCAATAACAGGCCTGGAACAGAACATTGGGTCAAGACAAAGATAGACATGATAAACCGGCCAAGAGAAAGCATAGCTAGAGGTCATGACAGATGACTCATGGTGCCTGATTGCCAGGTTTTCACCATGGTACTTGCCCAAAGTGCCTATTTGCTAGGTTTTTCACTAGAGGGCGAATCATTTTTCTTTACTTTTTTACTCTTTTCTCTTTTGGTTTTTTTTTTTATTTTTCACTTTTTTTGTAATTTTTTTGCTTTTTTTATTTTTTTTTATTTTTTGCTTTTGTTGACTTTTTTTGTATTTTTTCAAGATCATACTTGAGGAAATGCTGATAGAAAATTATGCCTAGTACTTGCGAAGATGCATGTTGTTTATAGGATCAGATAGAGGTTCACCATCTGGGGTAGCAAGCTGATATGCCCCCGAGCCATATACTGCAGTTACTATGAAAGGCCCAACCCAATTAGGTTCAAACTTGACTTTGATGATGTTAGTAGACTATGCATTCTTAGGGTTTGCCTTTAAAACCAGATCTCCCACTTTGAAGTGTTGCCCTTTGACCTTCTTATTATAAGAGCGACGGAGACGGTTTTGATATGCTTGCAAATGTGTCAGAGTTGTCTGACATTTCTCATCTAACATCTCAAGTTGGTGCAATTGAGAGACTTTGTGTGTCTCATCATCAATCAGGTGTTGCAAGGAAACCTGCAAGGAAGGAATCTCCACTTCCAAAGGTAAAATGGCTTCCGCACCATACACCAAGGAATAAGGTGTTGCGCCAGTAGGGGTGTAGATAGAAGTGCGATAGGCCCATAGTGCTAGATTCAATTGTACATGCCAATCTTGACCAATGTCATTGACAGCCTTTTTTAGGATCTTGATAATGGTTTTATTTGATGCTTCAACTTGACCATTCCCTTGTGGATAGTATGGACTAGAGAAACGGTGTTGGATATGAAACTTTTCATAGAGTTCCTTGACATCTTTATTCTTGAAGGGACGACCATTATCTATGACTATGGCAAGAGGAACCCCATACCAGCATATGATATAATTCAACAAGAATTTTGAAATTTGGACACCAGTGATATAGGTCATGGGGATAGCCTCGATCCATTTTGTAAAATAGTCTGTGGCTGTAATGATGAACTTGTGTCCATTTGCAGATGTCGGGTGAATTTTGCCAATAAGATCTAATCCCCATTGAGAAAAGGGCCATGGAGATATGACAGAATGAAGCTCTTGGGTTGGTGCATGAATATAGTTTCCATGGATCTAGCACTTGTAGCACTTCTTAACAAAATCATGAACATCTTTTTCCAGAGTGGGCCAATAATACCCAGCACGAATCAAATTTTTGGCTAAGCTTAGACCATTGAAATGGCCCCCACATATACCATCCTGAACCTCGTGTAAAGCTATTTGTGCTTCATCAGAATCCCAACACCTGAGGAGGGTATGGTCAAAGGATCGGTGGTAAAGGGTGTCGGCAATGATGACATATTTGGCCGTTTGTCGGATAAAGGCTCGGCATTGGTTTGTGGATAGGTTGGGTGGTAAGGTTTGAGATTTCAAATATTGATATATGTCATTGTACCATGGAGAGTTGGGACCAACAAGAATGCACATGACATCTGCCATCGGAATGTCAAAAGAAGGAACTAGCAATTGTTCGACTAAAAATTCACATTTGTCCATATTGTGGGGCATATTCAACATGGAAGCAATTGTAGCCATCGCATCTGCTGACTTGTTTTGCATTCTTGGAACTTGACTGAAATGGATAGCCATGAATTTGGTTTTGAAGAAATCTACCATGTGCTTATAGGGAATAAGCTTTTCATCTTTTGTTTCGTAGTCATCATTGACTTGTTGGATGACTAATTGAGAATCTCCATAGACTTGTAAATGCGTTATGTTCCAGTGGACTGCTACTTGGAGTCCTGTGACCAGTGCTTCATACTCTGCAATGTTGTTGGTACAATGGAAAGTTATTCTGTAAGACTTGGGAATAGCGTCACCTTGAGGGGTGACAAATAAGATGCCAGCGCCGGACCCGAACTTGGTATGGGACCCGTCAAAGTATAACTTCCATTCATTAGAAGATGTAAGAGAAAAGACAGATTCATCTGGAAAATCTATCAACATGGGATGATCATCATAAATAGGAGCCTCTGCAAGTTGATCTGCTATGACTTGTCCTTTTATTGCCTTTCACTCCATATACTCAATGTCAAATTCACTGAGAATCATGACCCTGTTTGCTAGGTGACCTGTTAGAGATACTTGGCTAAGCAAGTATTTTAAGGGATCAATTTTTGCAACCAACAATGTCTGGTGACTTAACATATAATGTCGAAGATTTTGTGTTGCAAACACCACTGCTAAGCATGCCCATTCAATAGTTGAATAATTTAGCTCATAACCTACCAGTGTCTAGCTGATATAATAAATAGCTCACTCTTTGCTATTCTCATCATGTTGAGCCAAGAGAACTCCTAATGCTATTTCAGTTGTAGAGATATACAATAAAAATGGCTTTCCTTCTATAGGAGGCATTAGGATAGGCAGCGACAACAAATAGTCCTTGAGAGCTTGAAAGGCTGATTGACATTGCTTGGTCCATTTAAAAGCAACTCCTTTGTGTAATAGATGCTGGAATGGATGACACTTGTCTACCAACTGAGCTATAAACCGCCGGATTGACTGGAGCTTTCCTTGTAGACTTCTTAATTGTCGGAGGTTGGAAGGGGGAGGCATATCCATTATTGCTTTAACCTTGGCCAGGTTGACTTTGATGCCTTGGTGAGAAATGATGTATCCTAACAATTTGCTAGCAGTGACACCAAAGAAACACTTCTTTGGATTAAGTTAGAGCTTGTAAGTTGCCATTCGGTCAAAGATAGGTCCCAGGATGGCTAGATGACTATCTCTTGTGACAGATTTTCATAACAAGTCATCAACATAGTCCTTCATCAAAGTATACATGAAATCATGAAAAATTGTCGTCATTGCTCTTTGATATGTTGTGCCTGCATTTTTAAGACCAAAGGGCATCACATTCTAGCAATAAGTACCCCAAGCACAGGTGAATGTTGTCTTATGTTGATCTTCAGGAGCAATGCAAATTTGGTTATAGCCAGAGAAACCATCCATCAATGAAAGCATCTCCTAGCCAGCAGTCATGTCAACTATGATGTCTATGTTTGGAAGTGGAAAATCATCTTTAGGGCATGCTTTATTGAGATCCCTAAAATTTGTACAGATTTTGATGCCCCCAGTTACTTTGCTAACTGGTACTAAATTGGAAATCCAGTCTACATAATCAATGGGTCTGATAAAGCCCACGTCTAGTAATTTTTTCAGTTCCACTTTGACCAAAAGAGCCACCTGAGGATGCATCTTTCTAAGTTTTTGTTTCACAGGCTTGTCATCCACTTTCAATGTCAAGTGATGCAGAACTAATTCTAGATCGAGGCCAGGCATATCTACATAGGACCATGCAAAGCTAATCTTCTTCTCTAGAAAGAAATTGACAAAATCTATCTTTTCCTATTTTGATAGAGAAGCAGCAAAATGAATGACTTTAGGGTTGTTAGGAGTACGCAAATTGATTTCCTTGGTCATTTCCACAAGCAATGTTGATTTGTCCTGACTTGATAGGGGTACGTCCACTCTTCCACCTTTGGGCACCTCAGAGAGGTTTTCACCCATAGGTACGTCTTTTATTTTTACTTTTGTATGATCAGAGAGTGCCTTACGGTTTTCACTCAAAGACCTATTCTTTTGATTTTTTTCTTTTTCATTTCCTTTTTCATTTTGATGACTAGAAGAGGGAGTTGACTCCCCAAAATATGCTATGGAATCCAGGTCAATAGCAAATCCTGCCTTATGATCACCTTGTTGTATGCCTTCCCGTAGTGCCAGGAATTCTGCAATTGCTTTGTCATTTTGAAAACAATCCAATGTGAGTGGTTCTTGTTGGTCATGTTGGATAAGCTGGGGATAAATGAGGGGCAAGTCATCATTGGTTTTAAGGAGGGAGAGGGCTAAGATGGTATAGATGTAAACATCTGTGGTATCACTCTCAGAACTACTCATATCTGATTCATAGCTTGGGTCCCAGAATGATTCTATCCAAGCCTTAGGACATGTTTTAGGGACGGGAGTTATTTCATGTTTGTCTTCCATAGGCAAAGTATCACGGTCGATGAAAATATTGTCAAGGGTATAGGAGCTAGAAGAAAAATAACTCCACTCCCATTCATTGGAATCAGTTTCAGGTTGGGTATCCTCAGGTGTTATTTCATCATCAGAGTTATGCCCTTTTCCACACATGGTCACTTTGGTAGATGAGGATCCGATTCGCAATGGTACAAAACCTAACCCTAAAGTTGGAGGTCACATCTTGGGTATAATAGGTTCTAGCCTTCCATTCTTGTTCGGGCCTAAGCCACTGCAGCCATCATATCCTTTCTTCTGCAGCATAGTAAATCCCTTGCCATACAATTCCACTGGCAACTTGACAGGTGGGGTTTCAGTTGGATCCTTATAAAGCTAATCGATGACATCATCATCCACAGTTTCTTTGTCAAGTTCACCCCATCTTGTAAATGTAGTGGGAGGTTGATATTGAATAACCACTTTAGGTTCTTTATGCAACAAACTTGGTTTGCCATATGATTTTGGAGATACTGGTAAATTCCCGATGAGGAATGTTTGATCCATTGAATATTCTCTACATCCTTGGTCTTGTATCTTCAATTTTCCTTTGACAACATCTAACAATTCATTAGGATTGACATAGCTATTTGATTTGGCTTCCCTATTGACTGAGACTTGTTGCTGAGGAGTATCCTTTAGAGTAGCACAAAATTGAAATGGATTAGGATCTCCTAGAATTGTTATCTCAGTTCCATTGTAGGGATATTTTAAACATTGATGATAGGTGGATGGAACTGCTTTCATTGCATGGATCCATGGACGACCAAGAATCATATTATAAGGGAGATCAAGGTCTAGGACTTGTAGGAAAGTGTTTTCTATCACTGGACCGACTCTAATAGGCAATGTAATTATCCCTTTGGATGGGCGCTTAGCATCATCATATGCTTTGATTGTTATTCTTTTGGAAGCATCAATGTCATTTTCTGTATATCCAAGGCCAATGACGACTCTCAAGGTACAAATATTAAGACCTGCTCCTCCATCTATCAAGACTCATCAGATTTTGCAATTATGGACAAAGACTTCAAGGTGTAAAGGATCGTTATGAGGGAGCTTGTCAGGTGAGATATCATTATCAAAAAATGCAACATTTTGGGAAACAGCTAAATGTCCAATCCGGGCTTGAAACTGGTCAACATCAATATCTGTCGGGACAGTGGACTTAATTAAAGCTTTATCCAGGACTGCACGATGCATGGGAGACATTTTCAACAACTCAAGGATTGATATTTGTGCAGGTGTTTTTCCTAGATGATCCAAAATATTATACTGACTTGCATGAGTTGGTTTGGGAGGAGCTGCAGGAGCTCCTTTCAAGACTATTTTGGATCGACGAGTGGTGACCGCGCAAGAAGGATCTTGTTCCTTTATTCTTGGGGTGGAAACATACTCATTTGACGCACGAAAACAATTAATGACATTGTTATAACTGGTATTTGCATAATTGGCCGTTTGAGTAGAGTTGGAAGAAGACGCTTTACCCTTGTCATGATCAAGCAAAGGAGTTTTGAAAATAGTATGATCAGTGTTAGAGGTCGCATGGGGTGGATCTACCTCAATTACTCCTTGTTCTAACAAGTCTTGGATCATATGTTTCAATTGAAAACATGATGCATTTTTATGTCCTTTGGACCGATGATACTCACAGTACGCATTATCATTCCACCAATGCGGTTTTACCGCTGGTTCTACCTTGATATCTGGTAGCTTAATAAATTTTGCTTGTATCAATTGTCTCATTACTGATTCAATAGGCTCTCCCAATGGTGTAAATTATTGAGGAGGCCCATCTCACAATCGGAAGGGTTTGCGTTGTTGGTTTTGTTGTTGGCCTTGTTGTTGATTATATTGTTGAGTATGCTATTGTTGAGCATGTTGTTGGTATTGCGGCTGTTGATTAACATTGCTCATGGGTGCTTGATTCTGTTCCATAGTTGACATATTAGGAACACTCAATTTCTTGATTGTGAATGGGGGTTGATTTGCATTCACCAATCTTGCATCAACAACACCATCATTAGTGACATTCTTGTTCTTATACCAAAATCTGTTTCTGTCCCCTGAATAATTTGTGTTGTCACTCTCTTTATTGAGCTTGATAATTCCTTTAGCTACAAGAGCCATTTCAATGCTCATTCCTTTCTTAATGAGTTTTTCTATAGTACTAGGACTTTTCAATTTTAGCTCATACATCATTTCTGGGACCAAATTTTGGATAAACAGATTCACTTGTTGTTCTTCAGGTATATCGAGAGAAGAACGACTATACAAGCTTCGCCATCATTGCAAAAAAGTCACTAATGGTTCACCTTGCATTTGCTTGGTATTGCATAAATCTGACATAGTCACGTCACTGTCGATGTTGAACGCGAAATGAGATAAAAACTTTTGAGCCAATTCTGACCAAGTCTTTATATTTCCTGGCAGATGTGAATACCAATCCATGGCTTGTCCCATGAGACTTTGTGCAAATAAGCGCATTAAATATGTCTCCTCATAACTCACTTCAGTACATGTCGTGAAAAATGCTTGAATGTGATCTTTTGGATTGCCATTCCCTTTATATTTCTCAAAATTAGGTGCCTCAAAATGCTTAGGGAATGGAGGCATGTATACACTCTTGTCAAATGGATTAGGACATAGATCTTGATCTATATACAACTTCTTTGTTCCTTTAGTTTCTAATGCGTCAACTTTTTGTTGCAACTTCTCAAGTTGTTGCGCAATTGTATCAGATTTTGGATGTCCATCATTAATCCCAGTGGGTACTCTTTGTCGATACATCGTATTTCTGATCGGTTGTTGATACTCTAAAATGGTCATTTTCGATGTCTCTAGCATATAATGTTCTAGGTACATCTCTTGTTGTTTTGGTTGTACTATGCCTTGATATCAACCTTGTTGTTGTGCTTCTTGTAGCCTAGGTTGATATTGCAATTGAGTATGTTGTTGATATTGCAGAGGCGCCAATTGCGGTTGTGAAGTAGGATAGCTTGTTTGCCTTGGTACATATTGAGGTACATGTTGGTGTTGAGGCTGACGGATCAGAATTTGTTGACTTTGTGCCAATTGTTGTTGTGGTGTATATCCCATCATTTGTAAAAACTTTGTTTAGGTGATTTTCATTGCTTCTCCTTAAGATGAGGTATAGCACTTGCATCAACTTGCTGTGTTGTTTGTCCAATCCATTGTGATGGTTGCAAGTTTGCATTAACTTGTAATGGTGTCGAAGGCACTGCAATTTGTTGTTGAATGCGATATTGTTGTTGTTGCACATTGTTTGTTTGCACATTCGATTGTACCTTTTGCATACTACTCAATTGTTGCAACAATTGCTGGTGGTGCAAACCACTATTCGTAGCTCTTTGTGTCACCATTATCGAAGGATCTGTCATAATAGTGTTTGGCAAAGATATTGAACTTAATGGGACATAAGAACTTTGTTGCATCATGGAATTGCTTTGGACATTAGTAATATGAGGCATTCCAGTCGTGAAACTTTCTTGCATCTTGGATTTTAATCCAACTTTATGCATGTGAGGAACCACTTCTTGTTGAGGAACCATTGTCGATATCTGTGTGGTCTTCATTTGATCTTGTATTATAGGCGTTGTATTGAATAATGGATTATTTATTGTCTCAAACGGTGACTTTTGAGGAATAGTCACTGTCAATGCCTTTGAAGCATGTTTACTCATCAAGGTAGGTTGAGTTACTTGTTGCACATTTTCTTCATTTGGATGCAGAGAGAAACTTAACAACTCACCACCTTGTTGTCCTTGCACATTGACTTGCTCACTTGAAGAGGTCACATTAGTCATCATGTTAAGATACTTTTGTGGAAATATTTTAAAGACCTTGTTTAGGAACTTATCCATCTTTTTTGTTATCTTTGGATCTTGAAGGAACATGTCAACATCATCAGAAGCATCAGAATCTGATGAAGAATCTAGTTGGACATTTGGATTCATTTCTTGTTGAATGCCTTGGTCTGAACCAAATCCTTGTGAAAGAGTTTGTTCTTCATATCATGTTTGAGTTTGAATGTCATGTTGCATGTTTGGTTGATTCCAATTAAAAGGTGCATTTCCTTTTGGTGTTGGTGGAACACTCCCATGTCCTGGTTTCATGGGTACAAATACTGGTTCATATAATGGAGGTGGTCCAAGTTGAACCATTCCATATGGTGGCAATGATGTGTTTGATGAACCTTCAACTTGCACTCTTTGACTAGTTTGAAACTGCGAATTTGCTATGTTGTCCATGGGTTGATACGTTGGTTCTCCCATTTTCTTAGATTTTGACCTTGTCTCAACAGGCATGTCACTTATGCAAATGCAATGTTTTTGGAATTTTTGAAGGATAATATATGATATGCCACTAAATGCAAACTAAATAGATGAAAATGCAATCTATGTTTTTGGTTGTTTTTGAAGATTTTGACAAACTTTTGAATGCAAATCTAAAAGAGACCTTTAGGAAATTGAAATGATGTCTAGACCCCAAAGGACAAAAGGACTTAAGTGATAAAGGACAAGATGACAATGTCTCCCCTATATGCTTGGATACTAAGCTAGGTTTGATTAAATGACATGGATGACAAAAGGACAAAAGGTTTGATAAGGTTTAGACTTCCTAACAATGACTTAGGGTTTATCAAAGATTTGGATTACTCAAGTATGACAAAACCTAGTTTTGACACTATATGTAAAAGGACAATTAATATGCAAATGACCCTAATATGATATGATAATGACTTAAGATTAATGAAGAGACTTAGGGTATACAAATGCAAATGTATGACAATGATATTGCTCTAATGCAAGAGGACACATGCAAATAGATGACCCTTATTGACATGCAAAGGAGTATGACTTAGGTGAAACCTAACCTTGGTACTTGACAATGAACTTTGTAAAATGCAACCTAGGATGAACTTAAATGTAAGTGACATGCATGTTGAGACAAAATTTTGAACAATGTTTGACAACCATATTTGAAGATGTGTTTTGAACCTTGTACTTTTGTTGGATGAATGTCTCTTGTGTTTAATCTTATGTTTTGAATCAATTCATCTTGTTTTGAAATGAGATGCAATTCAACTTTTGACAAGCAAAGAAGACAAGATATTTCAACTTAGACTCAAGACAATCATGCTCATTCACACATTTCTTATGGTAGGCAAGGACAGTAGGTACTTGAGAGGTAGACTCGTTATGGGATTCAAGGAGAATACATAGATGCTTGACCCCATGGGCTCCCCTCCATGACACTCACTTCTCAGGGCAGCCAAGCATCAGTCCCCATGGAAATCTCCCCATGGCGAACTTAGTATCTCTTCCAAGTATCCAAACTTGTCCTTCTCAAGCAACTAGAAGGGTTTTTGGCCTCTAAAAACAAGGTGTTTAGTAAGGATTTTTGTTAAGTGTTACTCCTTGATGTCACGCAAGAATGATTGAGACATTAAGCCCACCAAGATACAAAACAAATGTAGTTGTGCAAGCATGATTTAGACTATGAGGTCCTACTTAGATGTTGATATGAGAAAGAGTCCAAGGGTCATCACTTCCCAAGTAACTACAATTCCCACGTAACACTTCCTTCAAAGCTTTCGCTCATTAGGTATTTGTTTATAGTGAGTTAGAATGCCAAGGTATTCTAGCCATACTCAATTTGGGTCATTCCCTTTTCATGATTGTCACTTGCTTGCAAAAGCAAATGGTCAGGAAGGCAGGCCCTCTAAGGGTGACAAACAATCAAAGACATGAGCGTGGTATTGAAGATCTAGATTTCTGATCACCCTAAAAAGGATGAGAGCATACTCTCCTACTCCAATGTCAAACTCAACAATCAAATCAAACATAGATTCATTCCAACCTATTTAGAAATCACTAGGTGCCTAAAACATTAATGACAAACACCAAGTTTAGTTGTTTCTCCAAGGCAACCTACAAAACCCAAGTTAGAAGTTTGATACGCTTATTCTTTGACTATCGATGCTGCATAAAAGATATTAGTAGTTTCATTTGTTGTCTTTTCCATGTGTATGCCAAGATGCTGCATAGATAATTAGTACCAAAAACCAAAAAATAGAAAACAGAAAATAGAATGCAAAAACAAGACAATTTTCAAGTAAAACACTGCATTTTTACCTCTGTTCTAGACTTTACACAGGCGCAAAACTCAGGACACAAACACAGAATGCATGACACAAGCATAGAATGTCTGACACAAGTGCAGAATGTCTAACACAAGTGCGAATGTCTTCAACACAAGTGCAAGTTGCTTCACACAGGCGTAGAAGTCCCCAGAAAACCCTGCACGACCCTGTTTTTGGGTTTTTGGCCTGCAAATCAACTTGAAAGCACTCAAAAACATAGTTAAGGGGTTAGATGGTCAGTTTTCACATTGGGTTCACCAATTAATGTACGTTAGGAAATAGGAATCATCACAAGCATATAAAAACTAATCATTAGCTCAATCATGAAAGCTCATTGCAATGATCTATCCTAACACACTCAATAGAGACATGAAATAAAAACATTCAAAAATGAAAGATTATGCAAACCAAATGCAGACTTGAATGCTTCCTCCATGTGGCTCCATTATTCTTATTTCTTCTCCAAATAGTTTTTGTTGTGGATGTCACCTACTAGTGCATGATCATGATATGAAAGCAAGTAAATAAGATATTGCTCAAGAATACTCGAAGTGTGATTTGACAAAGTGATTAGAAATTTGATAATCTGATTAGAGGATTTGATTGAAGAAATTCATCTAATTTATAGACAAATTGGAGAGATGAACAAATTAGCATGATAGTGATTCGAATGGAAATTCAAATCAAGAATAGAAAAATTATGACATGTCTATGACAAATTGCTATGCAAGGATTTATGACAATTTATGACAAATTTCTATGTCAAGAATTGATTCATTGTCGATTATGACAAATTATGACAAATTTCTATGTCATTCCCATGAAATTAGGAGAGAAATAGGAGGAAATTAAAATTAAGAACTTTGAAATTTAGAAAATTAGAAAAAGAGGAATTAAGAAAATTTAGGAATTAAGAAATTAGGTAAAATTAATTAATAATTTTTCATTTATTAATTCATTCACAAGGAGGAATAATTAGCCAATTAAATGAGCATTTAATTGTGACAAAAAGACTTAGGATAAATAAAATAAATTATTTAATCCTAGAGAGAGAAATGACACAGAAGGTTAAATGATTAAATCATAAAACCCTAGAAGATGAATTAGCAATGCGAGAATGACAATTAGGTCTTGATTGAAGATAATTGATTCAATTTGATTCTGATTTAACAAAGGACCAATGTGATAAATGACTTGATTGATAAATGCACCAATTGACGAGGAACAACGACAAATTGATCCAAATTGACATAATTGAGATAAACAACGATCGATGACAAATTGGTCGCAAAATGACAAGATTGACAAGAGGACAAGAATAAATGACAAAATAGATTGCAAGATGAAAAGATTGAAAATGACCATGATTGATGACAAATCGATCGCAAAATGACATGATCGAACATGACAACAGTCGATGACAAATCGATCGTAAAACGACAAGATTGATAAACCGATCGCCAGATGATAAGATTGAAAAGAGGACAAAACCCTAATTAGGATTGACGATGTCCAAAATGATAAGATTGATGATAAGATTGATAAGAGGATAAAACCCTAAGTAGGATTGATGATGTCCAAAATGATGACAAATGAATATGCACATTGATGTGACTGGATAAAATCGATCAAAATCATGACTGGATAGTGTTGTCGACAAGACCAAATTTGAGAGTGAGACGAATGAAGAATGTAGAAGAATAACTCAATGTTTGCAAATGATAAAGACCAAGTGCGAATCATAGGAGAAATTTTAATGCGATGCAAAAACCTCAAAATAAGGTAATGCACAAATGTTAAAGTATGATTCTGCAAGCGTTGACCATTTTTAGGTGTCTACAGTTATCGCAGGGACCGTTGATGCTAGGAGGAGTCAGATTGGGTGATCGAGGTATGTAGAGGGAGATACTAAGGGATAGAGGGGAGTGAGCCACTAGAGAGGGAGCTATAGGTGATGCACCCATGGATACAGGAGAGGGCTCGGGTGGAGATATTCAGGAGCGGCTGATAGTACTGTTGCAGTCTCAACTTGAGGCATCTGAGGCATGGGTGGAGGATTTGGAGATGGAGGTTGCAACTAGAGATGTGCAGCTATTTACATGGGAGTCAGAGCTGAGTGTAGTGCTATGGGAGAGAGATTAGGTCATGGATAGGTTGAGCCGGTTGCAGGCAAGAGTGAGGGTGTTGGAGGGAGCACAGGGATAGGGGCCATTTGTGGAGGCATTGGTGAGGGAGGTATGAAGAGAATTCAAGGAGGTGGCTTATTGGTGGGGCCTATATGAGTAGGTGGTGCCATCTAGTTAGTGGAGTTAGTGGGCATTGAGCTATTCCTAGATGTAGTAGGCCAGATTAGAGCGATCACAGAGGATGCAGAGTAGTGGGGGTGTGATGGGTTCTCTACGGAGAGATAGATCAGGGGATGTAGGAGTTAGTGGGGGTTTGATGGGTCCTCCACAGAGAGATAGATCAGTTGTTGCAGGGACTAGTGGGGGAGTAGGTGGAGATGGGTGTGCAACATCTGGTCAGAGTGGCATCTGAGAGAGCACTTTGCATGTACTTTGATATTTTTATCATTTTGGACTATATCTTGGATGGCTCTTGGTAGCTGATTTTTTGCACTTCATTGTACTCTGATACATGAGATGATATATATATGAGGAGATCCCATATTTTTGTGATGATATGCATGTTGATATGTATGGATGTTATGTAGGATGATGATTTATGCTTTATGCTTAGATGGATACTTGTATATGTATGCATGTTATGAGATGATTCCTATATGCTATTTATATGCATGCTTTATGATAATTTATGATGATGTATTCCTACATGATGTCTATATGCATGCTTTATGATTGTGATGCTAACATTTGGATGCAGGTTTATATATGTATGATTTGTAGATGTAATGCTTTGTGTATGGAATGCCATGATGATGATGTATGCAAAATGATATAATGATATAGATAGTATCTTGTATGTTATATTAATACAAGGATGAGAAAACGATATGCAATGATGTTAATGCAATGGTTCTTAAATGAGTTATTCATATGCATCTAGATGGTTTTAAATGAATATGAGATGGATAAAGAAATGTAAAGTACAAATGTTTAAATGATTATTTCTAAATGAATACATATTTATAATGTATGAACCAATGTTGGAAACAAATGGTTTTTATGATGCTAAATGCCTAAATATGATGAAGTAAAATGATAATGTGATGATAATGTGACTTATGGTTAATGAATAACTGCACCTTAATAAAATTAAAAAGGGATAATGAATGCAATCTAAAATGAATTCTAAGTGAAATAAAATGAATATAATAAGACACACTAAAAATGGATGAATGAATGCACCTTTTAACTAATGGATAGATAAATAAATATATGCAATGATAAATGATAAAGGATGATAAGTAATGATTGGTAACTAACACCAGATGAATGCATAGTAAATGTTTGATACAATCAAGGACAAAGTGACCATATGAATTAATCTAAATATCATGATTTATGCAATGGTGAAATGATATGAGAAGACTAATGTCAACAAATGATAAATGAAAGGTACTTGATGCAAATGCAACTATATGTAATGATGAGGACATGATCATGATAAATGAATGCAAGGCTGTTTACACCATGCATGATGCACTGATGATGTATCTGAGTACTTGGTCATGATTGTATCCAAGACCAGCTCAATTTTCAAATAGCTGTTCATATTAAATTTATTCACAATAATAATGGATGAGTAAATGGATGGGCGACATGCAACGGACTGCAATATATACAGATGAGATGAAGTGATGATCCATAGTGCTCTATTTTCATCATTGAGCTTTAAAATGTTGGAAGAGAATACAAGCATCTTGACATAATGATTCAAGATGACCAGAGTATTTCTTTCATGGAGTTTGATATAGCAAGTTAATAAAAACAACTTGATATAATGGGTCAAGTTGACCAGAGTATTGCTTGTGGAACAGACAAGGATTATCTCCTTTCGTGCATGACTTGGATCGTCCTCTTTGATCTTGAATTGATCATATCCTAAGACAAGTGCATATCATAGTAAGAGATAAAACCTTTATCTAATTGGATGAGGTAGGAGAAACCAAAGAAAGAGCCTTGGTACCTGTAAACAAATAGCAATATACAAAAGAATAATGAATAAAGAATACAGATCATCGATAATGGTTCATGTTCATATGGTCAAGGTATACGCTGTAGTTAGCAAGCCGTAATGATCTATGACTGTATGTTGCCTGTGATTACACAGCTTAGTGAATTTCCCACATAGACACCATTAGTACATGCCCCAGAATTTCATCAGAAATAAATTGCAGAAGACATACAAACAATGCTATAAGAACCTAATATAAATAACCCATTAATCAATCAAGTATTTGATAGCTTAAACAGAATTTTCTTGTCAAAGAAAATGTCATCTTCTCTTTGGTTTGGTAAGGAAGGATGCATCCTTGTTGAAGACAATTTGTGTTTTGATGTTGATTGTTTGGTTGATTGATAAGTGGTCATTTTGTGGAGTATGTTGCAATGTTTGCATGGTATCCGCATTTGAAAAATGTATGTCTAGGGTGTTGCCATGTTCTTGATTTTCGATGTTTTACAATGTTTTTGGATTTTGTGATTGTTTTGAATGTTTTTGATATTTTGGTGAGACAGTTTCTCCAATGTTTTTTATGTTTTTGGTGATTGTTTCAAATGTTTTTGGTATTTTGTGAGATAGTTTTGAATGAAGAACCTAATGAATCACAAGTAATGCAAAATCCACTTCCATCAATAGGTTAAGGGCATTGCCCCTAGTTTAGACATGACTATGGAAAAGCAGGATGCAAGATGCATGAAGTACTATCTCTTTATTGTAGATTAATAAAAAGCCATGGTGTGGACAGATGGATGCGTGTATGTAATGAATGTGGTCACAACAAGCTTGAAAGACAATGGAGCCATAGCCTTTACGAGTGGCACCTGTTTGCCAGGTTTTCACCATCGCTCTTACCCAAGGTGCCACCGAAGTGGTTGTTCACCATTTGGATGTATGATTTTTTCTTTACTATTCGAATATTTTTGTATTTTCTTCAGGATATTTTTCAAAATGTTTTTAGTGTTTTTCAGTATGTATGAGAGCCTGATGCCCTATGCAGCTTTTAGGTAAAAAACCATTTGAGATGCATGTTGTTGATCGGATCTGCTAGTGGTTCTCCTTCTTAAGTAGCCAACTAATATGCCCCAGACCCAAATATAGCAGTGATAACATATGGACCCAGCCAATTTGATTCAAACTTTCCCTGATGTTCTTTGTTTGGTTGGTTGTGAGGATTTTCTTAGAGAACAAGATCACCTACCTCAAATGTACAAGGTTTAACTCGATGATTATATCTTCTGCTCATGCGCTGCTAATAGGCTTTGAGGTGGTTGTATGCATCTTGTCATTTCTCATCAAGTAGTTCCAAGTCTTGGAGATGTGATACTCTATATGCTTCATCATCTATTAGATTATGCAAGCAAACCCATAGAGATGGTATCTCGACCTCAATAAGTAAGATAGCTTATGCACCATAAACCAATAAGTAAGGAGTTGCGCCTATAGGGGTTCGAATGCTAGTTCTATACGCCCATAGTGGTAGATTCAGTTGAACATGCTAATCATGACCGGCATCATTGACTATTTTCTTGAGGATTCTTAATATGTTCTTGTTTGATGCTTCAGCCTGACCATTTCCTTGTGGATAATAGGGAGTGGAAAAGCGGTGTTGGATGTGAAACTTCTCACAGAGTTCATGGACATCCTGATTTTTGAAAGGAAGACCATTATCTGTGATGATGGACATGGGTACACCATACTAGAAGATGATGTAATTGAGGATAAATGAGGCAATCTTCTTGCCGGTGACTTGGGTAAGTGGAATAGCTTCAATCCACTTTGTGAAATATTCGGTGGCGGTAATAATGAATTTATGGCCATTTGATGAAGATGGATGGATTTTACTCACAAGGTCAAGTCCTCATTGACAAAAAGGCCATGGTGTTGTGATTGGTTGTAGTTCCTGTGCTGGTGCATGTATCAGGTCTCCATGAACTTGGCATTTCTTGCACTTTCTGACAAAGTAATAGGAATCTTTTTCCATAGATGGCCAATAGTATCCAGTGCGCATGAGTTTCTTGGCTAGTGAAGGACCACTTGCATGAGTTCCACAAATTCCTTCATGTACCTCTTCCAAGGCCTTTGTTATCTCATCCTGTTCCAAACATTGAAGGAGAGTACCATCAAGACTATGTCGATATAGGGTTTTAGAAATGATGGTATATCAAGTGGTTTGGCAAATAAAGGTTTTACATTGGTTATTCGATTGGTCAGGAGGAAGTGTGTGATCATGGAGGTAGGTGTAGAACTCACCATACCATGGGGATTTAGAACTGACAAGGCAACATATCATCTCAGATTTGGGGATATCATAAGCGGGAATCCAAAGTTGTTCTACCAAGAACTCATAGCATGTTGAATTATGTGGAAGATCTAGGAGAGATGCGATGGTAGCCATAACGTCAGTGGCTTGATTCTGATATCTGGGTATCTGCTCAAAGGTGATAGTAGTAAAAGATGCCTTTAGATTGTCCACCATTTTCTTGTATGGCATAAGTTTATCATCCTTCATCTGATATTCATCTGTGACCTATTAGATGACCAATTGACAGTCACCATATATCTGTAATTCTTGTAACTTCCATTGCATGGCTAGTCTAAGTCTTGTGATCAAATTCTACTATATTGTTTATGCATGGAAACATGAGCTAGTAAGACTTTGGGATGCTGTCACCTTGAGGGGTGATAAAGAGAATGCCTGCCCCCAAGCCATGCCTACTGTATGAACCATCAAAGCATAGCTTCCATGGTTGTGCTTCTGTAATCATGAATAGCTCTTCATCCAGAAAATTGGAAATGAGAGGATGATCACCTATGAGTGGTGCATTAGCCAACTAATCTACAATTACTTGCCCTTTGATAGCCTTACAGTCTACATACTCAATGTCAAATTCACTTAGAACCATCACCCATTTGGCCAAGCGGCCAGTCAATGCTTCTTTGCTAAGTAAGTACTTTAGGGGATCGATCTTAGTAATGAGTTGAACCTTATGTGTTAATAGATAGTGCCTTAGTTTTGTTGCTACCAAGATTACTGCTAGGCAAGCTCGCTCAATAGGTGTGTAGTTGAGTTCATAGCCAACTATTATGTGAGAGATGTAGTATATAGCACACTCTTTCCCTTCTTAATTGTGTTGAGCCAATAGCACTCCCAATGCTGTAGCAATAGTCAAAATATAGAGCAATAGAGTCTTACTTAGATTCGGTGGAATCAGTAATGGTGTATTCATGAGATAGTCTTTAAGCATCTGGAATGCTTGCTGGCATCTAGTATCCCATTGAAAGTGGATGTTCTTGTGTAGTAGGTGTGTAAAAGGATGGCACTTATCTGCCAGTTGTGCAATGAATCTTCTGATGGACTGTAGCCACCCTTGTAGTGTCCTTAGCTGACTAATGCTCTTTGGAGGTGGCATGTCCATGATTGCTTTGACCTTTGCTAGATTGACCTCAATGCCTTTTCTGGAGACAATGTATCCTAGAAGCTTCCCTGAGGTTACCCCAAAGACACATTTCTTTGGGTTGAGTCGAACATGATATTGTTCTAGTCTATCAAATATTTTCTCCAATATTTCTAGATGACCTTCTCTTGTGAGTGATTTTGCTAGTAAATCATCCACACAATATTCCATTATAGTATGCAGCATGTCATGGAAGATTTTGGTCATTGCCCTTTGATAGGTTGCACCTGCATTCTTGAGATTAAAAGGCATTACATTCCAAAAGTATGTTCCCCATGGACATGTGAAAGTTGTCTTATGCTAATCCTCTAGTGCGATCTTTATCTGATTGTATCCGAGAAAGCCATCAATGAGTGAAAGCATGGCATGTCTTTCTATTAGGTCCACTATGATGTCGATGTTGGGTAGTGTGAATTCATCCTTAGGACATGCTTTGTTCAGATCTCTGAAGTCAGTGCATATACGAAGCCCCCATTTGGTTTACCAATATGCACAATATTGGAGATCCAATCTACATAGTCAATTGGTCTTGTGAAACCAACATCCAGAAGTTTCTTAAGTTCCACTTTGACAAGTACTACAGTTTGGGGATGCATCTTGCAAAGCTTCTACGTGACAGGCTTACCTCCTTCTGTCACTATGAGGTGATGCATGACTAAATCTAGATCAAGACTAGACATGTCTGCATATGACCATGTAAAGTTAATCTAGCACTTCTTGAAGAATTCAACAAACTTGGGCTACTCCTCTAGAGTCAAAAGAGATGCCAGATGTATGTGGTGAGGAGTTTCAAGAGTCCCCACATTATATTCTTTGGTTTCCTTGATCATAATTGTTGATCTTTCCTGCTGTGTACTTGAGAGGAGAATGTCAAACCTTTCATCCTCAGGCACCTTAGAGAGGTTTTCACCCTTAGATTCGCTCTTTCTTTTTACTTTTGTAGGATCAAATAGTGCCACAGTGTAGTTTTCACCGGAAGATCCATGTTTTATTGTTATATTTTTGTAGCTGAAAGGTTTGGCATCCACCCCAAAGTATGTTGCGCTATTAAGATCTATGGCAAATCCAACTTTATGATCCCCGCTTGGTATGTTATCTCACGATTCCAAGAAGTCAATGATTGCCTCATCATTTTGGAAGTGGTCAAGACATGGGGGATTGGGTTGGTTCCATTCGATGAGTTCAAGATGGGTAATTGGCATTACCTCATCGATTAGGTTCAGTTCATGAAATTTTTTAGTGAGGGTTAAGACATTATGGGTAAGGTTATCGATGGTACTCTCCCTGTCAAAATCGGGCATAGGATGTGATGTAGGGTCTATGGAAGATGTTTCCAGTTCAAGAACCCAAGTGGTCTTTATCTATGCTTCACCATAAATAGGGATGTCTTTGTGGGGTGGAGGTAGTGATGTGTCTTCCTCATCTAAAGTGTTAAGCTACACTAAATCAAACTCCCATTCATGTGAGTTAGTTTCCAAGTCACTGTCTAGGATCTGATTGCCATAACATACTAGGATGGCATTTGAGTTAAATACGATAGGTGTGATTGGCTGATGTATCTTTGTAGATGTAATGATTCCTGCTATTGGAAGAATTATGGGGATCAATAAAACTGATATAGGAAGTATTGGTGTTGTAGATTCTACTACTTTTGCTAGAATTGTCAGTAATGTAGATACTGCTAGGAATTTGAATATAGTGGCTACTGCTAATGGTTCATTTGATGTTATTGCCATTGTTGATGGGGTTGTTGTTTTGATTGGTGGAGTGAGGGGTGGTGTTGCTTTGATAATCAAAGGTGGCCTCTTTGTAATAGGCTGATACAACGGTTTACTGGGTTTCGCTTTGAATCTAAGTTTAGGAAAGATCTTCTTTTCAAAGCCTAAGCATGTGTTATCTTTAGGCTTCATTTCTATCAGCAGTGGCTCATGTTTGCCTTGTTTGCAAAGTCCCAAAGCACTTTGACCATCATAACCAATTCTTTGCATAATGAGCAAGCCTTTTCCATATTGATCTGTGGGAAGCTTAGTTTGTGGGAGGTCCATGGTAATAGGATCTTTATAGATCCATTCTACTAAATCCTCATCTCTAGTCTCTTCTTCTTGACTCTTTCCAAGGATGAAAGGTGTCAAAGTGCATGCCGATGTGACTGTTGGTGTATGAAGTACCTGCTATCATTTACCATGAGTTCTTGGGGAAGTGGACATTTGTCCAACACAAAATAGCTGGCTTAGATTGTATTCCCTAGGACCTTCCTCTACTACTTTCATTTTGAGCTTCTCTTGCTTGGGTGTAATAGTGCTTGAACTGGAAAGAGAGGCTAGACTTACATATGAGGTGGATGAGATGGCTTCTCTATTGTTGGGAATGGTAATCTCTAGTTGATGATTTATGTTATGACAATATGCAAAGGGGTTTGCATCTCCCAGGATTGTAATTTCCACACCATTATGTGGGAATTCGATACATTGATGGTAAGTGGATGGAACGACTTGCATGGTGTGTCTCCAAGGTCTTCCCAACAACAAATTATATGGTAGAGGAAGGTCCAGAACCTGACATGTGATGTGCTTCACCACAGGGCCCACTCAGATTGGTAGTACAATAGCTCCTTTGGATGAGCGCTCTGCATCATCATCAGCTTTGATTGTGATCTTCATGTGGGGATCCATTGATTCAATTGCATATCCCAAAGCAGTGACTAGATGTAGTGTACAAATATTCAGGCCTACTCCATTATCGATCAAGAATCGATTGATCCTATGTTGGTTGATAAATCCTTCAATGTGGAGTGAGGCATTATGCGGTTGTTGGAAGGATGAATTGTCACTTTCAGAAAAAGTGAGACAAGGGGATGCTTTTAGACTTCCAACCATGGCTTGGAATTGATCTGTATTCAAGTTAGTGGGGACTGATGCCTCTTGGAGAGCTTGGTCCAAGATTGTTTTATGAGATGGAGATAGGTGTAATAGCTCTAAGATGGATATCAGTGCGGGCATTTTTTCTAATTGATCCATAAGGTTATACTGCTTTGGGACTGAGGTGGTACCTTGTGGAGCTGCTTTTATGGTAACTTTGTCGTGACGGGTAACAACATTGTAATCGAAACTAGATGGATTTTTGATGGTAATGGTTGCAACTTGTTCACTGGCATCATACAAGTGGTTTACCGTGTAATTATACATAGCTTGTGTGGAATCAGCAGTATCAGTGTTTCTCCTAGAAGTGGAAGGACCCCTTTGATCTGGTGACAGAAGTGGATTCTTGAACATTTGATGATCATTGTTTGTTGTCTTTGGGTCATGTCCTTTGATTTCAATATCACCTTAGTCAATAAGATCTCAAATAAGATCTTTTAATCTATGACAATTGCTTGTTTTGTGTCCCTTTCCTTGATGGAAATCACAGTGTTCAGTATCTCTCCACCATGCAGGTTTGACTTGAGGTTCATAATTTGATGTTTTAGGTAAGGTGACCAGATTCTAAGAAACCAACTGATGTAACATAGTTTTGATGGGTTCCCCTAAGGGAGTATATGTTCATTTGGGTTTTTGTTGACACTGTCTGGGTTAATCTAGAGATGTTATGCATCCTTGATTTGGAGGAGCAACTATGTTAGTCATGGTTGGGGGATTTTGTCCTACAAATTGAGCCATAGGTTGTGCGCTTTTGATGGTTCTTGCATCCACAACCCTATTGTTGATGACATTCTTGTTTTTGTTCTAGAAGTTTGGTTTGTCACTATTGAAGTGTGGATGAGGGGCATCTTTTGGCTCATTGTAGATCTTTATTAGCCCTTTCTTGATGAGAACCTGTTCACACTTTAAACCTTTTGTGATCATGTCATTGAAGGAATCTGTATCTTTGAGGTCTAGGTGAAATTCGATTTCATCATTTAAGTTGGAAATAAATATTTCCACTAATTCCCATTCTGCTAATTGAAGTGATCATCTGATAGACATTTGATGCCATCATTGCAGAAAGACCAAGAATAGTTCACCTGGTTTCTATTTAGTGTTACACAGATCAGCCATTGTGACATCACGTTCAATGTTGTGTGAGTAATGCAATAGGAACTTCTGGATTAGTTCCTCAAAATTCCTAATACCACTTGGTAACCAGGAAAACCATGATGTGGTTGTTCCTCCCAAATTTTGGGGAAAGAGTCACATTAGGTATGTGTCCTCATATACCACTTCCAGGCATGCTGAATGGAACTCTCACACATGATCATGAGGATCTCCTTTTCCTCTATACTTTTTGAACTTGGGTGTTTCAAACCCTCATGGAAAAGGTGGCATATGAAGATTCCTATCAAAGGGATAGGGACAAATTTCATCAAGTGAAAACTGGTTTGTTTTCACGCCACTGTCAAGTTGTTGGGCAAGATTTTTGACTTGTTGTCCCAACATGTCTATATCACTAGGAGGAGGAGGAGGTGGATTACCTTGATGAAGGTTGTATCTGATGGGATCTCATCTCCTTCATCCTCATTATGAATTTGGTGTTCTGATGCTTGGCGTAGTTGTTCAACATCAAAGTCTGAGGGTAGTTTGGCTCCCTCTTGAGCAAGTCTCAAAAAGTGAGCATCAGCATTGCTCTTGAGTATTTCATCAAAGAGTCTATTAAAGAGAGGGTTGTGTTGTGCCCTTTCTATTGCCGCAGGAGTAGGAGTACTTGGATTTTCTTCATTCATGTTTCTTCCAAGAGCTTCTTGGAATTCATTGATGTTTTCCTCCTCTTCTTCTTATATTTCTATTTCTTGTTGCCTTGACCATGTTCGGGTATGAGCCATTTTGTTTACAAGTTTTTGTTGAAGTTGGGTGAAAATGATGATGAGTTGTTGATGAAATGAGAGATTTATGTTTGGTGGAGTATTTTGCATATGAATCTCTAACACTAAAGGTAGATATTACCACAGTCCTTTCTTGAACTGCTTGTTGTTTTTGATTGACAAATTTTGGTGTGATAAGGTTTTAGAAGAATTTGAGATGTGTTACCGACTCAACTACCTAGTAATGAGAGGATTCACTCAAAGACTAGTTTTAACTTGCATAGAAATGCCTCTTTAGGATGAGTTTATCCTAGATGTTGAGACACTCTAAAAAGTGATGTTTGTGTTTGATTCAAGCAATATCTAAAGAGAACATAGAATAACAACCACTTGGTGTTTTGAGAGTTTGAAATGAATGAGATGATGTGTGAAATGGATGAAATGTTTAACTTCAATTAAATCTTTGTGTCACAAATGGGACAAATTCTACCTCTTCCCTTTCAGGTGTCGGTGGCATTTCTCGAGCTACATTGTAGGTGATACAAATGTCTGGAAAGAAGTTTGGGTTGATCTTTCCTCCTTTGTTTTTGTGGTAACTCAAAGCTCTATATTGCATAAAAGCTCCATGGTTTAATGACTCTTGATCAAATTCATTTGATTTTCCTTAAATAAATGTGCATGTGACGCAAGAAGGCTCTATTAGAGACAAAGATTTGTCTATTAAGATAGAAGAATTTCCTCCTTTTGATTAAATCCTTTGAGCTTAATGGTCTTCTTTTCAAGTTGACATGTTGATGAATATTCTTCTTTCTCAAGATATGAAGAATGGTCATTAAATTTGATACTCTTGCTCTTTGTTTTTGATCTTTTTGTTGGTATTTGAAAATTTTTATGTTGGATGAACCACTTTGTTTTTGGAATTGATTTTTGATATTTATTTGATAAGAAAACAAAGCAAGCACATAAACACAAGATTGTTGCCTCAAAAGGCACAAATGAGTATGGGTCTAGATCAACCCAATCCTTGGACATTTTATGACCCTTTAGATGTATTTTAAGGTGTACTTCCAAATCTTGAAGTTGGCTCAATTTTCACTTGGTCTTGACTAAAATGAAAACACTTCAGACACTTTTTATCTCTAAGGTCAAATGGCCAGTTGTGATAAATTTAGCCCACATCTTGATATTTCTTTGACTTTGGTACTACATACTTTATGAATCCCATCGTGGCAGGTAAGGATGTGATATACTATGTCTTGCACAAGCATAACAAATAGATGATCCCTATGATGGGGGAGTCACCACTTTTATCAAGCCACAAGTGACTTTTCAAAAAGCTATGTTTCTACTCAAGGAAATATGTATGGTGAGTATGTTGGGAGCAAAACCATCTATGCTCTTCCACTAAATTATATCACAAATATCCTCAATCAATAGAATGGGTGGGCTACTACTTAAAGGTGTTTAGTCATGTTCGATGTTTTTGGACACAAGTTCATTCTGCAGTGACTCACTTAAGAGCCTTGTAACTCATGGTGGGGCCCATTTGTCCTTTCGAAAAGTTACACTGTAGGAACAACTATACACAAGGCTACAGCTTTCGCTCACACCTAATTTCTATAGTGGCTCGAAGGTTTTACCGCCTGAGGTCATTCCCAAGAGTATTGATCCCTTGGCAGGCCTCTCTTAAAAAGATAAAATTTGAGTGTTACTAACACTTTTCTCTTGCACCTAGGACCACGAGAGCCAAGGGAGAGGATAGTGTGTGTTAGAAGTAGGACCACTCGACCAACTCTTTTGCACAAGTGTGCCAAACACAAAATTCACTTGTTCTTTTTAACTTGTCATCGCAATGTGATTTAACTATTTGGAGATGTTGCTCCAACAATCATGGTGTTCTTTTTAACTTCAAATGCAAAGGTTTGAGTAAACTAGAACTTTGAAAATCCTAGTCAACTTAATTTGAAGCACATATGCATGAAGGAAAATCACTTTGAAAAATTTAAACAAGTTGATTGTGAATTTTATTTGCACCAAAATGGAAGTATGGATTGTGAATTCTTAGTTTGATGCAAGAAAAAAAATTTCCTTGTCTTGTTTTAAGCACCAAATAAACTGTGTATCCTAACTTGCAAGAAAATAAATTTGTGTTGTTCAATTTTAGAGCACTAAAAACAAATGATCCTAACTTGCAAGGAAATGAAAGTTGTTTCTGTCCAATTTTAAAGAACCAAAAACAAATTTATCCTAACTTGCAAAAAGGGAAAATTGCTTTTGTTCAATTTTAAAACATCAAAAACAAGTTTTTTGATTTTTAAAGAGGTTGGCTTTAGACCTACACAAAAAGTGAATAGTTAGTAAAAACCGAACCTATGGTGGGCTTCAACAAGCCTAAAATTTTTCACTTTTTTAGTTACAAGGTCTTTTTTACAACATTTTGTTACAATAGTGCTAGTCTATGTGAAACAGAAGCACTATTTAACACAAACACACTAGTAAAAAGACAACAATGCTAAAAGAAAAACTTGACAGTAAATGCAAAAGCGCTAGAACAAATACAAGAGCACTAAAAAACATTCAAAAGTGCTAAAACAAGGTCAATAACGCCAAACTTAATACAATAGTGCTATTGTAAGAACAATAGTGCTAGAATAACAAGTTGCAATAGCGCTACAATGCGATCAAAAGTGCTAAAGCACAACCTGTGTGTCAAGTTCAACATTCAAACATGTTAGTTGTAAAAAAAATTATTTTTTTAGGTGTTTGGATTCACGTCGCGTTCACCAAATGATGCTCTGCAAAAAGGGCTAGTGTTAGACTAAAAAATTGTGGTCGTATAACACACAAAAACACAAGAAACAAGCATTAAGGTTAGTGTTATTCAACAAAAGATTAATCTAAGCAGGCATATCAAAAGAGACACCAAGAACAAAGTAAAACATTTAACTACGAATATAAATGCAAGAAGGCATCTCCAAATGCCTTCAACCATACTCTTGGCTCCTTCTCCTTTGTTCCTCTCCTCTCCAAGTTCCAAACTAGTGTAGCTCTCAACAACCTTTTGCACTATGGATGCTTATGGAGGTTTGAGATTGAAGTATTTTCTCTAAATGTGAATAAAAAGCTAATACTATGCTTGTGATACTAAAACGATTTATTTTAACCAAAATGACAAGATATTTAGTGATTTATAGTAAATTCTCTCTAGAAAATGCCTATATATTAAATGCATACAAGTTTTTTCAGGATGTGGTTTATGAAGAAATGAGCTCTATTTATAGGGAAAATGGAGCAATGAATGGTTGAGATTGAGTAATCTCAACAAGGGTAAGGATTGAATGATATTCAATCCATGTGATGGCTTTCAACCCAATCCCAAGATGACAAGTGTCAATATGAGATAGGTTGAGAGGAGAGGGAAGAAGCATTAAATGCTTGACATGACTTGAGAGTCAACTTGGGCATTAAGGTCAAGGTTGGATTGAGTGGATAAATTCTTTATTCAAAGAATAGAGCTTTTATCTAATGGATAAACTCTTGTGCAAGGGTAAAATGGATAACCATGGTCAAAGCAATAAATGCTTGAGGAGACCCATGAGTGCAAGTTGAATTAACCATAAATGGTCATTTAAGAGCCATTAGTGGTCATGGAAGACTTTGGAGGTTAAATTGTTGAACACACAAAGCCTTAAATGCTTTTCAAAGACTTTAAAGTCTTTGAGAAGTGACTCCAAGTTGCTTAGGAATGTGACAATATTTAGGGGATGGATTAGGTTAGTTAGGAAGGGCTTAAAAGAATCTAGAAGGGGGTTTAGGAATGCAAGTGGATTTGGTGGGTGAGGAAAAATAGGATTTTAATTAAAATAAAATTAATTTATTTCAATTTGTGTGTGCAAGTTGCATTTGTAGGAAAATGCAAGTTGGGGGGGGGGGCGTTTAAAATGATTTAAATAAATGTTAATTTATTTAAAAGAGGAACAAGGGGGATTTAATTAAATAAATAGAATTTATTCATTTAATTGATTGTGAGTTGGGTTTAATGAATTAATTAAAATAAATTGAATAATTTATTTAATTAATAGAAGAATGTTTGAAGATGAATTAATTAAATATTAATTTAATTAACTGATGGCTAGTGAGTTTTTAATCAAATAAATATGAAATATTCATTTAATTAAACTGGATAGGTTTGTGTGACTACACATTTAAATCAGTATTTTACATGCATTAATATTTTGACTAAAATGATATCATCATTTAAAACTGTATAGAAATATTTATAACATTTAGTATTCTGATTTAAAAGAACAGATTATTTAACCTATGCAAATACATTGCAACATTTTATAATTTGGTTTAACAAATTAGAATATTTAAATCTGAATATAAATATAATGTTCATAACAATATATATATATAAATATATATGTACACATTTATATAAATAAATATAAATATATACATATATGTAAATGTAAATGTATATAAAATATACATACTTTCAGAATTTATTCCCTAAACTCTAATTATGCCTTTTGACTGAATATATATATATATATATATATGTATTATATATATATATATATATATATATATGTATTATATATATATATTATATATTATAATAGAAACTGCCTTTTAAAAAAAAATAATAATAAAAAAAAATTGCAAGTAAAATTTAGGTTTGGCATGGTGGATGGGGTTGAGGAGCCCCGTGGGCCATGACCACATAGTGGTCTGCGGGCCACTATGCGGGTCGCGTCCCCTGTGCAGGCCATGACCCCTACAGTGGGCCGCATCACTGTGTGGGCCATGACCCATCCAATGGTACGACCTGCTGGTGGCATTGCATTCACTAAACCCCTAGCCGCTCCTTCCTCCTGTTAACCCCGCAAGCTCTGGGGTAGCTTTGTGCTGCCGCCACCTCTGTCATGGCTTGACCTCATTTGCCATGGCGTGAACCCCTCTGTGTGCCTTGTCGCTGACTTTTCTCATACCTGCAACATCAAAAACTTCATCCACCATGAAAATATTTCATGGTGGAATCGTAATCCGACCTAGGTTTAAGGGAAAGGTAATATAAAAAAAAAAAAGAGGAAATAGAATAGGTTGTTTTCTTTTTTTTTAAAGAAAGGGGAAACCCTAAATAGGGTTATACCCATAGGTTCTTTTAATAAGAGAATAAAATAATAAGGGACGAGCTTGGAATTTTAAATAAAAGGGGAGGGAAAAGATTGTTTTTAAAATTTAAAATGGGGATTGTCCCATTTATTTTAAGATATTGTTTTATCTAGTTGACTTTTTATTGAGATCATGATTAAAATTGGGAATTGATCATTTATAGAGAAATAATATACTCTTTTGAGTACATTTATTAAAAAGGTTTATTGATGGTAATTTTATAAAGTTTCATGCTTAAATTTAAACCGAGAGGTAATGTAAATGTTGAATATTAAATATTTAATATTTAATGTTTGGAGGAGTAATATTTAAAGGCTTATTTAAGTTATAAAAATACATTTCGGAAATTCAAATGGTATACATTAGTTGGAATAAATTAATGAAGGAATGATTATTATTGATTTAGTGAGAGGGTATTGTAGTGGAATAATATACTTTTCTAAAATAAGTTAATGGACTTTATCTTGCGTACTTATTTAACCCTAGTGGAACCTTTAATTAAATAATTTAATTATTATAATAACGTTTGGCACTTTAATTCTAATTGCTCAATTAATTAAGTTAAAAATGAAGAGATTATAATATCAATGAATGGGGGAAACTTGATATTTGATAAATAATTATTGATTCAAGAAATTGTATTAATATCAATTTGGTAGAATTTGGGCCATTTAAATATTATAAAATGTAATTAAAATTGAAGGGGTTTTTGAGTGAATATATTTAATATCTAAATGGATATTGTCCTTATAAAATTTATTTATTCTATTTTATAATAGGAGTTATCATAATGGTTACATAAGTAAAATCTAATCCTATTGCTTAGGAGTTAAAATTGAAAACCTAAAACTTCTAGTTAAATTTGAATTCATCACTCACTTTAGAAACCCATTTTAATATCAATTAAGATTTCATTTGGAACAACTCGCTAAGTTGTCACATCTATTTAAGCGTAGGTTGCATGTAATTAAGTGTTCAAAAAAAAATTTGTAGTAGTATTTTACATTCAAAAACAATGTACCGGTAAATAATAGTTAATGCAGTAAATAGGAACAATAAAAACATCATAGAAAACACACCATAACACAAGATGTTTAACAAGGAAACCTAGTGTGGGAAAAACCTTAGTGGGATTTGTGACCCACAATATTCATTCACTGGCCAATGAATAAATATTACTTACAATGAGGTGCCTGCACATGCAGGAAGGCCAACTGCCTAGAGCTCACTGCTCAATCTACAAAATAGAAGTCTCACTGACTTACAAAATGGATTATGAGAATCCAATACAATGTACTACTCTAAACTAGCATCAACTATTTTAGGTTCAGTACCAGTCTAAGCTCATACTATAACCATAAACCTTATAGAAAATTTGCCTTATGCATTCACATATATCTTCCTTAATATTCGCTCATTCCATCTCATCTATCATCCTTCTTTAAAAATGATTTACATGATTTCATACATATATGAGTCTATTACAATATGCCATGTCGGCTTTACAAAAGATAATTACAATTAAATATGATAAACAAAAGTTTATTCCTATCGGCTGAGTTGTTGGTATGCATTGTTGCCGCTGCCGGTGAAATGCTTGCAGGTGCCGGTTCCTGCCGGTGGTTTACCAGATGAAGGCCACAAGGTTTCTTGAAGGTTGCCATAGGGTTTCCATTAATGAAAACACCATCAATTCTCATTATATTTTATAATTCCAACAATCTCCCCCTTTGGTATTGATGGCAACACTCATGAGAAAAATCCAAAAACTATTCCAAAAAGTGAAGTCCAAAAATTTACCAAAAATATGTGCTCCCTTTGAGGAGATGATCTCCTCTGAATAGCCATTTTTCTTTGTCCACTACTCCACCTTTGACATCAATGACAAAGGTTGTGAAAAATATGTCAAATGAGTCTAAAATTTCACCTTGAGGTTTGTAATCGGTTGGCTACAATCTAAAATATATCAACCAAAACCAAGTTTAAACTTTGTATGAATATATTTCTATCATTCATGGTTACCTCAGTTCGTTGGATCATGCCAGTGAGATGATGCATATTCTCTTCTAGTGATCTTTCCCCTTAGAATTAATGCCTTAGAGATTTCATTTCTCAGAGAGATGAGGTTATCTAATTTAGGACTAAGTTTATACTTAAGCTCTCTGGCATTTGCCTTGATCCTTGATTTTTCTTTCTCAAATTTCTCCAACTTTTCCTCAAATCCCACTATTTCTTGGTCAATAACTAATATAGGTTTGGATGAACCAATAATGTTATCAGCTATATCACCTATTTCCTTTCGTACTCTGCTTATTTCTTTTTCAATGTCCAGAGTCAACAGATGTGGCTTGCATGTATCCCTGTACAGTTCCTTATATTCCAAAATTATTGTATTTAGTGCCGGTAAAAGTATGTTAATGTCTTTAGTGCACTTCTTTATTGTGTCCTCAAAGAATTTTTCCTTTTCTTTTTCCATTTTCTCTTTGAATTGTATCCTCATTTATTTTATCAACAGTTATTATATTTCCAGCAATAAATTTAGACAATGTGTCTAACTGACCTAAAGAATCCTTTACATGATCTATATTGCATTTTGGTGAAATCATCTTAAGAATAGGTATTGTATCATCAATTGCCTTGTAGGGCAATGAATTCCAATTAGTTTTCTTCTTAATAGATTCCAGAAGTACCTCTGCCATATTTGTAGGTCTGAATTCAGATGTCTGACCAACTGCCTTTATTATTTCAGTGCTTCCAGTATTAGTAACCAATTTTCTTGTATCAACCTCTAGTGGATAAATATAAGTTTGCATTTCAACTAGAAATGGTTTGGGTTTCTCAGTGATTACCGATTTCACTATCTCAATATGTACCTATGCCTCTTTTGGTTTCTCTATTGGTTTCTCTATGTTATCACCTGCTAGTATTTCTATCTTTGTCTCTATAGGTATCTTAGTGCCATCATCTATACTACCAGTATTCATTTCATTGTCCAAAGGTTACTCTGAATGCTCTATTTTCTTTGTTTATATTTCAATCTCAACATTTTCTATCGATTGCTCAACAATGTTTCCACTATCAGCAATATCATTATGTGCCTCTATGTTGTCCTTGTCCATAACAATGTTCACTTGTTGAGTATCAACATTCATGGTGAATAGAATTTTTGATTCAGGGTTGGTGTCATCATGTGTTATGTCTACACTTTCAGGAGCCGATGTATCATTAGTATGTACCGGTGTAGTATCCAAGGGTGGTGGTAAGTTGTCAGTTATTTTGATGTTTGTTATTCGACCAACTTTACTTTTCTCTTTGTCCTTGTCCTTCTAATATACCTTAAATGTTTTCTTAGGTAGGTTCAATTCTTCCTATTTTTCCTTTTCTACAAAAAAGATATCCCATTTATCAGTCATTTCCTCTACAATTTCATTAACTCTACCAGCCATTAAGCTCACTTGTCAGTGACCACTAGCAAAAACTGATCTATTAGCCTCATAAATTAATTCATCAATCTCCTCTCTAGAGTCAACTAGATGTATAGCTAGAAGTTTTTCAACCTTAAGTTTCTTGTCTAACTCCATTAATGCAATCCTCTTTGCATCTAACCTTCTATACATATCATTTGCTAAGTCATCTATAACTTCAATTAACACTTTCTTGTATATGTCTAGATGTAGAATTATACTGTTTTCAATACTTTCTTTTTCTGAATCAATGAATGTGTTATACAACTTGCTCACATTTGTCAAGTTACTGTCTTCAGTGATTTCATTCAGTAAATTATGCAAAGGTTGTATAACTTGTTTCTGTTTCTTACTAGGTGTTAACTTCTTTGCCAGTTGTCTTACCACTTGTTGCTTCTTTCTCAAAGTTCTTGTTTTCTTGGGTGAAGGAGAGGGTACCGGTGAAGGTTTTCTCTTCCTATCAACTCTATTGACTTCAACAGGTATCTCACTATCAGATGATGTACCAACTGGTGAAATGTGTGCCTCCAGTTGCAATCCTTCTAGTTCACTTACCTTTATTACAGTAATGTTCATGATGTTTTCTTTGATTTCCTTAACTTTTTTTTATGCACTCCTTATATACTTTTCTCTTTTCTTTCTTTCTTTCATTTTTTGTACACCACTCTCAATTATTTCTGGTGTAGATACTTAAAAATAATTATTTTAATTATTTTTAATTCCTCACATAATTAATTAATTAATTATGTTAACTAAAATTCCTCTTAATATTAATTAAATATAATTAATATTGTCACTATAGCATATGATTGATTTATTTAATAAATCAATCCCTTTCTTTATTCTTCTAAAAAATCAAATCCTCACAAATCTTCCTCTTAGCTAATTAATTTCAATTAATTAGTTAACCTACATGATTCCTACAAATCATCTTCTTAATTCATCATTAACCTAATAAATTCTTCTAGAAACTCCCTAAACTCACTTAACATTATTCTTCTAATTTTTTATTCCCTCCACTCATTCTCTCTCCTAGTCAAATTCTCCTACAAATATAAATCCCACCTAACATTTCCTCTAATCCCCCTCCTAATGAGTCGTTAATGGCTAATCATCATGATTAGCCACAAAGTCAACTCTTTGTCCTTTCATCCAGCCACTAGCTTTAAATGCTGTTTTTCTAGATGAATGTAAGATTTTCAAAATCTCACATTCCTCTAGGCATTTCCCTCTCCCTAGGAATTTTTAATTCCTTTTTATTCTTCTAATCCCCATAATATCCATTTTTGGAGAATTTTTAATTCCTCCAATGCATCTTGTATAGTGTGGAGATACGAAATGCCTTTAAGGCATATTTCTTGGTCTCCACACCCTTTCTTAGACCTTGTGTGAGCTCACAAGTAAATCTTAGCCCTTCCTCTCGAATTCATCCTAGCCATCTATTTTCCTCTCCTCTTCCTATAAAATTAGGGCTCCATCCCTTCATTCTTAACATCTTGAAATCCAGTAAGTTTATGCTGCCCTTTTGAGCCCAGGAAATCATCTTGGCAACTTGATCATCTCATCCTTATCATTTTTCAAATCCATTCCATTTGTGCACAACATTGGAGAGCCATCCACATCCAGCAATCAAAGGAGCACATCAAGTGGAGCATTATCATGGGGCACCTTCACTTCATCAAGCTCAATCCGAAGGAGAAGGTAAAATAGCAAAGTGAAATGATCTTTTAATGATATTTTAGCATTCTGCATGTTTATTTTGTTATGTTTTGATCATTTGACCTTCAAATTTGTTTCCCCCTCTTCATTTTGGCACGCCTGGTGGGACCCATGTCCCTAAAAACTAAAGGTTTTTTTTTTTAATTTTTGTGAGTTGTGAGACACAAGTTCCAGAATAGCACGACTGCAGAAAAAAAAAAAATCTTTTTTGCAAGTTCCAGAATAGCGGCTCTATATTTCAATGCAACAACTTTTTTTCTGTTTCTGTTGCATTTTTGTTTCTGTTCTTTTTCTATTTCTATTTCAGTTTTAGCACGATAGCTCTATAATTAGCACAAGCATTTTTGTGGGAATTTGAATTCCTATTATCCGATTTGTTATTTGCTCTATTATCTGCTCTGTTTAATTATAATTTGTGTGAAAGTAGGAAAGTATGTTCTTGTCTATATAGATAATCAGAAATCTAGACCTTTCACTTTTATATTCTGTTTAGCGTGACTGTATGCTTTGATTGCAGGAAAGTGTGAAAATAGGAGAGTATGCTCTTGTCTATCTAGACAATCAAAAATCTGGACCTTTAACACTTTTCTATTTGTTTAGTGCTACTGTCTGCTCTATTAATTTGTCTGAAATTTTTAGGCACTAACTATAGTCTGCATTTCTTTTTTTTTCATTTCCTTTTATCTGCTCTATTTAAATATAATCTGTCTGATCGCAAGAAAGTGTGAAAGTAGGAGATTATTCTCTTGTCTATCTAGACAATCAGAAATCCAGACCTTCGACATTTTTTTTTATTCTGTTAAATTTAGGGTTTTTGCTTTGTTAAATCTAAGGGTTTTTTTTTTTTTTTTTTTAAATTCTATTTTTTTATCATATCTTCTTTATCTCGATTCCATTTTCCTCCAAACTTCACCAGATTCTCCATATTGCCATTTTCCACATTTCCTTCCTTGGAGGCCTTATCCAAAAAATCCACTTTTTGAAGCCCAAAATCTCATATTTCTCTATTTTTAGGGTTTGTCATAACTCCTTCCCCTTTTATCTAATCACCTCCAAATTTTTCTCATATTATCCATCTCCAACTTTTGCTTCTTTGTCCCTCTTGGACTAATTTTCCCATTCCTTCATCTCTCCTCCAAAATCCCCATTTTTTGCTTGCCTATCCCTTGGAAAGTGGCAAAAACCTAGTCAAACCCCATTTACACATCAAAGCTTTCTTCAAATCCACATTTGTCATTAGTAAAAAAAATTTTATTCATGTTTTTCTATTCATTCCCACAAAATAAAAAAAATTAATATTTTTGTCATTTTGTTGTTTTTTGCAGGACACTTGTTGAAGACATTATTTTTCCAAACTACTAATCAAGTTGTTTTGCTGCAGGATGCTTTTTGAAGACTCCATTTTTCAAACTACTAATCAAGTGGTTTTGTAGGTTGCCTAGCTAATTCAACCAAATATTGTGCATTTATTTAAATTAGGCACCTAGATATTAATTAAAATGGAATGAACCATTGTCTTATGTGTCTTTAAGAAAAGCGTAAAGGTAGGAAAGTATGCTCTCGTCTTACTAGATGATCAGAAATCTAGACCCTCCAACCTTTTCTTGTTTGATTGTCTATTTACCTCTAGCGAGCCTACCCTTCCAACTTGCTCTTTGAGAAGGTAAGAGGGGAACAAACCAAGTGAGTACACCAAGACCTGGGGTTCCCAACTCACTATAATAAATAGGCCATTGACTATGAAAGGGTTAATGGTTGGGGCTATATGAGAGTTCACTCTCACATTGGGTGCTTAGTAGGATCCTAGAGATCTCAATCATGCTTACGTGACTACTAAGTTCTTGGTGCTTCATTGGGCTATAGGCCTCAATTGCACTTGTGCAACTTCGAAGGGTAGCTCCTAATGGGAAGACTTACTAAACACCTTGTTCATAGTGGCCAAAAACCTTCTAGTCATTGGCGTAGGAGGTTGGACCTCTGAAGTGGCCCATATTCTTACGGCCCTTAGTAGAGACACAAAGTTCGTCATGAGGAGTTTTCATGGGAATTGATGCTTGGCTACCCTGAGAAGTGAGTGCCATGAAGGGGAGCTAGTGGGTTCAAGCATCTAAGTGTCCACTTTGGGTAAGCGTAAATGGGAAACCAATTGGGATTCAATGACTATTGTCCTTGCCAACCTTAAGAATGTTGTATATGAGCATGAGTGTCTTTGATATAATATGCATTTGATCACTGTGTTTGCTTTGTTTGATACATACTTGCCAAGAGTAGACTAAAAACACATCACTATCTCCAAACACTTTGCAAAAATATTTGTCAAGACACAAACAATTGTCCAAGTCATTACCCACACAAAGTCCAAAATTACGTCAAAACTTTGTCCGTCCCATTTTTCATAAGCCTAAGAGAGAAGCTAAGAGTTCATCATCTCCATCAACATTCAAGTTTTTCCTTTGAACCACCAACTATCGTCCAAATCAGGGTGGTCATATCCCTTCATACAACTTGTCATTCGAATCGATCCTTCATGTTCATACCAAAGACAACCTAGTTATCAAGTTTTTTCTAAACCATCACTACCATACCTTCTTCATCAATCATCCTCAAATTTCTCAAATCCTTTCATCACAAATTTCTCAAATCCTTTCATCCTCAAATTTCCTAAGTCCTTTCATCACAAATTTCTTATGTCCTTTCATCACAAATATCATGTATGGTCGCAACTCAATCCCAAAAGAAAAAGATGGCTGAACAACAATATGGCATGCCAGACATTGATGTCCTATATGAAGATCCCACGCAAGATCATACACAAAGTGGGAAACCTAGCGATCAAGATCAAATTCAAAATCTTGACATGGTTAACCAAGAAGAACTTTGTCCAGAAGTGCAAACTTTCCTAGCAGATTCTTATAACCAAGAGATGATGGAGAAGTTTACTAAACACAATCCTACTGCACTTCTGAAAAACTCTCCTGGAACATGGAGCTCAACTTTTGCTTGAATTTAATAGATCCGCTCTCACCCAACAACCACAAGGAGACCTCACTCCCACACAAAGTGCTACACCTACTATTCAAACTCAATCAATTGTAGCCCCATCAATCATTCAGGCTCAATCAATGCCACTCATGGTACCTCCCACCATGGTCTCCATCCCACCTTCTTCCTCTTTACCATCCATACCACTATCAAATCTGATCTCATCCATTCTTCAACAAACTTCTATACCACTTCCTTCTATTCAACCACAAATTTCTATTCCACAAACTTCTCTTCCTCCGAACAATGTCGCAAATTTTATCTAGGCCGTATTCAATCTCATCACAATAGTTGGCGGACCACAACCAACTATCCCTCAAACCCCAACAACATCAGTCATCGCATCCCACATTCCCACCTCCTCATCATACCAATATATTGGTGGTGGTGCACCTTCTTTGGTTCATCCAATTCTTGGGGCAAATACAATTCATCAATATCAAAATCCACAACAAGACCTCATCAAGGAAATTCAAGACATGAAGAATATCATCAAGGACATGAAACAAAGGACTAATAAAAGGAAAACTTACTCATTTGAAGAGTTTTGCCCTTGTCCTTATGACCCATCTATATCAGATGCACCATATCCCCTGGGATTTGAGATTCCTAAATTCACCAAGTATGAAGGCAAAGGAGACCCCCGTGACCATGTCCAAGAATTCCACATCTTATGCCAAGAAGTCTCCTATAGTGACCTTTATCTTCGTAGACTCTTTCCCAAGAGTCTCATGGGAGACGCCCTGGCATGGTTCTCATCTTTACCACAAGGTTCCATTGTCTCTTTTCCAGACTTGGCAGAAAAATTTGTGGCCCACTATGCATACAACATGGGTAATGATGTTTCTATGATGGACTTATGTAATACAAAACAAAGGCCCAGAGAAACCTTCACCTATTTCCTACAAAGATGGCGACATCTTATCAAGAAATTCCAGTGGGACATGCCAGAACAACATCAAATTGAGCTATTCCAAAAGAGCTTGGTGCCTGAACTTTCAAGACCTTTAATATCTCAATGTTTAAAATCCTTCCAAAAATTGACAAATAAGGGCCTCGCCTTCGAACATGTCTTGTTGGAGGAAGGAACCTTGAAACATTACCAAAAATCAACACAAAGTTCTTCCTCTTATTATAATGACAAGCCAAAATTCTGGTCCAAAAATAAAAATGTGGTCAATGATGGTATAACTGATGCAAAGCGGGTCCAAACCATGGCCGCTCCCCCAAAATCCACCACCAACAATCATCAATTCAACAACCAAAATCAATCCCAAAAACATCACAACAATGTCTCAATCCAAGGACGACCACCCCGATCGAATAATAGGACTCCAAGAGATTTCACTCCTCTTGTTGGGCCTATTGAAGTGGTGTTTCAAAAACTTGTCTAAGCAGGTGTAGTGGTTTTTCCAATCACTCACCCGTTTGACCCCAATCAACCTAAACCAAGATGGTATAATGAAAATGACTATTGTGAATACCATCGTATCAAGGGACATGATACAAAAAAGTGTATGAAATTGAAGATCTACATACAAGATCTCATTGGTAGAGGGGAGATTGAAGTAGAAAATGAAAAACCTAGTAATAACAATGACAAACTCAAAATGTACCAGGAACCCTTCCTGAATCATGATAAAGGAAAAGGCTCATCATCTAACGCAATGGGTTATGACTACGCTAATCACGTAACTGGTTTTGATTTTTTGGTGGGTTGTATTGAACCTGCAAACAATAATATCAATGTCATAACCATCCAAGGAGTTTATCCTCCTTCCCAAAGAAGACCAAATCCTGCTCGGATAGTCATTCAAGGTGCCATGCCTTCCACCTCCCATTTCTAGAATGACTACAATGCAACTACATGCCAAGGAAGAGTCACCATCCAAAGAGTCCCTTCCCCACCAAACCCCCCACCCATGTCTTCCACCCACCAATATGACCTTCTTGATCAACTTAGAAAGACACCCGCGCAGATCTCCATTTTGGAACTTCTCAAGACTTCCCCGATCCATAAAGAAATTTTGGAACAAGCCCTTCTCTAATCACGCATTCCAGATAACATCAACGCCACCCAATTCCAAGCCCTCATTGGAAACCTTGCTGCCCAACAACACATTGTATTTAACTCCAAAGATACTCCCACAGATGAAGACCATAACAAACCTTTACACATCAAAGCTCTCATCCACAAGCACAAGGTCAAATGTATCCTGATAGATGGTGGATCTGGGCTTAATCTGTATACATACAAATTAATTAAACAATTGGGACTTTCTAAGGACCTGATAGACACATCAGGAGGGATCACAACAAAGGCATATGATGATGTAGAAAGAATTTCAAAGGGAGTGGTCACCTTACCTCTTCAAGTGGGCCCCATTACAGATGAAACCCCTTGCCAAGTACTAGATCTTGACCTCCCCTACAACATTCTCCTCAGGAGGCCATGGATTCATTCCTTGCAGGCCATACCCTCCACCTATCACCAATGCATCAAATTCCCCTATAACGGAAGAGAGATCACTATCAAAGGTGATCCCCAACCTTTTCAATATTGCAAACTATTAGAGGGGAAGCATCTGTATCATTGCCCACTAAATAGACCCTCGCCAACGCCTCCATCTAAAACATCAAATGTTGCCTCCACATCATCCCAGCCAGATAATCAAATCAAGTTCTTGGACAATGGCTATGGAGAATACAAATTGGAGGACGTCTTATTGATAAGTAACCTCCCTCTCTCTCCTAAGTCATTTGGCAAACCAAAAGTGATAAAAAGGGACCCAAAACCAATCATGCAATGCCAAAACACCATCTTCTAGCAATGGGGCCCACTTGATAATGAGAACCTCAAAGTAGATATCTCTTCATGACTATACTGGGAAGAGGATGATGATCCAACCAGAATATCCAAAGAAATGTACCCAAAAGCATTTCCGATAGTTGAAAAAATGGGTTACAAAGGACACGGTCTGGGACCAGAGGAGAAAGGAAGAAAAGAACCCATAAATCCTATCTCCTACAAATACAATAGAGGCTTGGAGTACACCCTGGTGCCTAAGATTAAGATCGCCGATGCCCCTTCTAGTCCTTCTTCAGTTATCGAAAGCGCTGACAAAGAGGAATTCCACAAAATCCCTTATGGATACGAGAAAGATACCTTCTTCAATGCTTACATCAATACCATCACTCCCATAACCCCTCCCACTTCACATGAGCTACATCTTGTCCATCCTAAACTCATTGACTGGGGCCAACAAGACAAACCCACTTTAGATATTTGTGCAGACAATAATGCTCGCATTGCTCTCCTAATAGTGCAAAATATGGAAGATTGTAATAGAATTGAGGGTATTCAACTACATGAAAAGGGATACTTTGGTAGTCAAGTCAATGCCCTTATCCACAAAAAGGATAATAAAAGAAAAAGATATGATTTCCTAGGTGAAAACCTCCCTAAGGCACCTTTGGATGAACAAGAAATAAAAACAAAGGGCGTATCTTAAAGTGAAAACCTAGAAAAGGCACTTGACGATGAGGGATTTGACCTCCCTACCATTGGTTACCTTCAACAGGACAAGTCAAATTTGTTGATAGAAGAAACAGATAGCATCAACATGGGCACCGAAGTCATTTTGAAAAATGTGCTCATTGCCAAATCCCTCACTGAAATCAAGAAACAAGACTTCATCAACTTCCTTACAGAGGTAAAAATTAATTTTGCATGGTCCTGTTCTAATATGCCAGGGTTGGATCCTGCCTTGGTGGTTCACAATCTTGCCGTTTGCCTAGATGCAAAACCTGTAAAATAGAAATTGCGCAAAATGCACCCACATATTGCACTCCTGGTCAAGGCGGAACTTCAAAAGTTGTTAGACACAGAATTTATCAAACCAATAGATTATTCTAAATGGGTCTCCAACATTGTAGGTGTCGACAAACCTGTTGGGGGCATTCGCATCTGCATAGATTTTCGAGATCTAAATATAGCTTGTCCTAAAGATGATTTCCCACTCCCCAATATAGACATTATTGTGGACCTTACAGTAGGACATGAAATGTTATCACTAATGGATGGGTTTTCTGGATACAACCAAATTAGGATAGTAGATGAAGATCAGCATAAAACTACATTCACAACACCATGGGGTACTTTTTGTTATCGGGTCATGCCTTTTGGTCTCAAAAATGTTGGAGCTACATATCAACGTGCAATGACAACAATTTTTCATGACCTCTTACACAAAATTATGGAGGACTATGTTGATGATCTTCTAGGCAAATCTAAGACAAGACAAGAACACATTCCCATTCTAAAGAAGATCTTTGAAAGATTAGAAAAATACAAACTACGGTTGAATCCAAAAAAGTGTGTGTTTGGAGTCACATCAAGAAAACTATTAGGATTCATTGTTTCTCGTAGAGGCATCGAGGTCGATCCTACAAAAGTAAAAGCTATCATGGAAATGCCTCCACCAACAACTCTCAGACAACTGCACAGTCTCTAGAGAAAACTCAAGTCTGTCAGATGTTTCATTTCATAGCTAGTAGACAAGTGCCATCCATTTGCACACCTGTTGCATAAAGACACAAAATTTAAATGGGATTTCCTATGTCAAAAGGCCTTTAAGAAATTAAAATAATATCTAGCATCACCTCCCGTATTGATGCCTCCTGCTCCTGGAAAACCCCTTATTTTGTATATATGTGCTATTGCAATGGCATTGGGGGAATTATTGGTGCAAACAAATGATCAAGGGAAGGAACATGCCATTTACTACATCAGTCAGACATTGGTAGGATATGAACTCAATTACACCCCCATTGAAAGAGCATGTTTGGCATTAGTGTTTAGCACACAAAAACTATGACACTATATGCTAAATAATAAGACAAAATTAATTGCTAAAATTGATCCACTTAAATATCTCTTGTCCAAAGCTGCCAGAACCGCCAAATGGGTCATGCTCTTAAGCAAGTTTGACATTGAATATGTGGATAGAAAGGCAATCAAAAGACAAGTCATTACAGATCAGTTGGCTGAAGCTCCACTTCCAAGTGACCATCCTCTTCTTACAGAATTACCAGATGAGTTCATTATGATGGTTACCACATCCTCCACATGGAAATTGTATTTTGATGGCTCCTACACTCAAAATGGATCGGGCACAGGAATATTATTGGTCACACCTCAAGGAGATGGCATCCCTAAATCATACAAGATAGTCTTTGCATGTACCAATAACATAGCAGAATATGAGGCCCTCATCATAGGTTTACACTTGGCTATCCACTGAAAAATAAAAGAATTACAAGTCTATAGCGATTCCCAACTCATCATCAAACAAGTCAATGATGAATACCAAACAAAAGATGATAAACTTCTTCCCTACCATACCATGGTTGAAGATCTTAAGCAACATTTCACGGAAATCAAGTTTGACCAAATCCCACAAACAAACAATAGGGCTATGGATGCAATGGCCACCATTGGCTCCCTCCCTCAAATGCCAACACACAGTCAGAAGTGGGAGTTCTTGGTTGAGCAATTGTTTATACCAGCATATGACCTACCAGAGTCTAAAATGGTGTGTGTTCTCATTGGTACCGAGTCCCCTTAGTACCAAGAAACCTTCACTTTCCTCAAAGACAACACCATTCCCCCACACCTCACCAAAACCCAATAGAAAACCTTCATCCGTCGATGTGCCCATTACACCATCCTTGTAGACACCTTGTTCAGAAGGCATTTTGATGGTTCCCTCCTAAGCTGTTTAGATAAACAAGAAGCAGAATGGGCATTACGCATAGTACATGAGGCTATCTATGGGGCACACTCAAGTGGACTCACATTGGCTAAAAAACTTTTGAGAACAAGATACTATTGGCCTAAAATGGAAGAAGATGCATACAATTATGTGAAGAAATACATCCCTTGCTAGTAGCATGGTGACAAGATTCATATACCGTCACAAGAATTGTAGCCATTCATTACACCATGGCCCTTCTTGCAATGAGGGCTCAATCTCATTGGGAAAATCCACCCTTCATCTTCCAATGGACATAAATTCATTATCACCACCACTGAATACTTCACCAAGTGGGTAGAGGTTATCCCTCTTACTTTCACCACCGACAAGCAAATATCCAAATTCATCCTGAACTACCTAATATGTCGATATGGTATCCCAAAAGTTATCATCATAGATAATGGTAAACAATTTAAGAACCAAGATGTCAAAGAACTCTGCCAAAAATTCAACATCCAACACCACTTCTCCACTCCATATTACCCCCAAGGCAATGGCCAAGCTGAGGCTTCTAGTAAAACCCTAATAAAAATCTTCAAAAAGATAGTCAATGAAGCAGGCCATGATTGGCACCTCCAAATCCATCCTACATTGTGGGCCTACTGCTCCTCCATCTGCACCCCCATAGGTGCCACTCCTTATTCCCTAGTATTTGGTTCTAAAGCCATCCTTCCCCTTGAGATTGAGATCCCCTCTCTAAGGGTATCACTGCAAAACATCCTACCAAAGGAAGAAAACAGAATTGCTCACTTACAAGAGCTAGAATTGTTAGATGAAAGGCACCTCAAGGCCTTGAATCATCTCCAGGTATATCAAAAATGTTTGTGCATGAATTATCATAAAAAAGTCAGAACCCAAGAATTCCAAGTTAGTGATCTTGTCCTCATGGAGAATAAGAAAAATCTACAAGAAAGAGAAAAGAAAGGCAAGTTTGAGCCTAATTGGCTTGGACCATATGTAATCATAGCGAAATATGGATCAGGAGCTTATCAATTGGCTACTCCTGAAGGCGATCCTTTGGATGATCCAATGAATATCATGCACCTCAAAAGATTTTATGCTTAGTCCTCAGAAAGTCTTAAATTGTCAAAAAAAAAAAAATTTAAATTAAGAAAAAAAATTAAAAAATCAAAAAAAGATCCTAAAAAAATCGTCACTTTGGTGAAAACCTGTGTGCAGGCGCCAAGGTAAATAACTGGATCCACTATCTATCATGTCGATACTACAAATCATCTACCATCCAGCGCACCCATGTGCAACATTCCTTCTTTTCCACCTCCCAATAAAACATGTGTATGATGATGAAGTCTTTGCCTAAGTCATGAACAAGGAATGTCCCATTGAAACTGAAATTTTATGCCTCTGTGTGTAAGCTTCAAGAAGTCTTGAGAAACAATCCCAAGTCCATCCTAGTTCTACTCTTGGCAAGAGGTATCATTTGGTCACAAGGAAGAGACTTGTTAGATTTTGTTAGATCTTTTCATATAGGCTTGCATCTTTTGCCCTATTACTGCAACTATTTACAACTGCCTGGGTTCTTCCATATCCAGGTACATTATGATAGGTGCATACTGGGGCATATTTCATAGTATGGCATGTTTTGGATCCTTCTTGTATTAATCAGCAATCTGGTACTAGTGTTTATCAACACTTACCTTCTCGTGTACAAGAGGTATCGACATGTTTAAGGGTTTCTTTGCATGAACCCACAATTTTGTATGTGTTTCTTAACACTTGCATTGTTGTGTGCAAGAAATTCCCATTTGTCTGTAAAGTCAGTCCATGCCCTGTGTTTCTCATGGCATCCTGATTTCTATAATCAGTGGTGCAAGTCACTCAGGGCAACATCAAACTAGGTTGGCTCTCCACATTTGTTGTGCACAAATTCTCACCATCATTCCAACAAATCCTAAACTCAATAATCCCATGGAGTTCTCAATTGCCCCCATTTTCCTCCACAGTCTCACATCTCGTATTCGTCTTTCCAAATACCTCAAGAATGCTTCATATTTCTTCCTCATTTATCCCTTCCACCCTAATTTTTCTTCCTCTATTTTTTTTCCTCACATAATCAATTTTGATTCTGATCATGTCTTATACAAGATGACTCCTTCCTGGAACCAGATGTTGTGATCGATCATGTCTTATACAAGATGAATCCTTCCTGAAACTAGATGTTGTGATCGATCATGTCTTATACAGGATGAATCCTTCCTGAAACAAGACATTATGATCTGATCATGTCTTATATAGGATGAATCCTTCTTGAAACCAGACATTGTGATCTGATCATGTCTTATATAGGATTAATCCTTCCTGAAACCAGATGTTGTGATCAATCATGTCTTATATAGGATGTATCCTTCCTGAAACTAGATGTTGTGATCTGATCATGTCTTATACAGAATGAATCCTTCCTGAAACCAAACATTATGATCTGATCATATCTTATACAGGATGAATCCTTCCTGAAACCAGACGCTTTGATCATGTCTTATACAGGATGAATCCTTCCTGAAACCAGACGTTCGTTGTGATTGATCATGTCTTATACAGGATGAATCCTTCCTAAAACCAGACATTGTGATCGATCATGTCTTATACATGATGAATCCTTCCTAAAACCAGATGCTCTTATCATGTCTTATACAGGATGAATCCTTCTTGAAACTAGACATTGTGATCAATCATGTCTTATATAGGATGAATCCTTCCTGAAACCAGACACTTTGATCTTCTTTGTTTTATACAGGATGAATTCTTCCTGAAACCAAACTAAATCTAGATTTTATC
Organism: Cryptomeria japonica; assembly: GCF_030272615.1. NCBI lineage: Eukaryota > Viridiplantae > Streptophyta > Pinopsida > Cupressales > Cupressaceae > Cryptomeria > Cryptomeria japonica. The sequence continues at coordinate 867,829,704 of NC_081414.1, forward strand.
AATCGAATCGATCAAAATTTTTCAATCTTACCAACCTAAGAAATCAAGCTAATCAAAGAACTTGCTTTTTCATCACATCAAATCTATCAGGACATCAATTTCACAAAACTCCAAAGATCAAATATCTCAATTGATCTTCTGAGGGGGAATCACCATAGAGTAATCTATCAATCAAGAGTCAAGGCATCCTATCAAACCAATATCAACATCAAAACAAGATTATTCTTTGAATCAATGCATCATCACACCTCACTTCAAAGTGGGGCAAAATGTAGACACTTAAAAATAATTATTTTAATTATTTTTAATTCCTCACATAATTAATTAATTAATTATGTTAATTAAAATTCTTCTCAATATTAATTAAATATAATTAATATTGTCACTATAGCATATGATTGATTTATTTAATAAATCAATCCCTTCCTTTATTCTTCTAAAAAATCAAATCCTCACAAATCTTTCTCTTAGCTAATTAATTTCAATTAATTAGTTAACCTAAATGATTCCTACAAATCATCTTCTTAACTCATCATTAACCTAATAAATTCTTTTAGAAACTCCCTAAACTCACTTAACATTATTCTTCTAATTTTTTATTCCCTCCACTCATTCTCTCTCCTTGTCAAATTCTCCTACAAATATAAATCCCACCTAAAATTTCCTCTAATCCCCCTCCTAATGAGTTGTTAATGGCTAATCATCATGATTAGCCACAAAGTCAACTCTTTGTCCTTTCATCCAGCCACTAGCTTTAAATGCTCTTTTTCTAGACGAATGTAAGATTTTCAAAATCTCACATTCCTCTAGGCATTTCCCTCTCCATAGGAATTTTTTATTCCTTTTTATTCTTCTAATCCCCATAATATCCATTTTTGGAGAATTTTTAATTCCTCCAATACATCTTGTAGAGTGTGGAGATACGAAATGCCTTTAAGGCATATTTCTTGGTCTCCACACCCTTTCTTGGACGTTTTGTGAGCTCACAAGTAAATCTTAGCCCTTCCTCTTGAATTAATCCTAGCCATTCATTTTTCTCTCCTCTTCCTATAAAATTCAGGCTCCATCCCTTCATTCTTAACATCTTGAAATCCAGTAAGTTTATGCTGCCCTTTTGAGCCCAGGAAATCATCTTGGCAACTTGATCATCTCATCCTTATCATTTTTCAAATCCATTCCATTTGTGCGCAACATTGGAGAGCCATCCACATCCAACAATCAAAGGAGCACATCAAGTGGAGCATTATCAAAGGGCACCTTCACTTCATCGAGCTCAATCCAAAGGAGAAGGTAAAATAGCAAGGTGAAATGGTCTTTTAATGATATTTTAGCATTATGCATGTTTATTTCATTATGTTTTGATCATTTGACCTTCAAATCTATTTTCCCCTCTTCATCTGGATTACCAAAAACTTCTTTTGTTGGTTCTCTAGCTGCTTCTAATAGGGCTTTAGCATAAGTCTCAATACTATTCACATCAGCCTCATACCCCATTTCAGCTACCCATACAGTTCTAGGAAGAACTGCTTCCATCCATATTTCATCTTTCTTATTCACAAAATATATTTCTTTGTCATATTTATCTACTACACTCTGTGGTGGTCTCTCTTTGGTTTTCATTTTGGCTTGGAAAGCTTTGAAATATTTAGTTATGTTGTTTTCCTTAGCAGTACCCATGCCAGTGAAAGCTTCTTGCAATTTTTTACCTATCGGTATGTCATATCCAAAATCTTTCTATTCAATACCAGGAATTTATTTTGAGAAATACAACATAAGGCATACTAAAAGATTACCAAAATGAAATGTCCCTTTCTTATCACCTTTTATCTTTTTCAAGTTATCTATTAGTTCATCCTTCATCCATTCACACACATCTATTTTTGCATCATTATTTACCATATCATAAGCACTTTTAATGCAAAGACTAGAAACTAAATTAAGTCTATTTGCATGTGTAGTCTTGTAACCTAAAATCTCACATTGATATCCTTGATGTCATTTACTCTTAGAGATCTACTATCATATGTTGCTCCAGTTAAGGTCATGATTGTGTTGTTAGGTACCTTCTTTGTCTTGTTTGGTTTGCTGCCGGTTGAGGGTAAACCTGTCACTGCCCTAATTGCTTCCTTGGTGAGTTTGCAGAATGAATCTAACCAAAGAAATTCACCATGTACCCTAATTAGGAAAATTCTCACTACTTCGTTTAGAAATTCAGGGATGTCCAAGATTTCCATAAAACCTAAAGTCTCAATAATCTTGTGCTCGGGTTTGATATTGCCATTTTCATCACAAATTATGGTTCTAAACATCTTTAACACCTCCTCAAAACCTAATTCTTCAATATTGTAGTGAATATAAATCGTAGGGTCTTCAACATAAGCTACACCTTTAGGAAAAAATGTGCCTATGGAATCATCTTGCTTAGCTATCTCGGGAATAATTTTGAAAACGGGCCTAGGGAATTTCACAATTTCCACAATAATAGGGTTTGCAATAAATATGGGAGTAGAAGAGGAAGCTATTTGAAAAATACCTTAAGCTACCTGATAATGTTTGAGTGCTTGAAAGAAATCACTTCACTTCTTCGCCTTTGAATGCCTTTGTTCAGATTTCATAGCTCTCTGCTAGTTTGAATGCTTGGTGAATCAAAAAAGAAGGAAAACCAATGATTTATAATGAATTTTCTTTCAACAACCACATTAAATGCTCTTCGATTAAGTGAAAATTAACATATCTACTGGTAGAGAAGAAATCTATCTTCTCACCATCAACTGAGGGTAAACTGCATGATATTCAACTCACTACAATACCCTCAAAGGGTTACTTTTCAGTTGGATGAAGAATCTCCTATTAGTGGAGTAATACTCTGTTCTACTAGTGAAGGAATATTCTCATCAACATTCTGATATGTCTTTCTAATCCATTGTTTTGAAAATTCTTGATTTACCTTATCTACCTTCTCTTTGCCTTTCAAACTGGGTCCTTTATTATTTGTCGATGAAGTCTTACCTCTACAAAATTTTGTAATATGTCCAATCTTGTTACAAGCATAAGAAGTCACATTATTCTTCTAAATAACCTTTCCATATCCTATGCCGGTTTGTGTTCTGCATTGATTAGATAAGTGCCCAAATCTTCCACAAACATAACATCTCACATTCATTCTGCAGTTTTCTAAATTATGACTAACTTTGTTGCATTTGGAACATTGACTAGAGGGTGCATTAATGTTCTGATTGTTTCTAGATCTACACTAATTTTCTCTATGACCATACTTGTTACAGTTAAAGAATTTCCCATTAAATTTGTAAGCATTAGGTTGTCTTACCAGTTTACTATGATCATGATTGTTTGCAGTACTAGAACTTTCTCCAACTTCAAATCCAAGTCCATTAGTATCTTCATTACGTTTTTGACTTTTCAGCATATCATCAAGTTCTTCTAAAGTTTTCTTGAATTTCTCTTTATGTTGATTTGCAGTAGCCAACTCATTTTCCAAAATTCCCATTTTTCTCATAAGTTCAGTTTTATCATGTTGCATGTGAATCAGATCTATCTTCAACATATCATTTTCATGACTGATTCTTAGATTTTCATTTCTAGCATCATTGAGTCTCCTAGTCAAGTCATCTTCATTCTTCTTCTTGTCTTCAATGTCTCTACAAAATCTCATATCCATATCTTGCATTTCATTTCTCATAGTACTATTTTCTTGCCTCAATTTGTTCACAAGCTCATTAAGAGTTTCCTTTTCATCATCATCACTCTGCATCTTCTCATGAAGTTCTTTTCTTTTATTTCTAGCAATAGTAAGATTATCCTGAAGTCCTTGAATGAATTTCCATGCAGTCCTCAAATCATCTTCTAGTTTGATATTCTTCAACTTCTCTGCATCATAGTCCACAAGAGCTCCTTCTAATTGTTTTCTTAAGTTCTCCATCTATATCGGTGTCAGAATCTTCTTCAAGCTATTAGGCTTTTGAAAATAGAGGACCAGGCTCTGATACCAATTGTTAGGATTAATGAGAAGAATATTTAACCTTATTAAGTATTTTTCATTCCAAAATAGTGTACCACTAAATAATAGTTAATGCAGTAAATAGGAACAATAAAGACAACATAGAAAACACACCATAACACAACATGTTTAACAAGGAAACCCGGTGTGGGAAAAAACTCAGTGGGATTTATGACCCACAATATTCATTCACTGGCCAATGAATAAATATTACTTACAATGAGGTGCCTGCACATATAGAAAGGCCAACTATCTAGAGCTAACTGCTCAATCTACAAAATAGAAGTCTCAATGACTTACAAAATGGATTATGAGAATCCAATACAATATAATACTCTAAATCAACATCAACTATGCCAGGTTCAGTACCGGTTTAAGCTCATACTATAATCATAAACCTTATACAAAATATGTCTTATGCATTTGCATATATCTTCCTTAATATTCACTCATTCCATCTCATCTATCATCCTTCTTTTAAAATGATTTACAAGATCATACATAAATGAGTCTATTACAATATGCCATGACTGCTTTACAAAAGATAATTACAATTAAATACAATAAACAAAAGTTTATTCCTGTTGGGTGGGGTGCTGGTATGCATTGTTGCTGTTGCAGTTGAAGTGCCTATCCGTGTTGGTGCCTGCCGATGGTTTACCAGATGAATGTGACAAGGTTGCTTAAAGGTTACCATAGGGTTTCCATCATTGACAACACCATGAATTCTTATTAGAGTGTAAAATGCCAACACTCATGAGTGTTGCCATCAATGCCAAAGCTAGAGATTGTTGGCATTCTACACTCACATGAGAATGGTTGATGTTGTAATTGATGGGAACCAACCGATAATAGGATTCTACAGGTTCACCAGCAATAGAGACACCATCTACTAGCATTGGTAGGCACAACAAGTTCATTCACCAGCATCTAGTTTACACCGGCAATGAAGTATACAGACACTTAGATCGACATGAGACAAAGTTTTGTTTATACAAATTGTATTGTAATGTAATTAATTATTTGTAAGACAACATGATGTATTGTAAAGACTCATATATGTATGAGATATTAGAGGTCATTTTGATATAGCATAGAATAGAGGCGATTATGTAATAAATCATTGAAGATAGCGAAAGGATTTTGTAACAAGTGAAGAAAGGTTATGTGAGAGAATATCATTCGTCGGCAAGGTTTTTGGTTAAGGTTTCTGACTGAGCTTAAACTGGTACTGAATCAAGCACTGCCGATGCTATTTTCAGTAGTACATTGTCTTGGATTTAATTATCCATTCTGTAGTCAGTGAGACTCTTTCATTGAGTAGTGAGCTCTAGGCTGTTGGCCTTCTGGCATATGCAGGACCCTAGTGTAAGTAGTATTTATTCATATTGGCCAGTGAGTAAATATTATGGGTTACAAATCCCACCGAGGTTTTCCCCTTACAAGGTTTCCTTGCCAAAATATCATGTGTTATGGTGTGCATTTATGTTGTCTCTATTATTTCTCTTTACTGCATTATTACTTGTTTACCGGTACATTAATTTGGGTTGCAAAGTTATAAATAAGTTCAAATATTCCATGAACTGGTTAGACACTGATTCACCCCCACCTCTCAGTGTCTTTACGACTGTCATTGCATCTAACAAGTGGGCCACGTCTTGATAATTGTGATGCCATGTGGAGCAGAGGTGGAAAACATATTGTGGTCGGTGAAGCCTCATCGACAAGGTTGATGAAACTGATAATCACTCTTAATGAAACAACCACAAATCATGGGATTATAACTAACTATTGTGGCTTGAGGAAGAAATAATGAAAGAGCAAGATTAGGGAGTAGTTGGTGCCTAGATGAATGCAAAGAAAATCTGATTTATGAACACCTCAAAAAGGAAACAGCTGAAGTTTTTTATGTGTCAATAGATTTCAAAGCAAAAGATCTGGTTCGAGATTTCTATTTCTAGAAAATGTGCATTGGACAATGGAAGCTATGTACAAATGCATCCTTGAATGATAGGTGATTGATCCAAGACAAGTTGGATCAGATCTCATGAAGATCATTTTTGGAATAGGAAACCCTAATCGCTCTGAAGTTTGAATTGCCTTTTGGTATGAAATTATGGTATAAGAGATGAGAGCTTAAGAAAGAATGAAGTTTATGCTGCAAAGAAGGAGAAGAGAAAAGTGAGAGTGAGTAAGGAGAATAATTGCTTGTCTTAGAAAGGATTTCTAATAAAGTTGCAGTGTGTATGAGCAAGCATATCGGTGAGAGGATTCTACCGACATAACTTTAGTTTTGCATTTGACCCTAACTGACAAGGTGTGGCAAAGCATGCACCATCCAAGTGAGACATAGTGTGTTGAGAGTCTATGTGAGAGAGGGAGAAAAAGATAATAGAGGCCAGGAATAAGAAGAAAGTAATTTCACAACCGATAGTGTGAAATTTAGTAGAGGAGGAAATACTATCAATTGGCAGTGAGTTGTTTTATCTAAGTGTTGTAGAATTCATTTGTAACAAGAAGCCTTAATTGTATTCAAATAGTTATTTTTCAAGATACATGATCAAGTTGAAGCTCGGTGTAGGGGTTGGTGCTCCTTGGGTTGGTGCCCTAAAATTGTAGGGGTTGGAGCTCCTTGGGTTGGTGCCCTAAATATTGTAATTTAGTGTTTTACCAATGAGATTGGATTGGAGCAGTAGTCTCTAGTAGCATTTCTCATCAAGGTTTTTCCCATATTGGGTTTTCCTTGTATACCTGGTGTTGTGAGTTGCATTTGTGTGTTTTGTCTCTTTAGTTTTCCTTTTGATTTACTAGTTTGGTTTCTTAGAGATTGAGTAGTTAACTAGTATTCTAAAGTTGATTTGAAAGTCAAAAGATTTAAGAACCACTGATTCACCCCCCCTTCTCAATGGTACTCTATGTTCAACACTACTATGCAAAAAATTTAACATGGTATTAGAGCCCAAGAGCTAGGAGGAAGGACAAATTATTTGCAAGAATATTTCTAAATAATTGAAGTTGACGTAAACCTTTGTTTCTAGAGCATTCTCCTTGCTTCCTTTTCTCATGTTCTTGTTTGTGCAGACCTTGCCTTCATCTTATCCTTTAGGATACATCATTTCAATGGACCTGTCTTATTTTTCCTTTATCATATTATGAGGGATTTTTTCTATAGTTAGTGCTAATGCTTCTTGGTTTTGTTTCAAGTTTCATCAGTTCATTATTGGCACCTGTATTTTTGACTAGAAGCTTTTTCTTGCATGGTTAAGTAGTGTCATTGGGTTCACTCATGTAGATTCATATGCCACATGCATCTTCAAGAGTGTTAGATGTTTTGCCTTTCTTTTGCATCTAATTATTGTTCAAGTAGTGTCATGAGGGGAACTCATAGAGATTCTTGATCTTGATTGTCATGTCCAAACTTTTGGACAAAGAATGGAACAACCATTTTTTTAAAAACATTATAATAAAACTAAATGCGCTATAATAAAGATGGAACAATTAAGTTTTGTCTTAACTAAAGGTTAACTCAGGAAATAAAAGAGTGGTTTACTAAAGTTGATTTAATTAACTTAACCATGCATGCGATAACAATTTAATGTGGAAATAATTCTCCAAAAAGTGTCATTACCATTTTATTTATTAATAAATTAATTTAGCCAAATAATCCTTAAATTATTAGCCAAGAGATATTAATTATCTCAAATAATATTTAATTACTCCTTGGAATAATTAAAATAATGTTAGCACTTAGATTATTGAATATAAATATTCATTCGAGCAAATGTAAATAATGCGATTGGATTCAACTATAAAGTTAACTAAAACAATTCTAACAATAGCCTAAAAGATTCATTTCTCGAAATGTCAAATTTGATCCCTTACAATTATTAAGTACTGAATATTCAATGTATGGCCAATATAACCCCTATAGGCTAAAATTTTACATTATACTTTTAATAATTAAATTTAATAAAATTTACAAAAGAAATTTAATCCTAAACATCCATATATATATATATATATATATATATATATATATACTTGCCTAAATTATGAAACTTCATTTAAAGCTAAATGTCTTTTTATTCATTAATAGAAATGATCTTTATTTTCTAAACTATACTTAAGTTGCACATGGGGGTTATCCTTTTGAAATTTGAAAAGGTTATCCCACCTTTCTTATTTACTTTATTATTACTATATTTTTTTTGAACCCTAGCTAGGGTTTTGATAACCTTAACTAAACTTGCATTCCTCATTTTTCCTTGCAAAGGCTAACCCTAACCAAAAATATGGGTTAGGGCTCCTTGGACTAACATTTCTTAAGTGTGTGTGTGTAGGGTTTCATGGTGGTGGGGGTGAACATGGCCGAAGAAATCACGTGGAGGGCCGAAGGAAACAATGGAGGATGGGCATTAAGGGGAGAGAGGGCACCATGGTGGGATGGCTCACGGTCGTGGCTACCCATGACTATGGGTCTCGGTCCATAGCCATGGCCACCCATGACTGTTTGTCTGGGCCCACAACCATGGTCGCCCATGACTGTGGGTCACAGCTCATAGCCGTGGATGCCTATGACTATGGGTCATGGCTCACAACCATGGATGCCCATGATTGTGGGTTGTGGCTCACAGTCATGATGCCCACGATTGGGGTTGTGGTCACCTGTGACTGTGGGTCACGGCCTTGGCTATGACTCCACGCCCAAACCTGGTTCTTCATACCTCAAAAAAATTTCCTTCTTATAAAGTTTTTTTTATTAATAGTTCTAAAATGTTATTAAATGCATAGTAAAAAAATAAACAGGTATGTATTAATATATATTATTATATATAAATATTTTTTATAGCAGCATGCATCAGTATTAAATATTTAAATAACTAGAATACTAAGGTAAGATTCTTTTCTCTTTATTTCTAGTTTACTCATATTTTATTAAATACATATGTTTTAATATAAATGCAACATGTATAAATATATAGAAGTATATTTATAAATATATTTCTATGATTAAATCTATATTTCAATAGCTTTAATAGGTTGATCTCAAATAACAAAATACAAGTAATTTTTTGTTTTTATTTTCATTTAGAGCATATAGTTTCCTTTTTGTTTTAAAATAAGATTATCTAGATTTATTTTCTTCTTTTATAGAATATAAAAATATGATAGAGTTTTATTTATTTAGACCAGCAACTAACTATTTAAAAACAATCTATTTAATCTATAAACAACAAATGTGATGCAATATTAATATTCACACTAAAAACCTATTTACTTTATTTTGTATTATGAACAATAGATAAATATAAATATTTCTTCTCTTTTACTAATATCTACACTTCAACATTTTATTTATTTCCTTTCTTTTACAATAGCTATAAGGAAGAAATAATTTTCATTTCAAGAAGAAAATACCAATAAAGAATATCTCAATATCTATAGAAATAAAACTTTAAATTTTTTTTATTTTATTTTTGCAAGATCAAAATCTAATAAAAGAATACATCTTGTTTCATGATAAAACATAGACTAATAAATACATTTAATACATCATTATAAACTTTTACAAATAGGTAGATACCAAACATAGCCTCTCCTTTCTACTAAATGATGTCTTCCCAAATACATATATTTTTTTGACTAAATACATAAGACATAGGATTATCTCTAGGTTTTCCCTTCCAAATCTTTTTCCAAGCAAACTTGTAATGAAACTTTTAGGTTGTAACCATGGAGGCTCACCTCCCAACCTAGGCTTACTAGAAGCCACCCCTGAGCTTAGAGAACCAAGACCCAAACGGGATACACAAAAAAAATACACAAATAAGAAAGACAACTTCAAAACATTCACACTCCCATCCCAAGGCTAAACAACATCACATATGTGACTTTTCAAATGGGGTGAAGGTGGACTAAGTACCTTGAGAAGAAATCTACAAATAGGAAAACATATTGCCATTGCAAGGCAACTGAGAAACACATCCACAAGTTCCAAACTTGTCCCAACAATTCCTTATGTCCCCCATGGCATACAAGCCAACAAAACTCTCCTTATGACCCCCATTCCATAAATAAATCACTATACAGCAAGGGTCACAAAAATCTCTTTTGAGTCAATCTCTTCCAAAGAGAGCCTCTCACTCATAGGCTATCAAACAACCCTTCACACCAAGGCCACTCTACCATCCCAAGGGTGAGTTTGGCCTTGAAAACTCCCAAAACATAAATATAAAAAATCAACCAAAAATACATAGGGAATAACACAACATCTTCTTATAAAAACAACAATGGAAGAACAAATGCAACATACAATCTTTTCAAAATTAACAACATATATGAGGTAGTGATTCAACCAACCTTGAATCTACCAAAAGGATGCAAAGGAAGTTTGTAGGAGAGCTATCCAAATCCACAACTTTTTCCTTCTCAAGACTTAACCAAAATTTCCTATACTAAAATTCCAAACTTCCCAAGATTCGAAGTCTCCAAAGAGGGAGAGTGGGTGATTACCATCCTAAGTCTCAAACCCTTCCCTATGAATTCTCCTCACACTCTTTCCAAACTATTGGGTAGAGTGTGAGCTCACATTGGTTGGTCTTCCCAACCTCTTATAGGATTACTAAAATTGGCAATTGAAAAAGGGAAAGAGAAAGTGGGGAAGAGGAACTGACATAAGAAAGGAAGGTTGTCTAACCTAGGTGGAATCCTCCAAAGTTGGATTTCGTCCATCTTGGAAAAATCAATTTTTGAGGTGACTAAATAGTCACATGGGCATGGTCACATGCTTAAAATTTCCCCTGACCCATAGGTATACCATATGGACCTTTGGAAAAGCCCCTAAACTAACCCTAGGAGTCAATTTGACCCCTTAGAAACCCACCTGAAGTTTACCTACGGGTCAAACTTGAGTTGACCACTCCAAAGGCTCTCTACCCAAGACTAATCTAGGACCACACTCAAATATTTGAAAAAACATTGGTTGAAACAATTTCCCTCCAAGAGACATGTCATTGTCAACACACTTTACAACACATGTGTCAAGTGACACAATAAAAATACATTACTTAATTACACATGGGAAATGTCTCTTTTTGGATTGAACAATTAAATAAATACAATTTAACACACATTCAAACATTTATGTTTACAAATAAAACACAATACATACGGGGTGTTGTCTTTCCAAATAGACAACCCCTGGTTTCACAAATGCACAAAGGTCTAGGCTTGATTCTCCATATAGTTTCCATGGTCACATGGATTAGTTTTCCTGCACATCTCATTTTACACATTAGTAATTCCCAAATAACCACATATAAAAAAAATACAATTCAGCCGCTCTGCATACAATTTCCATCATACTAATCAAATTACCATATATCCAATAAAATCCACATAAATAAATTCACTTAATGAATTATCATAGTCCTCATAAATTTCAACCATTCATAAGACATACATCCATGTTTATAACATCATAATGAAGTCCTACAAATCAAAATAAATGACATACACCATATCAATGTTATCCAATCCTGGGATCATATGAAATTCTATATCCATAATGCATAAAAATGAAGCATCAATAGTAGGTCAAACATGAAAATAACTTAAATTCGAGGATGGGTTGGGGTAGGGCCTCACATTGATCATCATCTTTCCTTTTGAGGAGGTTCTCCATTCAACACTATGGCAGCATTTACCATTTGATAGTTGTCCACACTTTTCTTGTCTTTAAAAGGATGTTCTTCTGCACTTCATATAGTTGCATCTCTTGTAATCTTGAGGGGGGTTTTCTTCCCACTATGCTTTTCATCTTTCATCTTATTAGGTTTATCTCTCCTTAGTTTATTGCACCACCATCTCTATGATTTACGAGAAACCATCAGTTGCTATGTTTAATCTAACTAATGTGATTAATTTTCCCAATAAATAATGGACATGCAACAACCTGTTCTATCCTTTTTACCACAAGTTTTGTTCTATGTAGTTGTTTTGTCTTTGATACCTCCACAATTCCTTTCTTTTGTGACCTGATGTTTCTCTTTGTATAAATTCATGAATCTAGACGATGGTTAATACAATGAATTAATATAATTTCATTCTTGCAACTCTATTTTTCTTCTCTTTTTCAAGAAGTTTTGTTTCTTACTTTCTGGCAAGGTCTATATTTTTCTATTCAGAAAATTTAACAATTTTGTCAGCTTGGATCAGGTAACTTGAACTCACCTTGTCCCCACAGCGATCAAAATTGAATCAATAGCGATGTGATGCTCAAAGAGGTTTAGTGGTATACAAATTATGTAGTGAATTCAACTTTGAAAAGCCATGATTCTGAGTCTTGATCAGAAATTCATATTTCATAAGCGATTAGTATCCTAGAAACAACTAGAGCATCATGCTCTTATCGACCCAAGATATAACAAAGGCAATGATTTGAATAGGTTCATAAGTGGTGATTCTGATTTCATCTGCAGATCGTATTTTGGTCGAAACCAAATTTGAGTCACCCAGGGATCTTACCTTTGATAGTGACTTCATTTGAAAGTAATAAATTCAAACTCCCAAACTACATCAAATTCATCTTATATCTGTCAGCAATTTAGAAGAGGTTGTGATCATTATATACTGAGTTTGACAAGGTGGCTTAGGTGATATTCAGTGTTGCACTTGTATAGACAATGATTCATACTTGTTAACAATATTTGAAACCAAGATCAATTTTGACACAATGGTCATCATTGGGTAGAAAAATTAACTTTATTAACAAAACTCCCCAACCAGATTGGTTATTATTGGTGAATATCTTATTAGAAACAAAAGAAAGATAGTGAATTCATATAGAGGTGACAACACTATTTTTCTGGTGGCAACAAATTTACATTTATTTTGATCACTGTGTTTGATCAATATATCTATAAGAGGTAATTAGATCAGTATATTAGTAATCTCAGGTCTGAGATGAGCTTCTTTAGTCATCTTTGATCAAATTTTATCTTACACTGATTAGTTTTGTCTTATTCGATTATTGTATGATCTTGATTACAATTGCCTTCTCTATTTCATTTTGATTGTCTTAGAGTGTTTTGAAAGGATTTTTTTTTTTAAGATGATTATATTTAGTCAATGGTTGAATGCGTGACTTAGAATTACATGATTTTTATTAAGGTTTTTATGTCTAGATAATCGATTCCATATTCAAAAGAAAATGTTATCATGTCTAATGCTGACTTTCTCAAATCTCAAAGCTGTGTAATGGTTGGATTATGGCAGGTGCTTATCAAGGAGGAATATAATAGAGTCATCATTGAGTGAAAGATTGCATCACATTGGGGTAACTTAGGTGACACAAACCTTGGGTGCGCCAACATGAAGAAATTTCAAAGTATTCTTTACAACACTTGGCTATTAAGACTCAGGAAGGACAACTGAGAGGGCGGGTGAATCAGTTGTCAACAAGTTATATGAAATTATAAACCAAATAATAATTATTCCAACTTAAACTTAGTGTTGATGAACCAATATAACTTGTTGGTGAATGCGTATCGGTGACTATGCATAGGCCACTAACCATATTAGTGAACGATATTGTCGGTTCAGCAATAAACCAATAAAACCATAGTGCAAAAACAACAATATAGATCTCCAAGAAGATAATTATTGACATCAATGACAAAATCAATGCAACACATGACAAAGTCATCCATAATACCAACAATCTCCCCCTTTGGCATTGATGGCAACACTAGATGGAAAAACATCTAAATGCCAAAGACAAAATGCCAAAAACCAACAAACCAATCAATCTCCCAAAGATAGATCAATACAAAGTTTGTTATATAACCAAAAACCAAAATACATCTCTCCAAAGAATATATCTCTCCCTCAAGGAAGAATGTTTTTTCATAGATATCTCTCCCCCTTTGATATCAAATGCTAAAGTAGTTAATAATTCAAAACATAACATTCAACCAACTACTCCCCCAAAGAAGTAGCTCCCCTCCATCAAAGCCAGAAAAAGATTTTTTCATTTGTCCCTATTGGTTTGATGCCAATCTTCATTATCTAAGTCTCTACCAGTGGGGAAATTACCCCAAGATGCTCTCTAAGATATTCAAATGTTTCCTTAGGCAAAGAATTTATAAATATATCTACAATTTTCTCTTTAGTATTTATGTAAACCAATCTTACTTCATTTGCTTCAATATTCTCTTTTAGAAAATTGTACATAATAGAAACATGTTTTGTCTTAGAGTGAAATATCAGATTCTTTGATGTATCAATTGCTGCTGAAATATCACAATAAATGATTATTGATTCTTTGCATTTTATCTTTATATCCTTCAATATTTATTTAATCCATAATACCTGAGTGCAATTAGTTGTTGCTGCAACATATTCCAATTCTACTATTGAGAAAGATGTACAAGTTTGCTTCTTGCTTATCCATGAAATCAATTTGCTACCAAGAGAGAATGCACTACCAATGGTACTCTTGTTGTCATCTACATCTCTTGCCCAATTTCCATCGGTGTATGCACATAAATAAAAAATTTCATCCTTAGGATACCATAAACCAAGATTTACTAGGCCTTGTAGGTACCAAAAAATGCTTTTAACTACTGATTCATGATTTTCTTTAGGATTGCTTTGAAATATTGAAACAATACATATTGCATTCATTATATTAGGTCTTGTTTTTGTTAAATACAATAAACCTCCAATCATATATTTATACCTTGTTGGATTAATAGGAGCTGAATCATCCTTCAATGTTAATTTATCAATTGTGGTCATAGGAGCTCTTACTAGTTTGGAATTCTCCATACCAAATTTCTTCAAAAGTTCCTTCAAGTACTTTGTTTGACATATGAATATACCTTTATCTATTTGTGAAATCTATAAACCTAGAAATTTTTTATCTCTCCAATCATAAACATTTTAAATTCTTCATGCATCTTGTTACAAAAGTCCTTACATAATCCATCTTCACCTCCAAAAATGATATCATCTACAAAGACTTCAATAACTAAAATATCATCATTGGTAACTTTGAAATACAAATTGTTGTCAGCATTACCTTTTGTGTAACCAAGCTTCAAAATATATTTATCCGATCTAGCATACCAAGCTCTAGAAGCTTGCTTCAATCCATATAAAGCTTTCTGTAACCTGAAAACCATATCTTTATTATTTGTCAAAAAAAATCCATCAAGTTGTTTGATGTAAACTTCCTCTAGATCTCCATTCAAAAATGCACATTTTACACCCACCTGATAAACTTTATAGTTCTTATGAGCTGCAAACACAAGAAATAGTCTAATTGCCTCAATTCTATCTATTGGTGCAAAGGTTTCATTATAATCCATTCCTTCTTTCTGTGAATAACCTTTACAAACTAATCTTGCTTTGTTCCTGATTACCTCACCATCTTCATTAAGTTTAATTCTGTATACCCATTTAGTTCCAATTACATTTTTGTCTTTAGGCCGGGGAACCAATGTTCAAGTATTATTCTTTTCAATTTGTTCTAATTCATCTTCCATTTCTTTTATCCAATGTTCATTCTTACATGCTTCAATAACAAATGTCAGTTCAAATTGAGAAATTAAACATACCTGTTCATTTTCTAGTATTTCTCTAGTCATAACACCTTGATTCTTGTTTCCAATTATTTGATTCTCTGAATGATTCAATCTTACATACCTAGGTTTGTTTTGATTAACATTTAGAGGCTATTGTTCTTAAGTCACAATTGAGTTTTCAGATGATGCCAGTGTGAATGGATCTTCATTTTGTATTGGTGCAATCTATGTCAGTTGATCTTTAATCATTTCAACTACCGGTTCTACAGATCTTGAATCTCCTCTAAAGTGTTCATCGATCTTCACATTAGTACTCTCAATGATTTTCTGTAACCTTTTATTATAACATCTATATGGCTTACTTCTAGATGAATAACCAAGAAATATTCCTTCATCACTTCTAAGATCAAATTTGCCAATATAATCATCTCTTCTAATGTAACATTTGCTTCCAAATGTTCTGAAATACTTAAGAGTAGGAATATGACCGAACCATAGTTCATAAGGGGTCTTACTAGTTTCACTTTTGATGGGAACTCTATTAAGAGTATAAACCATTGTATTCATTGCTTCTCTCTAGTACACATGAGGTAGATTTGCTTCCATCAACATGGTTCTTGCTGCATCCAAAATAGTTCTGTTCTTCCTTTCCACAATGCCATTCTACTAGGGTGTCGAGGGTGCTAATAGTTGTCTATTTGTTCCATTCACTTCATAGAATGCACTAAATTCTAGATCTAAATTCTCCTCCTTGATTTGATCTTAAATATTTGATTTTCTTTTCAGTTTCATTCTCTACCATTGCCTTGAATATCTTGAATCTTCCAAAAGCTTTTGATTTCTCCTTGAGAAAAGTAACCCAACACATTTTAGAATAATCATCAATTATTAGCATAAAATATCTATCACCTTGCAGACATAAATCAATATGAATTAAATCAAGAATATTATTGGATTTCTCAGTAATGCTTTTAAATGTAGTTCTAACTTACTTTCCCATTTGACATTCCTTACATACCGGATTATGAGGTTTCATAATCTTAGATAAATCCCTTACTGCCTTAGTTGAACTAATATTTACAATGCAATCAAAATTTACATGACAGAGTTTTTTATGCCATAACCAACTTCCATCAATGTGTGCAATTAAACATGTCTTATCACTAGTATTCAAGTGAAAGATATTATGTTTAGTCTTATTATTGGTTACAATCTCCAATCCAATTCTGTTTATGACCTTGCATTTTCCATTTTTGAATTGTAACTAAAATCCTTTCTCAACCAACTGACCAACACTCAAAAGAATATTCTTTAAACCTTCTACATAATAAACATTGTTAGTAGTGTGCTTACCATCCAAAGATATAGTACCTTTTCCTTTGATTAAACAAGCTTTATCATCTCCAAACCTTACTAGACCTCCATGACTTTCCTAAAATGATATGAATTTTCTTTTATCACCAGTCATATGATGCAAACATCCACAATCTATAATCCATTCATCCTTTTCTTCAATTTTTGTTGTCAGTGCCTTATCTACCGGTTTGATAATAGGTTTCGGTTACCCTGATACCACTTGTTACAAGTGCAATTGTCATTGCACCAAAAGATCGACCTGTTAATACTTGATACAACCACTAGAATTATAGAATCCACATGAGGTGGTTAATGATGAATACTAAAATACTAAGAGGGGGGTGAATTAGTATGCCCAAAAACTTAACCAAACTCTTAAGCAATTTTACTACAAACCCGTACAGTAGTTTAAACAACAAATTGGTTAAAACACAAACAAGCCAAATAGTGAATAGAGAATTCACCCACAAAAGAACAATCACCATAACACAAGATATTTTGATGTGGAAACCCAAATGGGAAAAACCACGGTGAGTAAAACTCACAAGTCTACTATCTACAGAATAGTAACCAAACCGGTTAAGGCCTTACAATGTTCTTCACCAAAACAGATCTTGTAAGGAATCCAAATCTTTGTTAGGAGATAAGTCTTATTAAATACTACTGTTAGGATTCCCATAGATACTGAGTGGGGGGGGTGAATCAGTATCTGATTGGTAGGTAGAATTTCTTGACTT
Source organism: Cryptomeria japonica (assembly GCF_030272615.1). Taxonomy (NCBI): domain Eukaryota; kingdom Viridiplantae; phylum Streptophyta; class Pinopsida; order Cupressales; family Cupressaceae; genus Cryptomeria; species Cryptomeria japonica. The sequence continues at coordinate 867,847,403 of NC_081414.1, forward strand.
AAAACATGTAGAACAAATTAAAACTATGTACTGGTAAGTAGAAAATAATGCAATAAACAGAGATAGAAACAACCACATGAAAAACATACCATAACACAAAGATTAAACGTGGAAACCCAATGTGGGAAAAACCTCAGTGGAATTTGTGACCCACAATATTCACTTACTGGCCAATAAGAGAATATTACTACTACAAGAGGGGCCTACACATGTAGGAAGGCCAAGTTCCTAGAGCTCACTACTCGAAAACAAAATAGGAAGTCTCATTGACTTACAAAAATGGATTATATAAATCCAATGTCTTGTACTTCTTCAAAATAGCATCTACTCTGCTAGATCCAGTACCGGTTTCTGCTCTTCTTCTTACATAAACCCTTAACCTATAATTCACATAATAGGTCTACCTTATTTTGCCTAATTACATTCCTCCATGCATACATAATTGTTCTATAATGATCTCTTATATATATGAGTCATTTACAATTTTGCAAGTCGGCTTAAAATGATTTTACAATAATAAAAAAAAAAAATTATAAACAAAATTCATGTTGGCCTCTATGCTGGTATGCTTCCTTTCACTGTCGGTGTCGGTAGTCTAAGTGTCAGTGTAGAGTATGATCTTGCTAGTGCCAGTGGAATGCCTTGCTAGTGTCATAGGATTGTAAGGTTGTCATCAATGACAAAACCTTCAATCACCTACAATGTCTCATTGGCGTGTGCATATGCAAACAACTGCCCTATTAAAGGATTTTAGATCCACAACTATGAACCACCTTGTTAGAGGATTTACAATAGGCTTGACTGGACCTATCTGGTTAAGGGTTTCAGACTTGTCAAAGAGATTAGTAATAAACAAGTGAACGATCTAGAAAGTAGCATAGAATGCTTGATTAGATCCTTGACTACACTCTGTTAATGCATTATAGTATTAGTTCAGTCTTCTATCCTTTGCACGTTCAATCTTTATCGCATGATGCCTCTCTATCAACTTCACTCTTCAATACACATACACACATACATTAAAACCCTAGACATGATGTCCTTAAATAGGAAGCTAATTTCATATCGGTCCAATGAGATTGGATTACAATTTCCTAGGTTCAAAGCATTTAGACACATTTGGTAACATGACACAAAAACACCACCAAAGTGTCAGTGGATGATAACTCATCACACTATACAAGTTTACAAGTTGACTCACTGCATTGATGTCAGTGGATGATAGCTCATCACACTTTATAATTATACCGGTTTAAAATAGTATACCAATTACTGGTTAATGAACAAAGATTGGAAAACTGGAACATAGTGTTCCAATCAAAAAGATTAACTACCGCTTGGGGTCCTCATTCCGCTTGAGGTCTTCATACCACTTGATGTCTTCATATCACTTGAGATCTTTAGTCATGCTTTGATCGGTAAGCTTCTTCTGCAAAACACTGATAGTCTTCTACAAACAAAGACTATACATACAATGACATATAATACCAGTGTGAATAATACAACACCTATTATCAATGGAGAATAACTCATACATAAAATAAGTGTCTGTCCATCAATGACAATCACAACTAAACATGCCAAAAACCACCTCAACTAAGTACAAAACATTATCAAAATGCCAAAAATCTCCCCCTTTGGCATTGATGGTAGCACTTAGGAAAATATTGACATCCAAGTGCTTTCAAAACAAAAATAGATGTCATAATCAAAATTGCTCCCCCTAAGCATATACACTACTCCCTTTGCCAAAATTAAAAGCATGTGCAAAATAAATGCTAGTCATAAAATTTTCATGACAAGATACTACTTCCCCTTTGCCAACAATGACAAAGTAAAACATGCCTCAGAAATTGACCAAAAGCATATTACATAATCATGAAAACAAATTTAGATCACTATGACTAATGGGATCAACCTGTTTAGTCTAATCTTTACCTCTGGTTGCCTTGGGAGTCTGACCTCCTTCATTTTCCTTGAGATCTTCTTGACTCTTCTTCTTCTATTCTTCTCCTCCTTCTCCTTCTCCTCTTTCTCCCTCTCCTCTTTCTTCTGTTTCTCCTTCTCCTCTTTCTCATGTTCTTGTTTTTCCTTCTCCATTTTTTCTTTCTCAAGTTTTTCCTTTTCTGCTTTCTCTTTCTCTAGTCTCTCTTTCTCCATTTTCTTTTTCTCTACTTTCTCTTTTTCCAATTTCTCTTTCTCTATTTTCTCCTTCTCTGTGCTCTCTTTTTCCGCTATCTCCTTATCAGCTTTCTCCTTATTGGCTTCCTCTAGTTTAGAATCTTCAGCATCTAATGCATCCACATCAATAGGGTTATTTTGTTCAGTTACTCTTTCACCCTGATTATTGAACATTTCATCTAGTTTGGATGTAGATAGGTCAGGCTCTTTCTTAGCCTATTGAGTTTCTTCAGATACCTTCTACATGTTGACAACTTCTTTAGCCTATAGATGGGTGTCTTTATCCACCTCAAAGACTTTACCTCCAAGTAACTAAAGTCTTCTCTTTCGCATGAAGAAGATGCCTTTGTACCAATTAAGAAGCTCAAATAATTCAGAATTAGAGGCATCTGGAAAATATTGAGCAAAAATTTGCTCCCTAATTTCTTGATCCTTTTTAATGACAATGCACCATTTATTATCCAAATAATCATATAAAGAATTAGAAACAATAGACTTAATATCGGTTTGTGACCGATCATTATCACATAAATATTTAATGACGTCTAGCTCTACCTCTTCCTTTTCAATATCGCTAAGATCATCAAAATAATCTTCTAGATCATTAAGAACTTTCCTTCTAATATTCTTCATAATCCTTTGAAAATGTATCATAGGTTGGTCAGAAGCAACATGTATATTTATTAGTGCAAAGGTTGTAGGTACATTAACGATTGTCTTCATCATCTTACTTGGTTGCCTTGTCTTCTTCATTTCTACCTCCGGTTCAGTGTCTTCTAAATCCGATGTATTATTCTTGGTTTTTCTCTTCCTTTCAAATACCTTTGGTAGAATGACCTCTGGTTTCTTTTTGGCTAGTGACCTCTTGGTCACTTTAGGACTGGCAACATATGTAACTAGTGCTGATGCTGATGGCACAACTTTCCTCTTCTTCTACTTTGGTACTTCAATAGGTTTGATCCTCTCTAGGTAAGTACCGGTCCTCTTCTTCTTTGGTTCAATTGGTGAAGCAAGTAGGGTAGAGGCATACCCTGTGAGTATATCATTTACCACTTCATAGCCCATAGGCTCAACTTCATCTTGTCTAGGCTCAACCACTTCCATTATGCAATGATCCACTTTGATTGTGAAACAGATATCATTTTCATACTTTTTAACCAGATCACTTGATATTCTTATTCTCTGGTTCATCTTCAATCTGAACTCATCAAAATACCTGTTCAAAGTCTTCGGATAAGCGAATCTCACTACTTGCAGACTCTCCTTGATTTGTCTTGAAACTGATAGGTCATTTCACCATTGAACATCACCAACTATTGGAAAATTCCATTGAAAATAGAAAAACAAACCAACAAGCAGTTGACTGAACTTCAACTTTAGTGCCTTGTCCTCTTTGATGGATTTCAAATTCTCCATGAGTTTTTTTTGCATGTAGGTAAATAAGTCATATTCTGCATCTTCCTTGATCATCCTATAAGTGGCATGCACTGCAACTGTAGGAATAGAATTCATTCTACTAGCATAGAATACTCTATACCCGATCACCATGCACACATACTTCACCAAGTCATCTCTTGTGGTGTTTACAGTCATTGCCAGCTGGTCACTCATAGAACCGGTGAGCTCTGTCACTTTGACTTTTGTGATCTTGCGAAGAATAGGGATTTCTCCAACATGGCAAAAACTAGTCACAACATGCATTACCTCCTGTGTGATATCATGGGTTCACTCAAGATACATCTTGTCACCGTGAACCCTACGAAGAATGATCCTTATATGATCTTTTGTGAATTCCTCAAGAAAATATACTGCATTGTGGAATTTCTTTTTCTCAATCACTTTGTACTCTGGTTTAATCTTCTTATCATCTCAATAGAACAAACTCAACTGGGAGTGAATCACTAGAGACCCTAGGTCTTCTAGTTTGCAATCAATGTATCCTCAAACATCTGCTTCGATAATGACTCCAGCGAGAATGTGAGATAGGGCATTATATTTCACCTTCTTCCTAAGAAACTCAGATGACTCCTCAGGTTCAGTAGATTTAGAAGGGATTTTGGATGTAGAGGCCATGTCTAAATAATTTTGAATGATTAGAGTGATTCGACAAAAAATATCTTTTCACTCTGAACTAGGGTTCACCAATGTCGAATTTGAACTAGGGTTTGCTGATGTCGAGCACAAGACACTTCTTGAAAAGCTTGTTTTACCACTCTGACCTCCACTCTAGATAACTTGAAATGGCTATAAAATCTTGTGCAAGATTTATTTTTAGATTTCTTCAAATGCAAGATTGATCGCTCTTGTTTCACTTCTCAAGATAGAAAAATTCTTATTTGAAAATAGGTAGGTAAAAATGATGACAAAAGTCACTTTTAAACATGCTCCTACCTACCACAATAAATGCATCACCGATAAGGTACAAACCCTAACTTTACCACTTCATTTCTTCTATCGGTTAACAAGTAACCAATACCGATAAAGACACTTTACCGATATACACCAGGGGTGTGAAACATTGTTACTAATATGTTCCGCCTTAATCTTTTCAAAGCTTAATTTGTGGGGTCTCCAAACTCGGTGCGGAAATTGGTACATCTTGTGGCTTCTCTTCATATTTCTTCTTCCAAATTTTATTCATATTAGCCTTAACGATTTCAACATCAACCTTTCCTTCTGGGTCAATCGGTATGTCTCCCGATTGATTCTTTCTCAGTCTTCATGTTTTGGCATTCCACACTCCAATGAGAACTAAAGGTTTTTGAAGGTGTTATCATTGATGGAAACCTTGTAGTCTTTAGGTTTCCTAGAAGGCACAACCACCAGCAGGCACTTCACCAGTAGCAACAACATTGTTCACCAGCACCCCAGCCGACAGGAACAGACCTTTTGTATATTGTATTTAATTGTAACATCTTTTTGTAAAGACAACATGGCATATTGTAATAAGACTCATATATGTATGAGATCTTGTAAATCATTTTGATATGTATGTATGGATAGGACATGGATAGAAGATGAATAAGGTAGTAGTAACAAGTGAATATTAAGGCAGATTTTGTATAAGGTTATGGTCATAGTATGAGCTTAAACTGGTACTGAATTTGGCATAGAAGATGCTATTTTGTAGTAGTACATTATATTGGATTCTCATAATCCATTTTGTAAGTCAGTGAGACTTCCTTTTTGTATTTGAGCATGGAGCTCTAGGCAGTTGGCCTTCTTGCATGTGCAGACACCTTATTGTAAGTAATATCCATTCATTGGCCAGTGAGTGAATATTGTGGGTCACAAATCCCCCTGAGGTTTTTCCCACACTGGGTTTCCTCACCAAAAATCTTGTGTTATGGTGTGCTTTCTATGTTGTCTTTATTGTTCATATTTACTGCATTAATTCATGTTTACCGATACATTGTTTCGGAATGCAAAATACTTAATAAGGTCAAAAATTCTTTTAACTAGTTAGATACTGATTCAACCCCTCCTCTCAGTATCTTTGGGACTATCATCAATCCTAACAATTGGTATTAGCACTTGGTCCTCTATTTCCAAAAGCCTAATAGCTTGAGGAAGATTCTGACACTGGTAAAGATGGGAAACTTGAGAAAGCAATTAGAAACAACTCTTGTAGACTTTGGTGCAAAAAAGTTGAAGAATATCAAACTTGAAGATGATCTGAGGACTGCACAGGAATTCATTCAAGGACTTTAGGAAAATCTCACTATTGCTAGAAACAAAAGAAAATAACTTCATGAGAAGATGCAAAGTGATGATGATGAAAAGGAAACTCTTAATGACCTTGTGAACAAATTGAGGCAAGAAAATAGTACTATGAGGAATGAAATGCAAGATATGACCATGAGGTTTTGTAAAGACATTGAAGATAGAAAGAAGAATGAAGATGACTTGACTAGGAGACTCAATGATGCTGGAAATGAAAATCTAAGACTCAGTCATGAAAATGATATGTTGAAGACAGATTTGATGCACATGCAAAATGATAAAACTGAACTTATGAGACAAAAGGGAATTTTGGGAAATGAGTTGGCTACTGCAAATCAACATAAAGAGAAATTCAAGAAAAGTTCAAAAGAACTTGATGATATGTTGAAAAGTTAGAAACCTAATGGAGATACTAATGGACTTGGATTTTAAGTTGGTGAAAGCTTTGGTACTGCAAACAATCATGATCATAGTAAACCGGTAAGACAACCTAATGCTTACAAATTTAATGGGAAATGCTTTAACTATAACAAGTATGATCATAGAGAAAATCAGTGTAGATCTAGAAACAATCAGAATATTAATGCACCCACTGGTCAATGTTCCAAATGCAACAAAATTGGTCATAGTTTAGAAAACTATAGAATGAATGTCAGATGTTATGTTTGTGAAATATTTGGACAATTATCTAATCAATGCAGAACACATATTGGCATAGGATATGGAAAGGCTATTCAGAAGAATAATGTGACTTGTTATGATTGTAACAAGATTGTACAAATTGCAAAATTTTGCAAAAGTAAGGCATCACCGATAAATAATAAAGGACCTAGCTTGAAAGGCAAAGAGAAGGTAGATGAGGTAAAGCAATAATTTTCAAAATAGTGGATTAGAAAGAGAGATCAAAATGTTGATGAGACTATTCCTTCACCGGTAGAATAGAGTATTACTCCACCGGCAAGAGATTCTCCATTGAACTAAAAAGAAACCTTTTAGGGGTATGGCAACAAGTTGAAAATCATGCAAGTTTACCCTCAGTTGATGGTGAGAAGATGAAACTCTTCTCTACCGGCAGATGTGTTAAGTTTCACTTAACCGACAGGAATTTATTGTGGTTGTTGGAAGAAATGACATTATAAATCAGTTTTTTTCCCTCTTTTTCATTCACTGAGCATTCAAAATTCCAAAGAGTGCAAAAATTTGAGCGAAGGAATCCAAAGCCAGAAGTGAAGCAAGTTCTTTCAAGCACTCAAACCTATCAGGCAGATTAAGGTATTTATCAATGGCTTCCTCCTCTACTCTAGAATTTATTGCAAACCCTATAGTTGTGGAAGTAGTTAAACGCCCTAGGCCTATTTTCAAGATTATCCCCGAGATAGAAAAACAAGATGATACCCTAGGAGCTTTTTCAAAAATTCCAAAAGGAGTTGCATATGCAGAAGACCCTAGAATCTATATTCATTGCCACATTGAGGAATTAGGTTTAGAGAAAATAATGAAAATGTATAAAAATGTTATCTATGATGAGAGTGGAATTGTGAAACCCGAACATAAGGTTATTGAAACTTTAGGTTTTGTGGAAATCCTTGACATCCTAAAATTTCCTGAGGTAGTAAGGATTGTGCTTACCAGAGTTCATGGTAAATTCTTTTGGCTAGAATCTATTTGTAAAATCTCTAAGGAAGTAGTTAGGGTAGTGACTAGCTTACCCTCCACCAATAATAGGCCAGATAAAACTAAGAAGGTTTCCAATAACACTGTAATGGCATTAACATGACCAACCTATGATAGAAGATCCCTGAGAGTGAATGATGTTAATGATAGGATTCCCAAAGATACTGAGAGGGGGGGGGGTGAACCAGTATCTTACCGGTTAATAAATTTACTTCAATTTAAAACATGAAAAGCATATCAATACTCTCTACTAGTAAACAAAAATAGTGTAGTAAATAGAAATAACAACAACCACATAAGAAGCACACCATAAAATAGTGTTTTAACGAGGAAACCTGATATGGGAAAAACCTCGATGGGATTTGTGACCCACAATATTCGCTTACTAGCCAATAAGTGAATATTACTCTTACAATAGGGGCCTGCACATGCAAGAAGGCCAAGTGCCTAGAGCTCACTACTCAAATACAAAATGGAAGTCTCACTGACTTACAAAATAGATTATATAAATCCAATGTCTTGTACTACTTCAAAATAGCATCTACTATGCCAGATCCAGTACCGGTTTATAGCTCTGCTTCATACATAAACCCTTAACCTATAATTCGCATAATAGGTCTACCTTATTTTTGCCTATCTACTTCCTTACAAATGTTCTATAATGATCTCATACATATATGGGTCATTTTACAACTTGCCAAGTAATCTTACAATGATTTTACAATAAATTACAAAATATCTTATCAACAAAATTCCTATCGGCTTCTATGTCAGTATGCTTCCTTTCACTGCCAGTGTTCGTGGTCTGTGTGCTGGTGTAGAATTTGACTTTGCTAGTGCCGGTGGATTTCCTTGCCAGTGTCATAGGATTGTAAGGTTGCCATCAATGACAAAACCTTCAATCACCTACAATGTCTCATTAGAGTGTGCATTTGCCATCAATCTCCCCCTTTGGCATTCATGGCAACACTCATGAGAAAAATGTGTTATCCCAAAAAAAGAATCTGCCAGAAGTGTCTAAACAAAAATGTGTTACCAAAAATATGTGCTCCCCCTGAGTTGATGAGTCTTTTGCTGATTATTTTTCTCATTACCTCTACTCCCCCTTTGGCGTCAATGACAAAGGTTGTCAAGGTACAATTGATAGTGTGGTTTCCTACTTCACCCTTGGAACTGGTTGGTTACAAACTGAAAGAGATCTACCAAAACCAGATTCAGGCTTTCAAGAAACTTTTTGCTATCTTTTATTGTGGCCTCTATCCTCTAAACTGTACCAGTGAGGTGTTTTATTTTCTCTGTCGGTGTTTTCTATCCTTGAACCAAAGCATTTGATATTTCTTTCCTTAAGGATGCAAGGTAGTCCAATTTTGGACTTAGTCTACATTTAAGATCTTTAGCCATATCTTTTATTCTTTCCTTTTCTCTTTCCAACTTTAATAGTTCTTCCTCAAAACTGTTATTTTCTATTCAAAAACTGATAGTGGTTCAAGTGAATTAATGAAATTGTCAGCTAGTTGATTTATTTCCTCTTGTATCTTGCTGATCTTTATCTATATCTACTATCAAAAAGTTAGTTTTACAAGTATCTCTATACAAAGTTTTGAATTCTTTCAATGTACTACATAGTTCTGGTAGAAGTGTGTCAAACTGCCTTGTACACTTCTTTCTTTATTCCTCAAATAATTTGTGTTTTTCCTTCTCTAATCTTTCCTTGAATGCTTCCTCTTTTATTTGTTCAACTGTCATAGTGTTTTTAGTAATATACTTAGACAAAGTGTCAAGTTGAATTAAAGAATCTTTATTATCTACATTACATTTTGGAGCTATCATTTTCAAAATTGGAATTGTGTCACCAATTGCTTTGTATGCTTGTGAGCTACACTCTATTATCTTTTTGATGGAACCCAAAAGAACTTCAGTCACATTTGTTGATTTGGATCCTCCTATGGGTGTACCAGATGCTTGTCCAATAGTTTTTACAATCTCTAATCCACCAATGTGAGTAACTACTTTGCTTGTAGTGACCTCTACTAGGTCAGTTTGTGTTTCCATTTCTTTAAGCAAGGGTTTTGGTTGCTCATCTATTACCAATGGCACTGACTCTATATTAACATGTTGCTATGATGGAGCCTGTTGCTCTGCTTGTTTTTCTATGTTCCCATCTATTACCAGTGGCTCACTAGCCATATTTATCTTTCCAGTTGTGTCCTTATCTACCACAATGTTAACTTTCTGAGTATCAATCTCAACTGTGTATAATACCTCAGAATTGGGATTGGTGTCCTCTTGTGGTATATCCATACTCTCATTAGCCAATTGATCTTCAAGTGGTAGCTACTGGTGGAGTATCTAGAGGTGGTGGGGGTAGATTATCTATTATTTTTATGCTCAGTGGTCCACCAACCTTGCCTTTTCCCTTGTCCTTACCTTTTTGATATACTTTGATAGGTTTGGGATTTCTATATTATTCCTGTTTTTCTTTCTCAACAAGAAATATGTCCCATGCATTTGTAGTTTCCTCTGCAACCTCATTCACTCTACCAACCATAAGTGCTATATGCCAGTGTGTAGTTGAGAATACTGACCGGCTAGCCTCTGCAATCAGATCATCTATCTCCTTTGGTGAGTTAACAGGATAAACAAAAAGTAGTTTTTCAACTTTTATTTTCTTGTCAAGCTCTACAATAGCTTTCCTTCTAGCTTCAAGTCTTCTGAACAGATCTGCTAGTAATTCATCCACAACTTGCATTAGAAATTTCATATAAATATCCAAGTTTATAATTACACTATTTTCAACTTTCTCCTTGTCATCAACTAATAATGTATCATATAATTTGTTGATGTTCTTAATCTTTCCATCCTCTGTTATTTCTTCTAAAAGTTTGTCAATTGGAGCAATATTTTGTCGAGTCTTCTTCTTTGGTGTTACCTTCTTCCTCTTAGGAGTTATCTTCTTAGCTAGGGGCCTTACTGCCTATTGTTTTTGTCTGGTTCTTCTAGGTGAAGGTGTAGATACCGGTGAAGGTTCCCTCTTCCTCACAACTCTTTTAAATGCAGCTGGCATATCACTTTCTGAAGAAGTTCCTACTGGGGAGAGGTGAGTTTCTGGTTGTAGTGCTTCTAACTCATCTTCAATGATACTGGTTTGTTTGTGTACATCTTCTTTAATAGCCTTGGCCTGCCTTGATCCTCTTCTTACTGTTGCTTCTACCTTCTTTACTCTTTTCTTGGACTGGATTTGATTCTCAATATTTTCAGCATTTCCAAAAACTTCCTCAGTAGGTTCCTTGGGTGCTTCTAAGAGGGCTTTTGCATATGTTTCTATTATGTGGTCATCACTTTCATATCCCTTTTTAGTAACCCAAAATGTTCTTGGGATAACTGCCTCCATCCAAATTTCATCCTTCTTTATTACAAAATAGATTTCATTCTTATACTTATTCACAATAGCTTGTGATAATCTAACTCTGGTCTTCATCTGGGCCTTTAATGCCTGAAAGTACTCATTTATGTTCTTTTCTCTATTTTCTCCCATGTTGTTTAGTAAATCAGATAATTGTTTCCCTACCGGTATATTAAAACCAAGATTCTTGTTACCGATATCGGGCACCTATTTTGTTATATGTAGCATTAAATAGACAAGTAGGTTACCAAATCTAAATGTCCCCTTTTTGTCTTTCTTAATCTTTCCAAGATTATCAATAAGTTCATCCTTCAACCATTCACACACATCTATTTTTGCATTATCCTTGATTACATCATAAGCACTCTTTATGCATAAACTATAAACTAAATTTAAACTATTTACATGTGTATTTTTATAGCCTAAGATCATGCTAATGAATCTGACATTGATGTTTGTTACATCATTTACCCTTAAGGATCTCTTGTCAGATGTTGCACCTGTTAGATTCATCACTAGGTCATTCGAGACCTCTTTGTCTTATCAGGTCTATTACCAGTGGAGGGTAACCCTGTCATAGCCTTTATTGCTTCCCTTGTGATTTTGTGGACTGAGTCTAACCAAAAAAATTCACCATGTACCCTGCTTAGAACTATCCTTATAACTTCCTTAGGGAAATCCGGAATGCTAAGAATTTTAGTGAATCGTAGGGTTTCAACTATTTTGTGTTCAGGTTTCATAGTACCAAAATCATCATAGATTACAGTTTTATACATGCTTTTGATTTCCTCATCACCTAATTCTTCTATGTGGCAATGAATGTACATTCTAGGGTCTTCTACAAAAACTACTCCTTTGGGAATTTGAGAAAATGCACCAACATTATCATCCTTCTTAGCAATTTTAGGAACTAACTGAAATATAGGTCTAGGGCATTTGATTACTTCGACTACAGTAGGGTTTGCTATGAATTCAGGAACATATGAAGAAGCCATGATTATAAATAACTTTTTCTTCCTTAGGAATGATTGCTTGATGAAATGCTTCACTTCTTTCCTTTAAATTCCTTTGCTTAGGAGTTTTCACACTCTTCAAATGTTTGAATGCTTGGTGAAATGAAATTGGAGCCAAAAGCACTGATTTATAATGCTAATTTGCTAACCACCACATTTAATGTTTGTCGGTTAAGTAATCACTTAACTTTATCTGCCGGTATAGAAGTGATTTAAACTTCTCACCATCAACTAAGGGAATAATAGCATGATTTTCGTTATGTTGCTAAACCCTCAAAGTAATTTTCTTTAGTTAGATGAAGAGTCTTCTGCCAGTGGAGTGCTACTCTGTTCTGTTGGTGGAGGAGTATTCCTATCAACATTCAGTTCTGATTTCTTGATCCATTGTTTTTAGAATTCTTGTTTTAATTCTTCAACCTTTTCTTTATCCTTCAAACTAGGACCTTTGTTATTTACCAGTGAGGACTTGCTTCTACAAAATTTTGCAATATGTCCAATCCTATTGCAGGCATAACAATTCACATTGTTTTTCTGAATAGCTTTCCCATATCCTATGCGAGTTTGTGTTCTGCATTGATTAGATAAGTCTCAAAATCTTCCACAAACATAACATCTTATATTCATTCTACAATTCTCTGAATTATGACCAATTTTGTTGCATTTTGAACATTGACCAGTGGGTGTGTTGGTATTTTGATAATTCCTAGATCTACATTGATTTTCTCTATGACCATACTTATTACAGTTAAAGCATTTTCCATTAAATTTGTAAGCATTTGGTTGTCTTACCAGTTTGCTATGATCCTATGTGTTTGCAGTACCAGAGCTTTCACCAACTTCAAAGCCAAGGCCATCTGTGTCACCATTTGGTTTCTGATTCTTCAGCATGTCACTAAGTTCTTCTGAGCTTTTCTTGAATTTCTTCTCGTGTTGATTTGCAGCAGCCAATTCTCTTTCCAAGATTCCTTTCTTTCTCATGAGGTCATTTGAGTCATTTTGTGTATGCGTTAGATCTATCTTCAACATATCATTTTCATGGCTAAGTCTTGTATTTGTATTTTCAACATCATTCAGTCTTCTAGTCAACTCTTCTTCATTTTTCTTTCTGTCTTCAATTTCTTTACAAAATCTCATGGTCATATCTTGCATCTCATTCTTCATTGTAGTGTTTTCTTGTCTCAACTTGCTCATCAGATCACTAAGAGTTTCTTTTTCATCATTCTCATTTTCCATATTTTCAAAAAGTTCTCCTCTTATTTCTTGCAATGGTAAGATGTTCTTCAAGTGCTTGAATAATATCCTGTGCATCCTTTAGATCATCTTCAAGTTCCATATTTTTCAACTTTTCTGCATCATAGTCTGAGAGAGCTATTTCTAATTGCTGTGTCAAGTTTTCCATCTCTACTAGTGTCAAGATCTTCCTCAAGCTGTTAGGCTTCTAAAAATAGAGGACCAAGCTCTGATACCAATTCATAGGATTCCCAAAGATATTGAGAGGGCGGGGGTGAATCAATATCTTACCGGTTAATAAATTTACTTCAATTTAAAACATGAAAAGCATATCAATACTATCTACTATTAAATAGAAATAGTGCAGTAAATAGAAATAATAGCAACCACATAAGAAGCACACCATAACACAGTGTTTTAATGAGGAAACCCGATATGGGAAAAACCTCGGTGGGATTTGTGACCCACAATATTTGCTTACTAGCCAATAAGTGAATATTACTCTTACAATAGGGGCCTGCACATGCAGGAAGGCCAAGTGCCTAGATCTCACTACTCAAATACAAAATGGAAGTCTCACTGACTTACAAAATGGATTATATAAATCCAATGTCTTGTACTGCTTCAAAATAGCATCTACAATGCTAGATCCAGTACCAGTTTATAGATCTGCTTCATACATAAACCCTTAACCTATAATTTGCATAATAGGTCTACCTTATTTTTGCCTATCTACTTCCTTACAGATGTTCTATAATGATCTCATACATATATGGGTCATTTTATAGCTTGCCAAGTCAGCTTGCAATGATTTTACAATAAATTATAAAATATATTATCAACAAAATTCCTGTCAACTTCTGTGTCGATATGCTTCCTTTCATTGCTGGTGTTGGTGGTCTGTGTGTCAATGTAGAATCTAACTTTGCTAGTGTTGGTGGATTGCCTTGTCAGTGTCATAGGATTGTAAGGTTGCCATCAATGACAAAACCTTAAATCACCTACAATGTCTCATTGGATTGTGCATTTGCTAACAGTTAAAGATGTGAATGTTAGATTCATAAGAATGATCTTAGGATATAAAACTACCCATGCAAACCAACTGAACTCAGTTTCTAGGCTATGTATTAAAAGTACATATGATATGGTTAACAATGATGGAACGATAGATGTATGTGAGTGGTTAAAAGATGAATTAATAGACAATCTGAAAAAGATCAAAGGACACAAGAAAGGTACATTCTATTTTGGAAATCTCTTGGTATGTCTGATGCTATATCTCACAAAAGAGGTTCCTGATATTAGCAAGAAAGACTTTGGTTATGATATATCTGTAGGCAAACAATTGTTAGATATCTTCACCAATATGGGTACAAACAAGGACAACAATATCACTAAGTATTTCCAAGCCTTTAAAGAAAAAATGAAAACAAGAGAAAGATTACCACAAAGCATTGTAGACAAATATGAGAAGGAATTTTGTTTTGTAATTAAGAAGGATGAGATATGGATGGAGGCAGTTCTTCCTAGAACTATATGGGTGACAAAAATGGGATATGAGGCTAAAAGAAATATAATTGAAATATATGCTAAAGCCTTATTAGAGGCCCCTGGAGAACCAGAAGAAAAAGTTTTTGGTAATGTTGAGACAATAGAAAGTGGTGTGCAGACACTAAAACAAAGGAAGAAAAGTGAAAAATACATTAGAAGTGCAACCAAGCAAGTGAAGGAAATAAAGGAAAACATAATGAACATAACTGGTATCAAGGAGAGTGACTTAGAAGGATTATAACCTAAGGCTCATCTCTCACTATTAGTACTTCATCAGATAGTGAAATTCCTGCAGAATTTAAAAGAGTAGATAGGAAGAGAAAACCCTCACTGGTACCCTCTCCTACACCCAAGAAGACAAGGAAGAAACAATAGGTAGTGAGGCCACTGGCTAAGAAGCTGATACCTAAAAGGAAAAAGGAAAAATAGGTTATACCACCACTGGACAACCTATTGAATGAGATAACTGATGATGGTAACTTATCCAATGTGAGAAAAATTTATGATACATTCACTAATGAAGAAAAAGAAAGTATAGAGAATAGCATCATCTTACATCTTGACACATATAAGAAAGTTTTAATAGAAGTTGTAGATGATTTGCCTAGTGAATTATATATAGTGAATTATATAGGCGGTTAGATGCTAAAAGGTTAGCAATTATGGAGTTAGATAAGAAAATTAAAATGAAGAAACTACTAGTTGTACATCTGGTAAAATTTGTTGAAGAAATTGATGAACTAATTAGTGAAGCAAACATATTAGTCTTTGCTATGTTGGCAAATGCACACTCCAATGAGAAATTGTAGGTGATTGAAGGTTTTGTCATTAATGGGAACCTTGCAATCATATGATATCGGCAATACAACTATACCAGCACTGGCAACAATAGATTAACTCTACACCAACATACAGAACACCGGCAGTGAAAGGAAAAGATACTGGCACCCTGGCCGATAGGAATTTTGTTTATAATGTATTTTGTAATTAATTGTCAAATCATTGTAAGCTGACATGGCAAGTTGCAATATGACTCATATATGTATGAGATCATTGTAGAACATTTTGTAATAAGGATATAGGAAAAAATTATGCAGACCTAATATGCGAATTATAGGTTAAAGGTTTATGTATGTAGCAGAGCTAAAACCAGTACTGGATCAAGCATAACAGATGCTAATTTGAAGTAGTACATGACATTGGATTAGTATAATACATTTTTGTAATTCAGTGTGACTTCTTTTGTAATTGAGCAGTGAGCTCTAGGCACTTGGCCTTCCTGCTGTAGACACCTAAAAATGGTCAAACGCTTGCGAGGTCATACTTTAACAATTGTGCATTGCCTCATTTTAGGTTTTTGCATCACATTAACATTTCTCCTATGATTTGCACTTGATCTTTATCATTTGCGAGCATCAAGTCATTCTTCTGCATTCTTCAGTCATCTCGTCCTCAAATTTGGTCTTGTCGACAACATTATCCAATCATGATTTTGATCGATCTTATCTTGTTGCATCAATGTGTGTGCTAATTTGTCATCATTTTGGACATCGTCAATCCTAATTATGGTTTTTTCCTCCTGTCAATCTTGCGATCAGTTTGTCATCAATCATTGCTCTCTTATCAATTTTATCATCAATCTTATCATTTTGGACATCGTCAATCCTAATTAGGGTTTTGTCCTCTTTTCAATCTTATCATCTGGCGATCGGTTTATCAATCTTGTCGTTTTACGATCGATTTGTCATTGATCGTTGTCATGTTTGATCTTGTCATCTTGCGATCAATTTTTCATCGATCATGGTCATTTTTAATCTTGTCATCTTGCAATCCATTTTGTCATCGATTCTTGTCCTCTTGTCGATCTTGTCATTTTGCAATCGATTTGTCATCGATCGTTATCTGTCTCAATTATGTCAATTTGGATCAATTTGTCATTGTTTCTCGTCAATTGGCGCATTTCTCAATCAAATCATTTATCGCATTGGTCATTTATCAATTTAAAATCATGACATTAATTATCTTCAATCAAGACCTAATTGTCATTTTTGCACTTCTAATTCGTCTTCTAGGGTTTTATGATTTATTCATTTAACCTAATTTGTCATTTCTTCCTCTAGGATTACTAAATTATTTATTAATCCTAAGTCTTCTCATTACAATTAAATCTTTATTTAATTGGCTAATTATTCTTCCTCTTGTAAATTAATTAATAAATGACAAATTATTAATTAATTTACCTAATTTCTTCTAGTTCCTATTTTCCTATTTTTCCATCAATTTCTAATTCCTAATTTTCATCAATTTTAATTTTCTTAATTTCTAATTCCTTTTCCCTCCTATTTCATCTCCTAATTCTATGGGAATGACATTTCAATTTGTCATAAATTGTCATAATTGATAATCAATCAATTTTGACATAGAATGTGTCATAATTTGTCATCAATTATCAATCAATCAAATTGTGCATGGAAAGTGCATAATTTGTCATAATTTGTCATATTGATTTGCAATTTCCATTTGAATTGCATCATGCTAATCTTGTCATTTATCCAATTCTTCTATAAATTGGATGATTTTCTCCAATCAATTCCCGAATCCCTAATCAAACTATCGAACTTATGCTTCTAGTACTCTTGATCAACAAACCAATATCAATTTTGCTTTCAATTGTATGTTGTGCACTTGTAGGTGAGATCCACAAATCCGTTTGAAGAGGAAAGAAGAAAAATGGAGCCACATGGAAGAAGTATCCAAATCATCATCTGGTTTGCATGATATTTGCTTTTGAATGCTTTGTTTTTATGTCTCTATTGAGTGTGCTTAGGATTAGATCATTGCATGTTGTGTTTTTGTGATTGAGCTAATAATGATGAATATGTTTCTATTGCTTTGATGATTCCTAATTCCTATGCTACATTAATTGGTGAACCCGATGTGAACACTAACCATCTAACCCTTTAACTATGTTTTGGAGTGCTTTCATGTTGATTTTGCAGGCCAAAAACCCAAAAACAGGGTCGTGCAGGGTATTCTGGACACTTCTGTGCCTGTGTAAGACAATTTCTGCTTGTGTCAGACATTCTACACTTGTGTAGGGGACATTCTGCACTTGTGTCAGACATTCTAAGCTTGTGTCATGACTTCTGCGCCTGTGTAAAGTCCAGAACAGAGGTAAAAAATGCAGTGTTTACTTGAATTTTGTTGTGTTTTTGCATTCTGTTTTCTATGCTTTGGATTTTGGTACTAATTATCTGTGCAGAATCTTGGCATATGCATGGCAAAGATTACAAATCAAACTACTAACATGTGTTATGCAGAATTGATGGTCAAAGACAACAAATCAAACCTCTAACTTGGGTTTTGCAGGTTGCCTTGGAGAAACAACCAAAATTTTGTGTTTGTGTTTTTTAATTAGGCACTTAGTGATTTATAAATAGGTTGGAATGAACATTTGTTTGCTTTTATTGTTAAGTGTGACATTGGAGTAGGAGAGTATGCTCTCATCCTTCTTAGGGTGATCAGAAATCCAGATCTTCAATACCATGCTTGTGTTGTTGATTGTTTGTCACCCTTAGAGGGCCTGCCTTCCCGACCACTTTGCTTTTGCAAGAAAGTGATAATCATGAGAAGGGAATGACCCAAAGTGAGTACAGCTAGAATTCCTTGGCATTCTAACTCACTATAAAAAAATACCCGATGAGCAAAAGCTTTGAAGGAAGTGTTACGTGGGAATTGCAGTTACTTGGGAAGTGATGACCCTTGAACTCTTTCTCATATCAACATCTAAGTAGGGCCTCTTGGTCTAAATCATGCTTGCGTGACTACATTTGTTTGGTATCTTGATCGGCTTAATGTCTTAATCACGCTTGCGTGACATCAAGGAGTAATGCTTAACAGAAATCCTTACTACATACCTTGTTTTTAGAGGCCAAAAACCCTTCTAGTTGCTTGAGAAGGACAAATTTGGATACTTGGAAGAGATACTAAGTTCGCCATGGGGAGATTTCCATGGGGACTGATGCTTGGCTGCCCTGAGAAGTGAGTGCCATGGAGGGGAGCCCGTGGGGTCAAGCATCTATGTATTCTCCTTGAATCTCATAATGAGTCTACCTCTCAAGTACCTAATGTCTTTACCTACCATAAGAAATGTGGAAATGAGCATAATTGTCTTGATTCTAAGTTGTAATATCTTGTATTATTTGCTTGTCAAAAGTTGAATTGCATCCCATTTCAAAAAGCAAAACAAATTGATCCAACATAAGATTAAACACAAGAGACATTCATCCAATAAAAGTTCAACAAGGTTCAAAACACATCTTCCAACATGATTATCAAACATTGTTCAAAAACTTGTCTTAACATTTATGTCACTTACATTTAGGTTCATCCTAGGTTGCATTTTTCAAAGTCATTGTCAAGTATCAAGGTTAGATTTCACCTAAGTCATACTCCTTTGCATATCAATAAGCGCCATCCATTTTGTATGTGTCCTCTTGCATTAAAGTCATACCATTATGATACATTTGTATTTGCATACCTTAAGTCTCTTGCTTAAGCTTAAGTCATTGTCATATCATATTAGGGTCATTTGCATATTAAGTGTCCCTTTGCATATAGTGTCAAAACTAGGTCTTGTCATACTTGAGTAATCCAAATCTTTGATAAACCCTAAGTCATTGTTAAGAAGTCTAGACCTTATCAAATCTTTTGTCCTTTTGTCATCAATATCATTTCGTCAAACCTAGCTTAGTATCCAAGCATATAGGGGAGACATTGTCATCTTGTCCCTTTTGTCACTTGGTCCTTTTGTCCTTCGAGGTCTAGACATCATTTCAATTTCCTAAGGGTCTCTTTTAGATTTGCATTCATAAGTTTGTCAAAATCTTCAAAAACAACCAAAAACATAGATTGCATTTTCATTTATTTAGTTTGCATTTAGTTGCATATCATATATTATCTTTGAAAAAATTCTAAAAATATTGCATTTGCATAAGTGACATGTCTATTGAAACAAGGTTCCAAGCACCAATGATGCAACAAAGTTTGACATATCAACCGATAATGCAATCACAATTATATCCAACCCAACAACAAGGCAATATTGGTCAAACTTTTCATGATGATGTAAATGTCCAAATACAAAAACTAGAGGAGAAGCTAGCTCAAGAAAATGAGATATTGGAACAAAGAGTGAAAAACATTCAGAAGAATAGATCACAAACATCCAAAATGTTTCAAAAATTTCAAGGTCGAAATCCAAATATTGAGCCAATTGATGTAAGATCTCTTCTTGAACGCTCAGACATACCAGCTCTCCTCTCCCAAATAGAGATGATGAAACAATTACAAGAAAGGAGACAACATCAATTTCAACATTATGTGCCTCCACAACAAGAACAAGAAGGTGTTTACTATCAATCAGATTTTCAACCAATATAACCAATGGTTCAACCTATTGTCCAACATATACAACCAACACAACCAATGGTCCAATTTCAACAATATGTCCAACCAACTATACAATGTCAACAAATAGTCCAACCAATGGTGGAATATCAACAAGTTCAAGTTCAATCAACATATCAATGTCAACAACCGCAACCAAACATTCAAAAACAAAGGTTGCAGCACACACCAACCCAAGTTTCAAACATGTTGGAACAATTGAACCAATTCCAAAATCAAAACATGACATCAAACCAAGACCAACTCCTTGCCAAACAAGTTCAAATCCCAGATACAACTATGTCAAAACCTCGAAAGAAAGGAGGCTTTATTGCAAGGCTCTTGAGGAACCTACCAAGTGAGTTTATTGAGGAAGATCAAGATAATACACCTATGTCTAGCAATGCCTCATCCCCCGATAAACAAATTGACTCTCCAGTGGCATCTATCCCTACATCTTTAGAAATTTCACAAGAACCTTCCATATTGTGCTCATCAAACAATGCACCCAAGGATGCAATTATCCAAGAGCTATCCATAATTGATTGCCAAGATAATCCAATTCATGATGCACATCCTTGTCATGTTTCAAAAATACAAGAGCCAATGCCACCATGCACTTTATTGCCATTACCTGTTTTAGAGGACCCCATTCGAAGTCCCTCTTCCTCATGTTCAAGCATTGATTCCATGACAGAATCCATCACAAATGTTCAAAGTGCATCCCCTTCGTGCCAAATCATTGATTCCTTGTCAGAATCCTCCATGCATATCCAAAGTCCAACCTCATGTCAAGAGGATAATTTAGAGCATGAAGAAATGTGTCCTAAAGAAAATCAAGATCAAGATCCTGAAACCTTATCATCCCATCCAATTGTTGACCAGGACCCCATGTTCCCACACACTCACGATGATTCTCCTATTCTTGTCCATCCTATCCAAAGTCCTATTGACATTCCACTCCCCGAGCAAGATCAAGATATTCTAGTCCACCCAATCCCAAACGATCCCATTCCATTTCATGAACACGATGTTCTTTCAAATCCCATTTGCATTCCACTTCCTAAGAAAGATCAAGATATCCCTTCCATCCTTTCTGATGATCCCATTAAAAGTCAAGAGCAAAGAACCTTTAAAGAGGATTCCAATGATCTTCCTCCTTGTCAAGATCAAATTATTCCTTCAGATCCTCCACAAGTTCCACTTGTTCCTCCATCTCCATGTCCTAATCCAGCATATACACTCCAAGATCGCATTTCTTTTGATGATCCCATTATTTCTCCCATTCCATCTCTTGAAGAGCCTACCATTGAACCATGTCCACTACAAAATCCTAATCCCCCTCATGATCCTAATACCCCTCATGATCCTGATACCCCTCATGATTCTAATGTGTCAGTGCAAGATGTTCATGAACCCTTGACATGCATAATGGGTTCTTCCACTTTGGTGCAATCCGATCCACTTCAAGATCTCATTATTTCTCTCATATCATATCCACCACTTAATGGACTCGCGTCTTCTTCCCAAAAAAAGAGTATCCTACAAGTCAAGATATTCATAAAGGAAAAAGAGTAGATCTCCACAAGCAAGCATCCCTTCATGTTAAAGAAGATCTTAAGGGTCATGTCTACACAACTCACTCTCAAGACATTGGTATCCCTCCATCAAAATCAAAACATACCCCTTCCCCATCATACCTTCCATCCATCTTAGGTCCGTATATCCCTTCATCCTCTATGCAAGGTCAGCAAAGGCACACATCTTTGAGAACCTTCTAGTCATCCAAAAGAATTTCACTTCATTCATATCCACACCAACATTCATTCCCTCTTCCAAGCAATTTGGATGCCAAGTATAAGCATCATAAGTCTAGCAATCCACATGTACTCAAGGATCAACATGTCCAATATAATCGACATGTCAACACAAAGAACAATATGATCTATAAAGAAAAAGAAATATCCAAAAGGTCAGAAAGGCCCACTAAGAAAAATAAAGCAAAGTCAAAATATATATGGGTTCCTAAATCCCTTGTGCAAGCAATGCACTCCAAGGAACCACAAAACCATGAAAAATCAAAAACCATGTGGATCCCTAAGAAGCTCCTTGAAGCACAAAAAGAACAACCTAGATTGGCATCTAAAATTGCTGTTCCTCCATCCAACCCTCTCAAATTTGTTCCTCCATCACCTTCTTCATCCATTTTGGGCCCTTATGTCCCAAAATCCCAAGCTATTCCTCCATCCAAATCTCACAATCTGAGATACATCTTTCCTCCATCAGTCCATCACCCCTCAAGGTGTGTGCCAATGTCGATCTTGCCAACATTTCCATCCACTAAAGCCCAATTCTTCCAATACCCTATCCATTATCCGATGCATATTTTTCATCCTTCGATCCCTTTGATCCCATCTTTTGCATAAATCCTTGCCTTAGTTTCATCTTATTTTCCATGTCCTTATCCTACCAACGTCTTTGAGCATACTTTTAAAGGTCATGGTCCATTTTTTTTAAAGCTACTATCCAAACAAAAAGACGCTTGAGTCCTTCTTCCATCCCCTATCATGTGTCCATTTTCTATTGAAAAAGTAAAAAATCAAAAAAAAAAAGTTGAAAAAAATAAAAAGGACAAAAGAAAAAAAAAAGTAAAGAAAAATAATTCGTCCACTGGTGAAAACCTGGCAAACAGGCGCCTTGGGCAGTTACCATGATGAAAACCTAGCAAATAGGTGTCATGCGTAATTTATGAACTTCTTGTACACCACACTTGGGGGTAGATCTCTTCCTTCATATCCTCTTTCCCTTCATTATCCTATCATACCAGGTCATTACCCTTCATATCCTATTGTCCCTCATGTCCAGTTTCCCTTTCCACCTTTGATCTTGACAAGGCTGAGGATCTTCATGAGCATCATGCATCTTGCTTGCAGCTTTTAGTCCATCATAGCTTTTGGTCTTTATCCATTTTCTTATTACAACCTTTCATCCATATTCCCTAGCTTATTGCAACTTTTTGCCACTATCCCTTAGCCAATCCCGACCTTCAGTCCATGTCCCTTATCCATTCTTGGTTGCTTATCCTATCTATATCTTATCACTATCCATACACTCTTTTTCATTCCTTGATCTTGATCTGACATGACACAAAATTTAAACATGTTTTTCAAAAACCTCTTGACATGTCCCTCATCCCATGTTCCTGCTTTACATTGTCATATCCAATCTCTTGTCCCATCATGCAATAGCCCTTGGAAATTGCATCTGTATTGTCTCCATAATAAAAGGCCTTTGTCTTCCCTCTATCCACCATCATTTTAGCAAGCCTATTTATTCACCTATCATATTCCTTGCCTTGCTAGACACTGGGGGCAAAATCTCAAAAAAATTGAAAAATGTCCTGAAATAAAAACAAAAAAATTAAAAAATGTCCTGAAAAAATCTTCAAAAAACATTTAAAAATGTCCTGAAAAAATCATAAAAATTGAAAACTGTCCTGCAAAAATCAAAAAAAAAATTGAAAAATGTCCTGAAATAATCCAAAAAAATTGAAAAATGTCTTGAAATAATCCAAAAAAAATCAAATAATGTCCTGAAATAATATCATAAAAATTGAAAACTGTCCTGAAAAAAGTCATAAAAATCAAATAATGTCCTGAAAAAAAGTCATAAAAATTGAATAACTGTCCTGAAAAAAATTCATAAAAATCAAATAAAGTCCTGAAAAAATGAACACAAAAAAAAATTCAAAACATTAAAATCCAAAAACAAGCATTTTTGCAATAAATGATCCCTCTATGCATAGACAGATCATTGAGTATACATTCAATGACTCGCAATCCATTTCAGCCTGTGCTTTAATGAAATCATGCTTTAACCAGATGAACTTTTTTCAATCAAAACCCAACATTCAAACTGATCACAATTGTCATTTCAATCGAATATCAGTATCCAAATCATTTGTCTTTGTTCCTATTATCATGGTCTTATACAGGGTGTGGTATACTTGAAACTAGACTATGTCTTGTCTTAGACGGGGTACCGCATTTCTTGAAACCAGACAGCATGATCGTCCTATCAGCACTTTCAACTTTTGACAATGAAGATCAAGATGTTTGTTTGATTTGCTTGACTTTGTACATCTTATTTTATTATTGATTTATCTTTGGCTTCGATCATGTTCCTATGTTGCTCGATGATGTCACTGAGTGATTTAGAGTGGCCGGGATGACTCATGGTCTCTTTCTTTTTTTGATTGTGATTGTCATTTGTCTATAATGTGTCTGTCTTTTGCAAAAAGGGTTGCATTTCAGCTCTGGCCTTCAATGCCATGATGCTATGCATCCATTTTGCTACATAAAAATAAAGGTTCTCACCTACAAAGTGCATTACTGAAAGCAAGTTTTCTTCGTCTCTAACTCTCCCCTGTCTCATTTCTTCTGACTAACACTTCTTCTGTCCGGTCAGATAGTCAGTTCGGTCTAGTGCTTCGATTTCCAAAAATGTATGCTATATCTTGCATTCATTGGTTAGTACATTTTCATTCCATCACATATTACATCAAGCATTTTATCCATTTCATTTCATAAATACATCAAAAATACAATACAAAAAAAAAAATGCATCCATACATGTTCATAAACAAGTGCATAAATCATCCATCCATGGAAAATAATACAATTCATAACACATTGCATCCCATCATGTCGATGCATTTCATATCACATATCATAATAATATCAGAGTACAAAATTGGACTATCTGTCCTAAGTATGGCCCGCAGGCTGACTACATAATATCAAGCTACATAATGTCCATTGTCTGTCATAAGGAGCACGTGCCTCTGTCACTGGGTTCTCCCTCTATCCTCCTCATCCCTACCATGTCTCAAGTCCTGCTAATGTATCTCTGTCCATGCTTTTGAGTCTATGCCGTAACATGAAGTAGTCAGGTCGGTTCTCCCGTGTGATCAATGGATACTGTCGACTCTGCATCACAATTGGGGCACATTTTGTCAGTTTCAGGGTTTGCTCCTACAGGTTGCATTTCCTCATTTTCATGTCCACCTTAGGGTGTTTTTCATCTATTCTGACCTATCCTACCCTTGTCCCCCCTTTTTAGGTCCTTTGCATGCAGTTTTGAACCTAAATTGAGTCTTACATGCACAATTGCGCTTGTGTCTTGACTCTTGCGCTTGTGTCTTAACTCTTGCGCTTGTGTCTTAACTCTTGCGCTTGTGTCTTGACTCTTGCGCTTGTGTACCCTTACACAAGCATAGAAGACATTAAATAAGCACAGAAGACCTCACACAAGCACAGAAGACATGACACAAGCGCAAAATTAGACTACACAAGCGCAAAAGTCCTCTTTTGCATCCCCTGTGGGCCCCACAATGTCTCGCAAACGCGTCAAATTCATGAAATTGAAAACATGGGTTTTCGAGATACATACCACTGCTCCTGCATCCTCTAGTCATTTGAATGTGCATACATGTTCTCCAAGGTGATCTTCCATGGGAATGTTCGCCATCTCTCTGCACGTGTCCTTGTCTAGAGCAACAAATCCTCCTCTTTAGCTAGTGCAAATGAGCAATTTTCACCATCTTGGTCTCATTTATAGCTCTTTGTCCTTGCATAGATGGATGTGCATCCTCTCCATCTTATGTTGGTCATGGTCTTGTGCACCTTAAATTGCTTGTCCTTCATGCATTTGATCTCTGATTGTCCGTCTGTTCGATCCTATCATTTTTATCGATCAATTGGCCTCTTTCCTACATGTTTCCGGCCAATTCCTCGAGGGGGCATGCATATGTCACTGTCAGTTGTCTGGGGCATTTTCATTTAAGTTATTTGAAACAACTCTCAGAATCGCATTGTCTCAAAGAGGGGCAAAATGTAGACACCTAAAAATGGTCAAACGCTTGCGAGGTCATACTTTGACAATTGCGCATTGCCTCATTTTAGGTTTTTGCATCGCATTAACATTTCTCCTGTGATTCGCACTTGATCTTTATCATTTGCGAGCATTGAGTCATTCTTCTACATTCTTCAGTCATCTCGTCCTTAAATTTGGTCTTGTCGACAACATTATCCAATCATGATTTTGATCGATCTTATCTTGTTGCATCAATGTGCATGCTAATTTGTCATCATTTTGGACATCGTCAATCCTAATTAGGGTTTTGTCCTCCTATCAATATTGCGATTAGTTTGTCA
This sequence comes from Cryptomeria japonica, assembly GCF_030272615.1. Lineage (NCBI taxonomy): Eukaryota > Viridiplantae > Streptophyta > Pinopsida > Cupressales > Cupressaceae > Cryptomeria > Cryptomeria japonica. The sequence goes on from NC_081414.1 coordinate 867,873,841, forward strand.
TCAATCATTTCTCTCTTATCAATTTTATCATCAATCTTATCATTTTGGACATCGTCAATCCTAATTAGGGTTTTGTCCTCTTTTCAATCTTATCATCTGGTGATCGGTTTATCAATCTTGTCATTTTACGATCAATTTGTCATCGATCATTGTCATGTTTGATCTTGTCATCTTGCGATCAATTTGTCATCGATTGTGGTCATTTATAATCTTGTCATCTTGCAATCCATTTTGTCATCGATTCTTGTCCTCTTGTCGATCTTGTCATTTTGCAATCGATTTGTCATCGATCGTTATCTGTCTCAATTATGTCAATTTGGATCAATTTGTCATTGTTCCTTGTCAATTGGCGCATTTCTCAATCAAATCATTTATCGCATTGGTCATTTATCAATTTAAAATCATGACATTAATTATCTTCAATCAAGACCTAATTGTCATTTTTGCACTTCTAATTCGTCTTCTAGGGTTTTATGATTTATTCATTTAACCTAATTTGTCATTTCTTCCTCTAGGATTACTAGATTATTTATTAATCCTAAGTCTTCTCATTACAATTAAATCTTTATTTAATTGGCTAATTATTCTTCCTCTTGTAAATTAATTAATAAATGACAAATTATTAATTAATTTACCTAATTTCTTCTAGTTCCTATTTTCCTATTTCTCCATCAACTTCTAATTCCTAATTTTCATCAATTTTAATTTTCTTAATTTCTAATTCCTTTTCCCTCCTATTTCATCTCCTAATTCTATGGGAATGACATTTCAATTTGTCATAAATTGTCATAATTGATAATCAATCAATTTTGACATAGAATGTGTCATAATTTGTCATCAATTATAAATCAATCAAATTGTGCATGGAAAGTGCATAATTTGTCATAATTTGTCATATTGATTTGCAATTTCCATTTGAATTGCATCATGCTAATCTTGTCATTTATCCAATTCTTCTATAAATTGGATGATTTTCTCCAATCAATTCCCGAATCCCTAATCAAACTATCGAACTTATGCTTCTAGTACTCTTGATCAACAAACCAATATCAATTTTGCTTTCAATTGTATGTTGTGCACTTGTAGGTGAGATCCACAAATCCATTTGAAGAGGAAAGAAGAACAATGGAGCCACATGGAAGAAGCATCCAAATCGTCATCTAGTTTGCATGATATTTGCTTTTGAATGCTTTGTTTTTATGTCTCTATTGAGTGTGCTTAGGATTAGATCATTGCATGTTGTGTTTTTGTGATTGAGCTAATAATGATGAATATGTTTCTATTGCTTTGATGATTCCTAATTCCTATTCTACACCTGCATGTGCAAGCCCCTATTGTAAAATAGTAATATTCTCTTATTGGCCAGTAAGTGAATATTGTGGGTCACAAATCCCATCGAGTTTTTTCCCACACTGGGTTTCCTCATTAAAATACTATGTTATGGTGTTCTTCTTATGTGGTTATTGTTATTCTTATTTACTGCATTATTTCTAGTTTACTAGTACACGATATTGATATGCATTTCATGTTTTAATTCAAGTAAATTCATTAACCGTTAAGATACTGATTCACCCCGCCCCTCTCAGTATCTTTGGGAATCCTAACAATTGGTATCAGAGCTTGGTCCTCTATTTTTAGAAGCCTAATACCTTGAGGAAGATCTTGACACTGGTAGAGATGGAAAGCCTAAGTAAGCAATTGGAAACAACTCTTTTAGAATATGATGTAGAAAAAGTAAAAAAATCAAACTAGAAGATGACCTAAAGGCTACACAAGATATCATTCAAGGACTTCAAGAAAATCTTACTATTGCAAGGAATAAGAGAAGAGAACTTTGTGCAAAGATGTAGAACAATGATGATGAAAAAGAAACTCTTAATGATCTGGTGAACAAGTTGAGACAAGAAAACACTACAATGAATAATGAGATGCAAGATATGACTATGAGATTTTGTAAAGAAATTGAAGATAGAAAGAAGAATGAAGATAACTTGGTTAGAAGACTGAATGATGCTATAGATGAAAACACAAGACATAGTCATGAAAATGATATGTTGAAGATAGATCTGATGCATACTCATGAGATAGAAAGGAATCTTGGAAAGAGAATTGGCTACTGCAAATCAACACAAGGAGAAATTCAAGAAAAGCTCAAAAGAACTTGGTGACATGTTGAAGAATCAAAAACCTAATGGTGATACAAATGGCCTTGGCTTTGAAGTTGGTGAAAGCTCTGGTAGTGAAAACAATCATGATCATAGCAAACCGGTAAGACAACCTAATGCTTACAAATTTAATGGAAAATGCTTTAACTGTAACAAGTATGGACATAGAGAAAATCAATGTAGATATTGAAATTATCAGAACACTAATACACCCACTTGTCAATGTTCTAAATGCAACAAAATTAGTCATAATTCAGAGAATTGTAGAATGAATGTAATATGTTATGTTTGTGGAAGATTTGGACACTTATCTAATCAATGCAGAACACAAACTGGCATAGGATATGGGAAAGCTATTCAGAAAAACAATGTGACTTGTTATGCTTGTAACAAGATTGGACATATGCAAAATTTTGTAGAAGCAAGACATCACCGGCAAATAATAAAGTTCCTAGTTTAAAGGGTAAAGAAAAGTTTGAAGAGGTAAAACAAGAATTCTCAAAATAATAGATCAGAAAGTCAAATCAAAATATTGATGGGAATACTCCTCCACCAATAGAACAGAGTAACACTCCACCAGTAGGAGACTCTTCATCTAACTGAAGAAAATTCCTTTGGGGGTTTAGCAGCAAATTGAAAAACATGCTATTATTCCCTCGGTTGATGGTAAGAAGATGAAATTACTTCTATACTGGCCGAAGAGTTAAGTTGTGACTTAATTGGTGAGCATTAAATGTGGTAGTTGGTGAAAATAACATTATTAAATGAGTGTTTTGGCTCCATTTTCATTTCACTAAGCATTCAAATCTTTGTGAGCACAAAAATTCCCGAGCGAAGGTATCCCAAGCAAAGAAGTGAAGCAATCCATCAAATCATTCATCCCTAAGGTAGATTAAGGTATTTATAGCTATGGCATCTTCATCCACTCCTGAATTTATTAAAAACCCTACTGTTGTTGAAGTAATTAAATGCCCTAGACCCATATTTCAGTTAGTTCCCAAAATTACGAAGGAAGATGATAGCTTAGGTGCATTTTCTCAAAGTATATGTTGAAGACCCTAGGATGTATATACATTGTCATATTGATTAACTAGGTGATGAGGAAATTAAGAATATGTATATGTATGTAATTTGTGATGAATCCAGAAATGTCAAACCTAAACACAAGATAGTGGAAACCCTAAGTTTCACTGAAATTCTTAGTATCCTGAATTTTCCCAAGGATATCATAAGGATAGTATTAAGAAAAGTACATGGTGAATTTTTCTGGTTGGACTCAGTTCATAAAATCACAAAAGAAGCAATATAGGTTGTAACAGGGTTACCCTCCACTGGCAACAAACCTGACAAAACAAAGAAGGTCTCAAATGACTTAGTGATAAACCTAATCGGTGCAACATTTGATAAGAGATCCTTAAGGGTAAATGATGTGAAGGATATAAATGTCAAATTTATGAGTATGATCTAAGGTTATAAGGCTACACATGCAAATAGGTTAAACTTAGTTTCTAGCCTATGTATTAGGAGTGCCTATGATATGGTCAATAATAATGCAAGGATAGATATATGTGAATGGCTTAAAGATGAGCTAATAGACAATATAGGAAAGATCAAAAAGGATAAAAAAGGTACATTCAGATTTGGAAATTTACTTGTTTGTCTAATGTTGTATATCACCAAACAAGTACCCGGTATTAGTCCTAGAAATTTTGGTTTTGATATGCTAGTAGGAAAACAACTGTCAGAACTTTTGAACATGGGAGAGAATAGGGAGGAAAATGTAAATGAGAATTTTCAAGCATTGAAGGCTCAAATGAAGAAAAGAGTAAGACTATCACAAGCTATTGTGGATAAGTATCAGAAAGAAATCTGTTCTATGATCAAGAGAGATGAAACTTGGATGGAGGTAGTTATCCCTAGAACAATCTAGATAACTGAAATGGGCTATGAGATAGATGACAACATTATTGAAACTTATGCAAAATCCCTCCTTGAAGCTCCTAAGGAACTGGAAGAGAAAGTATTTGGTACTGTTGAAACAATAGAGAGTCAAATTCAATCAAAGAAAAGACTTAAGAAGGTAGAGGCAACTATAAAAAAAGGTACTCAATAAGAAAAAGCAATCAAGGAAGATGTGTAAAACAAACTGGCATAAGTGAAAGTGAGTTGGGAGCTCCTCAATCAGAAACTCATATTTCACCGGTTGGAACCTCTTCTGAAAGTGACATACCTATAGTATTCAAGAGAGTTGAGAGGAAAAGAAAACCTTCATCGGCACCCTCTCCTACACTAAAAAGAACCAAACAGAAGCAACAGACAGTAAGGCCTCTGGCAAAGAAAATGACTCCTAAGAAGAAGAAGACAAAACAAGTCATTGCACCACTAGACAAACTTCTTAATGAAATCACAGAGGATGATAAATTGAAGAATGTCAGCAAACTGTATGACACACTATCAGCTGATGATAAGGAAAGAATAGAGAATAGTGTAATTTTACACTTGGACATATACAAGAAATTCTTAATGCAAATTGTTGATGAAATTCCAAATGACTTGTATAGGAGATTAGAAGCTAGAAGGTTATCTATTGTTGATTTAAATAAAAAGATTAAGGTTGAAAAAATATTGGCAGTACATACAATTAACTCACCTGATGAAATAGACAAATTAATCAGTGAGGCTAACTGGACAGTATTCTCTACTACTTACCGGCATGTAGCACTGATGGCTAGTAGAGTAAAGGAAGTTTCTGAGGAAACTACTGATGGATGGGATATTTTCTTTATAGAGAAAGAAAAAGAAGAAGAATTTCTCAAACCTAAAAGCATCAAAGTATATCAAAAAGATAGGGATAAAGGAAATGATAAGGTAGGTGGACCTCCCAATATAAAGATAACTAATAACTTACCCACACCATCTTTAGATACTCCACCAGTAGACACTACTGACAATCAACTGGCCATAGAGAGTATGAAGAGTCTGGTAGAGGATACAGATCTTGAATTATAAATTTTGTATATAGTTAATGTAGACACTCAGGAAGTTAATGTTGTGGTTGACAGAGAAACCACTGAGGATAAGGAGAAAGATGTGACTACTGAGTCACCAGCTGTAGAAGTTGAGTTGAACTTAGAGAAACCTTCATAGGTAGAGAAACCGGTAGAGGATACCACTAAGAAACCGGTAGAAACAACTGAAAAACCATTTGAAGAACTGGCAAAAGAAAGGTCAGAGGTACAAACTAAAACTACATCTATGAAACTGATAGTTTAAATCTCAGAGAAACCTTCTGAGACACAGGTGAAGAGACCAGGATAGGTTGAAGCATAGGTTCAGACAGAGACAGTGCCATCGGGACAAACTAAAAAGTCCAAACCCTTCCTAGTTGAAATGCAGACACAGACAGACCTACCAAAGGTCAAACCAAGAAAGGAAATTACCACAACCGGCAGCAAGGCTATTGTGAAAGCAGTTGGACAAACATCTGGTACTTCTATGGTAGAATTCAGACCTACGAATATAACAGAGGTCTTATTGGATTCAATGAAGAGGATCATCGAATGCAATGCTCAAGCCTATAAGGCTATTGATGATACAATACCAATTCTTAAATTGATTGCACCAAAGTGCACAGTGGATAATAAATATTCTTTAGGAAAACTAGACACATTGTCTAAGTTCATCACCGGTAACCTAATCACTGTTGATCAAGTAAATGAGGATACATTTAAGGAAAGAATGACAAAAGAAAAAGAGAAATTCTTTGTGGAAATTTTCAATAAAAACAAAGAGGAAATGGATAAACTTTTACCAGAACTCAATGAAATCATTTTTGACTTCAAGAAACTGTACAGGGACACTTGCAAAATGGATGTATTAATAGAGGATCTTGACAAAGAAATCAGCAAAGCACAAGAAAAGATAAACAACATTGCTAACAATCTGATTGGAACATCAGACTCATTTTTGGAATTAGAAAAGAAAATTGCAGAGCAAGAAGAGAAAATCAAGAAACTGGAAAATGAAAAATAGAGAATAAAGGACAAGGCAAAGGACTTGAAATGTAGACTTAGTCCAAAACTAGAATACCTCATTTCCTTAAGAGAAGAAATATCTAAGGCTCTAGTTCACGGACTAAAGACACTGGAAGAGAAAATGCACATACTCACCGGTATAGTGCAGAGAACACAAAAGGCAATAAAAGATAGTAAAACATTTAGTGATGCTATAAATTTTATTTTGACATATATTTTTTAGATTGTAACCCACCGGTTACAAGAATTCCGGTAGGACTCCACTAACAGCAAATGACAATCTTTGTCATTGATGTCAAAGGGGGAGTAGTGTGATGAGAAAAATCTAGAAGCAGAGATCACCAACTCAGGGGGAGCACACACATCTGGTAAAATTTTTGGCATAGTTTTTGGAAAGAGTTTTGGACCTCAATTTTGGATACAAAATTGAATTTTTCTCATGAGTGTTGCCATCAATGCCAAAGGGGGAGATTGTTGGCAAATGCACACTCCAATGAGAAATTCTAAGTGATTAAAGCTTTTGTCATTGATGGAAACCTTGCAATCATATGATACTAGCAAGACAAATATACCGGCATCGACAACAATAGATTAACTCTACACCCACATACAAAACACTGACAGTGAAAGGAAAAGATATCGACACCCTGGCCGACAGGAATTTTGTTTATAATGTATTTTGTAATTAATTTTAAATCATTGTAAGCCAACATGGAAAGTTGTAATATGACTCATATATGTATGAGATCATTGTAGAACATTTTGTAATAAGCATATAGGCAAAAATTATGCAGACCTAATATGCAAATTATAGGTTAAAGGTTTATGTATGTAGCAGAGCTAAAACCGGTACTAGATCTAGCATAACAGATGCTAATTTGAAGTAGTACATGACATTGGATTAGTATAATACATTTTTGTAAGTCAGTGTGACTTCTTTTGTAATTGAGCAGTGAGCTCTAGGCACTTGGCCTTCCTGCATGTGTAGGCCCCTATTGTAAAATAGTAATATTCTCTTATTGGCTAGTAAGTGAATATTGTGGGTCACAAATCCCATCGAGGTTTTTCCCACACTGGGTTTCCTCATTAAAATACTATGTTATGGTGTCCTTCTTATGTGGTTGTTGTTATTCTTATTTACTATGTTATTTCTGGTTTACCAATACACAGTATTGATATACATTTTATGTTTTAATTCAAGTAAATTATTAACCGATAAGATATTGATTCACCCCCCCTCTCAGTATCTTTGGGAATCCTAACATGCTAGTGGACACCAACATGTAAGACTAATGTCTAGTAGGGTAAATGAAATTTCAGAAGAAACAGCTGACAAATGGGACATTTTCTTTGTTGAGAAAGAAAAACAAGAAGAGTTGAAAAGACCTAAAACTTTCAAAGTATATCAAAAGGACAGAGACAAGGGGAAAGACAAGGTAGGTGTATTACCAAACATTAAAGTGAGTGATAACTTACCACCAGTATAGACTGATAGTACACTGACCACTAAGAATGTGGATGCACCACATGAGGATACCAACCTTGAGTCTGAAATTTTGTATACCATGAATATTGACACTCGGGAAGTTAATATTGTAGTTGATAAGGAGAACATAGAGGAAAAGAAAGATGTTGCTAGTGAGCAGCTGATAGATAAGATTGAGGTTGGATCATAGATAGAACACATTGAGATTGGGGTACAGGAAGAGCAAACTGAGCCTTCATCAGATCCCTTGGATAGTGGCATGGTTACTGATACTATTGATGCAAGCATTGAGAAACCAATAGAGATAGTAACTAAGATACTGACAATAAAAAATAAAGAGAAACCAATTGAGATACCAATAATGGACAATACAAAGAAACAAACAAAAATATTGGTAGTGGATAACACTAAAAGACTGACTAAGATACCGGTAGATAACACAATGAAACAAGAAGAGACACAAGAAGAGAAATAGGCAGATTCACAGGGACACATTGAGGTAGTGCCACCGGCAACCACTGAGAAGCCAAAAACTTTGTTAGTGGAAATGCAAACACAGACTGACCCACCATAGGTTGATTCAAGAAAATTGGTTACTCCCACTAGAAGCACAAAGATTGTAAAGGTAGTTGGGCAGACATCTAGTACTTCATTGACTAAATTTAGACCCACTAATGTAACTGAAGTACTTTTGGATTCAATTAAGAAAGTAACAGACTGTAATGCATTGGCCTATAAGGCAATAGATGACACAATTCCTATTCTTAAGTTGATTGTACCCAAATGCAATATAGATAATAAGGATTCTTTGAGTCAGTTAGAAATATTGTCTAAATATATTATCGACAATATACTGACAATTGACCAAATAAATGAAGAAACATTCAAGGAGAAAATGGAGATGAAAAAAGAGAAATTCTTTGAAGAAACAATAAAGAAGTGCATGGAACACATTGACACTCTTTTACTGGCACTGAGCACACCAATTATGGAGTATAAGGAACTATATAGAGATACTTGTAAGACAAATTTGATGATAGTGGATATTGATAAAGAAATCAGCAAAGTTCAAAAGGATATTGATGACATAGTTGATAATACCATTGGTTCATCTGAACCAATATCAATTATTGAGTAGGAAATTTCTGGATTTGAGGAAAAATTGGAGAAGTTAGAGAAAGAGAAGGAAAGGGTAAAGGGAAAAGCCAAAGAGCTTAAGAATAAACTCAGTCCTAAGTTAGATAATCTTATCCCTCTAAAGAAAGAGATCTCTGAGGCACTAATTCAAGGTCAAAAGACACCAAAAGAAAAAATGCATCATCTCGCCGGTACTATTTAGAGAACTAAGGAAGCCTTGAACGATAGTAACAAGTTTATTTAGAGCTTAAACTTGGTTTTAATTGACATATTCCAGATTGTAACCAACCGGTTACAAAGTTCAAGCTGAAAACTACACTCATTTGACAATTTTTGAGAACCTTTGTCATTGATGTCAAAGGGGGAGTAGTAGAAAAGAGAAAAATAACTTTCAGAAGAGATCATCTACTCAGGGGGAGCACACATTTTTCGTAAGATTTTTGGACTTCATTTTTGGGACAATTTTGGATTTTTCTCATGAGTGTTGCCATCAATGCCAAAGGGGGAGATTATTGGCATTGCACACTCCAATTAGAATTGAAGGTGATTGAAGGTGTTTTCATTGATGGCAACCTTGTATTCTTGAGGTTTCCTAGCAGGCACAACCACTGGTAGGAACTTCACCAGTAGTGACAACAATGTTCACTAGCACCCCAGTTGACAGGAACAAACCTTTTGTATATTGTATTTAATTGTAATATCATTTTGTAAAGTTGACATGGAATACTATAATAAGACTCATATATGTATGAGATCTTGTAAATCATTTTGATATGTTTGTATGGATAGGACATGGATAGAAGATGAATAAGGCAGAAGTAATGAGCGAATATTAAGGTAGATTTTGTATAAGGTTATGGTCATAGTATGAGCTTAAACCAGTACTAAATTTGCCATAGCAGATGTTGTTTTGTATTAGTACATTATATTGGATTCTCATAATCCATTTTATAAGTCAGTGAGACTTCCTTTTTGTATTTGAGCAGTGAACTCTAGGTAGTTGGCCTTCCTACATGTGCAGGCACCTCATTGTAAGTAATATCTATTCATTGGCCAGTGAGTGACTATTGTGGGTCACAAATCCCACTTAGGTTTTTCCGACATTGGGTTTCCTCGCCAAAAATCTTGTGTTATGGTGTGCTTTCTATGTTGTCTTTATTGTTCATATTTACTGCATTAATTCTTGTTTACCGATACATTGTTTTGTAATGCAAAATACTTAATAAGGTCAGAAATTCTTTTAATCAGTTAGATACTGATTCACCCCCCCCCCCTCTCAGTATCTTTGGGACTATCATCAATCCTAATATCATGTTCTTGCAATATGTCCCAGTTTGTTACAATGATAGCACACCATACCAGGTGCTCTCCATGGTTCGGTGATCATATTTTCATTCTTCCTCCTGCATGTTGCAGCAGTGTGACCACTACCACAATAGATCAAACAAGTTTATCTCCAACTATTTGCCGCTTCATAACCATTTTACCAGTGGTCATAGGTTCTGTACCGGTTTGGGTTACAAATCATAGGAGGTTTCAGGACAACTCCTTTAGATCTTGGCGAATAACTTCCATGGTTGTTTATAACTAATTTGCACTCAAAAGATCTATGCCCAAACTTATTGCATGCATAACAATGACCATTAAATTTGCTGGTTCTAGCAATGTGGTTGTACACATTATTTTGCATGTAAGGAAAATTATTGTAAGTCTTACTCCTACACACATTGGCAGTATGTCCTTCCTTATGGAAGTTAAAGCATATAGGTTTGAAATTTGGCTTACCTTTGCTTCGATTGATCTTAGGTGCTGATTGGTCCTTTGGTGCATCAGTCTTGGTTCTAGAGGTTTCACCTTCCTCATATGAATTGAAACCAAGTCTAGTGGTATCCTTTGATGTCTTCATTGATTCCATCTTTTGGTCAAACTTTGGAGTACTCCAGTTGAACTTTGCAAGTATCTCCTTTTTCTTAGCAGGTTCCTTGGAAAGAGCATCATTCATTTTCATCAAGGTTTCATTCTAAAAAATGGTTTCATTGAGTTCTTCTTACATTTCTTCTTTATCTTCCTTTCCCTCTTATAGATAAGTGGTAATGGTACCAATTTCTTGTTTCAACTTAGAGATCTCGTGCTCCTTGTCCTTCACTAGATCTTCAGCTTTTCTTCTATTTTCTAGCTCTTGACTCTTCCTGATAGTCAGTCCTTCCAACTCCCTCCTTAGGTTAGTTTTGGACTCATTTAGTTTCCCCACTTCTTGGACTAGGGAATCCACGTCTACTTCATTAGAAGAGTTGTTCTCAGTAATTTCCAGCATTTTCTTAGCAAGCTCTCTTCTTTTGGCTAAAGAGGCTTTATACTTGATCTTAAGTTCATCATACAATCTCTTAGATTCAGCCAAATGGTGAGTGAGTTCCCTCATGTTGTATTCCCCCATATCTCCTTTCAAGTGATTAAACTTAGAGAAAGGTTGGCTCTGATACCAATTGATGAATACTAAGAGGGGGGGTGAATAGGTATTCCCAAAAACTTAACCAAACTCTTAAACAATTTTATTCTAGACCAGTATAGTAGTTTAAAAAACAAACTGGTTAAAACACAAACAAGCCAAATAGAAAATAGAGCATTCACCCACAGAAGAAAAATCACCATAACACAAGATATTTTGACACAGAAACCCAAATGGGAAAAACCATGGTGAGTAAAACTCACAAGTCTACTATCTATAGAATAGTAACTAGACTGGTTAAGGTCAAACTGGTTAAAGCCTTGCAATGTTCTTCACTAGAATAGATCTTGTTAGGAATCCAAATCTTTGTTAGGAGATAAGTCTTGTTAAAGACTACCCTATTAAAGGATTTCAGATCCACAACTGTGAACCACCTGTTTAGAGGATTTATAATAGGCTTGACTTGGCCTACTTGGTTAAGGGTTTCATACTTGTCGAAGAGATTAGTAATCAACAAGTCAATGATCTAGAAAGTAGCACAAAATGCTTGATTAGATCTTTGACTGCTCTCTGTTAATGCATTGTAGCATTACTTCAGTCTTCTATCCTTTGCATGTTCAATCTCTATTGCACTATGCTTCTATATCAGCTTCACTCTTCAATACACATACACACATACATTAAAACCCTAGACATGATGTCCTTAAATAGGAAGGTGATTTCATCTTTGTCCAATAAGATTGGATTACAATTTCCTAGGTTCAAAGCATCTAGACACATTTGGTAACACAACACAAAAACACCACGAAAGTGTCGGTGGATGATAACTCATCACACTTTACAATTATACTAGTTTAACATAGTATACCAATTACCAGTTAACGAACAAAGACTAGAAAACTAGAACATAGTGTTTTGATGAAATAGATTAACTACCGCTTGGGGTCCTCATTCCGCTTGAGGTCTTCATACCACTTGATGTCTTCATACTGCTCGAGGTCTTTAGTCATGCTTTGACTAGTAAGCTTCTTCTACAAAACACTGATAGTATTCTACAAACAATGACTATACATACAATGGCATATAATACCGGTGTGAACAATACAACACATATTATCAGTGGAGAATAACTCATACATAAAATAAGTGTGTGTCCATTAATGACAATCACAACTAAACATGCCAACAACCACCTCAACTAAGTACAAAACATTATCAAAATGCCAATAGTTAAACCATGTCATAAATCTGAGAATTGCACTGCACAAGACAAGGTGACCAAGGGCACACACCTTGCAACAATCCCCCCCAGCGCAAGCGAGGGGTTTGAACCCGAGCTCTGATACCAATTGTTAGGACCCAGGAAGGACAACTAAGAGGGGGGGTGAATCAGTTGTCAACCAGTTATATGAAATTATAAACCAAATGATAATTATTCCAGCTTAAAATTAGTGTTGGTAAACCAATATAACCTACTGGTGAACATATACCGGTGACTGTGCATAAGACACTAACCATAGTGGTGACTGTGCATAAGCCACTAACCATATCGGTGAACCATATTGTTGGTTTAGCAGTAAATAGATATAACCATAGTGCCAAAACAATAATATAGATCTCCAAGAAGATAATTTTTGACATCAATGACAAAATCAATTCAACACATGATGAAGTCATCCATAATACCAACACAGGCCAATAGGATGCATAGGAGCGATCATAGAAAGTAGCATCGTCAAGGCAGTTAGCTTCACTTTAGCAATTCAATATAATAAGCTCATTGTTGAATACGCAAGACACTATGATCTCAATATTGTACCACATTGAAACAAGTCAAGCCATCATAGACAAAGGGAAACAACAGGTTGCACAAGACAAAGTAGTGTCACCCAAACTAGTCAATGAGAAAGTGGGAAATGACACATACATAAACATTGAAGACCATAATGAGAAAGATGTGACATCTCCTCCCCAAGAAGAGCAACACATGAAAGACATATAGGTTGAAGAAAGATCAACTATATTCATCTGGTAAAGAGAAGAAGGATTAATGTACTTCAAAGAATGATGAGGATCATGTATAGGTTATGCTAGGGTCTAATGCAAGTGATCAATGTGATAAACAACTATCAACATCAAATAAAATGATATAAGCGTCAGCATTACACACTCAAGAAGAATTTTTACAATCTTGAATTTTCTTCAAAAATCGAAGAATCATTGCTAGTATAGCCAAATGAATGTAGGCGATTGTGAATGTAGGTGATAGTAACAAGGAAAATTTAAGAAGATTTAATCAAAATTAGGAGATCAAAATGAGCGGAGTCATCATCACATCAAACGTTCATAAATATTGACTATCAAGAGATATGCCTTAGTCAATTGCACACTTGTGATGAGTTACAATTAATCAAGCTAAGGTGGTGCCGAGTCATTATATGAACAATCATATAATTTCGCAATAGGACATCCTGATTCGATGATCCTAACAAAGAAGAAGATTACTGCATGGGAATCAAGTTTGATATACCTACCTGCATCACTTATTGGTAAAATTTTTGAAGGAGGAAATGTGTCCCCTCAAATGTAATCATGTCATTGGTCAAGCATTAAATACTTTGTAATAGGTTCGACAAACTATAATTAACATTTCTACCTTGTAATCTTGGCCATTGATCCAAAATCGTTCTAAGCCACTGAAATGTAATGAAAGCATTATTTAAGGCCTCACTTCTTCATTTGTATGTTTAATAGTAAGTGAATAGTTAGTAGTCAATAGAAATTAGATAGATAGCATTTTAGAGTAGTGTAGAAAGAGAAGGTAAAGATTGTTGCCAAGACATTGTTGCAAAGGACATACAAACTTCATTAAACAAATGGTGAATTCTATGTGTTTATTCAACAATTTGCATGATCTTTATACTTCTCATTTTAATTTCAAGTTAATTAGATGAATGGAAGACTTGTGTGATTAATAGTGAAATTCATGTATCCATACTACTAACACCTTTCCGAGGGTAACATACTTTGTGTAGTCAACTGGATTCATTTATTGAAGCTTAATTTTGATTATCATTCTTCATTTATATGCATCGACTTGATGGTGTCTATTCTTGTGCTGATAATTTGAAAATCATAAAGCTATCCTTAGAAGATCGCACTAGTCTTCTAGAGATGTTCACTACATTTCGAACCAAGACTTAGTTAGATTTTCATCAAAGATCATCCATTGCTCTTACATTCCTAGAGTTAGACTATATCTCTCTCAACCTCTTATCTTTTTCCTTTTTTTTTTAATCAAGTCATGTGAAATCCCATTTTCTAGCATCATTCGATTATTCTAGCATTCAAGTGTTCAATGCGAGTCCCCTCATAGGTACAAAAAATCACATCAACACTATTGAAGATATGTGACATGTTAAGACCTAACATAAAATAACCTTGAAGTCATCTCAAGTGATCCTTATGTGAATCATCAGCATTTAAGATTCTTTACTCAAGAAAGGATAGAGTATTCAGTTCTTTATTTTATGCTCAATAGTGCCTCAAAACACCATCAACGGTAACGTGTTGCAATTGTTCATGGCGAGATTTCCAGTTGTGGTGTGTGTTTGACAAGTTGATTTAGGTCCATGCTATGATGTCTATGGAATTATATTTGTCCAATGGTTGATTTTATTGGCATTTGCATGAAGATTGCATTAATGAAATGTTATGTTGTCATTAATGTTAATTAACTGATAATGATGTTGTTATAATCTTGTTCTGTAACTGGTAGGAAGAGCTACTTGAGGGAACTACAACTGGTAGGTGAGTTTGTGGAGGAAATCGATATTGCTATATATTGGAGAGATCAATTGTTAAACCCTACCTATTGCTATGCTAAACCCTAACCAATTAATTTTGGTGAATTGGTTGTATTGTTTATGATTTGATGATGAGTGGTAATGATTATGACACGTATGCATGTTGTATGAAGAAGAGTTTCAGGTTTTTGGTGCATTGAGATAACAGTTTTTATATTCGGAATGAACAAGTTCATTGCATGTAATACAAACCATGTGATGAGTTAAAGAGTTTGATGAAGTGGTGATCAAAGAGTGCTCAAGGATATCTTGAATGATGTGTTGAGATTGTTATGTAATCCAATGGTCATACTTGAATCGACTTGTTTGTAATCTCTATGAGAGAATTAGGTTTGTGTTGTGTTACCAACCTATTGATTTGTTTATAAGGTCATTGAGTTGTTTTGTTTCAAAGTTGACAAATTTTTAGTTGAGTGTGGTTGCCAAACCAAATGATGTATCTGCAGTTTGTGTAAAGGCAGATAGGAGCATGAAAAGGATTTAAACAATAAAGTGTAGTGTTATTTAAATAGAACAACAAACCCATGTTGTCTCTAACAATTACAATAGTTAAATGCCTTATCAAAGTAAGCTTTAACATGCTTAGTTCTTTCTAAATCCTCTAACTAGGTGGTCCATTATCCTAGATTTCAAATCCTCTACTGAGGTTACTCCTCATAAGGTATTGCTTCTAATAGGGAATTATCATCAATCCCTTAATTGGGTGGTCACTAATAGGATCTGTTCTTAACAAGACTTTTTGTAAAGCTTTAATAGGCTTGGATCCTAGCAAGGAGAACTTTAGAAGAGTTCAAAATACTTGTGGGTATTCATTCCCACTGTGGTTTCTCCCATTTGGGTTTCCACATCAAAAATATTGTGTCAAGTAGTGAATTTTTTTGTGGTTATGTTTGTTGGTATTATGGATGTGTTGCATTAGTTTTATCATTGATGTCAGTACTTAGCAACACTTATCCCTCTAGAGATCTTTGGTTATGTTGAACCGACACATTATGTTCATCGGCAAGTTCAATGACTTATGCACTGTCACTGGTATTTGGTTCACCGATAGGTTATATTGTTTACTAGGACTAAGGATGATCTATTATCATCTGGAGATCACTTGGTTATGTTGAAGACATGGTTTGGAAACTTGGTTTTAGTGACTTGGTTATTGGTCTAATCGAGTTGAAATATTTGTTGTTACCAGCAAATTGGTCTAGGTTATGGACCGGCATGCGTTATCTGTTCTAGATCAGCACGACACATTATGGAGATGATTTAATTAATTGGATATTGTTTTAATTGCATTGAGCTGACATGATGCATCACATCTTGATTCATTTTGTAATTGATTTAATTGTAATATTCTTAGTGAGCTGACCTACACATTTGGTCATAGGTTTTGGTATATATGTAAGGTCTCATTTATGAGATTATGTAATGGTATATAATATGGTATGGTAAGGTTGTGATATTCAATATATGCAAATATAAGAAGAGATACTCATGAAAATATCATTTGAATATTCATGGAAGGTTTGAAGGAGATAATTAGAGCTTAACCAGTATTGAATCTAGCATTCAAGATGCTACTTTGAGTAGTACATTATCATTGGATTGAATCATCCAATTGTACTCAGTGTGACTCCCATCTTGTGATTGAGCAGTGAGCTCTAGGCCGCTAGCCTTTATGCATGTGCAAACCCCATTTGTACACACATACTATCTACAGTGGTATCATCTGATTATAGGTAAGGTTTCCCACCATGGTTTTTCCCCTTATAGGGTTTCCATATACAAATCTTTGTGTTATGTGTTGTGGATGTTGTTTCTCTTTCTGTTTCATTCATTAAATTTCACCGGTATTAATATTAAGTGTTAAATCTACTAACTGACATTAAGTTTGGTTTATCAGTATTATGTATCAAGTTTGATTAAGTTATAGTTGGGTTGAAATTAATAGATAAATAATTCACCCCCCCCCCCCCCTCTTAGTTGCCTCTAGGTCCTAACAATGTTTACTATCATTGAAATGATTAACTGCTAAATCCACTTTGATAAGTTATGTTAACTAGCAACAATTTGAAATGAGGTTTTACTTATGTCAGTAAAGTATTTGTATGTTTGTGAGTTTCAAGTTGTTTTACTCTTAATCTATTATAATAGTCAACTAGTTTAACTTGATAATGATATTGCGTTTGTAGTTTAGTGGTTTAACTTGTTAGTTTTGAGTTTGCTTTGAGAGGTTGATTTTGAGATTGGAGGAAGTTTATATCAGTTTTCTATCTACTGATTCACACCCCCCCTCAGTAGTTAACCGGATCCTTATTCTTTCATCATACTATCAATTGGTATTAGAGCTTCTCAGGTCCTCCAAGGTCTAAGCCTAACAACTTCAGGTAAAGATCTTTTAGAACATGATGAACAAGAAAGGTCTAAAGTTTAATAGAGAGAACTATAGAATATGGAGTGATATAATGAAAATTTATGTCAAGAGACTAGGAAGTGAATACTAGGAACATGTTGGTACTCAATATGTTGTACTTAGTGGTATTATGACTGATGATCAGAAGAAATAGAAACAAGAAAACAATCAAGCATTGGAGGCTATTATCATTTCTTTGGTTGATGCAGAGTATGGATATGTTCCTAGTCTGAAGACTACTTATGAGGTATGTGAAGATTGCCAAAGAAGAGAGTATAAGAGGAAAGTTTGATGACATGTGGATGGTTGAAGGTGAGAATATACAATAGTATGGTCAAAGGATAAAAGAGATAGTTTGTGAGATCAAGTGTGTTGGTGGTAAAGTGGAATATTCCACAATGATTAGTAAGGTGTTGAGAACCCTAGTACCGGTATATGCTATCTCAGTTGCAGTTATTCAAGAGCTAAAGTCAATTGACAAAACTAAGGTAACCCTTGACTCCATCATTGGTAATCTTACTACTTTTGAATTAAATGTTTGTGATGGTACTATTTAGAAATCTGAATCTACATTTAGAGCTTCATTGTCTAACCCATCTATGAGGAAAACTAGAGATGTAAATCATAGTTATCAATCTAGATCCAATTGAGAAGTTCATGATGAAGACAATTTGGTTGACCTTGAAGCATTGTTGGCCAAGCGGTTTCCCAGAGGAACCAGTAAATACAGAGGTAAATTACCTTTGAAATGTTTTTCATGCAACAAGATTAGACATATTGCAACTAACTATCCTAATGGTGATAATGAGAACAAGCAAGAGAAGTTCAAGAAGTACAAGGGAAAAGGAAAAAGAGATTATCTTATTGTAGTTGATGGTGGTACCATTGATGAGGAATCTAAGGGTGATGCTAATAAAGACATTATTTTTGTAGCCATAAAAGAGGAGATGTCTAATAAAAAAGAATTAGTTTCTCACATAGATAATTATGATAATTAGATCATTGATAGTGGTTATTCACATCACATGACAGGTGATCAGACCAAATTTCTCTCTTTGAAGGAATTTGATGGCAGAGTTGTGAGATTTGGTAATGTCTCCCCCTACATGGTAAAAGGTAAGGGAACTATATATCTTAGTGGAAAGAATAGTGTAGATGATGTCTACCGGGTTGAAAGAATAAAGCACAATCTTTTGAGTGTTGCTCAACTCAATGACAGAAGATATCCATTGGAGTTTAAGACTGGTATGTGCAAAATCTATGGGAGCAAAGGTGAACTGATTGCAACCAGCAAGAAGACTAAAGGTAACCTGTTTCACCTAAATCCTAAAGTCAACTACTGTTTAATTTCTAAAGTAGATGATAGTTGGCTTTGGCATATGGGACTTTATCATATAAATTTTGATAACATTGTTAAAGTGAGAGGTTTTCCTCAGTTGGACAAACTAGTTAATGCTCTATGTGAGGAATGTCAGTTCAAAAATATGATATCCTCAACTTTTAAGAGCAAATCTTTTTCAGCAGAACATCTGTTAGATCTGGTTCATCTAGACCTCTGAGGACCAATAAGGACTAAAAGTATTCAAGGTGATAGATATTTTATGATCTTTACTAATGATTGCTAAAGAATGATGTAGGTCACATTCTTGAAGGATAAAACAAAATCATTTAGTAAGTTCAAGGCATTCAGGGCCTTAGCTAAAAAGGAGAGTGGTAAGAAGATAAAGTGTCTGAGGATTGATCAAGGTGGTGAATTCACTTCTGAGGAATTCACTAGATATTATAAAGAAAATGGCATCAAATGACACTAAGGAAACCACAACAGAATGGTATTGCAGAGAGGAACAACTGGTCATTTGTTGAAGCTGCTAGAATGATGTTGGTACAAAGAGGTGTAGCAAAAACTTTCTACAGAGAAGTTGCCAACACAATTGTCTACACTATGAACCAGATATTGGTAAAGAGAGGTAAGGATAAGACTCCTTATGAATACTAGTATGGTAGATAACCTAATATCAGTTATTTTAAGATATTTGGCAGTAAATGTTTTATAAAGAGTGGTGACTATGTTAGAAAGTTTGAGGCTAAAAGTGATGAAGGTATATTTCTTGGTTACTCCACCAAGAGTAAGGCCTGCAAATGTTATAACAACTGAACATAGAGAATCATTGAGAGTGCTTATGTTCAAGTGGATGAGTATCCTAAAGTCTCAGGGGAAACTAGTGTGGAGAAAAAGGATGAAGATCCTTGCATTCTATTTTTTGGAACCAGAACTAGTGAAACCTGAAACTTGTAAAGAGAATGTTGTTGTACTAGTTCAATCAAAATAGGTAGATTTAGAAGAAGATGATTATAATGAAGAAG
Source organism: Cryptomeria japonica (assembly GCF_030272615.1). Classification (NCBI taxonomy): domain Eukaryota; kingdom Viridiplantae; phylum Streptophyta; class Pinopsida; order Cupressales; family Cupressaceae; genus Cryptomeria; species Cryptomeria japonica. Next base: position 867,893,746 of record NC_081414.1, read on the forward strand.
AAGAACCTAAAGATAATGATCATGCTATTCTGAGGTATGTGAGACTCAATCACAATCCTAACTAGATTATTGGAGATAAGGATGCTAGAGTGTTAACCAGAAGAAGAATTAAAGAGGATTCTTGCATGATCTCCACTATTGAGCCTAGAACTGCTAAGGAAGCATTTGGAGATGATCATTGAATTAAAGATATGGAGGAGCATCTTGATCAAATTGAGAAGAACAACACATGGACCCTAGTACCCAGACTGATTAGTTTCCAAACTGAATGAAGATGGTATAGTAGTCTAACACAAAGATATATTAGTTTGCAAAGGTTATGCACAAGAAGGAGGAGAAGATTATGTTGAGACTTTTGTACCAATTGTTGGACTGGAAGGTGTTAGGAATTTACTTGCATTTGTAGTATATAAGGGATTCAAAGTATATTAGATGGATGTAAAATTAAAATTTTGGATTGGAATACTGGAAGAAGAACTATACATTGAGCAACCAAATGGTTATGCTTTGACTGATGAAAAAGACATGGTATGCAAATTGCACAAGGCATTATATGTGAAAGAGGTATTAAAGTCATTTGGTATGAGTGACTGTAAACTAGTTGGGACACCAATGGTTACTTGTTGTAAATTGTCTAAGGAAGATGAAGCCACATCTATTGATGAGAAGGAGTACAAGTCAATGATTGGGAAATTGCACTATGTTGTTAACAACAGACTAGATATAGCTCATGTAGTTGGTCCAGTTACTAGATTTCAGAAGAATCCAAAGGAAACACATTTGATAGCAACCAATAGGATATTTAGATATTTGAAATGTACTATTGACTATGGATTATGGTATCCATATGCAGGTAACTTTGATTTGAAGGTGTATATTGATGCATACTCGGTAGGTAAAGTTGATGATAGGAAAAGCACAACCGGTGGAGCAATCTATCCTGGAGGAAGACTTGTTTCATGATGTAGTTATTGGCATTCTACACTCTAATGAGAATATACTTGATGTTGTCATTGATGGAAACCAACTGGCAACCAACCAATAATAGGTTTTTGTGCACCGGCATCATAGACATCATGCACCAGCAGGCACAAGCATAGGCACTAGCAGTCACGTTCACCAACATTCAGATTACACCAGAAATGAAGTATGCTGGCACTCAGGCTAACATGAGATAAAGTTTTTCTTATATGAATTATATTGTAAATATAATTAATTATTTGTAAGCTGACTTTGTATATTATAAAGACTCATATATGTATGAAATCTCTTGGGTCATTTTGATATGTAATTGGTAGAACATTATTGTATGAAGTGGTATAGTGGACAATGAAAGGTTTTGGTTAAGGTATCTAACTAAGATTAAACCGATATTGAACCAAGCATTTGAGATGCTATTTTGAGTAGTACATTGTATTGGATTTAATTATCCATTTTGTAGTCAGTGAGACTCTTTTGAGCAGTGCGCTCTAGGCAGTTGGCCTTCCTACATGTGTAGGCCCCTATTGTAAGTAATATTTATTCATATTGGCCAGTGAGTAAGTATTGTGGGTCACAAATCCCACTGACGTTTTTCCCACACTGGGTTTCCTTGTTAAATATCTTATGTTATGGTGTCCATTTATACTGTCTCTGTTATTTCTATTTACTACATTATTTCTTGCTTACTGGTACATTGATTTTGGTTGCAAAGTTATAAATAAGTTTAAATATTCTATCAACCGATTGGAAATTGATTCACCCTCACCTCTCAGTGTCCTCGGTAGTGTCATTGAATCTAACAATTGGTATCAGAGATTGGTCCTCTATTTTCAAAAGCCTAATAGCTTGAGGAAGATTTTGAAACTGGTACAGATGGAGAATTTGAGAAAATAGTTGGAAGGAGCTCTTAAAGATTTTGATGCACAAAAATTGAAGAATATCAAACTTGAGGATGATTTGAGGATTGCATAGGAATTCATTAAAGGACTTCAGGAGAACCTCATTTTAGTACAAAATAAGAAAAAAGAACTTCATGAGGAATAATATTGCAGACAAGTTGAGATAAGAGAACACTCACATGAGGAATGAAATGCAAGATATGACTATGAGACTATGTAAGGATATTGAAGATAGGAAGAAGAATGAAGAAGAATTTACTAGGAGACTTAATGATGGAGAAAATGAAAATTTGAGACTTAATCATGAAAATGATATGCTAAAGGAAAATCTAATTTACATGCAACATGACAATGGGGAGCTTACAAGACAAGTTGGAATTCTTGAAAATGAGTTGATCACTTCAAATGAATACAAAGAAAAATTCAAGAAAAGTTTAGAAAGACTTGATGACATGCTAAAAAAACAAAAACCTGATGGAGATACAATTGGACTTGAATTTGAAATCGGAGAAAGTTTTGAGACTGTGAACAATCAAGATCATAGTAAACTGGTAAGACAACCTAATGCTTATAAATTCAATGGGAAATGTTTCAATTGCAACAAGTTTGGTCATAGAGAAAATTAGTGTAGATTTAGAAATAATCAGAATATCTTACCCAGTGGTCAATGTTCCAAATGCAACAAAGTTGGTCATAACTCATAAAATTGCAGAGTGAATGTTAAATGCTATGTTTGTGGTAGATTTGGGCATTTATCTAATTAATGCAAAACAAAAACTAGTCAAGACTATGGAAAAGCTATTCAAAAGAATAATATAACTTGTTATGCATGTAACAAGATTGGGTATATTAAAAAATTCTGTAGGAGCAAGACTTTACTGGCGAATAATAAAGGATCTATTTTGAAGGGTAAAGAAAAGGTAAATGAAATAAAGCAAGAATTTTCAAAACAATGGATTAAGAAGGGAGATTAGAAAGTCAATGAATCTATCTTTGCACCAGTTGAACAGAGTAACCCTCCACCGGTATGAGATTATTCATCTAAGGAATAACACTTAAGGGGTATTGCAGAAAAATGAAAATCATGCATTCTACCCTCTGTTGATGGTGAGAAGATACATTTATTCTTTACCGGTAGATGTGTTAAGTTTTCACTTAATCATCAAGCATTTAATGCAGTTGTTGAAGAACTTTTTGGTTATATAACATCAGAAAACCCTCATTTTGACTCACCAAGCATTCAAGCATTCAGAGAGTACGAAATTGAGCAAGGGTATTCTAAGGCAAAGTAGTGAAGTGATTTTCAGGCGCTCAAATTTCAAGCTAAGAGGTATTTATCTTTTGAAATGGCATCTTCATCTTCTGTACCTGAGTTTATTGAAAACCCTACTATGGTAGAAAATGTTAAGCACCCTAGGCATGCAATTAAAATCATCCTTGAAATTGCCAAGCAAGATGATTCTATTGGAGCTTTTTTGAAAATTCTGAAGGGAGTCACTTTTGCTGAAGACCCTAAAATGTACATTCATTGCAACATAGAAAATCTAGGAACTAATGATTTAGAGAACATGTACAGTGGCATCATTACTGATGAACAAGGTTTAATTAAACCAAAGCATAAGATAGTTGAAGACTTAGGATTCATTGAGATACTAAACATACCTGAATTTCCTAAGGAGGTAGTCCATCTAGTTATGAGTAGAGTTCATCGGGAGTTCATGTGGCTTGATCTATTTTTAAAATCTCTAAGGAGGTAGTCAAGGTAGTTACTGGTTTACCCTCAATGGGTAGTAGGCCTAACAAAACTAAGAAAATACCTAATAAGGGAGTTATGGAGTTAACCGAAGCTACATCTGACAACAGATCTCTTAGGGTTAGCGACATTACTAATGCTAATGTGAGATATGTGAGTTTGGTACTTGGATATAGAGTAACTCATGCAAACAAATTGAATTCAGTTTCCAGCCTTTGTATTCATAATGCATATGAGATGATAAAGAACAATGCTAAGATTGATGTTTGTGAATAGCTTAAAGATGAACTGATTGATAACCTAAAAAATATTAAAGGTGACCAAAAAGGGACTTTTCGCTTTGGCAACCATTTTGTTTGTTTGATGCTTTACTTCACTAAAGAGATACTTGGATTTGGTCATAATGACTTTTAATATGACATCTCGATAGGCAAACAAATCAAGGAAGCTATCACTAGTATGAATAATAATAGTGACAACATTATAATAGATTACTTCAAAAACTTTCAGACTAAAATGAGAGCTAGAGAAAGGTTACCCCAGAGCATAGTAGACAAGTATGACAAGCAAATATATTTTGTTATTAAATGAGATGAGACTTGGATGGAAGCAGGAAGCCATAGAACTATTTAGGTTACTGAAATGGGTTATGAAGTTGATTTACACATTCTTGAAACATATGCTAAAACACTACTTGAGGCACCTAGAGAATGATCTGAAAAAACTTTTGGAAATGTTGAAACCATTGAGAGTGTTGTTTCTATGCAGAAGTAGAGAAAAAGAAGAGAGAAATTTATCAAAGATGCATCTAAGATGGCCAGTGTAATTAAGGAAAATGTCATTAATATCAGTGGTATATCTACTAGTGAGCTTAAAGGACTGCAACTAAAAGCACATGTTTCACCGGTTGTCACTTCTTTTGATACCGACAATGGGAAGGTGGTTGAGTTTAAAAGAGTGGAAAGGAAAAGGAAAACCCCACCGGTACCTTCTCCTAAGAGAACTAGGACACGAAGGAAAAAGTAGCAAGAGGTTAGGGAACCTAAGAAGAAACTTACACCAAAGAAGAAACAAATACTGGCTAACCTTACACTAGATGACCTACTAAAAGAAATAACACAAGAAGGAAATCTAGTAAATGTAAATAAATGGTATCATTCTTTTAAAGATTCTAACATAGAAACTATTAAAGAAAGCATTATTTTACATTTGGATATTTACAAGAAAGTTTTGATAGAAGTTATAGATTATTTACCTAATGATTTATACATGAGATTAGAAGCTAAACGGTTATCTGTGATGAAACTAGATAAGAAATTGAAAGTTGAAGTACTTTTGGTGGTACATCCTATAAATAGTAATGAGTAAATTGATGAATTGATATCTGAGGCTAACCAGACTGTATTTGTCAGTGGGCACTGACAAGTAAGCTAGTTGGCTATAAGTGTTAAGAAAATTGCAGATGAGACTACAGACAACTGGGAGATATTTTTTGTTGAGAACAAAAGGCAAGAGGAAAGAAATAGACCAAAATTGGATAGGAAATTCAAGGTTTATCAGAAAGATAAGAGAAAAGGTAAAGTTGGTGGTGTACCTACTATTAAAGTAATAGATAACATCCCTCCACTAGCTCAGGACACCCCTCCAATAACTTTAGCATCACTGGTACATATAGAAAATCAACTGGATAAGGAAACTGTTGAAGTAACTCATGATGATGCTAACTCAGAGTCCAAAATACTTTTCACCATGAATGTGGATACATAGGATATAAAAATTATTGTGGATAAAGAGACTGCAGAGGTTAATGCAGATGATGTTAAGGACAGTAAGATCTCTGAGATACTGGCACACACTGTTGACTCTCAGAAGACTGAAATACTAACACAAGTTGAGCAACCAAAGACTGAGAAACAAATAGAGGATAAGATAACTAACATAGAGCAACTGGAATCAGAGAAACCGATAGTTGAAGAGGTACTTATACAGACTGAGAAACCATCAAAATTAGAGGTACAAACACAGACAAAGAATCTAGAAGAAAATGTAAGTAAAGAGGAAGCAATTGATGGAAATAAGGAGGAAATAGTGAAGGTAATTGGGCAAGCAGCTGTGAGAGGAAATCCATAGCAGAACAAAGCACATCAATGGGAAAATTCAGACCCATGAACATAGAAAATGTTCTATTGGATTCTATCAAGAGGATAATAGATTGCAATGCTTTAGCATTTAAGGCAATTGATAACACATTACCTATTTTGAAAATCATTGCACCTACCTATAAGATAGATCACATTAATGATTCTATAGGTAAATTGGACACATTTTCCAAATTCATTGCTAAAAATGTCATAACTATAGATAAGGTAAATGAGGACACTATAAAGGAAAGAGTAGATAAAGATAAAGGAGAATTCTTTGAGAAAACCATCAAAAATTGTAATGAGCATATGAATTCACTATTACTAGTACTCAACTCAACAATTTTGGAGTATAAGGAGTTGTATAGAGAAGCATGTAAACCAAACTATTTGATAGAGGACATTGATGAGGAGATTAAAAAGACACAAAAAGAGATTGATGACATTGTAGATAATATGATAGGTTCTTCGAGAATTATCTCAGGTTTTGAGCAGGAAATGGCAGTCTTTGATGAGAATTTAGAGAAACTTGAGAAAGAGAAAGCAAGGATAAGGTCAAAAGCCCGAGAACTCAAAAGTAAACTTGGTCCAAAATTGCACAGTCTTATTACTCAACGGGTTGACCTATCAAAGGAAATAGTTCAAGGAGAACAATCACTGGAGAAACAAATATACTATCTAACCAACATGGTCCAGCAGACTGAGACCATTCTCTATGACAACAACAAATTCATATAGAGCCTAAATCTAGTTTTGGCAGACATTTTTCAGATTGTAACCAATCGGTCATAGGTGATGAAGTAGCATTTTTGTATTCTTTTTGACATCCTTTGTCATTGATGTCAAAGGCAGAGTAGTATAGAGAAAAATATATGCACAAAGAAGATCACTTGCTCAGGGGTAGCACATTTCTTTTTGGATTTTTCTCATGAGTGTTGCCATCAATGCCAAAGGGGGAGATTGTTGGCATTCTACACTCTAATGAGAATATAGTTGATGTTGTCATTGATGGCAACCAACTGGCAACCAAACAGTAATAGGTTTCAACACAAACATCATGCACTGGTAGGAATGTTCATCAATATCTAGATTACACTAGAAATGAAGTATACCGGCACTCAAGCAGACATGAGATAAAGTTTTTCTTATATGAATTGTATTGTAAATATAATTAATTATTTGTAAGCCAACTTGGTATATTGAAAAGACTCATATATATATGTATGAGATCTCTTGGGTCATTTAGATATGTAATTGGTAGAACATTATTGTATGAAGTGATATACTGGAAAGTGAAAGGTTTTGGTTAAGGTATCTGAATGACCTTAAACTGGTACTGAGCTAGGTGTTTGAGATACTATTTTGAGTAGTACATTGTATTGGATTTACTTAACCATTTTGTAGTTAGTGAGACTCTTTTGAGCATTGCTCTCTAGGCAGTTGGCCTTCCTGCATGTGCAGGCCCCTATTGTAAGTAATATTTATTCATATTGGCCCGTAAGTAATTAGTGTAGTGTTATTTAAACAGATCGGCAAACACCTATTGTTCTCTAACAATTACAATAGTTAAATGCCTTAACCTGGTAAGATTTAATAGGCTTAATGCTTTCTAAATCCTCTAACTAGGTGGTCCATTAGCTTGGATTTAAAATCCTCCACTAATGTTACTCCTCATAGGGTATTGCTTCTAATAAGGCATTATAGTCAATCCCTTAACTAAGTGGTCCCTAATACGATCTGTTCTTAGTAGGACTTTTTGTAAAGCTTTAATAGGCTTGGCTCCTAACAGGGAGAACATTAGAAGAGTTCAGAATAATTGTGGGTATTCATCCCCACTATGGTTTTTCCCATTTGGGTTTCCATGTCAAAAATATTGTGTCAAGTGGTGATTGTTTTTGTGGTTATGTTTATTATGGTTGAAATGCTTAATTTCTAAATCCACTTTGATAAGTTATGTTAACCGACAACAATTTGAAATGAGGTTATAGTTATGTGAGTAAAGTATTTGGATGTTTGTGATTTTCAAGTTGTTTTAGTGTTAATCTATTATAACAATCAACTACTTTAACTTGACAGTGATATTGCATTTGTAGTTCAGTGGTTTAACTCATCAGTTCTGAGTTTACTTTGAGAGGTTGATATTGAGATTGGAGGAAGTTTATATTAGCTTTCCATCTACTGATTCACCCCCCACCCCCCCCTCTCAGTAGTTAAATGGATCCTTATTCTTTCATCATACCATCAGATTTATGTATTGTGTGATGTAATTTTGTAATTAGGTGTTAAGGGCTTGGCCGAGCTTGTAGTCAAGGTTCATGATCTGTATAAATGGGTGTAATATTCATATATTTTGGTTCATATGTGTTGAGTCTATTATTGGATATTATTGGTAATTTCTACTCTAGAATATGTTGTTGTCATTGATGCCAACATAATCCTATGTATTACTTTTGTGTTTGTAGATTGGGAAGATCTTATGATCCGGTTTTTAGCGTTGTTTTGTTGATCATTGTTTTGCACAGTTCAATATTTCCTCTGGTATATTCTAATGTAATTAGATCATGTGCTATTTTTTTTAGATATTGCTTGGGATGGTTTTGTTTCTTTTCAATTTAGATGATTCATTATTTGGTTCTTTGCAAGTTATCTTTCTTCTTGATAGTTGTTGATTGGTTGTGTTCTTGAGCTTTTAGATGTTGATCGATGAATATTTGATAAGTGGTATTGGTGCAGTTGTTTTTGATGATTGTAACATGCTTTCTGGTGTTTCCTAATTATTTGCTACTTTTTTTGGTGATTTGCATTGATCATTGTGCTATTTTTTGGTCATTTTCATCAACTGGTGATGATTTTCATGTTATGCAGTTTTCCTAGTGATGTAGTGTGTTGTGGTTCATCTTGGATCAATTAATGGTGGAGTTGTGCATTTGGGAATTTGAATTAGGCCCATGTTATGTCATGTAAATCATTATATTTGTTTGATGGTTGATCCTTGCATCTTGTGATGTAATTTTATAATTGTGAGTTGAGGGTTTAGTTGACCTTGTTATCAAGGTTGATGAATTATATATATAGGTGATATATTCATGTAATTTAGGTATCGAGGTTGTCTATATCATTAGAGAGATGTTTATGCATGATCAAGTGATCTATCTTTCAGTGTTGTGTTGGAGGAGAGATTGGTGTTGGAGAGAAGACATCTCTACTTAATTGAAACTATAATCAAGCTTTTGGAGATGTTATTCTTTCAATTCATTCTTTCAGATTGTAGTTCAAATCCTATTGTAAGTTAGTGAGAATACCCTGATAGCCTTTCGAGTCATTATATTTGAGTAATGAGCTCTAGACAATGTGCCTAAATGCCTCTACATTCCCCATTGTAATATTTTCACATACTACTCCAGCATATCATCTTATGGTGGGTAGGTTCCCACCATGGTTTTTCCCTTAACCAGGTTTTCCACATCAAAATTCCTGGTGTTGTATGTTGTGCTATTAATTTTCTTATCTTCATTATTGCTATAGTTTATCAGATCAGGTTTTGTGATTAATTTTTTGTAATCGGGTGAAGATTGATTCACGCCCCCTCTCAATCTTCCATCTTGGTTTCTAGTAAAAATTGGTATTAGAGAAAGATCCTTTCATAGAATTTTAATCGCTCAAGGCGATCTGGGATAACAACTCAAGGTGTTATCTTTAAGGATAGTCCAAGGTTTGATTGAAGCAACTATTCTATATGGAAGGATTGGATGGAATTGCACTTGAAATTTCTTGGAGAATATTAATAGAAGATTACAAAGAATGCCTATTCTATTCCTCCAAATAGAATGACTACTCCTAATGAGATCAAGCAAGTTGAAAATAATATTAGAGTGAAGGAAGCATTTCTTAGTTCCCTAACTGATTCAGAGATAACAAATGTGATGGGACTTTAGACTTCACATGAGATCTGGGAAAATCTTGAAATCTTGCATGAAGAAGATAAACAAGTGAAAGTTGGTAAGCTGCACATTTTCAAAGGAAGATATAAGATGTTGAACATGAGAGATGATGATAACATGCACTCTTTCATGGCTAAGGTTAATGACCTTGTCATAAGTATCAGATGTGCTAGTAGAACCCTTCAAGAAGATGAAATTGTTGCTAACATGTTGAGATCTTTGCCTCTTGGTGCAGGAGCACCTCATTAAAAAGATATTCATCACCCTAAGGATGAAGAATAGGATCATTAGGGTGTGTTAGTGTGTCTTGTGTTTCATGTATGCAATAAACCCCATCATGTAAGCCCATGTCACCAATTAGGAAATTTGAGAAGCCAATTGGGACAATGTGGTAAAAAGAGGTAGTAGATGGTTTAGATTTGTGTTTGATAGGTTTTAGACATTTTTTATGTATGTTTGATTCATCCATGTGTGTGGATCCCAACCTTAGAGAGTATGAAAACTTTTTGTGCAAAATTGCAAAAATGCATCTTTTGAGTGCAAAAGTGCAACTTTTTGAAAATCGGTTGGGGGAAGCCTTTATATGGCTCCAACATACTCCAAATTAGATGGGAGACCATTGGAGAGTTGTATAAGCCTTGTAGAAATTATTCCCAAGGTTTTCATTGTTGGAGTTAGAGTTTGTGAAGCAATAATACTCAAAATACTTTAGTTTTCCCAGAAATTCTGAGTTTGTAGGTATTATACGTGCCTATATAGATTGATTTGAACCCCACCATCCACAGAGTAGATAGGGAGATAAAATATATTTCCTTTGGTGGTGGTATGAGGTCTTAAATATTCTATAATAGAGAGAACCCTCCATTCTTCTGACTGCAACCCAAAAATTGAGGGTTTGGAGAGGGTTTTAAATAAAAATGGCTTTATGTTGCACTCCAGTCCACTAGAAGACTATTCATTTGAAGGGATACAAGATAAGCATTTTTAATTTAGTTTTTTCATGGCATTTTGTAGGGAATGCTTGGTTGTGAGGAAATGGAAGGGAATTAGGTAGGCATCTCTATGTGACTATGTAGGACAAGATTTAGGATAGTCATCATAAGTTGTCATAGCAGTGGATTCTAGGTGTGTAACCCTGCAATTAGAAATTTATAACTATTTCCCTCATTCCCATTAAGTTTCTTTTTAATTTTGTGTACTTAAAGGTAGTTTCTTTGGAAAATATGGCTAATTGCCCCTATTAGGTCTCTTAGCCTCTAGAGGAAACAGACCTTGTAATTGCCGATTTGGCCAAACAATTTTGCGGATCTATGTAACTTCCAAAAGGGTGTCCAAAATGCTAAGTTTTTTATGGGTGTGTGGCTCATTTTTTAGTTAAGGTATTTTCTATCGTCAAAGAGGGCTCCAAGCCTAGGGGTAGGTTTACAAAGGACGTACAATGAACTGGAGCCCTAAACCAAAACTAGTGTTTGGAAGAGTCCTTAGTTGATATGTTTTGGTCAACTTAAAAATCCCATGGAGTAGGAGTCACTGGTAAAGAATGATTGAGGTATTGAAGCCTTTTACCAATCTTGAGTAGGCCTAAGCCTAATGAATGTGTGTGTAGTTTCATTCAAGGTGTAGAGTCCTTCCTTGTAGGATCCTTGTGAGTAGTTAAGGGGTCACTAGCCTAACCTTGTTTGGGATTTTAATTAGGAGTTTGGGTAGGCCTTTGTATCAAGTGGTATTAGAGCAAACGAGTGTCCTTTGGAAGAGAAGGGGAAGACAAGATGTCAGAAGAAGAAGCATCCCATGAGGCACCTTCAAGAATGACCAATGTAGAATTGAATGTCTTGATGAAGAAGCAAATGGTAGAGAGTAGAGTGGTCAAGGCTAAGAATCAGGCCTTAAGAAATGAGATGGACCGATTGAAGGAAAGAGTGGAGAGGGGAGAGAGACTCTGGAGAAGAAGGGGATGAAGAGGAGATCCCTATGAGAGAAGAGCTAGAGGTACCTATAGACTATAGACCCCTGATGAGTGTCCTCAAGTCCATGGAGAGAAGAACAATGGATGTGAAGATGGATCTACCAATATTTGTAGGCAAGATTGAGCCTGATATAGTGATGGAGTGGATAGAATCCTTGGACATTTTTTTTGAAAGTGAAGACATACCAAACCACCAGAGGGTGAAGATGGCCCAATCCAAAATTAAAGAGGCTGCACTAACTTAGTGGACTTTCATCAAAGATGAGAGGGTGAAAGACGGAAAGAGAAGAATAGCTACATGGAAGAAGATGATGGCTTTGGTGATAGAAGCCTATGTCCCAATGTATTACAATATCCAACTGCATAGGAGGAGACATAATTTGAAACAAAAGGAGATGGACATGAGTTCCTATATTGAGGAGTTCATGAAGTTGTGTGTGAGGATGAAGGTGAAATAAATTGAAGATGAGAAGGTGGCAAGGTATCTCAGTGGGTTGAGATTTATAATCCAAGAAGACTTTAATCTCCACACCTCGGAGATAGTCCAAAAGTGATTTCAATTGGCACTCAAGGTGGAGGAGAAGTTGAAGAGAAGGCATGATCAAAATGATAGAGGTAAAGGGAGATAAAAAAGAGGAGGAAGAGGCCCTTTCAGAGGAAGTGGAAATGGTTTTGGATACCAGGGAGACTCTAACCAAGAAAGCAATAGAAGAGAGAGTAGTTACAATCAAGGAGGAGGCTACAATCCAAGAGGGAGCTTTAGGGGTAGAAGACCACCCTCTAGAGGGAGATCCCAAGGTAGAGGACCTCCTAGGTGCTACAACTATAATCAAGAAGGGCATATGGCCAATAGGTGTATGGAGAAGGCTTTTAGTTCCATGGGAGAAAGGAGAAGCAATTTGGTGCAAGAATCTGATTGTCAAAGTGTGGCAAGTGCAACCAGTTATCAAAGTGTTAATGTTCCTGATAGTTATGGATATCCTAAAAGAGGAGAGACTTTGATGATGAGGAGACTAGTAACCACAATGAAAGTACCTGACAAGGAGCCTACACAAAGAAAATCTCTTTTCAAAACCACTTACAAGGTAGGAGGAAAGGTATGAAAGGTTCTGATAGACTCCAGATTCACTAAAAATTTTGTATCACTTGAAATGGTAGAAAAGCTTAAGCTTAGGAAGTTGCCTCACCCTTATCCCTATAAGGTTTCATGGCTCACCCAAGGTTAGCAAGCAGTGGTCGAAGAGCAGGTTTGGGTAGAGTTTTAGATTGGATCTTACAAGGATAGATTGCTATTTGACATAGCCAAAATGGATGCATGTCATCTCTTATTTGGGAGACCATGGTAGTATGAATTGAAAGCTCATCATGATGGGTTGAGAAACACCTACTCAATCACCAAGGATGGGAAAGTGATAGAGCTCTTACCTCTAATAGAGGAAGAGATGGAATTAAAGGGAAAGGATACAAGAGTGTTGATGGTAAAGGGTAAAAAAATCACGAAGGAGATTATAGAGAAAGGTGTATTTTTCCATGCCCTCATGCCTAGCCCCAAGGTGACAAGGAAAGAATAATATACAGTAGAGAAAGAAGGAGGACCAAAGCACATAGACCCCCAAAAGTTAGACCGATGCTTGATAAGCATCAAGGCATCATCTTAGATGGAATGCTGAGGTCCCTACCACTGGTGAGAGACCTTAGTCATTGCATAGGTCTGATCCCTAGATCTACATTGCCAAACAAAACAGCCTACAAGCTCACCCCAGACTAGAATGCAGAAATGGCAAGACAGATTGAATATTTGCCTAATTCAGGACTGATTGGCAAGAGTCTAAGCCTAGGTGGAGTACTAATAGTCCTTGCACCTAAGAAAGAAGGCACTTGGAGGCTTTGTAAAGACTCAAGAGCCATGAAAAAGATAACCATAAGGTATAGGTTCCCAATCCCTAGAATAGAGAATTTACTTGATTGTTTACAGAGTGCTAAGTATTTTACAAAAATGGATCTAAAAAGTGTATACCATTAGATTAGAATAAGGCCAAGGGATGAACACAAAAAAAATTTTAAAACTGATGAGGGGTTATATGAATGGAAAGTCATGCCATTTGGGTTGTCCAATGCACCTAGTACCTTTATAAGGTTAATGAATGAAGTCTTGGTGCAATTCATAGGAAAATTTGTCATAGTATACCTAGATGATATCTTGATCTTTAGTCACACAAGGGAAGAGAACCTCAAACACATAGATATGGTTCTCAAGAGGTTACATGAAAAGGAACTAATGATCAATTTGGAGAAGTGTTTGTTCACACAGGAGGAGATCATCTACTTGGGTTTTGTAATCTCACAAGGTGAGTTGAAAATGGACCAAGAGAAGGTGAGTGCTATATTGTCATGGCCTACACCTAGAACTATGAATGATGTCTGAAGCTTCCATGGTTTAGCAAATTTCTATAGGAAGTTCATAAGAGGATTTAGTCATGCTTGTGCACCCATACTTAACACCATAAAGGGAGGACAAAAGTGCAGGTTTAGTTAGACCAAAGAGGTAGAAGATTCATTTGAGACATTGAAGAAGAAGGTTGCACAACAACCAGTCCTTGCCTTACTAGACTTCAACAAGATATTTCAGGTGGAATGTGATGCAAGACACATGGCCATTGGAGTAGTGCTTAGTCAAGAAGGAAGGCCTATTTCTTTTTTCAGTGAAAAGATAAATGATGCTAAGAAGAGATACTCATCTTATGACTTGGAGATGTATGCTCTAGTATAGTCTTTGAAGAAGTGGAGGCACTATTTATTACCTAAGGAGTTTATAGTTTTTACTAATAATTAGGCACTCAGTTTCATAAATAGTCAAGAGAAGCTAAACCACTGGCACATGAAGTGGGTAGAGAACTTGAAAGCCTTCACATTCACCCTCAAACACAAGAAGGGAGTCAAGAACAAGGTTGCAGATGCTTTGAGCAGGAGGGTCTTGACTATAAACTAAATCAAGATGAAGAGTGTTCATTTTGATTCCTTGAAGAGTATGTATGTTGATAATGAAGACTTTGGAGAGATCTACAAGGTATGTGAAACTTTTGGTGACTGATATCATATTGAGTTTTCTGAGTTTCTGATACAAGATGGATTGTTGTTCAAAGGAGTGCAGTTATGTATTCCTAAGTGTTCCATAAGGTTGAATATTATTAGGGAGAATAATTGTGGAGCTTGTTGGTATTTTGGATATTGATATGGTTTTGGCATTGATGTCAACACTAGTCAAACACTTATCAACATTTGGAGATTTGGTTATGTTCACCGGCAAGCAAGTGACTTATGCACAGTCACCAGTATTTGGTTTACCGATAGGTTATATTGTTCACCGACACTTGGAAAGACTTGGAGACTACTTGGTTATGTCAAAGACATTGTTTGGACACTTTGTCTTGATGATTTGTTCATTAGTTTGATAAGGTTTGCATATTTGTTGTTACCAGCAAATAGGTCCAGGTTATACATCGGCAAGCATATCTATTCTAGATTAGCACAACACATCATAGAGATGACTTATTGTTATTGTAAATGCATTGACCTGGCATCATGCATCAGATATTGTTTCATATGTAATTGATTTTATTTTAATATCTTTTAGTGAGCCGACCTACTCAATTGGTCTTAGGTTATGGTATAAATGTAAGATCCCATTTGTGAGATTAAGATATATGCAAGTATAGGATTGAAAAAAGATTGTAATAATGTATATGCGAATATAAGTAGAGATATACACATAGACATCATTCAAGATTCAAGAAAGGTTTGAAGAAGGCATATCAGAGCTAAACTGGTACTGCATCCAGCATATGAAGATGCTATTTTGATCAGTACATTATCATTAGATTTAACCATCCAATTGTAGTCAGTGTGACTCTCATTTTGTGACTGAGCAGTGAGCTCTAGGCACTTGGCCTTTCTGCATGTGCAGACCCCTTATTGTACACACATACTATCTACAATAGTATCATCTGATTGTGTGTAAGGTTTCCCACCATGGTTTTTCCCCTTATAGGGTTTCCATGTACAAATATTGGTGTTATGTGTTGTGGATGTTATTGTCTTTTTGTTTCATGCATTAATCTTTATCAATACTACAATTAACTGATAAACTATCTACCGGCATAAAGTTTGGTTTACTGATATTAAGCATTAAGTTTTGGTAAAGTTGATTTTGGTTTAAATTTATTTGACAACTGATTCACCCCCCCTCTCAGTTGTCTCTAGGAGCTAACAGAGCTATGGCAGGTCATTTTGGCCTTGACAAAACCCTAGAACTTGTGAAGAGAGTTTTTTGGCCAAAATTGTAGGAAGATGTAAGGAAGTTTGTGGAGACATGTGTCATATGTCAGAAAGCCTAGGGGAAATCTAAAAATGTAGGTTTGTATCAGCCCTTACCCATTCCTTCTAGGCCATGGGAGAGAATAAGTATGGACTTTGTATTGGGTTTGTCCAAGACAAGGAGAGGGTTTGATAGTGTCTTTGTAGTGGTGGAAAGGTTTAGTAAAATGGCTCATTTCTTGCCATGTAAGAATTCTTGTGATGCATCATATGTTGCAGACCTATTCTTCAAAGAGATAGTTTGGATACATGGATTGCCCTTAAAAACTGTTTCAGATAGAGATGCGAAGTTCATAGGTCACTTTTGGAGGACTCTTTGGAAGAAGTTGGGGACTAAGCTAGCTTTCTCATCAGCCTACCATCCTCAAACGGATGGGAAAACTAAAGTTGTCAATAGGTCATTGGGAAACCTAGTAAGGTGTTTGATGAGGCAAAATGGAGAGAAGTGTGACAACATTCTGTCATAGGAAGAATTCTCATACAATGACACCATAAATAGGAGTATTAGTAAATCTCCTTTCTAGATTGTTTATGGCATCCACCCAAGGGGAGTGTTGGAGTTAAGAGATTCACCCAGAGAAGAAGCCATTAGTGTAGATGGTGAATCTTTTGCATTAGCCATTAAAGAGGTGCATGACCAAGTCAAGTCTCATCTCCAACAATCTATAGTGAAGTATAAGGCTCATGTTGATAAGAAGAAGATAGATGTACAATTTAATGTTGGGGATTTGGTATGGATACATTTAAAGAAGGAGAGAATCCCAAAAGGAAAATACACCAAACTCATGCAGAGAAAGATTGGACCATGTCAGATATTGAAAAAGTGTGGACAAAATTCCTATGAGATCCAACTTCCTCCTGATCTTGGATTATCACCCATTTTTAATGTGTGTTATCTTACACTTTTCAAAGGTACTGACAATGAAGAAGAGGAACCTATTAGGTTACAATAGACAATGACATTCCAAGGAATGAATCACCCAAGTTGAGAAAAGTGTTAGACACTAGAGTCAAAAAGAAGACAAGGAAAAAGGAGTACATTGAGTACTTGGTGGTTGGCGAGATAAACCAAATTCTGAGTCAATTTGGATGACAAGTGAGCAAATATCCAATCATGGTGCAGATTTACAAACTCTAATCTCAAGTGGGCTTGAGATCTCTTCTCTTAGGGAGTATGGTGTAGGAGAACCTCATCAAAAATCTATTCATGACCCTAAGGATGAATACTAGGATCATGAGGGTGTGTTAGTGTGTCTTGTGTTTCATGTGTGCAATAAACCCCACCATGTAAGCCCATGTCACCAATTAGGAAATTTGAGAAGCCAATTGGGACAATGTGGTAAAAAGGGGTAGTAGATGGTTTATATTTGTGTTTGATAGGTTTTAGAAAAGTTTTATGTGTTTTTGGTTGGTCCATGTGTGTGGATCCCAACCTTAGAGAGTATGACAACTTTTTGTGCAAAATTGCAAAAATGCAACTTTTGAGT
This sequence comes from Cryptomeria japonica, assembly GCF_030272615.1. Lineage (NCBI taxonomy): Eukaryota > Viridiplantae > Streptophyta > Pinopsida > Cupressales > Cupressaceae > Cryptomeria > Cryptomeria japonica. The sequence continues at coordinate 867,911,288 of NC_081414.1, forward strand.
GCAAAAGTGCAACTTTTTGAAAATCGATTGTGGGGAAACTTTCACTGGCTCCAACCTACTCCAAATTTAGTGGAAAACCATTAGAGAGTTTTATAAGCCTTGTGGGAATGATTCCCAAGGTTGTTGTTGTTGGAGTTGGAGTTTGTGAATCAATAATACTCAAAATACTTTAGTTTTCCCAGAAATTCTGAGTTTGCAGGTGTTGTACGTGCATGTATAGATTGATTTAAATCCCACCATACATGGACTAGATAGGGAGATGAACTATATTTATTTTGGTGGTAGGATAAGGCTTAACTATTCTAGAGCAGAGAGAACCCTCCATTATTCTTACTGTAACCCATAAATTGAGGGTTTGGAGAGGGTTTTGAATAAAAATGGCTTTATCTTGCACTCTAGTCCACCAAAAGACTATTCCTTTGGAGGGATGCAAGATAAGCATTTTTAATTTTGTTTTTTCATGGGGTTTTATAGGGAAGACTTGGTTATGAGACAATGGAAGTGAATTAGGTAGGCATCTCTATGCGACTACCTAGGACAAGATTTAGGATAGGTATCATAAGTTTTCATAGCAGTGGATTCTAGGAATGTAACCCTAGAATTAGAAGTTTCTAACTATTCCCCTCATTCCCATTAAGTTGGTTTTTCCATTGGTGTATCAGGAAAGGTAGTTGCTTTGGAAAATAAGGCTAATTGCCCCTATTAGGTGTCTTAGCCTTTAAAGGGAACAGACCTTGTAATTGTAGATTTGGCCAAACCATTTTGGGGATCTATGTAACTTCCAAAAGGGTGTCTGAAATGATAATTTTTTTGTATGGGTGTGTGGCTCATTTTTGAGTTAAGGTCTTTTCTATTATCAAATAGGGCTGGAAGCCTAAGGGGTAGGTTTACAAAGGTGGTATAAGGAATTGGAGCCCTAAACCCAAACCATTGTTTGAAAGAGTCCTACATTGACAAGAGATATGATGGTTGGAAAAATTGTTGCATTTGAGCTAAGTGAGTTTGGAGAACCACATGGAAAGTCTGCGACAATATTTAGAGCATCAACATCTATATCTAGTAAGAAGTTTGATCCTGATTACTACAAAATACATAGATATGAGTGAGAGAGAAGAGAAATGGAAGAGAAAGAAAGAGAGTTGGATGAGCTTGAAGTATTGATTTCCTAGAGATTTCCTAAAGGAGAGCCTAGGTAAAAGTATAAACCCGTGCCACACTTTTACAAAGGAAAAGGTTAACACGACAACAACTGTTCAATTTTGTCACCGTAAAAGTGTCACTTTCATTTTGAATTTGAAGATTATGTAAACTGATGAAATGTGTAAAGTTTTTTGAAGTTTAAGTCTAGTAATTTTGAAAAAAAATTGTCAATAATTTTTATGGCTTTTTTAGCTTTAAGTTCCTTTTTTTTTTTGCTAAAAAATGCTAAAAATCAAGGCGCTTAGTTCCCATGACAAAAGAAAATGTAAATCAACTTTTTTCTTTTTTTTTCTGATTTTGATATCTTTAATAGATGACATATATTCAGTGCATGAAAAACTAAAATTAGTTTTTGATTTATATTTTCTTTGTTATAACATTTGGAAGTTGAATACACCAGAATTTGACAGTTTCTGGCTCCCACCATAATTTGTCTATTCAGCTTATGATAATAAAAAAACTAAAAATAGCCTTTTGGAGAAGACTCTTTCTTCTAGCGAACCATATGTTTTTCAATTTATTTTGAAGTGATTCGATATTTCTTTTTCTTTTTCCAACCAGCTTGTTATCAAACAAAAGAATACCTAGTTGTAGTATTTTTTATTTTTTATATATTAAATGTAATCAAAACATTATAAAAATTATGAGTACAATTAAGACTTTGGTCTCTACAAAATGATATTTTCATTTTTTTTAATAAGTTTAGTTTACTTATTTAATTTTGTTGGAGAAGTGACAAGTTTTAGAAAATCATCATTTTTGTTGATGTGGCTACCACTTGGTGTAATGCCCCACTAGGAACCCCGAAGGAAAACCCATAACAAGGGTGAAACAATTTTTTTTTAAAAGTATAAACATCATAAGTGCATTTACACAACATGCACATTAACACAAGTGGAAGACTTACACCATAATTCCTTAAGGGTTACCAATGAAGAATTAACTTCAAGAATAATTTTCACAACATAATAAATCCACATATGCATCATAACTCAATGATCACAAGAATCCACAAGAAAATAAAGATTCATCATAGAAAGATAGAAAGGATACAACATAATTTCCACTTCAATAAGCATTTACTAACATCATCAAGGAAACTTGATAAAAACATCGAAACATAGGATTACATTGCTCTTTCAATACATAGCTTCTTAATAAACATATAAGGATAGATCTCATCTAGTTAAAAGGTTACATAAGATCAATAATTACAATGATACAATGACCACATAGGTCTACAAATACCAAAAATCGCCAAAACATGAGATGAAGCATGAGTCACAAACCATAAGAACACCTGTGGAGCCAATCCTCACATGAAGACACAAATTAGAACATCCGATGGGAAGTGGGACTACCGCCCGACCATGTAATTCCCAAATGGAATCACCCCACTATGCTAGGAGATACCTGAGGACCCTCAAACAAGCATAAGCATGACATGGTTGACAAAACAATACAAATCTATGACAACACAATAAGACTCCACAAGAATCCAAGTGACTCAACTCCACAAACATAAGTGAACCAACATCACAAAACACAAGTGCACCAAATGAGAGAGTGTCATCGCATAGCTTAGGATGGTTACCCTGGTAGGCCCTCAGAGGTCCCAACTCTCTACCTTGGTAACCTCTCCTGAACCTCTAGCTCCAACTAAGTCTTACGCAGACCCTACCAGCCTTTCGTGAAGACAAGGTTGTTGGTTTGCCATTCCAGGCCTTCTCAAAACATTATGATCCCTGTACTAGCACTCACCTATGCATGAGGTACAATTATCTTTATTAATGTTATGATATGACCCACCTAATCATTTCATTAGATTACCAGTTATTATCTGACTTTCACTAGGTCGTAATGCCTACGACTTTGGGTGCAAGCCCCAAATGAAAGTCACTCTTTCAAAGGACACTGCACAAGCATGGTCACTCCCCGAGGACCCTATGGTGAAGAAGACAACCATAAAACCACTATTAGAAACAAGTGGTCAAACAAGGACATACTGACTCTTGACTAACCATAAGGAAAGACACTACATGGTTAAGACAACAAAGCCAACATATATCACTTGGTCAAAGGTACCAATTACACCACCACAGGATGACTAAACCATAGAACCAAATATCACAATAAACACTTGCATGGATAGAAAAATACATCAAATCTACACTCAGACAATCTTTGAAAATATTAGCATCATAAACACTTCAACCATCATTGATTGAAAATTAAATAAAACGCTCCTTTCTAGCAGTCATGTCTAATCAATTTCCAAATCTACCCATTTGAATCTCTAACTCATGCCTTAATTTTCATTGATAAATTCATTAACCACATAATATAAATCACATAAAAATCACATTACATTATGCAATACCACTTTAAACATTCCATTTATAAAATTTAAGTTCTTAGCATTAACCAGTTTGGAGACCTGTGAGGGCTCAAAGCTAAGTGGGGGTCAAACCAATCCGTAGTTGTACTGCTGTCGGGGCAATAGACACCACTTACCAGTACTACTGCTACCACTAGTAACACTGCCACTACAAACATGTAACACTACCACTACCAACCAGTAACACTTACCACTTCCAACGGGTCACACTTACTACTTCGAACCGGTCACATTTATCACTTTGAACTGGTAACACTTACCACTTCGAACCAGTAACACTTACCACTTTGAATCAATCACACTTACCACTTCAAACTGGTGACAATTACCACTTTGAACTGGTAGCACTTACCGATTCAAATGGGTAGCACTTACCACTTCAAACTAGTCACACTTATCACTTCGAACCGGTAGCACTTACCACTCCAAACTGGTCACACTTACCACTTCGAACCGGTAGCACTTACCACTTCAAACCAGTAGCACTTACCACTTCAAACTGGTCACACTTACCACTTCAAACTGGTAGCACTTACCACTTCAAACCGGTAGCACTTACCACTTCAAATTGGTCACACTTCATTTTCAGCATTATTTCATAGGCACACACATACAGTGCCAATTTGCAAAATTTCAAGGAAGAGTTTTTCTAGCAAGGTGAATGGTGAAATAAACATAGTGGAAATAGTGACTAACCAAATCATGACCAAATAGAAACAAGGATGCACCTAGCAAGCCCAATCTAAAATTCTTTCTTCTCATAGAGGAGGTAAATCAATAAATTGATTTCCAAGAACAAAACACACAGCAGATAGAGAAATGAACCATATCTTTCCTGAATGCAACCATGCGATGTAGATTTCACAAATATAGCAGAAATAAACACTAATTCTTCCATTTAAATTATTTCACAAACATCTACAAGAAGATTGTATGAATTTCCATGCATAGGAAGCAAACTGAAAACTACAAAATAAATTCAAAACAAGAAGGAAACCTCCAACCTTGAAGTAATTAGCAAGCAAAGGGGATGAGGAAACTCCAGTCTTGCAGCCAGATCAAATTTCCAACTCCTTTAGGAAGTTTTTCCAAAATTTTCTCTCCAAAAATTCTCTTCTTCTCTTGTTGTGAATCCCTAGAATGGATGCCCAAAATATCTTTTAACCCAACTTCTAGGTTAAAGTTTTTCATCCAATCATATTTAAATATTTTAAAACTAAAAGGCAATCAGATTTATTTCTTTCCCAAAAATAATAATTCTTTCCAACAATTAAGATGAAAAGCAAAAGTCAAATGAAAAAGCAAAAAGGGGAAGCTTTTATTAATTTCTTTTTCCATAAATATTTCCTTCAACATAAGCACTTTACCCTTTTTTTTTAAATGGTTAGGCAATTTATTTATTTCACAAAATATCAATGCAACTTCACACAATAAATTAAGCCATTTAACCATTTAATCTAGCAATTCATCAATTTAAATAAATCAATAATCACAAAGCATATTAATTGAATGATTATGCCAACACAAGATAACATCATCCATTTAAATTAAATAACCATTTAAATAATGGAAACATGCAAAACCAAGATAGATCAAATGATGACTCTCAAATGACGAAACCAAGGCACCATGGCACGCATAACAACTAGACGAGGAAAACACAACTGACTGACAACACTCACATTAGTGTAACTACGGTCAAGCTAGGGTACAACAACTATCTCCTCCACTCCCATCAGATATATAAGGCATGCTCAGACCTGCAAAACTAGGTGGAGTCAATACCCCGTACCTACCCGGTACTAGTACCTGCAATGTCCTACAACAAAGAACCACACATGCATATAGACCAATATATATAAAAACATGGTAAACACACTAATAAAGGAGAATCATGACGTTCCCTGTCTCACTAGAGTGAGTGAAGGAAAATCATCCCCTAGCATCCCAATACACTTGCAAACATGCAACATATAAATAATGCATCGCAATAGAAGGGAAAAATGTCTGTCCATGATAATGATCCATAAAATAAGCACTGAAATATTCCATAAAATCATACACCATAAATCCAGATAAAGCATGAAATAACATTACATAATATCTGAATCAAAATACAATAATGTTCCACATAATTGTCACCAAAGTAGCTCAAAACATACAAAAGAGGTTGATTGAGGAGGGGTACTACATCCTCGCCCCCAAGCCTAGGCTTACTCCTAGAAGCCTAAAACAGATAAGAATAAAGCTCTCTCATCTTCATTGCATCTTCCCAAGTTGTAGAGGACTCATCACTGGGGTCCCATAGGACCCTTACCTGCTTGATGGTGTGACCCCTACTGTTCAAATCTCAATGCTAAAGGATGTACATGAGCTCCATGGAAAGCTGCCCATCCTCAACCTGCAAATCATTCCAATCAAGAACATGGGTCACATCACAATGATAAGGACGAAGAATAGAAACATAAAAGACATCATGGATGTGTGATAGACTCAGCAGCAAGGCAAGACGGTAGGCAATAGGTCCTATCCTCTCAAGGATCTCAAAAGTGCCTACAAAATGAGGTGTCAACTTAGAACCCTTTCCATAATGGATCAGACTCTTCCGCAGATGCACTCTTAGAAACACATGGTCACCAACCGAAAACTGGCAATCGACTCTATGAGCATCGGCATACTTCTTCTGCCTATCCTGGGCAGCAACCAAATGCCCACAAATCTGCTCAACCTGCTGCTCCATCTCATGAAACAAATCCAGGCCTAAACACACCCTATCCTCCAACTGATCCCAACTCAAAGGAGTACGGAAATGACGACCATACAATGCCTAGAAGGGCAACATGCCTATAGAGCTACGATATCCATTATTGTAAGCAAACTCCACAAGGCAAAGATATTCCTCCCAGCGTGACTACTGATCCATAACATACATACAAAGCATGTCCTCAACAACTTGATTCACATGCTCAGTCTGGCCATCGATCTCTGAGTGATAAGCCAAACTGAAGTTCAACTGGGTCCCCAAAGCATGCTGAAGTGAGGTCCATAAGGCTGATGTAAAGATAGGGTCTCTATTAGAAATGATCCACCTTGGAATCCCATGCAACGTCACCACATCTTCCAAGAAGACTCATGCCACCACTGTTGCAGTATAAGAGGATTGAATAGGAACAAAATGAGCAACTTTGGTCAATCTATCCACAATGACCATGATGGCATCATAATGCTATGAAGAAATAGGCAACCCTACTATGAAATCCATGGAAATGATATCCCATTTCCAATCCGGTATCAAATTCGGTTGTAAAAGCCCTGCAGGGTGCTGATGCTATGCCTTCACCCACTGACATTCCAAGCACTTGGACACAAAATCAACAATGTCACATTTCATACCAGCCCAATGATATATCTGTCGAAGATATATGTGCATCTTCTTGACACCAAGGTGTGCCGAATAAGGTGCATGATGGGCCTCAGTCATGATCAAAATGTGAAGGCCCTCCAAAGGAGGTACATAGATCCATCCAAGATGTCTAAGAAGACCATCTGACTCAAGAGTATATCCAGAAAATCTACCCTCCAATGGTCTTCCAGACTCCACCATGGCTCTAACATCCTGATACCAAGTGTCCTGAGGAAGAACTCCAAGAATTCTCTCACTCAAGTCCACACCAAGGGACAATGCTTCAACCTCATGCCACCTACGGCTCAAAGCATTGGCCACTACATTCTCTTTCCCCTAAATATAATGAACCTCAAAATCATACTCGTAGAGAAATTCCATCCATCTTCACTATCGAGCGTTCAAGTTCAGTTTTGTGAAAATATAATGCAAACTATGGTGATCACTATGCAGCTCAAACCGATGCCCCAACATGAAATTTCTCCAATGAACCAATGCATGAACTACAACTACCAAATCCAAGTCATGAACTAGATAGTTCAAATCATGATCCTTGAGTTTGTGAGACTTATAGACAACCACACGTCCATCCTGCATAAGTACTGCACCTATACCTTCCAAAGAGGCATCTCTGCATACCATGAAATCTTTGGATGGGTCACAAACTGCCAAAATCAGAGCACTAACAAGGAGTTCCTTCAAGGTATGAAAAGATAATTTGCACTTCTCTATCCAAACAAACTTCTTCCCTTTCCTCTGAAGAGAAGTAATCGGATGGCCTATCTAAGAAAAGCTCTGAACAAAGCGACGGTAATATCCAACCAAACCCATGAAACTATGAACTTCAGAAACATTGGTTGGCGCTGGCCAATCAACAATGGCTTGGATCTTAGAAGGATCCATGGATACACTTTCTCCTAAAACTATATGACCAAGGTAGCCCACCTCTGACTAGAAGAAATCACACTTTGCCAGATTCGCAAAAAGCTGATTCTCCCCAAGCACTACAATACCTGACGCAAGTGACCCTCATGCTCTTCCCTAGATCTAGAATAAATCAATATGTCATCCAAGAACACAAGAACAAAGTGGTCAAGGTAGGTGAAAAAAACCCCATTCATAAGACTCGTGAACATAGAAGGCATGTTCGTCAACCCAAATGGCACCACTGTGAACTCATAGTGACCATAATGAGTATGAAATGTCATCTTATGAATGTCTGCATCATGAATGTGCAATTGATGATACCCAAACTTCAGGTCTATCTTAGAGAACACCTTGGCTCCCTTCACCTGATCAAAGAGATCATCAATCTAAGGCAATGAATGTCAGTTTTGGATGGTTACCTTATTCAACTGTCGATAATCAATGCATATTCGAAGAGAACCATCCTTCTTCTTGATGAAGATAACCGGCGAACCCCAAGGAGAATCACTAGGGCGAATGAATCCCTTGATCAAAAACTCATCAACTTGCAACATCAATTCACTCAACTCCTAAGTAGTCATCCGATATGATTCTCTCGAAATAGGTTCCACACCAGGAACCAAATCAATGCAAAAATCTATGTCTCATTTTGGAGGCATACCGGGAATATCCAAAGGAAACACATCCTCATACTCTCAAAGAATAAGGTGACCATCAAGAGTGATTTCTCAACTCTCCCTCTCATCCACATCCTCAAGAGAAACTGTAAAAGTTGGTACCCTTGACGCATGCACCACCTAAGTTGCATAGCAGAAATTATACATAAGGATATTGATTGCTGAACTCCAACGATCCCCACTCTCCTACCATGGTCATCTACACACTCTACTATCTTCTGACAACATTCTACACAAGTGCTATGAGATGATAACCAATCCATCCCCAACACAACTCCATAGGACCCCAAAGGAATGACTCCAAGGTCCACTGAAGTGACAAAGGGTCCTAAGTCCAACTCACAGCTGGGAATGAAGGCATCTACAAACACTCACACACTAGTAGCCAACTCTACTTGCCACCTATCTACCTGCATAGCAGACATGAGTCCACACCACTCCACAATGGATGCAGAAATAAAAGAATCTAAAGCACTGAAATCAAAAAGTACAGAGATAGGGGTTCCATGTAGCACACCTGTGGTCTCAATCATAGTACTCTGATGCTCAACCTAGTGGTCATCCACCACTGCAAAAACTCTATGGGATCTACCTGCATCCCTCACTATCAACTCTGATGCGGCTGGTCTCTGACTAACCAACTGATGTGAACATCGAGGACACTGAGCGGCCTTGTGACCAAACTGACCACAAGTAAAGAAAGCTCCACTGTCAGGTCCTCTACTCCCAGACGGTCTACTAGACTGTTGAAAGCTCTATCCACTAGGGGCCTAAGATTCTCCCTTAGAAGATTGCCCTAGAAAGGTCTGCGTACCCCTTGGCCATCTCTTGCTCTTTCAGGACTAAGGGATGCCACCCTGCTGGCCATGAGACTCCTTCGGTCTTGGCGGCTGCTATTGCTATTGTCCACCCCTGGCGAGTGCCTGAGGACCCCTAAAAGGTATAGCAGTCTAAGACTGATTCCCTCTACCTCTAGATCCACTGAAAGGATCACTCCCCATCTAAACTCTAGACTAGTCGCCATGAGCATGGCTAAGGTTCTTCTCTACCAACTTGGCTTTCACCATGGCTACTTCTACTGAAGTAGGCTCAAAAACTTGCACTCCTCCACTGATGCGGTCATTAAGACCCCTCAAGAAATGTTGCACAAGCATAGTCTCATCATTGCCGATCCCAACATACTTTTTGAGCTCATAGAACTTATGCTCAAATTGATCCACTGACAACCCAAACTAGCACAGAGCATAGAACTCATCTGCTCATGACTACCTCCACTAGGGTGAGAGGAATCATGCCCTGAACCTCTCCAAAAAGATCTCCCAAGATGCAGTGCTAATGCTCACACCAATCCTCTCCTCCTCTAATTTCCACCAGATAGATGCAAATCTCTCTAGATGCATGATCACACATCTCACCTTGGTATTGCTACTATAAGGATACATAGCAAAACATCGGTCTAAACTGATAAGCTAGGCTTTTGCCTCGAGACCGGTACCTTTTCCATCAAAGAAGGGAGGATTGGACCTCATCAAGTCTCTCATGTGCCCTAAGATAGCTAGATCCAAGTCCACTAGGACCTCTCTTTTTCTAGGAAATCTCTCTCTCTCTCTCTCTGTGGAAACTGTTGAAGCGGTTCCTCTACCCAGGCATGGATGGGCCGATCCATCTCAGGTTTGGGGCCCAGTCTAGCTAGCACCTCCTGAAACATCTAATGCAATTCCTCCCTTTTGGTAACCTACTCTACTGAAGGTGGTTCCTCCTAATGAACTGACTACTCTCTATCCACACTCACATGAGTGGGTGGTGGTGAAGGACTATGGTGGTCAGAACCTTGACCCCTTCCTCCTCCTCTACCTCTGGCACGGCCACCAACATGGGCACCTCCCTTGGCTTTCCTAGCCATGACCTAAAACTACACAAGAGAAAAAGGTTCAGATCAAAGGTAGAGAAAAACACAAGGAAGTCACACCACAAGACCTACACAAAAAGGTCAAGGAAAATAGGCTCACTACAAACCCAGAGTACCTAGTGTTGAACATGGGCTCTGATACCAAATGTAATGCCCCACTAGGAACCCCAAAGGAAAACCCATAACAAGGGTGAAACAACTTTTTTTTTAAAGTATAAACATCATAAGTGCATTTACACAACATGCACATTAACACAAGAGGAAGACTTACACCAGAATTCCTTAAGGGTTACCAATGAAGAATTAACTTCACGAATAATTTTCACAATATCATAAATCCACATATGCATCATAACTCAATGATCACAAGAATCCATAAAAAAATAAAGATTCATCATAGAAAGATAGAAAGGATACAACATAATTTCCACTTCAATAAGCATATACTAACATCATCAAGGAAACTTGATAAAAACATCAAAACATAGGATTACATTGCTCTTTCAATACATAGCTTCTTAATAAACATATAAGGATAGATCTCATCTAGTTAAAAGGTTACATAAGATAAATAATTACAATGATACAATGACCACATAGGTCTACAAATACCAAAAATCTCCAAAACATGAGATGAAGCATGAGTCATGAACCATAAGAACACCTGTGGAGCCAATCCTCGCATGAAGACACAAATCAAAACATCCGATGGGAAGTGGGACTACCACTCGACCATGTAATTCCCAAATGGAATCACCCCACTGTGCTAGGAGATACCCGAGGACCCTCAAACAAGCATAGGAATGACATGGTCGACAAACAATACAACTCCATGACAACACAATAAGACTTCACAAGAATCCAAGTGACTCAACCCCACAAATATAAGTGAACCAACATCACAAAACAAAAGTGCACCAAATGAGAGAGAGTCATCACATAGCTTAAGATGGTTACCCTAGTAGGCCCTCATAGGTCCTGACTCTCTATCCTAGTAACCTCTCCTGAACCTCTGGCTCCAAGTAAGTCTCATGCTAACCCTACCAGCCTTTCGTGAAGAAAAGGTGGTTGGTTTGTCATTCTAGGCCTTCTCGAAACATTATGAGCCCTGTACTAGCACTCACCTATGCACAAAGTACAATTATCTTTATTAATGTTATGATACTACCCACCTAATCATTTCATTAGATTACCAGTTATTATCTAACTTTCACTGGGTCATAATGCCTACCACTTTGGGTGCAACCCCCAACCGAAAGCCACTCTCTCAAAGGACATTGCACAAGCATGGTCACTCCCCAAGGACCCTATGGCAAAGTAGACAACCATAATAGCACTACAAGAAACAAGTGGTCAAACAAGGACATACTGACTCTTGACTAACCATAAGGCAAGACACTACATGGTTAAGACAATGAGCCAACATTTATCACTTGGTCAAAGGTACCAATTACACCACCATAGGATGACTGAACCACAGACCAAAATATCACAATAAATACTTCCAAGGATAGCAAAATACATCATATCCATACTCAAACAATCTTTGAAAATATCAGCATCATAAACACTTGCAACATCATTGATTGAAAATTAAATAAAACACTCCTTTCCAGCAATCATGTCTAATCAATTTCCAAATCAATATTCCAAATCTACCCATTTGAATCTCTAACTCATGCCTTAATTTTCATTGATAAATTCATTAACCACATAATAAAAATCACATTACATCACGCAATACCACTTTAAACATTCCATTTATAAAATTTAAGTTCTTAGCATTAACTAGTTTGGACACTTGTGAGGGCTCAAAGATAAGTGGGGGTCAAACCAATCTGTAGTTGTACAGCTGCCAAGGCAACAGACACCGCATACCGGTAGTGCTACTACCACTGGTAACACTACCACTACCAACTAGTAACACTACCACTACCAACTGGTACCACTTACCACTTCCAACTAGTCACACTTACCACTTCTAACCAGTCACACTTATCACTTCGAACTGGTAACACTTACCACTTCGAACCGGTCACACTTACCACTTTGAACTGGTCACACTTACCACTTCAAACTAGTCACACTTACCACTTCAAGCCGGTGACACTTACCACTTCGAACCGGTAGCACTTACCACTTCAAACCGGTCACAGTTATCACTTCGAACCAATAGCACTTACCACTTTAAACTAGTCACACTTACCACTTCGAACTGGTAGCACTTACCACTTCAAACCAGTCACACTTACCACTTCAAACCGGTCACACTTACCACTTCAAACTGGTAGCACTTACCACTTCAAACTAGTAGCACTTACCACTTCAAACCAGTCACACTTCATTTCCAGCATTATTTCACAGGCACACACATACAGTGCCAATTTGCAATATTTCAAGGAAGAGTTTTTCCAGCAAGGTAAATGGTGAAATAAACATACTGGAAATAGTGAATAACCAAATCATGACCAAATAGAAACAAGGATGCACCTAGCAAGCCCAATCTTAAATTATTTCTTCTCATAGAGGAGGTAAATCAACAAATTGATTTCCAAGAACAAAACACACAGCAGATAGAGAAATGAACCATTTCTTTCCTGAATGCAACCATATGATGTAGATTTCACAAAACTAGTAGAAATAAACACTAATTCTTCCATTTCAATTATTTCACAAACATCTACAGGAAGATTTGATAAATTTCCGTGCACAGGAAGCAAACTAAAAACTACAAAATAAACTCAAAACAAGAAGGAAACCTCCAAACTTGAAGTAATTAGCAAGAAAAGGGAATGAGGAAACTCCAGTCTTGCAACTAGATCAAATTTCCAGCTCCTTTAGGAAGTTTTTCCAAAATTTTCTCTCCAAAAATTCTCTTCTTCTCCTCCCGTGAATCCCCAGAATGGAGGCCCAAAATATCTTTTAACCCAAATTCTAGGTTAAAGTTTTTCATCCAATCAAATTTAAATATTTTAAAACTAAAAGGCAATCAGATTTATTTCTTTCCCAAAAATAACAATTCTTTCCAACAATTAAAATGAAAAGAAAAAGTCAAATGAAAAAGCAAAAAGGGAAAGATTTTATTAATTTCTTTTTCCATAAATATTTCCTTCAACATAAGCACTTTACCTTTTTTTTTTTTAAATGGCTAGGCAATTCATTTATTTAAAAAAATATCAATGCAACTTCACACAATAAATTAAGCCATTTAACCATTTAATCTAGCAATTCATCAATTTAAATAAATCAATAATCAGAAAGCATATTAATTGAATGATTATGCCAAAACAAGATAACATCATCCATTTAAATTAAATAACCATTTAAATAATGAAAACATGCAAAACCAAGACAGATCAAATGACAACTCTCAAATGACCAAACCAAGACACCATGACACGCATAACAGCCAGACGGGGAAAACACAACCGACTAACAACACTCACATGAGTGTAACTGTGGTCAAGATAGGGTACAACAACTATCTCCTCCACTCCCATCAGATATATAAGGCATGCTCAGACCTATGAAACCAGGTGGAGTCAATACCCCGTACCTACCTGGTTCTAGTACCTGCAATGTCCTACACCAAAGAACCACACATGCATATAGACCAATATATATACAACATGGTAAACACACCGATGAAGGAGAATCATGATGTTCCCTAGCTCATCGGAGTGAGTTAAGGAAAATCATCCCCTCGCATCCCAATACACTTGCAAACATGCAACATATAAATAACGTATCGCAATAGAAGGGAAAAGCGTCAGTCCATGATAATGATCCATAAAATAACATTAATCATAAGCACTGAAATATTGCATAAAATAATACACCATAAATCCAGATAAAGCATGAAATAACATTGGATAATATCTGAATCAAAATACAATAATGTTCCACAGAATAGTCACTGAAGTAGCTCAAAACATACAAAAGAGGTTGATCGAGGAGGGGTACTACACTTGGTATTCCACATTGACAGTTCCAACCAGCAACGTTTTATCTAGAACACAGAAGGCCAGAACTGTGAAGGCTGACATGAAAAGTCCTACAAGTGACTAGTCGCTTGAACCACATATAAAAAAATCCTTTTTCCCATTAAACAATCCAAAACAATCAAGTGCGAAAACAATAAGATTGATATTTGCATTAAATCATTTTTTTTTCTCAAATAAAGTGAGAAGAAAGATTATAAAAGGGTGAATATTTCTAATTTTATAAAGGGGAGAAGATTTTGATTTTTTCTTGAAGGCATCTACCCTTTCAAAGTATGTTATTTTAAATTATTTTTTCGAACATTCTTAATTTACAATATTAGATGTTTTTTTGGAAATTAAATATGTTTTAGATTAAATTTAAAACTTTATTTTATTATTTGTTGATTGTGCTTCAATCATTTATTTTTAATTATGTTATCTTAATTTATGTTTTCAATTATGTTCAAATATACAAATATTTGAAAGATTTTTGAAATTTAATTATATTATTTAGATTTAATGAAATTTTATTTTGTTAATCATTAATTGTTGATTGAATCATTTGTTTTCAAGTATATTATATTACACTTTATTTTTTCAATTTTTATAATAATAAACATTAATTGTAGGTTCAATTATGTGTATCTTATCTTGAATATTTTATTTATGTGTACATGGATTCCATATGTTTTTATTTATATATGTATGCAAATCCATTTTTATTTGTGTAGGAATTCATTTATACGTGTTCATATATATGCATCAATTAATTCTTATTTACATATTTAAAATCTAACTAAATAGTGAATTTGTAAAATATATATTAAACACTAATGAAATTGAGTATATTCAACACTATTTAGTACTTAATTATTATTTTTTTTGAAATTAATTCTTGACTCAAATTTTGTATATATTAGCTATTAGATTTCAACCAATTAATGTTATTAAATCATGTTCATATGTGCATTGCATAGTCAAATGTAAAATCCAAGTAAACTTAATTTCTTACTCTTTAGATCAATGCTCTTATTTCTTGAATGTTATTTTTTCATTTTCTAAATTTAAAAAATTGGAGTTTAAGACAAATGATCTAAATGGATGAAATTTACACATGTTTAATTAATCACATTTTGTTTGTTAAGAACAAGGAAAAGTAACTAGATATAATTTATTTATTATATGTGTAGATTCATTCTTATAAATACATACTTAAAATCTAACTAAATAGTGAATTTGTAAAATATATTTAAACACTTTAATGAAATTGAGTATATATTCAACACTATTTAGTACTTAATTATATTATAGTTTTTTTCCTAATACATGACTCAAGTTCTCTATATATTAGCTAAGTGATTTCAAGCAATTGATGTTATTAAATCACATTCATATATACATTGAAAATAGTCAAATGTATCTAATTGAAATAGACTTAATTTCTTACTCTTTATTAATGCTCTTAAATTTCTTGAGCCTTATTTTTTCATTTTCTAAATTTTAAAAATTGGACATCAAGTCAAATGATCTAAATGGATGAAATTTACACATGTTTGATTTATTCAATGAAGAAAGTTTAAGAATGCAAAATTATTTATACATTTCACTAATTACATTTTTTTTGTTAAGAACTAAGGAAAAGTAACTATATATAACCTTTTCAGTTCAAAGCACTAAATTTTGAAGATCTCCATATTTGCATGTTTGTGTTTTCAGGTTGAAAACATTAAATTTTGAATATCTAAATATTTTTTTGAATGGGGAATAAGAGGAATAGATCAAGGTTGTATAATCGTAAAAGGGATGATAAGACGAAAGGTCATACAAAATGTAGTCAACAACAATCCATTGATGTTCAAGATCAACATGACGATGTTCAAGAAACATCTACTCAGGTACGAGATGAAATTGGTATAGCCATAAGTTCAAATTTTTTTTCTCATATAGAAAATTTGATGGAAATGGATGAAGATAGTCTTTTCAATAAAATTCCATCTAAAGATATGATATGTGAAAGAACATTAAAATTGCATTGTAATAAATTATGCGATGATTATTTTTAAAATAAGTTTAATATTGGCAGAGCACAATTATTTGCTAAGTTATTTAGTAAAAGGGAAATGAACCCTGTTTTGGAGTTGTTGGGTGTTGATAATAAGAAAAGTTCTCCTGATACATTAGTAAAAGAAACTATAATTGAAAATTTACAAGAAACATTGAATTGTACTAACAATACAAGTTGAGGTGTTGATTTAAGTGTTTCATGTAGAGCATTGATGACTATGATTACTAGTAATAAATTGACTCATAAAAATCAAGTTAATGCAATTTCTCTATTAATGCATGTATCTAGAATAATTGTTCAAAGATACATTAGGAAGAGAATATATTGGATGAAAATATTGAATAGAATTGGGTAAATATCTCTAGGGTTCCTAGAAAAGACAAAATTTATGAAAATGCAAAAAGACAAGTCACTGATTATTGCACCAATCACTTTCATGTTTCTTCCAATAGAAGGGATACTATATAGATACATGAAGATGGTAAAAATATTACACATCCAAAACATTTCTTAGATACAACACAAAGTGAATTGTTTGAAGCATTCAAGCAAGAATTTTCAGATGTAAAGATTTTCCAAAGGATGTTTGAGAGATTGTGTCCTTTCTTTGTACGTATAAATAAGGTATGCGAAACTTGTTTATGTCGAAATCATATTGAATTTGATCTACACTTGAAATCATATAAGAAGTTCATGGCAACAATTAATCCAAATCTAGTGATTCATACAAGTACAACACTATTTGTGAAGTCTATTTTATGTGATAAATTAGAAGATTCAGATGAGTTCAAAATACAATGTATAAAAGGTGAATGCAATGATTGTGGATTTTTGAGTAAGTTTGTGTTGTAAAATGAGAATATTGATATTCATGCACTAGTTATATGGAAGAGATTTGAATATGAGACATACCAAACTATGTTAGGAACTAAATCCAAAAAAAATAATTTTGAAAGAGAGTGAATTTCCCTGCATCTAGTTTATAGATAGATTTTGTAATATGATATACCCACATATTCAACATTGTCATGGTGCAAGATGGCAGGCTAAACACTTTTGAGACTCAAAGGATTGTTTTCCACCAGGTTGTATTCTTTCAGTTGTAGATTTCTTTGAGAACTATACATTTAGTCATCACAAAGAAATTCAAAGTCAATATTATCATTCCGATCAAGTTGCAATATTTGTACAAGTTTGTTATAGACATGGACAATTTTAGGTGGATGCTATAGAGAGTAGTGAAAATGAACATATTATCATCAAGGAGGTTTATTTTATATCAACGATGATACATGTCATGATAGGAGCTATGTAGCACATTGTTTTGGAATGTTTTTTGAAGATATTAAATATCACAAGATAGATTGTACACAACATTGGATTTGGTCTGATGGATGTGTCAATAAGTGTTATATTAGAAATTGATAATTTACATTTTTTCTCATATATGATTTGATCAAGTATAAGAGGTTAAAATATTATATATATGTTATTCATGTCAGGACAATTTAAGTTCGCAAAAGCTTTTAAATGGTTATCCCTACAAGATTCTCGACGTAGAATAATTTTTTTGTGGAACTTCTTTGAGACTGGACATGGAAAAGGAGAACATGATGGAGCAAAAGAATGTGTGAAGTGTGCACTTTTCCAACATCAACTTGTACGTAGATTCTCTTCATATTTATGTATAATTTTAATTTAAAAGAGTCTTTAGTAACTAGATATATTTATATAAAGCCATAACTTTTAAAGTGAGAGCTTCTGTATAGGTAACACCACATGTAATTCTAATGATATTGTTGAATGGTGTAAAAATCATTTTGCTAGTCGTGATACAACTTACAACAAGTGTTGTTTTTGGGAAGTTAAAGGTACATGTATAAATATATTCTTGCACTCAAGTGTTCTTGAATTATTTTTAAATTTTGTATGTGTGTGCGTGTACATGCATATGTGTGAAATGAACTAAAATGGACTAAATAATTCATATTATCAGATATTGATTAATCAAATCCTTATAATTTTCAATCAATTAATGCAATTAGAAGGTATTTTGGATATGTTGATATAGTTTTTCCATTGATGTCAACAGCTATTAACACTTATCAACTCTGGTTAACACTTGGAGAATTGACAATGATCACCAGCAAGCAAGTGACTTATGCACAGTGACTGGTATCTGGTTCACTGGTAGAATATATTGTACACCAACACTTGGAATAACATGGAGGATACTTGGTCATGGTGAAGATATTGTTTCGACACTTTGTCTTGGAGATTTATTCATTGGTATATTCGTAATTGCATATTTGTTGTTACCGGCAAATAGGTCCAGGATAAGCACCGATAGGCTTATCTATTCTAGATCAACATGGCATGCTATGGAGATGTTTTATTATTGTTGTAAATGCATTAAGCTGACATATTGTATCGGTTATTGCATCGGTCTTTGATTTATTTGTAAATTGATTTTATTGTAATATCTTTTAGAGCCGACCTACTAAAATTGGTCCTAGGTTATGGTATAAATGTAAGGTCTTATTTGTAAGATCAAAATGCGAATGTGTGAAGGATTATAATTTGGTATATGCGAGATTGAGCAGATCTATACATGCAAACATCATTTAGAAGGTGAAGCAAGGTTTTTGTAAAAGCAATCAAAACTACACTGGTACTGAATACAACATGTGAAGATGCTATTTTGTGCAGTACATCATCATTGGATTTAACCATCCAATTATAGTCAGTGTGACTCCCATTTGTGATTGAGTAGTGAGCTCTAGGTGCTTGGCCTTTCTGCATGTGCAGACCCCATTTGTATACACATACTATCTGTAGTAGTATCATCTAATTGTGGGTAAGGTTTCCCACCATCACTTTTCCCCTTACAGGGTTTCCACATACAAATATTGGTGTTATATGTTGTGGATGTCTTTGTCTTTCAATTTTATGCATTAATCTTTACCGGTACTATAATTAATAGGTACTGATAAAACTGTCTACTGGCATAAAAATTGGTTTACCAGTATTAAGCATTAAGATTGTTTAAAGTTGTTTTGATTTAAATTTATTTGACAACTAATTCACCCCACCCCCCCTCTCAGTTGTCTTCGGGACCTAACAAGAATATTGCTGATGGATATGTTTTGCAATGGGAAATGAAATAATTTTACATAATGCCTCCTTACAAAGATAGTGACATTACTGATATTCATGATCCTCTATATTCAGCTGATTATGAACATTTTTTTTATTTCTAGTTGTTACAGGTGCATGCGTACATATTTTGTAAATTATATATACATACATGTACAAAATTTTAAATTCTTATTTAATTTAATATTATTTAAAGTTAATTTAAAAGTTTATAATGAACTAATATTGCTTGAAATATATATACATGTGGTTTGTTCTCACAGGTTATATTTTTGCAGTGATTGTTGATCCTGACAATATTGAAGGTGTAGATTATTATCTACTAAGATGCACACAAACCAAAATGCAAGTTATTGGAATCAGTCAATGATGATGATGGGAAACATTATCCCATTGGTTTAGTTGTTTTTGAAGGAACCTATTATCAACAAATAAAGATAGATACAAATGGTGTAACATTCATTAATTATATGCCTGTCCAAAAAGTTCTACACTATAGATACTTAGTAATACCAACAAGATTGCAGTTGGAGACATTGCCAAAAAGAGGACGTGGCAACCAAAAGTGGAGGTTGGCTATTGAAGATCATAATTTTTTTTAGAGATTATAAAAGATAGGGAGGATCCAGATTATATGTACTAGGAGCATTAAGTTCACTTGTCATGTTTGAACAAGTAAATTATATTAGATAGGTCTTATTTTGATGAACTCATATATATTTAGATATTTAGAAATGTGTTTACGTTCAGATAGTGTGGAAATTTAGTTTTTCCAATGCATCTATTTTATGTTTTATACATTGATTTTACATGTTTTATTCTTAAATTAAATATGTTGTGTCTATGCATTAAACATGTATGAATTGATTTTAATTTTTAAGTTTATTTTTGTGTATGAATTAATTTTATTATGTTGTCTTAAGGGGTCATTTACACATGTATGGATTCATTTATATTTGTACACATGCATGGATTCATTTTATTCATCTATGTATTCATTTGATTTATATTTACACATGTATAGTTTCATTTAGTTATGTTGTATGGATTCATTTAATTATGTTGTCCTAAGGTGTTTTAAGCGGTCTTAAGGGGAATTTTGCAAAGTGGTCATAGTGCATGTATATATAGTTACACAGGTAGCTTGAATCTTCAATGTGTGAATCACCTATTAAGTCATCTTCAAATGTATGTATACATGTATCAATTCATTCATAGATATGCATGATCCAAGAGATCATCTATATATATATGTTATCTTAAGGGTTCTTAAGGGGATATTTGCGTCAAGGATTCATTTAAATATTTTTACACATGCATGGATTCATCTTATGCATCTATGTATTCATTTATTTTATATTTACACATGTATGGTTTCATTTAATTATGTTGTATGGATTCATTTAATTATGTTGTCCCAAGGTGTTTGAAGTGGTCTTAAGAGGATTTAAGGGGATATTTGCATCATGGATTCATTTTTATTCATCTATGCATTTAATTTAAAAGTGAAAATAACTAAGTTCATTAAATTTAAATATATAGATATATAAGTTCATTAATTTTTTCAATTAAATTCATTAAACATACATAAACACGTAACTAAAATGAACAACTAAATTAAATTTTAATGATTAAAATTGTTTAACAATGAACAATTAAAATATACATAAACACTTAACTTTCAAAAATATAATATTTAAACACTTTAAAAAATGTGCAATGTCTAACTTATGAAATGTACATTCCTAGAACACATATATGTATATGTCTATATATCACATACACATTTGAAATTCAAATGACTATCTAACATTTAAACACTTAACTTTGAAAAGCATAATATATATATATATATATATATAAACATGCAAAGTAGTATGAAATGCAGATCTATATAACACATACATATATATGTCTATCTACCACATACACATGTATTAAATGTCTAGTACACATACACATGAAATATGGAAAATAAATATCTTGTACACATATGGATATGAAATGTGTAGTACACATGTATGAAATGTATAGTACACGTACAAATATGAAATGTCTAGAAAATATGCACACTTGCACATATATAAACAATGGGTCACTTAGGGTCCTGTCTTGAACCGTGTCCCAATCCATGCGCTTACAATAGAGTATGTGCATAAACTCATACATTAAACATTTAATTTATAATAGAGTAAATTTTTTAAGTAACATAGATTAAGAGTATTTTTGTGTACATATACATTGTAGACAAACATACCTCTGAATGGTCTCTAACACCACCACCATGTGCATGTAGGATTCTAGGATGTCTATGTGAAGAAGAGCTCAACTTGCATGATAGCGGTGCATCCTTCAATGTTCAAATCTGGTTAGATATATATGTATATATTTATAACTTGAAAAATAACCCTTTAAATATATAACTTAAATATTTAAGAAACAATTAATTTAAAGTTATAATGTATACCTGTGTCTCCTAATAAACAAGGCCGGTGGAAGTGTACAAAAGCTCAAACATTGCCCCCTGCGCTTGCAATATAAATTACACATGAGCTCACATGTATATTATTTAAACATTCATTATTCAGAATTTTAAATATATATAATTTATAATTTAGATCAAATCGAATCTACTTGAATATGTACATGTACATGGTTGTAAACAAAAATAACTTAGAGTCTCTAACACCTCCATCATGTGCATGTTGGACTCTAGAACGTTGTTAGATGAATGGCTCATCCTGCTCAATACTCGATCATCCTAGACACAATAAATTATTTAATCAACGCCTAGATATCCCTTTAAATAGAACTTTACAAAAAAAAAAAAACTTAATTTAAACTTTATATACCTGTGTCTCCTGATGAACACCTGGGTTAGTTGCAACATCCAAATCTCCATTCATCGACCCTAATTTGATATCCTATATAGTTAAAAATGTTGGCAATATAACAAGGATATTGAGAAGGTTGTTGATGATTATGGACATAACTGATTAAAGATGTTTTACAGTCTTGATATTATTATTTTGTCATTGATGTCAAGAAATTGATATTCTAATTCAGTATGATGTTGCCATATCTTAAGAAATATGATATGAAGATCATAAAGAAGTTGGTAAAGACATAGGAAAGAATATGATGAATAAAGGGATAAGTTATTCAATGGGCAACTCTACCGAGTCAGACAATGATGAGATCTTGATGTTTTAGATTGTTTTAACATCATACATATTTTGTAAAATGTAAAGGTTAATACTACACTTTGTTATCAGGCAAAGAACCTAGTCGGTAAACCCTAAGGAACCTAGTCGGTAAACCCTAAGGTTATCGCAGTCGGTTAATGAAGACATAATGTCTACAGAGTAAAGTTTAGTATTCATCGAGTTGTAACTGAGCTATAATAGAATGCATTAAATGGTTACATGTGATATTTAATGAAAGAAGCTGATGAGCTGGAGTGGATCAATGATTGGCAAGCCATGGAAGAAGTTTGTTAATAAATCTAAGGCAATGGAAAGTCGACAAGAAGATCTATAGCTCAGATTGAATCGCATTACCCTAACACAATTTCGAAGATGATTGTGCAAGTTTTGACGCAAGGTAAAACATTTTTCAGAACGTAAGATACAATGAACCTAGATAAGATTGAAGATCTGATGGCTATGATTGATCATGGGAAATGTGATCAAGGAGATTAAGTGGTTAGATGATTGTTTATAAATAAGGAACTGTTGATAAACAATGTATGTGGGCAAGTGTATGCATAGGGATGCTACATAGTGATCACTAAGCATAGAAGCTTGAAGACTTGTTGGAATAACAGAGTATTGATGCCTAGCAGATAGACAAGATTAGTTCTTTGTCTAGATTGTGATTGAACAAATAAGAATCTACTTTATCATTTTAGATGTAAAGTTGTAGATAAATTGTATTACTATTAGCTTGTGAAAGTAACAGAAAATCTCTTAATCGAGTGGACTTAACAGTCTTATAAGTAAATCCTCTAACAAGGTGACATTCTAAATGAGTGTTTGAAATCCTTTGACAAGGTCACTTCTAACAAAGTGAAGATCCTAATAGATTTGAGGGAAATCCCTTAACCGGGTCACATCTAGCAATGTGTTTTGTAATCTTTAACAAGATTGGCTTTTAACCAAGCATACTCTAGAAGAGTATATTTATTAGTGGGTCCAAAATCCCATAGTGGTTTTTCCCTATTTGGGTTTCCACGTTAAATCTGGTGTTATGAGGTTTATATAGTTCATATGCTTTTGAGTTTGCATGTTTGACAGTTTTATTCTATGACTAATATATGTTACCGAGGTTGAATCTGATGTTTTCATTGATGATTAAGTTTGTATGATTCACCCCCCCCCCTCTCATCTTGTTGGCTATTGGATCTATACTTATATTAAGTATCAGAACTATCAATTGGTATCAGAGCTTTGGACTCCTAAAGGAAAGTTTAAAGGCACTTGAGTTAAAGATCCAAAGATGTATAAGAGGGATGCACCCAAGCTAAATATGTCAAGTTTCTCTACATTCAGAAAAGGATGAAGCTACATCTATCAGGAGTTGGAGAATATGCTATATACTATCTGGAGAATGATTTTGTTACATCGAGCACCTATCCATTAACTATGGAAGAGATAAATGCAAAGCAAGAACACATTCAAGCAATGATTGAAATAACATCTGCATTTACTAATTCTGAGTTTAATGATCTAGAAGGCTGCAATGATGCAAAGACTATGTGGACTAAGCTCATATCTGTATATGGAGGAGATGAACATGTTCAAAGAGAAAAAGTTGATAGTCTAAGAGGACAACTTGAATCTATGAGGATGAATGAAGGTGAGAACATAACCTAGTACAATACAAGACTAAAGGAGATTGTAAATCAAATCAAGGGACTAGGAGGAATTATTGAAGAAAAGGATGTGACAAGTAAGTTGTTAAGAACCCTTCTACCTGCTTATGCAATCTAAGTCTCTACAATCAATGAATTAAGGTCTATACCTAATATGCCAGTTTCCTTGGATGCTACTATTGGTAAGCTACATGCATTTGAGTTAAGTAATTTTGATAATAGTGGGTCATCGATAAATAAAGTTGAATCTACATTTAGTTCTTTTCATTTGAATGAATCTAATGATTACAATGAAAGAAGGTATAAGTACTCTGGAGGATATCATAGTGGAGCAAGTGAAATATTTTGGAAGAACAATGGAGAAGGTACACCAACTGTATGAAGAAATCATAAAGCAAGAAGAGTTTGAAGCACTATTGGCCAAAAGGTTACCAAGAGGCAAAGGTAAGTATAAGGGAAAACTACCCTTGAAATGTTTCAATTGTGATAAGATTGGACATATGGCTTCTAACTGTCCTGACAAAGATTTCACTGAAAAGAGAGATCACCGAGATGACAGACAAAAAGATAATCATTATAGAGGTCACCGAGACTTCAAAAGAAGAGATAGAAAGACCTGCTTAATTGCTAATGAGGAATCTGAAGATGATAAATTAGATGAGACTAATATAGAGGAAGTTGTTTATGTGGCTATCAAGGATGGATCAGATGAAGAAAGGTATAAAGAAAAAGACCTAATATCTCACATAAATACTAATGACTCTTGGATTATAGATAGTGGATGCTCACATCATATGACAGGAGATAAACACAAGTTTGTTATGTTAGAAGATTATGATGGAGGCTATGTTAGATTTGGTAATGATGCACCATGTCCGATAAGAGGTAAAGGATCCATAACAGTTCTTGATAAAGCAAGATGCAATGATGTTTATTGGATTCAAGGTTTGAAATATAATTTGTTGAGTGTAGCATAGCTAAACAACATAGGTTAACGAATAGAATTTTAGAAAGGAATTGTCAAAGTTAATGACAAAAATGGAAAGTTAGTTGCTACCAGGACACAAACAAAAGGTAATACATTTCACCTTGACTCTACTCACAACAAGTGCTTGCATGCAAATATTGATAACACCTAGTTATGGCATAAAAGGTTTTGTCATGTTAATTTTGATAATCTGATCAAGATAAGTAAGAAGCATATTGTAAGAGGTCTACCAAGTCTTGAAAAACCTGAGAATGCTATATGTCGAGGATGCCAAATAGGCAAGATGACAAGATCCAACTTTACAAGTAAGTCCTACACTTCTAAGTGAATTTTAGATCTTGTGCACATTGATCTTTGTGGTCCTATGAAAGTTCAAAGTTATTATGGTGATAAGTATTTCATATTATTTGTGGATGATTGTTCAAGGATGATGTCAATAATGTTTTTAAAAGAAAAATTAGAAGCTTTTCAAATGTTTAAATGGTACAAGGCTAGAGTTGAAAATGAAACAGGAAGACAACTGAAATGTCTTAGATCAGATAGAGGAGGAGAGTTCACATCTGATAAGTTCAACCTATTTTGCAATGATCATGGTATTAAAAGACAAGTCTCTACACCGAAGACTCCACAAAAGAATGGAATAGCTGAAAGAAGAAACAGATCTATTGTGGATTGTGCTAGAACACTGATGATTGAGAAGAAGGTTCCACAAACATTTTGGAGAGAAGTAATAAGCACAACTGTTTACACCTTGAATCGAGTTCAATTGAAGAAAGGTACTTTGAAGACACCTTATGAAATCTGGTATGGCAAGCAACCTAATATAAGTTATTTTAAAATCTTTGGAAGCAAATGCTATGTTCATAAAGATGATATAAATGGCAAGTTTGATCAGAAAAGTGAAGAAGGAACATTTCTAGGATATTCCTCTAGAAGTAAAGCATTTAAATGTCTGATCAAATCATCTAACAAAATAGTAGAAAGTGTAAATGTGAAAATTGATGAATTTGCAGAAAGAACTGATGATGGGAATTCCAAAGAACCAGAAGACTATGATGAATTTATCTATGTGCAACCGAAAAGTCCTACCGAGATAACTGTTGAAGGAAATGAGGAAGATATCTAGTTACCGAGTGTTGAAGAGGATCATATAGAGTCTACCAAGCCTGTATTAGCCAAATATGTTAGAAGACATCATGCACCAAGTTAGATTATAGGAGACAAGGATGATCCAGTGATGACAAGGAACAAACTGAGACAGAACACATGTTTAATATCTGAATTTGAACCAAGAATAATAAAAGAGGCATTTAACAGTGAAGATTGGATAAATGCTATGATTGAAGAGATTGATCAAATTAAGAAGAATGACACATGGACACTAGTCCCAAGACCTAAGGACAAAAATGTAATCAATACAAAGTGGATCTTTAGAAACAAGCTAAATGAGAAAGGAGAGGTCATTTCGAACAAAGCAAGATTGGTTTGCAAAGGTTATGACCAAGAAGAAGGAATTGATTATGGTGAAACTTTTGCACCTGTTGCTAGACTTGAAGGAGTTAGAACATTGTTGGCATATGCTGCTTTCAAAAACTTCAAGGTATATCAAATGGATGTCAAATCTGCATTTCTGAATGGAATATTAGAAGAAGAAGTTTTCATTGAACAACCTGAAGGATTTGTTGAAGAAAATAATAAAGATTAGGTATGTAAATTGAACAAAGCTCTATATGGTCTGAAACAAGCACCTAGAGCATGGTATGAAAGACTGCACTCTTATTTGATTAAGATTGGTTTTATAAGGACAACTGAGAATAGTAACATGTACATGAAGAATGATGAAAATGGAATACTAATCTCAGCCATATTTGTTGATGATATTATATTTTGTGGAAATGACTCTTTATGCACAAACTTTGGTAATGAAATGACCAAAGAATTTGAGATGTCATTAATCGGTGAGATAAAGTATTTTATAGGCTTACAGATACTGCAAATGAAAAATAAAATTTTCATTACTCAATCCAAATACATAAAGGAAATCTTGAAGAAATTTAGAATAGAGGATTCAAAGCCAGTAAGTACTCCTATGACTACAAACTACAAACTATCAAAGAATGATGAATCTGCATCTGTTGATGAGACACTCTACCGATCCATGATTGGAAAACTACAATATGTTGTTCATAGCAGGCCTGATATAGCACATGTAGTTGGTATTGTTACAAGATTGTCTGCAGATCCTAAGGAAATACACATGACAACAATCAAAAGAATTTTCAGATACTTGAAAGGCACTAAAGATTATGGCTTAGTATATCAGAAAGGAAATGATTTTGATTTGAAAGTCTACACTGATTTTGATTGGGTAGGAAACATTAATGATAGGAAAAGAAAAAGTGGAGGAGCTTTCTTCTTAGGATAAAGACTAGTGAGTTGGCTTAGCAAGAAACAAGGATGTGTTTCTCAGTCAAAAGCCGAAGCTGAATATGTTGCTGCAGCACTGAATTGTACCAACATTGTATGGATCAAACAATTGTTGGAAGGTATAAATGAGAAAGTTACCGAGCTAGTAACTATATTTTGTGACAATACTAGTGCCATTAATATTTCAAAGAACCCTATTATGCACTCTAAGACAAAGCACATATCTATCAAATATCATTATCTTAGAGAAGAAGCTCATGAAAAGAAAGTGGTGTTGGAATATGTTAACACAAAGGAACAAATAGCTGATATCTTCATCAAGCCACTACCAAAGGATATTTTTGAATATCTCAGAAGTAAGTTAGGGGTCCTACCCCTATCTTCTACTCACTGACCAAGTTTGGTAAAAGCATCACTTCGATGAATTTATTGAATATCTTTTAGGGAGGTGATGCTGGAGTGATACACTTTAAGAATGCTTTTCTAAAAGTGTATTGGAATAATATTGGGATAATACAGAAAATGATATAGGGAACAGGAATTGTAAACAAATTCTCTAACCAAGACTTAGTTGATATATACTAGCAGGGAATAACTTCTTATAGAAACAACTTATGTTTTCATTCTTTTCTTTTTGGCATTGTTGTCAAAGGGGGAGAAGACTACCTAAGGGGGAGAAGACCTACCAAAGGGGGAGAAGACTAAATGAGGAGAAGACCTGAGAAGATTGAGAGAAGTCTGATGTATGGGGGAGAGCATTTCAGCATTTCAGAATCACAACAATTTGAATTCTTAATGATCAAATCAATTGGTTTTGCCATCAATGCCAAAGGGGGAGATTGTTGGCAATATAACAAGGATATTGAGAAGGTTGTTGATGATTATGGACATAACTGATTAAAGATTTTTTACTATCTTGATATTATTATTTTGTCATTGATGTCAAGAAATTGATTTTCTAATTCAATATGATGTTGCCATATCTGAAGAAATATGATATGAAGATCATAAAGAAGTCGGTAAAGACACAGGAAAGAATATGATGAATAAAGGGATAAGATATTCAATGGGAAACTCTATTGAGTCAGACAATGATGAGATCTTGATGTTTTAAATTGTTTTAACATCAGACATATGTTGTAAAATGTAAAGGTTAATACTACACTATGTTATCAGGCAATGAACCTAGTTGGTAAACCCTAAGGTTATCGCAGTCGGTTAATGAAGATAGAATGTCTACTGAGTAAAGTTTAGTATTCACCAAGTTGTAATTGAGCTATAACAAACTGCATTAAATGGTTACATGTGATATTTAATTAAAGAAGCTGATGAGCTGGAGCGGATCAATGATTGGCAAGCCATAGAAGAAGTTTGTTAACAAATCTAAGGCA
Organism: Cryptomeria japonica; assembly: GCF_030272615.1. Lineage (NCBI taxonomy): Eukaryota > Viridiplantae > Streptophyta > Pinopsida > Cupressales > Cupressaceae > Cryptomeria > Cryptomeria japonica. Next base: position 867,940,685 of record NC_081414.1, read on the forward strand.
ATGGAAAGTTGACATGAAGATCTACAGCTCAGATTGAACCGCATTACCCTAACACAAATTCCAAGATGATTGTGCAAGTTCTGAGGTAGGGTAAAATGTTTTTCAGATCGTAAGATACAATGAACTTGGACAAGATTGAAGATTTGATGGCTATGATTGATCATGGGAAATGTGATCAAGGAGATTAAGCAATTAGATGATTGTTTATAAAGAAGGAACTATTGATAAACAATGTATGTGGGAAAATGTATGCACAGGGATGGTACATAGTGATCACTGAGCACAAAATCTTGAAGACCTATTGGAATAATAGAGTATTGATGCCCAACAGATAGACAAGATTAGTTCATTGTCTAGATTGTGATTGAACAAATAAGAATGGTTCAACTAGAACTCAATCGGGCATAGGAGATGCATAAAATGAGTTTAGATTTATGTTTTTCTATTTAAAGTGACTATAGTCAGTGAGACTATTTAGTGATGAGCAGTGTGCTCTAGGTTGTAAGCCTTCCTGCATGTGCAGGCCCCCATATTTTGTAATATCTTTTCATATGGCTAGTGGATTGATATTGTGGGTCACAAATCTGACCATGGTTTTTCCTCTATGAGGTTTTCCACCTATAATTCTATGTATTATGGTATTTATCTTTATGATTATCTTATTGGTTGCTTTACTTCTTTCAATCCTATATGTACCAATATATAGGTTGGTGAATGCATGTTTTAATAAGGTTAAAATTGAACATACTGGTAGAACACTAATTCACCCCCCCCCCCCCCTCTCAGTGTTCTTGGTTTCAAATAATTGGTATCAAAGCCTTGTGCCTCAAAGGAATTTTAACAGCTTGAGGGAGATCTTGAATCTAGAATCCATAGATATGAGTTTGGAAAGACAACTTGAGGTAGCACTTGAAGATTATGTTGCTGAAAGGATGAAAAATTTGAAGTTTAAAGATGAATTAAATTCTTCGTAGGAATTCATTCTTGTCCTACATGAGAGGTTGTCATCCGTTCAAGCTAGGAGGAAGGAACTTTCACAAAAATAGGATGATGAAGAGAAAGATACACTTGAGGAAAAGTGTCAGAAGTTGAGTCAAGAGAACATAGTCATAACGAATCAAATGCAAGATTTAACTATGAGGATGTCAAAGGAGATTAAAGATCAAAAGAAGAAGGAAGAAAACCTTGCTATAGCTCTGAAGAAAAATTTAACGAATGTGGTAGGCTGGCTCATGAAAATGATATGTTGAGAACTGATTTAGTGCAATCCTAGAGTAATGAACAAGAACTTGAAAGATAGTTCATAATGGTAAGAGATGATTTGGCTATTGCAAATAAGTATAGGGAAAAATTCAAGGTTAGCTCTGCACATCTTGATGAGTTAGTGAAAAGTCAAAGACAGAATGGAGATTCTAGTGGAGTTGGATTTGAACAAGGTCAGAGTTCTGGTACTGCAAATGAATATCAGAACTGAAAGGCACTGGTAAGGTAGCTTAATGCTTACAAATTTAATGGTAGATGATTTTTCAGTAATAAATCTGGTCACATGGCTAGGCAATGTAGAAATAGAGAACATCAGAACAATAATTCTACTCCCGATCAATGTTCTAAATGCAATAAGAATGGTCATAAGGAAGATGATTGCAGAATGAATGTAAAATGTTATGCATATGGAAAATTTGGTCATATGGCTAATCAGTGCAAGTCAAGAAATTATACAGGTTTTAGGAAAGCAATTCAAAAGAATAGTGTTACATGTTATGCATGCAATAAGGATGGACACATAACTAAGTAGCAGAAATCCACCAGTTAACAAGGAAAGATCAAATCAAAAAGGGAAAGTGGAGGTCAATAAAATCCAGAAAGAGCATACCAAGAGATGGGTCAAGAAGTCAAAAGATCAATCAGTAGACGGGAATGCTCCGGTTACTCAACCGACATAGGAGGTTGCTCCAGCATCGGCAGGAAACTCAACCAGTAACTAGGGTAGATGCCTTAGGGGTAGGAAAAATTCATGATAATATTGCTTAAGCCCTAGGAAGAGGTTCTAGAAGATGTTCTAGACATTGGAGATTCTTATTTGACATGGAGATGTTTAACTGAGATCCCATATCTTTCACTGGAAGTCATTTATATCAATGACAGATTAGGGTTTTTCTTGGAGATTAAAATGTTTCATCTACTTCATTTTTTATCACCTTGCATTCGAGTGATGAAGGAGTGATTCAGAGAAAGTATAAGGCAATTCAGTGTGATCAGATAACTTTTTTAGCAATTTCACTAGTGATTGAATGAGTTCATTAGGGTTTCATCGACAACTATTTCATAGGTATTTATATTTCATCATGGAAGTGGGATCATCATCTACACCTATTTTTATTGCAAATCCTACTATTGCTGAGGTCAAGGACCATCCTAGGATGATTTTTAAACAATTTCCACATATAGCCACCTTGGATGATTCGGTTCGTACATTTTCCAATGTTCTGGAAGGATTTGTATATGTTGAAGATGTCAAAGCTTAAATTCATTGCTACATTTAGGATTCGGGAACCAGTGACATTAAGAGCATGTATATGAGTTAGTTAATGAGAGATTCTCAAAAAATTAAGCCTTAGTATAAGAACATTAAGGATCTAGGGTTTATTGGCATTATGGATATCCCTGAATTTGAGGATGAGATTGTCAGATATATCTTAAGTAGAGTGCGTGGAGAATTCATCTGGTTGGAGAAAGCATATAATATCTTGAAGGAGGCCATCAAGGCAATCACTAGTTTGCCATAGGTTGGGCAACATTGTGATAAGAAGGTTTCCAATGATTATGTCGACAAAATCACCAGTGCAACTTTGGACTGACAATCGATGAGGGTTAGCACCATCACCGACAAAGACATCAAATTAAGAAGCATGATTATTGGGTATAAGGTAACTCAATCAAATCATCTAATTTTTGTTTCTAGCTCCTACATTTATGTAACACATAAGATGATAAGAGAAAATTAGAAGTTAGATCTTTGTGGATGGATGTAAGTTGTGTTTGAATTCAATAACACTGAGAGGGGGAGTGAATCAGTGTTATATCAGATTGATCAATTTTAGCCTTATTAAAACATGCATACACCAACCAATATATCGGTACATACATAATTGAAAGAAGTAAAGCAACCAATAATCCAATCACATAAATGAGAATTATAACACATAATTATATGTGGAAAACCTCATAGAGGAAAAACCATGGTGGGATTTGTGACCCACAATATCAATCCATTGGCCATATGAAGAGATATTACAAAATATAAGAGTCCTGCACTTGTAGAAAGGCTTATAGCCAGAGTACATTGCTCAATCACAAAAGGAGCCATACTAACTACATTTAAATCCAGACTACAAATTGGAGAAGTGTTGAACTGCTAAGATAGCATCTTCTATGCCAGAATATAGTTTTGGTTTAAGCTCTGTCTATTTCAGTCTGAAACCCTAAACCCTTTCCCAGAATAACCCTTACATAAATATCCTCACATGCATAATCTCTCTAATGTATTTCATATCTCCTTCAATTACATATTCACATGATGATCGATATCAAAATGATCTATCAAACTGACCTATATACCCTATACAATTTATCATGCCTTATGTCGACTTTCAAAGATATATACAATATCAAATTACATGTTGCCTAGATATGATAAATGCATAATCATAAAAACAATTCCAATGTCAGATCCAAGAGATGTTGGCCTCCAATATCGATAACCTTATTCTAAACCATGCTGGCCTGTATTGCCAATAGCCAAAGAAATCCTTTTGTCCTACCGGTGCTGATGTTGGTGCCAGTGTAGTGTCTATGAAGTGCTTGTTGGTACACAACTCAACCAAAACATGAAGTCAAAACACAATACCATGTTGGCATCAATGACAACATAGTGAAACCAAACAATTGAGTGTCAATTGGCAACAATATTCCCCTTTGGCTTTGATGGCAACACTCATGTGAAAAATGGTCAAGATTTCATCTGTTGGTTCCATCCTGTGTGCTCCCCCTGAGCTGAATATTCATTAATGAAAAATAATCCATACTCCCCCTAATTTATACAAATCCTTATATTATTTTTCACATCTATAGCACTCCCCTTTTTACATCAATGCCATAAAAAATTCTAAAAGGAATGTCAAAGATTCAAAAAACTATACAATGAATATCACAAAAATATCTTACCGGAGCTTAACAAATTTCAAAATTTTTGGATAAGCGTTCTCCAATATATAAAGATAAGTATCCCAACTAGCTTTGAAAGTACCAAAAATGGATACAAGTGCATTTAATATATGTGCAAATGACTCTTTCTCATTTACCTCTGCCGGTGTGGGCTTTCCCACCATATCCATACATTCTTTCTTATGTACACTGAGTGAATCCAAGCGGGGACTCACCAAGCCTCTTAGACTTCTGGCCCTTCTTACAATTTTGTCTCTTTCCTTCTCAAAAATAGAAATTTGGGCTTCAAAAATCAAAATTTGACCATCAATGGATGTAGTCAATGAAGTCAATCCATCAAAAGAATTAGCTATATTTGTAATTTTCTCTAGAAGTTCTTTAAACTTCTTATCCACATTAGCTATAAGTATATCAGTGTTACAAGATACCCTATAAATATTTATACATTGCTTCAAATAATTATCTATCAGTTTCAACTTCTCATCAATCTTTTTCTTCTCAGATTCAGTCACTTGATCAAATGCAGCTCTCTTAGCTCGAGTGAACCTCTCTAGTGTTTGTTGGTTTGAAATATGTTGTAAGGATTAAAAATCATTTGAAATATGCTTAGTAATTATATTAAGATTTTCGGATGGGCTTGTTTCATTGTCAATCTTGCACTCCAGGATTAGTCTATGTAAAACAATGATTGACAAATAAATAATCCCTTTATCTGTAGATCCCTCCTTCATTAGTTTTTTGTGTTGTCATTATCATGAGTTCAGTAGGAATCATCTCTGTTATATTTTTCTTTTCAACCTGTGAGGTAACAATTGACAACAATGATAGACCAACTACTGGTTCTCTACTAGATATCCCTTTCTTCTCCTCTGATGGTTTATCCTTTATAGCTTCCTCACTTGCACCAGTGGCTTTTCCATTTGGTGTAGTCTCTGGAAATATTGATTCCTCTATAAGAACTGTAATCTCAACCTACACATTTGTATCTGGAGGATTGTTATCCTTAATATTAGTATTCTTTACAACATTAACTTTTTCACTCTCTGTATTAACCTATATCTCAATTTTTGTCTGTACATTTGTATTTACTGGGAGCTTGATTTCCACTATCCTAATATTTTTCAAAACTATGGTTGAAGTACCCATAATGCCCTTTCCTTTTCCTTCAATCGGGGTGTCAACAGTGTCTATCTTGGATTTTGGTGAAATAAAGAAACCTATATTCTCTTCAAAGAAATTAACCCATGATTTTTGAGTCTCCTTTATTGTTTCATTTACCCTTCCTAGCATTAGACTTGTTATTCTATATTTTCTATTAAAGACTTTTCTATCTGCCACCTCAAGTGTCCTTTCCATTTCCTCTAAAGAAATAGTAACACAGAAAAATAATAACTCTTGAATTTTCATATGCTTATCTTCTTGCATTACTGATAGTCTCCTAGAATCTAACATTTTCTACTATTCAGCCGGTATTTGATTTTCAATTTATATTAAGGCTTTCTTATAAATATCCAAATATAATAAGACTACTTCATCTACCTCTCTTTGTTCATCATCCTCTAAGTGTTCATAATAAAACTGTACATTCTTTAACATGCCATCTGTTGGAATTCTACACTCATATGAGAATGGTTGATGTTTTCATTGATGGCAACCAACCGATATTAGGTCTCTACACACACCAACAAAAGGTTCAACATTGATACCATCTATCAACACCAGTAGGCACCTTCACCGGCATCCAGATTACACTGACAATTAAGTATACCGACACTCAGGCCAACATGAGACAAGTTTTGTTTATGGGAATTGTATTATAAATATAATTCTCTTTTGTAATCCGACTTGGTATATTGTAAAAGACTAATATATGTATGAGATATTATAGATTATTTTATATGATGATGGAAGAAGTATAAGGATAGGACATCTTTGTAATGGCATGATATAGAAGGATATTCTGTAAAGACAATGAAAGGTTTTTGGTTAAGGTATCTAACTGAGCTTAAACCGGTACTGAAGCAAGAATTAGAGATGCTATTTTGGGTAGTACATTATATTGGGTTTAATTATCCATATTGTAGTCAGTGAGACTCTTTTGAGTAGTGAGCTCTAGGCCATTGGCCTTCCTACATGTGCAGGCCCCTACTGTAAGTAATATTTATTCATATTGTCCAGTGAGTAAATATTGTGGGTCTTAAATCCCACCAAGGTTTTTCCCACTCTAGGTTTCCTCGTTAAATATCTTGTGTTATGGTGTGCATTTATGTTGTCTTTTTTATTTCTATTTACTACATTATTTCTTGCTTACCAGTATATTGATTTTGGTTGCAAAGTTATAAATAAGTTCAAATATTCCATTAATCGGTTGGACATTGATTCACCCTGTTGGTATATGGACACTCCAATGATACATTGTGTGTTATTGAAGGTTTTGTCATTGATGGTAACCTTGCAATCCTATGGCAACCGCAAAGCATTACTTAGGCAACCTTGCAATCCTATGGCACTGACAAAGCATTACTCAGGAAACCTTGAAATCCTATGGCACCGGCAAGACATTATACCGGCAAAGCATTACTCAAACAAAATAGTGCACCGGCATCAACAAAATCAATCTACATTGGCACCGACACAGAAGATGTACATCGACACAGAAGGAAATATGTATACTGGCACAGAGGCCAACAGGACTTTTGATATGTAATATTTTGTTTATCATTATAAGCCGACTTGACAAATTGTAAAATGATTCTTGTATATAAAAGAGATCATTGTAGGCATTTGTAGGATATGGTTAGGGAATATAAATAAATTATAAGGCAGACCTAATGTGCGAATTGTAGGTCAAGGGTATATGTAAAGAACAGAGCAAGAACCGGTACTGAATCTGGCATTGAAGATGCTATTGTAAAGTAGTATAAATTATTGGATTTGCATAATCCTCATTGTAAGTCAGTGTGACTTCTTATTGAGTAGTATGCTCTAGGCAGTTCACCTTCTTGCATGTGCAGGCCCCTATTGTAAGTAATATTCTCTTATTGGCCAGTAAGTGAATATTGTGGGTCACAAATCCCACCGAGGTTTTTCCCTCACTGGGTTTCCTCATTAAACATCTTGTGTTATGGTGTTCTTTTCATGTGGATGTTTTTGATTCTATTATTTACATTAATTCTTGCATACTGGTATACTACTACTTTATATTCTGTATATTCAGTTTCAAGAAAATTTCATTACCGGTCAGATACTGATTCACCCCCCCCTCTCAATATCTGTGGGAACCCTAACAATATATGACAAATGGCTACAATGATCTCTTTTATATACAAGAGTCATTTTACAATTTGTCAAGTCGGCTTACAATGATAAACAAAATATTACATATCAAAAATTTGATAAGGATACCATAGATAAATTTGATAACAAAGAGCAACCGACAATAGGAAACAAAGAGCAACTGGCAACAGGAAACAAAGAGCAACTGGTAGCAAATTCAAAGAAAAAGATGGAATTTGGAACACAATCAGAGAAATCAATAGAGCTAAAGGCTCCATAACAAATGCCACCAGTAAGAAATGATGCAGGAAAACCAATGCTTAAAGAGATGGAGACAAAAACAGACCTACCAGAGGTCAATACTCGCATGGTCACTTCCACCGACACTCAGTTTATTGGGTCGCCATCAAATGTAACAAAGGTATTGCTCAAATCTATTAAGAAAATAACTGATAATAGCTCACAAGCTTATAAAGCGATAGATGATTCAATTCCAATTTTTAAATCAATAGCTCTCAATTGTAATATAGCCAATAAGGATTCTTTAGGCCAGTTGGATACACTTTGTAAATATATTTCTAGAAATTTTGAGCAAACAAAGGTAGAAACTGTAAAGAAAAGTGTAGAAAAAGAGAAACAAAAATTCTTTGAGGAAGGAATAAAGAAGTGTAATAGGGAATTTGACACACTTCTACTGGAACTGTGCAATTTATTGAAAGAGTACAAAACTCTATACAAAGACACCTGTAAGATAAACTTTTTGACCACGGATGTAGACAAAAAGATGAGCAAGGTACAGGAAGAGATCAATAAACTTGTTGATAATTTTGTTAACTCACCCGATACATTATCAGTTTTTGAGGAAAAGATAACAAATTTTGAGGAAGAATTCCTCAAATTAGAAAGAGAGAAAGAAAAAATAATAAACAAGGCAAAATTCTTGAGATGTAAACTAAGTCCAAGATTGGACTATTTAGCATCTTTGCGAAAGGAAATCTCAGAGGCACTAACACAAGGTAGAAAAACACTAGCAGAGCACTTACAACATCTCACCGGTACAGTATACAAAACTGAGATAGCAATAAAGGAGAGCAAGAAGTTTATGGATGGCATAAACTTAATTTTGGGAGATATTCTTTAGATAATAACCACCCAACTACAAGGTTGAGGTTATGAATTTGTACAACTACAAAATCCACTAACTTTTATCATTGATGCCAAAGGGGGAGTAGTAGATTAGAAAATTCAAAACATAGGGATCACATGCTCAGGGGGAGCTCTCACATTTTTGGTAACATTTTTAGTCTACACATTTTTGGATATCTTTTTGAAATTTCTCATGAGTGTTGCCATCAATTCCAAAGGGGGAGATTGTTGGCATATGGACACTCCAATGAGACATTGTGTGTGATTGAAGGTTTTGTCATTGATGGCAACCTTGCAATCCTATGGCACCAGCAAAGCATTACTTAGGCAACCTTGCAATCCTATGGCACCGGCAAAGCATTACTTAGGCAACCTTGCAATCCTATGGCACCGGCAAAGTATTACTCAGGAAACCTTGCAATCCTATGGCACCGGAAAGACATTATACTAGCAAAGCATTACTCAAACAAAATAGTGCACCGACATCAACAAAATCAATCTACACTGGCACCGGCATAGAAGATGTACACCAGCACAGAAGGAAATATGTATACCGGCACAAAGGCCGATAGGACTTTTGATATGTAATATTTTGTTTATCATTGTAAGTTGACTTGACAAATTGTAAAATGACTCTTGTATATAAAAGAGATCATTGTAGGCATTTGTAGGATATGGTTAGGGAATATAAATAAATTATAAGGCAGACCTAATGTGTGAATTGTAGGTCAAGGGTATATGTAAAGAACAGAGCAAGAACCAGTACTAAATCTAGCATTGAAGATGCTATTGTAAAGTAGTACAGATTATTGGATTTGCATAATCCTCATTGTAAGTTAGTGCAACTTCTTATTGAGCAGTGAGCTCTAGGCAGTTGGCCTTCCTGCATGTGCAGGCCCCTATTATAAGTAATATTCTCTTATTGGCCAGTAAGTGAATATTGTGGGTCACATATCCCACCAAGGTTTTTCCCTCACTGGGTTTCCTCATTAAACATCTTGTGTTATGGTTTTCTTTTCATGTGGATGTTTTTGATTCTATTATTTACATTAATTCTTGCATACCGGTATACTACTACTTTATATTCTGCATATTCAATTTCAAGAAAATTTCATTACTGGTCAGATACTAATTCACCCCCCCCCTCTCAGTATCTGTGGGAACCCTAACACACCCCTCATCTTAGTGTCTTTGGGACTATCATTGCATCCAATAATTGGTATCAGAGCTTGGTCCTCTATTTGTAAAATCCTAACAACTTGAGGAAGATTCTGAAACCAGTATAGATGGAGAGTTTGAGAAAATAGTTGGAAGGATCTCTTGAAGATTTTGATGCAAAAAAATTGAAGAATATAAAACTTGAAGATGATTTGAGGACTATACAAGAATCCATTAAAGGACTTCAGGTCAACCTAGTTATAGCACAAAATAAGAGGAAATAACTTCATGAGAAAATGCAAAAAGATGATGATGAAAAGGAAACTCTTAGAGATATTGTAGAGAAGCTGAGACAAGAGAACATAAACATGAGGAATGAAATGTAGGATCTGACAATGAGGCTATGTAAGGATATTGAAGATAGAAATAAAAATGAAGAAGACTTGACTAGGAGACTTAAAGATGGAGAAAATGATATGCTAAAGATAGATCTGATTCACATGCAACATGATAAAGAGAACAAGTTGGGATTCTAGAAAATGAGCTGAACACTGCAAAGGAATACGAAGACAAATTCAAGAAAATTTCAAAAAGACTTGATGACATGCTGAAAAGACAAAAACCTAATGGAGATACGATTGGGCTTGGATTTGAAGTTGGACAAAGTTCTAGGACTGCAAGTAATCAAGATCATGGTAAATCGGTAAGACAACCTAATGCTTATAAATTCAATGGGAAATGGTTTAATTGCAACAAGTTTGGTCATAGAGAAAATTAGTGTATATTTATAAATAATCATAATACAAACTTACCCACACATCAATGTTCCAAATGCACGAAAGTTGGTCATAATTCAGAAAATTGCAGAATGAATGTGAAATTTGATGAAACTATGTCTGCACCGATAGAACAAAGCAATCCTCCACCGGTAGGAGATTCTCCATCCAACTAAGGATTAATCCTTAGGGGGTATTAGATCAAGTTTAAAATCATGCATTCCACCCTTAGTTGATGGTAAGAATATACATTTCTTCTTTACCAGTAGATGTGTTAAGTTTTCACCTAACTGACAAGCATTTAATGTGGTTGTTGGAGAATTTTTTGTTTATAAAGCATCAAAAAGCCCTCATTTTTGAATCACAAAGAATTCAAACATTTAGAGAGCGCCAAATTGAGAAAGGCCATTCTAAGGTGAAGTAGCAAACTGATTTTTAGGCATTCAAGGATTTCAAGTTAAGAGGTATTTATCAAAATGGCATCTTCATCTTCTATACCTAAATTTATTGCAAACACTACTATGGTAGAGAACATAAAGTGCCCTAGACCTGTATTCAAGATTATCCCTAAAATTTCTAAATAAGATTATTCTATCGGAGCTTTTTGAAAATTTTAAAGGGTGTCACTTTTGCTGAAGACCCAAGAATCTATATCCAGTACAACATACAAGACCTAGGAACTGAGGACTTGAAGAAAATGTTTAATGATGTTAACTGATGAGTAAGGTCTGATTAAACCTGAACATAAGACTATTGAAGACTTAGGTTTTATTGAAATTTTGAGCATTCCTGAATTTCTAAAGGAAGTAGTCCATCTTGTGTTGAGAAAAGTCCATGGAGAATTCATGTGGTTAGAGTTAGTTTGCAAAATAACCAAGGAAGCAATTAAGGCAGTTACTGGTTTACCGTCAACTAGTTGTATGCCTAACAAAACCAAGAAAATACCTAACAAGTGTGTGATGAGCTTAATTGGAGCTACATCCGACAATAGTTCCCTTAGAGTCAATGATGTTAGAGATACAAATGTTAGATATGTGAGTATGGTACTTGGGTATAGGGAAACACATGCAAATAGATTGAATTCGGTTTCCAGCCTTTGTATTCACAGTGCATATGAGACAGTAAAGAACAACACTAAAATTGATGTTTGTGAATGGCTTAAGGATGAATTGATTGATAACTTGAAGAAGATTAAAGGTGACAAGAAAGGAACTTTTCACTTTGGGAACCTGCTTGTCTGTCTGATTCTTTACTTCACCAAAGAGAAATGACATTGGTCATAAGGATTTTGTATATGACATCTTGGTAGGAAAATAGATTCTGGAAGCTTTCACCGATATGGGCACTGACTGTGACAAGATCATCATAGATTATTTCAAAACTTTTCAACCAAAATGAAGGCAAGAGAGAGGTTATCGTAGAGTATGGTTGACAAGTATGACAAACAAATCTACTTTTCTATTAAACGTGATGAGACATGGATGGAAGCAGTTAGCCCTAGAACTATTTGGGTTACTAAAATAGGTTATGATGTTGATTTACCCATTCTTGAAACATATGCAAAAACACTACTTGATGCACCTAGAGAACCATCTGAAGAAATTTTTGGAGGTGCTGACACTATAGAGAGTGCTATTTCTATTTAGAAGTAGAGAAAAAGAGTAGAGAAATTTATTAGAGATGCATCCAAGATGGCTAAGGAGATCAAGGAAAGTGTAATGAATATGAGTGGTATATAAACAAGTGAACTCGAAGGACTAAAATCAGAAGCACATGTTTCATCGGTTGTCACTTCTTCTAATACTGACAGTGGAAAGGCAGTTGAGTTTAAGAGAGTAGAGAGGAAGAAGAGAAAACCCTCAACAGTACCTTCTCCTTCTCCCAAGAGAACCAGAACACTAACAAAGAAGCAGTAGGAAGCTAGGGAACCTAAGAAGAAGCTTACACCGAATAAGAAACAGACACCAGATACCCCTACTTTGGAAGAACTATTGAATGAGATAACTCAGGAAAAAAATCTAACAAATGTGAACAAACTGTATCATTCTTTTAAGGAGTTTGAGAGGGAAACAATAGAAGAGATCATTATTTTGCATTTAGATATCTATAAGAAAGTGTTAATTGAAGTAATAGATGATTTGCCAAATGATCTATATATGAGATTAGAAGCAAAAAGATTATCAGTAATGGAACTTGATAAGAAGTTGAAAGTTGAAGAATTATTGGTAGTACATCTTGTGAATTCAAAAGAGGAAAATGATGAATTAATTTCTGAGGCAAACCGGTCAATTTTTATCAATGGACACTGGCAAGTGAGACTAATGGCTCAGAGAGTTAAGGAGATTGTTGATGAGACTGCAGATAGCTGGGATATATTTTTTTTGAAAAGGAATAGAAATAAGAAAGGAGCAAACCAAAAATGGATAGAACTTTTAAGGTATATCAGAAGGATAAGGATAAGGGTAAAGGAAAAGTTGGTGGTGTTCCTACAATAAAGATTACAGATAATCTTCCACCTCCAGCTCAGGATATCCCATCGGTACGTACAGTCAGTCCACTTGATATGGGAAGTGAAGATGTCACTCTTGATAATACTAACCCAGATTCTAAGATTCTTTTTTCGATGAACGTTGATAAATAGGATATTAACATTGTTGTAGATAAGGAGACTGTAGAGGTTAAGGTAGTCGATGGTCAGAATATCAAGATCTCTGAGACACCGACAAATACTACTAACTCTCAAAATAATGAGACACCAAAAAAAGATAAAGGAACTAATACTGAGAAACAATCTAAGCCAGAGGTTCATGTTGAGATAGAGAAACTGACAAAGAATGTGAATAAAGAGGAATCAATTTTTGGCAATAAGGAAGAAATAATTAAGGTTATTGGAAAAGTATCCATTGAAAGGAAAACTATTGCAAAATCAAGCACATATACAGGTGAATTTAGACCTACTAATGTGACAGATGTTCTTTTGGATTCTATTAAAAGGATAATAGATTGCAATGCCTTAGCATTTAAGGCTATTGATGACAGACTACCTATCTTGAGGAAGATTGCACCAACATGTAAGAAAGATCGCATTGACAATTGTTTAGGTAAATTGGACACATTGTCCAAATTTATTGTTGAAAATGTTCTAACTATAGATAAGGTGACTAAGGCTACTGTTAAGGAGAGAGTTGATAAAGAGAAGGGTGAATTCTTTGAGAGCACTTAGATTCACTATTATCTGTACTCAATTCTACAATTTTGGAGTATAAGGAGTTGTATAGAGAAACCTGTAAGCCTCACTATTTGATAGAGGACATTAATGAGGAGATCAAAAAGACATAGAAAGAGATTGATGACATAGCAGACAATATGATAGGTTCTTCAGAACTTACATCAGTTCTTTAATAGGAAATGGAAGTTTTTGAAGTAAAATTGGAGAACTTGGAGAAAGAAAAGGCAAGAATAAGGCTAAAGGCCCGAGAGATGAAGAGAAAACTTGGTCCAAGATTGGACAGTCTTATTACTCAGCACATTGAATTAACTAAGGCAACAATTCCTAGAGAATGATCACCGGAGCAGTAGATGCACTATCTCACTGGCATGATCCAGCAGATTGAGAAAATTCTTTCTAATAGTAACAAGTTTATGTAGAGTTTGAACTTAGTTTTTGCGGATATCTTTCAGATTGTAACCAATCGGTTACAGACTTTGAGGTAGAAATTTTGTATTCTTTTTGACTTCCTTTATCATTGTTGTCAAAGAGGGATTAGTGAAGAGAAAAATATATGTACAGAGGAGATCATTTTCTCAGGGGGAGCACACTTCTTTTTGGATTTCTATTTTGGGATAAAATTTTTTGGATTTTTCTCATGAATGTTTCCATCAATCCCAAAGGGGGAGATTGTTGGCATTCTACACTCATATGAGAATGTTTGATGTTGTCATTGATGGAAACCAACCAGTATTAGGTCTCTATACACACACCAGCAATAGGATCAACACCGATACCATCTATTGACACCAACAAACACCTTCACCGACCTCCAGATTACACTGACAATGAAGTATACCAGCACTCAGATCAACATGAGACAATTTTTGTTTATGTGAATTGTATTACAAATATAATTATCTTTTGTAAGCCAACTTGATATATTGTAAAAGATTGATATATGTATGAGATCTTATAGATCATTTTGTATGATGATGGAAGAAGTATAAGGATAGGACATTTTTGTAATAGCATGATATAGAAGGATATTCTATAAAGACAACGAAAGGTTTTTGGTTAAGGTACCTAACTAAGATTAAACCGGTACTGAACCAGGCATTACAAATTTTATTTTGAGTAGTACATTGTATTGGATTTAATTATACATATTGTAGTCAGTGAGACTCTTTTGAGCAGTGAGCTCTAGGTTGTTGGCCTTCCTGCATGTGCAGGCCCCTATTGTAAGTAATATTTATTCACATTGACCAGTGAGTAAATATTTTGGGTCACAAATCCAACTGAGGCTTTTCCCACACTAGGTTTTCTCATTAAATATCTTGTGTTATGGTGTGCATTTATGTTGTCTCTGTTATTTCTGTTCACTACATTATTTCTTTCTTACCGATACATTGATTTGGGTTGTAAAGTTATAAATAAGTTCAAATATTCCATTAACCAGTTAAACACTGATTTACCCCCCCTTCTTAGTGTCTTTAGAACTGTCATTGCATCTAACACCATCCTTAGTGATTTCATCTACTAACTTTGTACAAGTTTTAGGTGGAATGATAGTCACATTACTAGATTGAATTGCCAAATCAATGTCACTTTTCTTCTTCCTCTTTACAGTTTTGGATGCAACTGAAGTGGTTACTTTTGGTGCTTTTTTCTATGTTGGTATTTTGAATGTAACCTTCCTAACTAGTTTCTATTTAGATTCAACTTTTTTTCCCTCTATTTTCTTCCTTACAACCCACTTGAATGCCAAGGGTGTGTCATCCTCAGATCCAAGCTCTGTTGTAACAAGCTCAATGTGTAGTTCTGGATTCTTCCTCTTCCTTCCTTTCTCTGGGATAGCATCAATTAATGCTTTGATGTCTTATGAGACCTTCTCAACAAATTTACTTGTTTTTCCTTCCTTCTTCTCTCTCTTCTTCTGATTGAACTCTGTTTCAACCTCATGTGTTTTTTATTGTGTAGTACCACATGTCTTCTCTGCCTCATCAATTGGTGCATCAATCAGCATTTTTGCATAAGCATCAAGGATTTGTGCATCCACTTCATAGCCCATTTCTTCAATCCAAATCTTTCAGGGTTTAACCACTTCCATAAGTGTTTCATCCTTCTTCACCATGAAGCATTTTGCAGTTGAATATTTTTATACAATATGCTTAGGAACCTCTTCCCTAGACTTCATAGATTTTTGAAATCCCTTGAAATATCCCAATACTTTATCATCTCTCTAACTTCCTAAAGAAGCAATTAAATTTTTCAATTGTCTCTCTACCCAGATGTCAAATGCCCATTTCCTTTTAACAAAACTAGGTGTATCATTCATGAAAAATAAAATCAAGAAGACTATCAAGTTGCCATATTAGAAGGTTCCCTTCTTTTCTCCCTTAATCTTTCATAGGTTTATTAATAATTCATCTAACATCCAACCACATAGATCCAATTTCACATCCTCTCTCATCATTTTGTATGCAACTAAAATGTAAGAATTGGAAACAGAATTCAGTATATTTGATTGAGTTACCTTATACCCTATGATCATGCTACCAAATTTGATGTCCATGTCGGTAGTAGTGCTCACTCTCATAGATCTCCTATCAAATTTTGCACCAGTGATTTTATTCATGAAATCATTTGAAACCTTCTTATATAGATGTTGGCAATATTACAAGGATATTGAGAAGGTTGTTGATGATTATGGACATAACTAATTAAAGATGTTTTACTATCTTGATATTATTATTTTGTCATTGATGTCAAGAAATTGATTTTGTAATTCGGTATGATGCTACCATATCTTAAGAAATATAATATGAAGATTATAAAGAAGTAGGTAAAAACACAGGAAAGAATATGATGAATAAGTTATTCAATGGGCAACTCTACCGAGTCAAACAATGATGAGATCTTGATGTTTTAGATTGTTTTAACATCATACATATGTTGTAAGATGTAAAGGTTAATAATATAGTATGTTATCAAGAAAACAACCTAGTCATTAAACCCTAAGGAACCTAGTTGGTAAACCCTAAGGTTATTGTAGTCGGTTAATGAAGACAGAATATCTACCGAGTAAAGTTTAGTATTCACCAAGTTGTAACTGAGCTATAACAGAATGCATTAAATGTTTACATGTGATATTTAATGAAAGATGCCAATGAGCTGGAATGGGTCAATGATTGGCAAGCCATAGAAGAAGTTTGTTAATAAATCTAAGGCAATGGAAAGTCAGCAAGAAGATCTATAACTCAGATTAAACTGCATTACCCTAACACAAGTTCCAAGGTGAATGTGCAAGTTTCAAGGCGGGGTAAAACATTTTCAGATCAAAAGATACAATGAACCTGGACAAGATTGAAGATCTGATGGCTATGATTGATCATGGGAAATGTGATCAATGAGATTAAGTGGTTAGAAGATTGTTTATAAATAAGGAACTGTTGATAAACAATGTATGTGGGCAAGTGTATGCACAAGGATGCTACATAGTGATTACCGAGTACAAAAGCTTGAAGACCTATTAGAATAACAGAGTATTGATGCCTGATAGATAGACAAGATTAGTTCTATGTCTAGATTGTATTGAACAAATAGGAATCTGCTTTAGCATTTTAGATGTGAAGTTGCAAATAGATTGCATTACTGTTATTTTGTGAAAGTGACAAGAAATCTCTTAACCGAGTGGACTTAACAGTCTTATATGTAAATCCTCTAGCAAGGTGACATTCTGATTGAGTGTTTGAAATTCTTTGACAAGGTCACTTCTAACAAAGTGAAGATCCTAATAGATCTGAGGGCAATCCCTGAACTGGGTCACATCTAGCAATGTGTTTTGTAATCTTTAACATGATTTGCTTTTAACCGAGCATACTCTATAAGAGTATATTTCTTAGTGGGTCCAAAATCCCACAGTGGTTTTTCCCTATTTGGGTTTCCACGTTAAATCTGGTGTTATGAGGTTTATATTGTTCATATGCTTTTAAGTTTGCATGTTTGACAATTTTTGGTTATATGATTGATATATGTTACCAAGGTTGAATCTAATGTTTTATGGATGATTAAGTTTGTATGATTCACCCCTCCTCTCATCTTGTTGGCTATTGGATCTATACTTATATTAAGTATCAGAACTATCAATAGATGTTTCCCAGCTGATGGTAAAATAGTGATTGCTCAGATGACTTTCTTGGTGATCATGTAAGGTCTATCTAACCATATAAAATCCCCATGTGCTCTTCTCAAAACATACCTAATTATCTCATCTTCAAATTTTGGAATGTCTAGAATGTCGATAAACCCTAAGTCTTCAATATGTTTGTATGTTGGTTTGATCTTTCTATATTCTTCCATCAGCTCGCTCATGTACATGCCCTTTATTTCAGATGTTCCCAAGTCCTTAATGTGACAGTGTATGTATGCCCTAATATCTTCAACATAGACAACTCCTTCCAGAACATGAGAAAATGCTCCAACCGAATCTTCCAGGGTAGCCACATGCTGATACCACTTGAAAATTGGCCTGGGGTAGTCCTTGACCTCTACTACAGTTGGGTTTGCAACAAAAATAGGAATAGATGATGATCCTGCTTCCATGTTTAAAGATAAATAGCTTTTGTTGGATCTTGGTGAAAACTATCAACAAATTCTTTCAGTCATCGGTGAAGTCGCTCAAGAAGAAATCTGATTGTTCTATAATGCCTTGATCACTCTTAGTCACTCTTAATCATTCTAAAATCATTTTGAATACAAGGTGATCAATAATGAAGTGATTTTGACCTTTTAACTTGTGAGAAAAACCCTAGTCTTCCATTTATATAAATGACTACTGGTGAAAGATACTAGATCTCAAATAGAATATATCAATGCTAGATACACATCTCCAATGTGTGGAACATCTTTTAGAACCTCTTCCTGGGGCATATGCAACATCTTCATGAATTTTTCCAACCCCTAAGGCATCTGCCTTAGTTACTGGGTGAGCTACCTTCTGATGTGGGAGCAACCTCCTCTGTCGGATAAGTAACCAGTGCATTTCCATCTAATGATTGCTCTTCATTCTTCCTAACTCATCTTTGAGTATGATATTTTGGTATTTCACTAACCTTCTCTTTCCCTTTCTCATTTGATCCTCCATTACCAACCGATGGATTTCTACTTCTATATAATTTGGCAATATGTCCAATCTCATTACTCCATTACCAACCGATGGATTTCTACTTCTATAGAATTTGGCAATATGTCCAATCTCATTACTTGCATAACATGTAACATTGTTCCTTTTAAATTCTTTGCTAAAACCAATGAATTTGCTTGACTTAGATTGATTAGCCATATGTCCAAACTTTCCACATGCATAGCATTTAACATTCATTATGTAAACTTTGTCTTATGACCATACTTATTGCATTTAGAACATTTACTGGGAGCAGAATCGGGGTTCTGATTTGCTTTGTTTCTACAATGTCTAGTCATGTGACCAAATCTATTACAAACAAAACATCTACCATTAAATTTATAAGCATTAAATTGCCTTACAAGTGCCTTCTAGTTTTAATCTTCATTAGTAGTATCAAAACTTTGTCCTTGCTCAAATTCAAGTCCACCAGAATGTCCAATCTAGCTTTGTCTCTTCAAGAAATCATCTAGTTGTGCTGAGCTAATCTTGATTTTTTCTTTATACTCACTTGTAGTAGATAAATATTCTCTTAGAATTATCATTTGTCTCTCAATCTCTTGTTCATTACTTTTGGATTTTACTAAATCAGTTATCATCATATCATTCTCATGAACCAACCTACCACATTCTTCATATTTGTTCTTCAGGGATACAACAATATTTTCTTCCTTTTTATTTTGGTCCTCAGTATCCTTAGACATTCTCATAGTTATAACTTGAATTTCATTTTTCATAACCATGTTCTCCTGACTTAATTCTAACATTATTCTTTAAGTGCATATTTCTCTTCATCATCCTGACTTTGCAAAATGTCCTTCCTCCTAGCTTGAATAGATGATAACATCTCTTGTAGGAAAAGAATGAATTCCTTAGAAGAATTTAATTCATCTTGTAGCTTAAAGTTATTTAACCTTTTAGAATCATAATCTTCAAGTGCCATCTCAAGTTGCTTCTCCAAGGCCATGTCCATAAATTTCTGATTCAGGACCTTCCTCAAGCTGTAAACTTCCTCTGAGGCACAAGGCTATGATACCAATTATTGGAATCCAATAACACTGAGAGGGGGGGATGAATTAGTGTTATACTAGATTGAACAATCTGAGCCTTATTAAAACATGCATCCACCAACCAGTATACCGGTACATACATAATTGAAAGAAGTAAAGAAACCAATAAACCAATCACATAAATGAAAATCATAACACACAAAATTATACGTGGAAAACCTCAAAGAGGAAAAACCACAATGGGATTTGTGATCCACAATAATCAATCCACTAGCCATATGAAGAGATATGACAAAATATAAGGGGCATGCACTTGCAAGAAGGCTTACAGTCTACAACACACTGCTAAATCTCCGAAGGAGCCTCACTAACTACATATAGATCCAGACTACAATCCGGAGAAGTGTTGAACTACTAAGATAGAATCATCTATGCCAGAATATAGTTCTGGTTTAAGCTCTATCTGTTCTAGCATGAAATCCTAAACCCTTTACTGGAATAACCCTTACATAAATATCCTCACATACATAATCTATCTGATTACATATTCGCATGATGATCGATATCAAAATGATGTATCAAATTGACTTATATACCCTATATAATTTATCATGCCTTATGTTAGATTACAAAGATATATACAATATCAAATTATATGTTAGCTAGATAACATAAATGCATAAACATTAAAAACAATTTTTGATGACGGATCCAAGAGATGTCAGCCTCCAATACTGATAACCTTATTATAAACCATGTCGGCCTGCATTGCCAGTAAACAAAGAAATCCTTCTATCCTGTTGGTTTTGGTGCTAGTGTAATGTCTGTGAAGTGTCTGTCGGTACACAACTAAACCAAAACATGAAGCCAGAACATAATAACATGTTGCCATAAATGACAACATAGTGAAACCAACCAATTGAGTGTTAATTTACAACAAGAGGATTTGTTAATTAACCTAGAGAAAATCAAAGGAGAGAAGAAGGGGACATTCTGGTATGTGAATCTTGTTGTCTATTTGTTGTTGTTTTCAATCAATGAAACTCCCAGTTTTGGGAAGAGACAATGGGCATTTAATATCTCGCTAGGGAGGCAACTAAAAAATACTATTGCTTTGTTGGGTAGACAATGAGATGATAAGGTTTGGGGTTACTTCAAGGCATTCTAGAAGGCTATGAAATCTAGAGAGAGGGTTCCTAAGCACATTGTTGAAAAATACTCAATAGAGATATGCTTCATGGTTAAGAAAGATGAAACATTTATGGAAGCAGTCAAACCCTGAAAGATCTCTATTGAGGAGATGGGTTATGAAGTTGATGCACATATTCTAGATGCTTATGCAAAGATATTGATTGATGCACCTATTAATGAAGTTGTGAAACCCTTTGGTACTGCAAAGTGAAAAAAGCAAGATGTTGAAACTAAGTTTAACTGAAAGAAAAGGGAGAAGTAATAGGGCAAGGCAAGAAAGTTTCTTGAACAAGCATCTTAGGATATCAAGGCATTAATAGATGCTACTCTGGTAAGAGGAATGAAGAGCAAAGAGCCTATAGCTAATATTACTCTTGTTCTATCAGACTCTTTATCTGATGATGACACACCCTTAGCATTTAAGAGGATATTGAGGAAGAAAGCTAAAGAGACCAAGGAGGAAACAAGGAAGCAACTAGTTAGGAAGGTTACAATCAATGTACGACAAAAGAAAAGTGCTCCAAATTAAAGGAAACACCTTCTACTCCATCCAGCACTGGAAGAAGAAAGAAGATAGATGACATTGATCTGGCACTTGTCACCATTAATGTAACTATTATTCGACCTAAGACTTGTACAGAATTAGTGGATGAAATAACTAAGGATGGTATGTTAAAGAATGTACAATTTTATTATGAGCATTTCGATGATGATGAACAGAGAGAAGTTGTGGAGGCAATTTTATTGTATTTAGATATATATAAGAAAGCATCGTTAGAAATTGAAGATCAAATACGGACACAGTTATATAACAACTTAGATGCTAGAAGATTATCAGCAATGAAGGAGGATAAGCACCTAAATATTTAGAGCTATTAACTATTTGTGGATCCATTTATCAAGAGGATTTGGATAGGACACTTGAGGTTGTAGACAAAAAAATATTTCACAGTAAGCACAGGATAATTAGTCTTATATTAGGTAGGGTTAATGAGATTTTTACTAAGACCCAAAAAGAATGGGTTCAATTCTTTGCTAGAAACTGTGATTTTTATACTTCACCAAAACCTAAAACTAATACTACAGACATCCCGATTGAAGTGAAGGGTAAAGGTATTGTAGGTACTTGATCTATAATTTTAAAGAATATTAAGATAGTGGATATAGAGCCCCCGATAGAATCTAATGTATAGGACACAAATGTAGACATACTGATAGATTCAAAAAATATACAGGTTACAAATGTTGAGGATAATAATCCTCTGGATCAAAATATAAAGGTTGAGGTCACAGTTCATAAGGGGAACTGATAGTATCTAATACTGCACCAAGTGGTGAAGCCATTGGTGTAAGAGAGGAACCTATAAAAGTTAATAAACCATCAGAGGAGAAGAGAAAGGAATCTTGTAGGGAGCCAGTAGTGAGCCCATCATTGTTGTTAGTTGACACCTCATAGGTTGAATAGAAAAGCATAACTGAGATGAGTTCTACTGAGCTCATGATGATGGTTGTACAGAAAATGTTGAGTGGAGGATTTGTGGACAAAGGAGTTATGGATCAGTCTATTCCTATTATGCATAGACTTGTCTTGGGGCACAAATTTGACAAAGAAGAAAGCCCATCTGCCAAGCTCAAGATAATCACATAGCACATCTCAAAGGAATTTCAATCTTTACATCAGATATCTAATTGACATGTGTTGGAAAGGATTACACAAGCTAAGAGAGCAACTTTTGATCAGATGATTGAGTTAGAGAAGAAGGAGATTACTGATAAGCTGAAGTTGATTGATATTTCTTTGAGGCAGTGTACCAATATTTACAGAGTATGTTGAAACACAGGTTTACTTACAGCTGATTTGGATAAGAGGATTAAGGAATCTCAAGAGAAAATTGTAGGTATAGTAAATTGTTTTGATGGTTCACATTCTTTGACTACATCTATTGATGGTCATATTTTGGTATTGGAAGCCCAATTTTTAGCTCTTGAGAGGGATAAAGAAAAAATAATACGGAGAGCTAGAGGTCTTAGAGGAATGGTGAGTCCTCGGTTGGACTCCTTAAGTGTACATAAAAATGAGTGTATTGATATGGTTGGTAAGCCCACACCAACAAAGCTTAAGGATAAAGAGTCATATTCCCTTATTCTTAATGGACTTGTATCTATTTCCAGCACACTCAAATTAGGTTCGGATACCTATCTAAAGATTTTGGAGAAAGCCTATCCCAAAATTTTCAAGTATATTTAGCTCCCATAAGGTATTTTTGGACATTCTTTGTATATTCTTTCATTCTTTGTCTTGGTTTTTGGTTTTCTTTTTTTGGTATTGATGTCAAAGGGGGAGGTATAGGTGAAAAATATATTCTCCACATTGGAAGATATGGAGGTATGCAGTATTTTATATTGACCATGATCACAGATGGATATTCAGCTCAGGGGGAGTAGTCTCAGGGTGAAACCGACAGTTGGAAATTATTTTTCACATGAGTGTTGCCATTAATACCAAAGGGGGAGATTGTTGGCAATTGACACTCATTTGGTTGGTTTCTATATATTGTCATTGATGGCAAAATGTTTTGGCTTTCATATTTTGGTTTGGTTGATTACTGGCAGACACTTCACCGCCACCGGCACCAACAGGTATCCTCACCTGTTGGAAGGGAAATCTTTGGTTACTAGCATTGCCGACTGATATGACTTCATTAGGTTATTGGTATTGGAGGCCAAAAATCATTTGGTAGATTCAACATCTACAATTAATTTTTACATTGATATTTGTAATTGGGTCGTCATGTGTATTTGTTTTGTAATTATCTATGTAAGCTGACATAAGGCATGATACATTGTAAAGGGTATATAGGTCAGTTGATTACATCATTTTGATATGTTTGAAAAAGGTTAGAAAATGTAATGGTGATACAAATTATGTGAGAGAGGTTATGTATCTCAGGAGATTTATGTAAGAGGTTATTCTTGTAAGGGTTTAGGGTTCAAGATCAGAACGGTCAGAGCTTGAACTAGAACTCAATCAGGCATAGGAGATGCATTAAATGAGTTCAGCTTTATGTTTTTCTATTTACAGTGACTATAGTCAGTGAGATTATTTTGTGATGAGTAGTGTGCTCTAGGCTGTAAGCCTTCCTACATGTGTAGCCTCCCATAGTTTCTAATATCTTTTCATATGGCCAGTGCATTGATATTGTGGGTCATAAATCCCACCATGTTTTTTCCTCTTTGAGGTTTTCCATCTATAATTTTGTGTGTTATGGTATTTATCTGTGTGATTGGCTCATTGGTTGCTTTACTTCTTTCAATCCTATATGTATCGGTATACCTAAATGCATGTTTAAATAAGGTTTAAATTGAACATATAGATAGAACACTTACTCTCCCCCCTCTCAATGTTCTTGGTTTCAAACAATATAAATAGCAGGAAGAGGTGTATCCTGACAAATTGTTGTATGATGGCACGAGGATGTAGAATGTGCAACAATAGTAGGGTGAGAATCTATATGCTCACAACCATGGCTAGAAGTAGTCAGTCATCCAAGTACATGCCTAACATATGATGGGGCCTCCTTGTTAGGATTCCCAAAGATACTAAGAGGGGGGGTGAATCAGTATCTAACCGGTGAATAGATTTTCTAAACTTATTAAACAAAAAGCATTCCAAAACAATGTATCGGTAAACCAAAATTAATGTAGTAAATAAGAGAAATAAACACAACATAGAAAGCACACCATAACACAATATTTTTGGCAAGGAAACCTAGTGTGGGAAAAACCTCAGTGGGATTTGTGACCCACAATATTCTCTCACTGGCGAATAAGTGAATATTACTTACAAAAATGGGGGCCTGCACATGCAGGAACGCGAAGTGCCTAGAGCTCAATGCTCAATTACAAAAGAAGTCTCACTGACTTGCAAAAGTGGATTATGGAAATCCAATATAGTGTATTGCTACAAAAAGCATCTACTATGCCAGATCTAGTACCAATTTAAGCTCTTGCAATAATCATAAACCTTACTACAAAATCTTCCTCAATGTTTGCACATAATATCCATCTATGCATATACCTATTACAAATGTTCTACAAGATCTCATACTTATATATGAGCCTTATTACAATATTCCTTATCAGAATACAAAAAGATATTACAATAAAATGCATTAGGTAATTAACAAAATCCTGTCGACCAAGGTGCTGGTAATCAATCTTTTCGGTGTCGATAAACTGTATACTGGTGTAGAGTTTGCTAGTGTCGGTGCCTACCGGTGTCATATGATTGTAAGGTTGCCATCAATGACAATACCTTCAATCACCTACAATTTCTCATTAGAGTGTGAATTTTCCAACAATCTCCCCCTTTGGCATTGATGGCAACACTCATGAGAAAAAGCCAAAAAGTATATCCAAAAAGGTGTTGTCCAAAACTGTCTTCCCCAAATTGTCAAAACTGTGTTACCAAAATTGTCTGCTTCAAAATTGAGTGCTCCCCCTAAGAAGATGATCTCTTCTATCATATCCTTTTTCTAATCCTCAACTACTCCCCCTTTAGAATCAATGACAAAGGTTGTCATTCAATGTCAATTGAGTGGAGTTCCTGTCTGGTTCCCTGTAACTGATGGGTTACAATTTGATAAATGTCCGCCAATGCAAAATTTAGACTATTGTTGAACCTTTCACTGTCCTTTATTGCTGCTTCTGTCCTCTGAATTGTACTGGTGAGTATGTGCATTTTCTCTTCTAGTGTCTTAAGTCCTAGAACAAGAGCCTTAGAAATCTCTTTTCTCAAAGAGATGGGGATATCTAGTTTAGGACCTAGTTTGCACTTCAGTTCCTTTGCGTTAGACTTTATCTTTTCTTTATCTTTTTCTAGTTTTTCAATTTTCTCTTCATGAACTGCAATTTCTTGTTCTACAAACGATATTGAATTTGATGAGCCTATTAAATTATCAGCAATATCATTTATTTCTTTTTGAGCTTTGCTGATCTTTGTATCAATGCCCTCTGTCAAAATGTTACTTTTAAATGTATCTCTGTACAATTTCTTAAAATCCAAAATTGTCCTGCCTAGTTCTGGTAATAATGTAGCTATATGTGCCTTATTCTTCTTGACTGTTTCTTCAAAGAATTTTTCCTTCTCTTTATTCATTTTTTCTCTAAAGGTGTCTTCATTTATCTGATCAAGTGTTATTAGGTTGCCGGTTATGTACTTAGACAATGTGTCTAGTTGACTCAAAGAATATTTATTCTCTATATTACACTTAGGAGCAATCATCTTCAAAATTGGTAAGGTGTCATCAATAGCCTTATATGCCTATGCATTACACTCTATTATTTTCTTAATTGAATCTAATAGTACCTTTGTTACATTAGTTGGCCTAAATTTAGTCATGGAGCTTCCAGATGACTGACCAATTACCTTCACAATCTGCAATCCGCCAGTGGTAGTGATAGCTTTACTTTCCTCTTTCTTCAGAGGGTCAGTTTGAGTTTGCATCTCAGCTACCAAAGGTTTAGGCTTGTCAGTTGTAGCCGGTGGCACTATCTTAGTGTGTACCTATGAAGGAGCCAGTTGCTCTACCTGTTTCTCTATGTTTTTCTCAGTATGAACTTGTTACTCTGTCAATTTCTCAATGTTCTCTCCTGATGGTGTCTCTATTGATTTTACAGTGGTATCCACTACCGGTTTTTCTAATTGTAACACTGGTTTTTCTTTATTTACCTCAGTACTATCTACTGTCAGTGACTTGGTAGATAGATTAGTATGTATACCTATGGTATCTGCCTTTCCTATAGTTAGGGGATCATTTGATGTTTCAGTTTTTTGCTCTACCCCAATTTCAATGTTTCCAACAGTGATGTTTTCTATCAGTGGCTCTATTGCCACATCTCTCTTTTTAGTTGTTTCCTTATCCACAACAATATTGACTTCCTATGTATCAATATTCATTGTATATAACACCTCAGAATCAGGGTTGGTGTCCTCATGTGGTGTTTGCATACTCTCTTTTGCCAGTTGTGTGTCAACAATTTGTATCAGTGGAGTATCTGAAGGAGATGGGGGCAAGTTATCAGTTATCTCTAGGCTTGGAGGTCCACCTACCTTTCCTTTCCCCTTATCCTTATAGTCTGATAGTCTTTTGTCTTTCAAGCTCTTCTTGTTTTTTCTTCTCAACAAAAAATATATCCCACTGATCTGCAGTTTCTTCTGATATTTCATTTATTCTTCCTGCCATTAATGCAACATGTCGGTGACCAGTTGAAAATACTGTCTGGTTAGCCTCACTAATTAATTCATCTATAGATCTTCTATTGAGTTCACTGGGTGAACTGCAAGTAGTTTTTCTATTTTTATCTTTTTGTCTAATTCCACAATAGCTACCCTTCTAGCTTCTAACCTTCTATACAAGTCATTGGGTATATCATGAACAATTTCCATCAAAAATTTCTTACACATATCAAGATGTAAGATGACACTATTTTCTATGCTTTCTTTTTCATCATTTTGAAAGTGTGTTATACAACTTGCTAATATTTTTCAAGTTTCCATCTTTAGTTATCTCATTCAGAAGTTTGTCCAAAGGAGGGATAACCTATTTTTCTTTCCTTTTCTTTGGAGTTAACTTCTTAGCCAAAGGCCTAACTGCCTATTAATTTTGTCTTTTCCTTCTGAGTGTAGGTGAGGGTACTAGTGAGGGTTTTCTTTTTCTTTCTACCCTTTTGAATTCAACCAGTATATCACTATCAAAGGAGGTAGCAACCGGTGAAAGATGTGCTTCCGGTTGTAGTCCTTACAACTCACTCTCCTTAATACCAGTTTTGTTTAATACATCTTATTTTATTGCTTTTGCTTGCCTTGTTCCCTTCCTCACTATTTGTTTAGTTTTCTTAATTCTTTTCTCATATTGGATTTTGCTTTCAATTGTCTCCGCATTGCCAAATAATTTCTTGGTTGGTTCCTTAGGGGCTTCTAGGAGTGCCTTTGCATAAGTTTCAACTATATTCTCATCTACCTCATATCCCATCTCAGTGACCCAAACTGTACTAGGGACAACTACCACCATCCAAATTTCATCTTTCTTGATCACAAAGCATATCTCCTTTTGATACTTGTCAACAATTGCTTGAGATAGACTTATTCTTGTCTTCATTCTAGCCTTTAGTGCTTGAAAATGTTCATTTATGTTTTTCTCCCTATTATCTCCCATGTTGTTTAGTATGTACCGGTATGTCAAAGCCAAAATGTTTTCTACCAATACCAGGTACTTTCTTGGTAATGTACAACATTAAGCACACAAGCAGGTTGCCAAATCTTAAAGTCCCTTTCTTATCACCTTTAATTTTTTTCAAATTGTCTATCAGTTCATCCTTTAGCCACTCACATACATCAATCCTTCCATTGCTATTCACCATGTCATATGCACTCTTGATACACAAACTCTAGAAAGCTAGAAATAGAGTTTAATCTATTGGCATGTGTAGCCTTATAACCAAGAATCATGCTAACAAATCTAACATTGATATCTTTTACATCATTGACTCTTAGAGATCTCTTGTCAAAATTTGCACCGGTTAGGGTCATCACATTGTCATTTGGAACCTTTTTAGTTTTATTAGGCATGCTACTGGTGGAAGGTAAGCATGTCACTACCCTAACTACTTCTTTGGTAATCTTATGGATTGAATCTAACCAAAACAACTCCCCATGTACTTTGCTTAATACAATTCTTATCACATCCTTAGGAAAATTAGGGATATTAAGAATGTCCACAAAACCTAGGGTTTCCACTATCTTATGTTCTGGCTTAACATTTCCATTTTCATCACAAATTATAGTCCTATACATGTTCTTAATTTATGCATCTCCTAATTCCTCAATATGAAAATGTATGTAGATTCTAAGATCCTCAGCATAAACTACTCCCTTAGGTATTTTTGAAAATGCTCCTAACGTATCATCTTTCTTCGCAATTTTGGGAATGATCTTAAACATGGGTCTAGGGCATTTAATAACTTCAATCACAGTAGGGTTTGCAATGAATTCAGGTGTAGAGGAGTAGGCCATTGGTATAAATACCTTAATCTGCCTTTAGGATGATTTTCTTCACTTCTCGCTGTGGATGCCTTCGCTCAGGATTTTCGTGCTCTCTGGAAATTTGAATGCTCGGTGAATGGAAAAAGAGCCAAAACACTTGCTTTATAATGTTATTTTTCTTCAACTACCACATTTAATGTCTATTGGTTAAGTTAAACTTAATACATCTGCTGATAAAGAAGTTATTCAACCTCTCACCTTCAACCGAGGGTAAATTAGCATGTTTTTCAATTTGTTGCCATACCCTCAAAAGATTTTTATTCAGTTAGATGAAGAACCTCCTACTGGTGGAGTGATACTCTATTCTATCAGTTTAGGAATAGCTTCACTAACATTTTGATCTGACTTTCTAATCCATTGTTTTGAAAATTCTTGCTTTACTTCATCAACCTTCTCTTTACCGTTCAAGATGGGTCCTTTATTGTTTGTCGGTGATGCCTTACTTCTACAAAATTTTGCAATAGGTCCAATCTTGTTACAAGCATAACAAGTCACATTATTTTTCTGAATAGCTTTTCCATATCCTATGCAGGTATGTGTCCTGCATTGATTAGATAAGTGTCCAAATCTTCCACAAATATAACATCTTACATTCATTTTGCAATTTTCTAAGTTATGAACAATTTTGTTGCATTTAGAACATTGACCGGTGGGTGCATTAGTGTTCTGATAGTTTCTAGATCTACACTAATTTTCTCTATGACCATACTTGTTATAGTTAAAGCATTTCCCATTGAATTTATAAGTATTAGGTTATCTTACCGGTTTGCCATGATCATGATTGTTTGTAGTACCAAAGCTTTCACCAACTTCAAAGCCAAGGCCATTTGTATCTCCATTTGGTTTCTAAGTTTTCAACATCTTATCAAGTTCCTCTAAACTTTTCTTGAATTTCTCTTTATGTTGATTTGTAGCAACCAACTCATTCTCTAAGATTTCTTTCTATCTCATGAGTTGAGTTCTGTCATTTTGTGTATGCATCAAATCTGTCTTCAATATATCATTTTTATCACTGAGTCTTGTGTTTTCATTTCTAACATCATTTAGTCTTATAACCAAGTCATCTTTATTCTTCTTCTTATATTCAATGTCTTTACAAAACCTCATAGTCATATCTTGCATCTCATTCTTCATTGTATTGTTTTCTTGTCTCAGTTTGTTCACAAGGTCATTAAGAGTTTCTTTCTCATCATCATCATTCTACATCTTCTCAGAAAGTTCTCTTCTTTTGTTCCTTGCAATAGTGAGATTTTCTTGAAGTCCTTGAACGATTTCCTCTGTAGCCTTCAAATCATCTTCAAGTGTCATATTCTTCAACTTTTCTGCATCATAGTCTGTAAGAGCTATTTCCAATTGCTTTCTCAAGTTTTCCATCTCTACCGGTGTCAGAATCTTCCTCAAGCTATTAAGATTTTGGAAATAGAGGACCAGACTCTGATACCAATTGTTAGGATTCCCAAAGATACTAAGAGGGTGGGGGGTGAATCATTATCTAACTCATGAATAGATTTTATGAACTTACGAAACAAAATGCATTCCAAAATAGTGTACTGGTAAACCAGAACTAATGTAGTAAATAAAAGAAATAAACACAACATAGAAAGAACACCATAACACAATATTTTTGGCGAGGAAACCAGGTGTGGGAAAAGCCTCAGGGGGATTTGTGACACACAATATTCGCTCACTGGCAAATAAGTGAATATTACTTGCAAAAATGGGGGCCTGCACATGCAGGAAGGCCAAGTGCCTAGAGCTCACTTCTCGATTACAAAAGAAGTCTCACTGACTTACAAAAGTGGATTATGGAAATCCAATATATTGTACTACTACAAAAAGCATCTGTTATGCCAGATCTAGTACTAGTTTAAGATGTTGCAATAATCATAAACCTTACTACAAAATCTACCTCAATGTTTGCACATAATATCCATCTATGTATATACCTATTACAAATATTCTACAAGATATCATTCTTATATATGAGCCTTATTACAATATGCCTTGTCGGCTTACAAAAAGATATTACAATTAAATGCATTAGGTAATTAACAAAATCCTATCAGTCAGGGTGTCGGTAATCAATCTTTTCGCTGCCGGTGAACTATATGCCGGTCTAGAGCCTACCAGTGTTGGTGCCTGTCGGTGTCATATGATTGTAAGGTTACCATCAATGACAATACCTTCAATCACCTATAATTTCTCATTGGAGTGTGCACTTGCCAACATCCTCTAGTGAGAACCCATGCTCCATAGCAATTACCTGATATGTATACAAGAAATCACTGGAAAAGCATGCGCTCATATGCCATAAATTATCTACGTCATGCATGCGTACAACATCAATCGGTGATGGTATGTCTACTATAACATATGGATCATCACTCATTGATGCATCATGACCTCCATGAATGCTAGTATGAGAGCACAACAAATATCTACCCACTTGATATGATATCATCTCTTCCACTTGTGTGGCTATAGTAGCAATACTTGAAAAGATGGATTGTCGAGGGGTTTTATGTGGTCCTATTAGGTCCAAAGTGGTGCACATGTATCATAAAGGGGCCTTATATGGTCTTAAGGGGTCACCCATGTGTTAGAACATGTGTGACCCCTTAGGACCACATAATCTACCACTTGTGATACCATTTGGTATTGTATGTTCCTAATAGGTCCTAAGGGGTTAACATGTGTCATAAGGGGCCTTATGTGGTCCTAAGGGGTTACCCATGTGTTAGAACACATGTGTGACCCCTTTGGACCACATAAGACCCCTTGCAACTAAAGGGTGCACATGTGTCGTAAGGAGCCTTATGTGGTCCTAAGGGGTCACCCATGTGTTAGAACACATGTGTGACCCCTTAGGACATTATAAGACCCCTTTCAACACCATTTGGTCTTGTGTGGTCCTAATAGGTCCTAAGGGTTGCACATGTGTTGTAAGGGGCCTTATGTGGTCCTAAAGGGCCACCCATGTGTTAGAGCACATGCATGACCTCTTAGAATCATGTAAGATCCCTTTCAACACCATTTGGTATTATGTGGTCCTAATAGGTCCTGAGGGGTGCACATGTGTTGTAAGGGGCTTTCTATGGTCCTAAGGGGTCACCCATGTGTTAGAACACATGCGCGAGCCCTTAGGACCACATAAGACCCCTTTCAACACTACTTGGTCTTATGTGGTCCAAATAGGTCCTAAGGGGTGCACATGTGTCATAAGGGGCCTTATGTAGTCCTAAGGGGTCACCAATGTGTTATAACACATGTGTGACCCCTTAGGACCACATAAGAACCCTTTTGACACCATTTGGTCTTATGTGGTCCTATTAGGTCCTAAGGGGTGCACATGTGTCATAAGGAGCCTTATGTCATCCTAAAGGGTCACCCATGTGTTAGAACACATGTGTGACCCCTTAGGACCATATAAGACCCCTTTCAACACCATTTGGTCTTGTGTGGTCCTAATAGGTCCTAAGGGGTGCACATGTGTCATAAGGGGCCTTATGTGGTCCTAAGAGATCACCCATGTGTTAGAACACATGTGTGACCTCTTAGGACCACATACGACCCCTTTCAAAACCATTTGGTCTTATATGGTCCTAATGGGTGCACATGTGTCATAAGGGGCCTTATGTGTGTTGGAATCCAAGAACACTAAGAGGAGGGTGAATCAATGTTTTGCCGACAACATAAGATTTTACCTTATTACAACATACACATATAAACTAGTAAATGAAGAAACATATAACATGGAGTAAATAACCCATCCATATGAATGAACACCACAACACACTGAATTTTATACATGGCAAACCTCAAAGAGGAAAAACCACGATGGGATTTGTGACCCACAATATAAATTCACTAGCCATATGAAAGATATTACATAGCATGGGGGCCTGCACATGTAGGAAGGCACACTGCCTAGAGCACACTACTCAACACAAAAGAGTCTCACTGACTACAAGATTCTGCTGAGATAAAACAGTAATGGTGAACTCACAAAATGCATCTCTAATGCCAAAAAGAGTTCCGATTATAGCTCTATTTTGTATCGGTTCATAAACCTGAACCCTTTTACCGGTATCTCCTTTCCCCCAAGAATGCTTTACAAACTATCTACTGATCATAGCATTATATAACTTTTGCATACAAATGACCTACATACATATCCTTCGCATCACACTATTCTACTTCCTTGTCCTATATATCAAAATGACTGAACAGACTGACTTAGATACCCTTTACAAATAATTTCCCTTATGTCAGCTTACAACACATTACAAAATATATTCAATGTTGGCTCTATACAATAATTACAAAATAATTTTACAAATAAAACCTTTCTAATCCTAAACTGATGTCGGCTTCATTGAAGTGTTGGATGCCAGTGTCAGTGATGATCTTGATTACTCCAATGTTAGAATCTATCGATGTATGCCTCAAATGTCGGTATATGTCATCTACAGAATCTTGTTGCCATCAATGACAATATATGAATCCAATGAATTTCAATTGGAAAAAATCTCCACCTTTGGCATTGATGTCAACACTCATGTTAGAAATGGATTCCCTGTCGGTTCA
Source organism: Cryptomeria japonica (assembly GCF_030272615.1). Lineage (NCBI taxonomy): Eukaryota > Viridiplantae > Streptophyta > Pinopsida > Cupressales > Cupressaceae > Cryptomeria > Cryptomeria japonica. The sequence goes on from NC_081414.1 coordinate 867,974,550, forward strand.
ACTGAAATTGAAATATGCTCCCCTAAGCTGATTGATTATGTTTGCAATATACTCTCCATCTGATATCCTCCCCCTAGGATTATATATATATTTTTCACATACATATCCTCCCCCTTTGGAATCAATGCCAAAGACCAGTGAAAGAATTTAAAGAATAATTATAGATTGCTTTACTAGAGCTTGACCAGTTTCAAGATTTCTATATAAGCTTTCTCAAGTAACTGTATATAGGTATCCCAACTGGTTTTGAATGTTTTAGATATGGATATAAGTCATTCAGTAAATATGCATGTGTTTCTTTCTTAGTGACTTCTGTCAGTGTGGGCTTCACAAGCATATCCATGCATTCCCTCTTATGAACACCAAGTGAATCCAATCTTGGACTCACCAAACCTTTGAGACTCCTTTCTCTCTGAATGATCTTGTCTCTTTCCTTTTCAAAAGAAAAAAATTGGTTCTCCAAAGTCAAAATTTGTCCATCAATAGATATTGTAAGTGAAGTTAGTCCATCAAAAGAATTAGCAATATTAGCAATCTTTTCTTGTAACTCCTTTATCCTCTTATCTACATTTTTTGTAAGAATCTCTATATTACAATAGACCCTGTAGATGTTAGTACACTATTTCAAAGAATTTTCAATAAGTATAAGTTTCTCTCAGACCTTCCTTTTTTTTTGTCTCAGTAATCTAGTCAAAAGTGACTCTCTTAGCTAAAGTAAATCTTTTAAGTGCTTGCCAATCAGAAATATGTTGTAATGATTGAAAGTTTTTAGAAATGTTCTTTGTTAATGCCTTAATCTTGTCGAAAGGGCTTGCATCATTTTCAATCATACATTCAGGATTCAGTCTTTGCAAAGCTATTATTGACTGATCTATTATTCCTTTGTCTTCAGATCCCTCCTTCATTAGCTTTGGATCAGCCATCATCAATAGCTACGTGGGACTCATCTCTATGATTGATTTCTTCTCAACATGAGAAGTGTCAATTTCCAAAAGTTTTGCTGAGGAATTAGTTGCCGGTATGGTACTAGGTGTCTTATTAGTCTACTTTTCCTTATCCTTTCCTAGTGTATCTCTTTTCTCATCCTCTTTTGCATCGATAGCTTCACCACTTTGTGCATTATCTGTTACTATCGATGGAGTAGTATCCACAATATTATTAGTATCATGTACAGTACATGTATTACCTTCCTCAGACTATACAAATGTTGTCTTTGTCAGTTTAGCCTGTACACTCTTATTATCTACCGGTTCATTCAAAATTTGATCCGAACTTCCCAAAATTCCTTTTCCTTTAGATCTATCTAGAATGGTGGGAGTCATTGCCTTAGCAAATTCCTCTTGAGAAGTAAGGAAATTAGGATTCTTTTAGAAGAATTTATCCCAACCATCTCTAGTCTCATTTATTATTTCATTGACTCTACCCATCATTAATCTTATTTGTCAAGGTTTTCTGCTAAAGATTTTTCTATTTGCAAATTCTATACATCTTTTCATTTCCTCATTATTTATAGAATGACAAATGCCAAAAGTTCAGCTTCTTTTATCTCTTTGTCCCTCTTAACTGCATCTAATCTTCTTGCGTCTAACTTATTATATAATGATAAAGGAATTTCCTTCAAAATATCTACCAAAGCCTTCTTATATATGTCTAAATGTAACAAAATTGCTTCTTTTATTTCATTTTGTTCATTATCATCTATATGTTCATAGAAATTTGACACATTCTAGAAAATTCCATCTTTAGTTAACTCGTCTATTAATTTTGCACAAGTCATTGAGGGGATTATGGTGATATTACTAGATTCAATTGCTTCATCAATCTCACTCTTTTTCTTCTTGCTGGGGGTTGCAGGAGTGGATGGAGTAGGCTTCGTCTTTTGAGTAGGTTTCCTTGCTGGAGTTGTGGATGTTGTTGTCACCTTTCTTACTAGCTTCCTCATTGGCTCCACCTTTGTTTCTTCTACCGAAGGCTTGTTAGCTTTCTTCCTCTTTACCCTTTTGAATGCAAGAGATTGATTATCCTCTATATCAGAATCAATAGGATATATGAAAGTTGTTGGTCTCTTTACCTCAAGAGCACTTTCTACTGCCAGTTGATCTATGAGTTTAGATCCAAAACCTAGTTTTGTATCTATCCCATGAATTACATTTTGAATGAAGGCGGACATTTTTTCTATTTTCTTTTCCCTTCTTTTCTTATTGAAACTAATTTTAACTTAAAGTGCCTTCTCCTCTATAGTACCAAAGTGTTCAACCTTATTATCTAAAGGAGCATCAATTTACATTTTAGCATATAGTTCCAAGATGCTATCATCAACTTCATAGCCCAATTCAGTGACCCATATTGTTCTAGGTTCCACTACTTCCATGAGAGTCTCATTTGTTTTTACCATGAAGTAGATTTTAGTGGATTATTTCTCCACAATGTGTTTGGAGATTCTCTCCCTCAGTCTCATGTTCTCTTGAAATTTTTTAAAGAAGCCCCAAAGCTTCTCATTCCTATTTCTTCCAAGACTGGTATTTGCATCTTTAATTTGCATACCTATTGGTATTTCATGAGCCCAACATTTCTTTCCCAAACCTGGTAGCTCATTCATGAAATACAACATTAAGAAGACAATAAGATTGCCAAACTGGAATGTTCCTTTCTTAACAGCTTTGATTTTTCAGATATTTATCATTAATTCACTTCTTAACCATTCACACAAATCATACTTTCCACTATTCTTCATCATTTGATATGTAGCATGGATATAGGAACTAGCAACAGAGTTCAATCAACTTGATTATGTTACCTTGTAGCGGATCATTCTGGCAAATTTCACATATGTATCTTTAATGGTTCTTATCCTCATTGACCTTCCATCATGGGTTGCACTGGTGAGATTTTCAACCTCACTATTGGGGATCTTCATCCCTGGTTCCTACCCAAATTTGGGTAAGGTGGTGACCACCTGAATTGCTTCTTTGGAAATCATGTGAGGTCAGTCCAGCTAGATGAATTCATTATGGACCCTTCTCATAACATATCTAATCATTTCGTTATCCCTTTCTCATTTGCTTTGTCATTGCTAACCAGTGTAGTCTTGCTTTTGTAGTACTTAGAAATATGACCTATTTTGTTGCATGCATAACATGTAACATTATTATTTTTAATTGCTTTTCCATATCTAGTGTCATTCCTTGATTTGCATTGATTAGCCAAATGTCCAAACTTTCCACATGCATGACATTTAACATTCATTTTGCAATCTTCTAACTTATGGCCATATTTCTTGCAATTTGTGCATTGACCAAGAACTGAATTGGAGTTTTGTTTTGCTCTTTTTCTATATTGTTTAGCCATATGCCCAAATTTATTACAAACAAAGCATCTACCATTGAATTTGTAAGCATTAGATTTCCTTATAGGTTTCCTCTCATCTGATGAGTTTTGCATACCGGTTGTCTGATCTTTATTTGTAGTACTGAAGCTTTTACCTTGCACAAATCCAAGTCTTCTAAAATCTCCACTCTGCCTTTGTCTTTTCAATAAATCATCCAATTGTGCAACACTAATCCTAAATTTTTCTTTATACTCACTTGTAGTAGTCAGATCATTTCTCAGAGTTATTATTTGTCTCTCTAGCTCTTGTTCATTATTCCAAGATTGTACCAAATCATTTTTTAACATATCATTCTCATGAGCCAATCTGCCATATTCTTCAAATTTGTTCTTCAAAGATACAGCAAGATTTTCCTCCTCCTTCTTTCTATCTTCAATATCTTTTGACATCCTCATAGTTAGATCTTGCATTTCATTCTTCATGGGCATGTTTTGTTGACTCGGCTTCTGACATTGTTCCTTAAGTGCATTTTTCTCTTCATCATCCTAGTTTTGCAAAATTTCCTTTCTCCTAGCTCGAGTAGATGATAACCTTTCTGCCAGAACAAGAGTGAATTCCTTATTAGAATTCAATTCATCTTGCTACTTTAAGTTCTTCAACCTTTCAACATCATAATCCTCAAGTGCCATCTCAAGTTGCTTCTCCATAGCCATATTCAATGATTTTGGTTTCAGGATCTTCCTCAAGCTGTTAAACTTCCTCTGAGGTACCAAGCTCTGATACCAATTGTTGGAATCCAAGAACACTGAGAGGGAGGGGTGAATCAGTGTTTTATCGGTAACATAAGATTTTACCTTATTACAATATACACATATAAACCGGTAAATGAAAAAACATATAACATGAAGTAAATAAACCAACCACATGAATGAACACCAAAACACACTGAATTTTTTACGTGGAAAACCTCAAAGAGGAAAAACCACGGCGGGATTTGTGACCCACAATATCAATTCACTGCCCATATGAAAGATATTACACTACTCAACACAAAAGAGTTTCACTAACTACAAGCTTCTACTGAGATAAAATAGTAATGTTGAACTCACAAAATGCATTTTGCAATGCCAAAAAAAGTTTTGGTTATAGCTCTGTTTTGTACCATTTCATAAACTGTGAACCCTTTTACCAATATCTCCTTTCCTCCAAGAATTATTTACAAACCATGTACTCATCATAGCATGATATAAATTTTGCATACAAATGACCTACATACATATCCTTGGCATCACACTATTCTACTTCCTTGTCCTATATATCAAAATGACTTAACAAACTGACTTATATACCCTTTACAAAAAATATGCCTTATCTCAGCTTACAACACATTACAAAAGATATTCAATGTTGGCTCTATATAATAGCTACAAAATGATTTTATAAATAAAACCTTTCGGATCCCAAACTAGTGTCGGCTTCACTAAAGTGTTGGATGTAGATGCCAGTGTTGGTGTCGGTGATGACCCTGATTACTCCAATGTCTGTATCTACCAGTGCATGCCTCCAATGCCGGTATATGCATTCGATAGAATCTTGTTTCCATCAATGACAAAATATGAATCCAATGAGTGTCAATTTCCAACAATGTGGTCCTAAGGGGTCACCCATGTGTTAGAACACATGTGTGACCCCTTAGGACCACATAATCTACCCCTTGTGACACCAGTTGGTCTTATGTGGTCCTAATAGGTCCTAAGGGGTGCACATGTGTTGTAAGGGGCCTTATGTGGTCCTAATGGGTCACCCATATGTTAGAACACATGTGTGACCCCTTTGGACCACATAAGACCCCTTACAACACCATTTGGTCCTATGTGGTCCTTTTAGGTCCTAATGGGTGCACATGTGTCATAAGTGGCCTTATGTGGTCCTAAGGGGTCATATAAAATAATTTTATACACCTTAGGATGTATAAATACACATACATATCTACACCTCGGGATATGCTATCAGGGGTCGTGTGTCATCCTAAGTGTGTGACCCCTCAAGACTACACACAACCCCTAATAGCATGTCCTAAGGTGTATGTATGTCCTAAGGTGTATATAAATATTTTATGTGTATTTATGTATGTATGTGTATGTATTTATGTATGTGTATGTACATGTATGTGTGTGTATGTATGTATGTAGAACTATGTATGTATGTTTATGCATGTATGTGTATGTAATTTTATGTATGTGTATGTGTATCTCCAAAGGTGTACATATAATTATTTTATGTGTACGTATGTATGTATGTAGGTAGGTAGGTATGTTTGTATGTATGTATATGTATGTAAGTATGCAAGTATGTATGTATGTGTATGTATGTGTATGTATCTATGTATATATGTATGTATGTATGTGTATGTATGTGTATGTATGTATATAGGTATGTAGGTATGTATGTATGTATGTGTATGTATGTGTATGTATGTGTATGCTTGTGTATGTATTTGTATGTATGTGTGTATTTATGTACACATATGTATTTATTTTCTAATTTTCTAAACTAATATGATACAATAATACAAAAAAAATAAATTTAAAACTATTTAAAAAAAACCAACACAAATTAATACGATACAATAAATACATTTAAATTTTATTTTTTTAAATCGACTTACCATCGAAGCTCTTTCCACCGGATCACTGAAGTTCATCTCATCTCGCCCTCCCACTTAACTCCAAGCTGCTCAATGCAAAATAAGGGGCTTGAGTGGATTTACGGGTTTATATAGCGCAAGGGGGTTTCAGGAAAAAATGTTCTAGTCGGAACCCTTTCAGTCAAAACATTTCCAGTTGAAAACCCCTTGCCACACGAGCATTGCATGTCTACCAAATTGGTCTAACCGGAAGTTTTTTGACCGGAATGCTTCCTACCAAAAGGCTTTTGATAGGAAAAGGCATTGTTATCCTAAAGTGTGACACAGATCCGTATGGTCACCTAGCTGGTAAGTATGATGGAAATTTTCCCTTGAAATTATTCTCTTGCAATGAGATAGGACATTTTTCTTCTAGATGCCCAGAGAGAATGGCTAAGTATGATAGGCATGATAAGTTTGATAAGCATGCTAGGAATGATAGATATGAGAAGCATGACAAGTATGATAAGCCTTACAAGCCTAACCATAAGTTTAGGAATCAAAACAACTATTATTATGCTGCTGATGAAGGTGTTATAGATGAATAAATAGAAAGAGATGAAGGTGTACTTCTTACCATTAAGGAAGATGTACCTCTAGCTATTGATTCCACTAGCTGTTTAGTTGAGGAGAAAGCTTTGGCTGCTAAAGTTGAAGAGAAAGTTGAATGGGTGACTGACAGTGGTTTTTCACATCATATGACCTGTGATAAAAGAAAATTTGTGAGTATGGAAAGGTATGACTGTGGACTAGTTAGATTTGGAGGTAACAAAGCCTGTGTGATTTGTGGGAGAGGTTCTATTTCTTTTGATGGTAAGCATAACATTGATGATGTCTTGTATGTTGAAGGTTTGAAGCATAATATTTTTTGTGTTGAATAGATGGTTGATAAAGGTTATGATCTACAATTTAAGAGAGGAAAATGCAATATCCTAAATGCCTCCGGTATAGAGATTGCATCTGGACCTAAGACTAAAGGTAACATTTTTAACTTGAATGCTGGTGAGAAAAGTTGTTTGATTGCTCAAATTGATGAGAGTTGGTTGTGGGATAGGAGAATGTGTCATGTTAAATTTCATTCAATGATTAAGATAAGTTCTACACATGTTAGAGATCTACCTAAGATTGTTAAGCCTGCTAATTCGGTATGTAAGGAATTCCATTTGGGTAAGAAAACAATGATTTCTCTCAAGAGAAAACAATATAAATATGTTGGATTGATAGATCTTGTGCATATTGAGCTATGTGGACCTAAAAAATGTTATAAGTGTGTAGGAAGATAGATATTTTATGATGCCAATTGTTGATTATTCCAGGATGATATGGGTTGTCTTTTTAAAGGAGAAATCAGAAGCATTGGACAAATTCAATATATTCAAAGAAAAGGTGGAAAATGAATCTATTTTGAAGGTGAAATGTCTGAGATCTGATAGAGGTGGAGAATTATATTTTGGTGATTTCAATTCATTCTATGGGAAGAATGGAATTAGAAGGAAACTATCTGCTTCTAGAACCCCTCAATAGAATGAAGTTGTTAAAAGGAAGAACATAACTATCTTGTTTGTTCGAAGGACTATGTTGATTGAAGGGAATGTTCCAAATATCTATTGGAGATAATTTATTTTCACTTCTGTTTACACATTCAAGAGAGTTCATATCAAAGGTGATACCGATAAAACTCCTTATGAGCTGTGGTTTAGTCATGTTTCTACTGTGAGATATTTCTTAGTTTATGGTAGAAAACATTATATCAAGAGAGACTAGGATATAGGAAAGTTTGATGCTAGAAGTGATGAAGGTATCTTCATGGGATATTCTACAAAGAGAAAAGCCTACTAGTGCTACAATAAGAGATTAAGGAAGATAGTAGAATGTACAAATGTGAAGGTGGATGAGAATCTTGGAAAAGAGATCAGAGCATGTGGTTATGATGATGGACAACATATTGTTATATCTTATATTCAGACTGAAGAGCCCAAGTAGAACAATCCAATAGAGTCAATTAACTTGGATGTTGCTACTATTGGTGAAGAAGTGTAGGAACCTGAAAATAAGAACAATCAAAAGACTCTGAGGTATGTAAGATTAAATCATTCTAAAAATCAGATTATTGGTAATAAGATTAAATGTGTGATGACTAGAAGAAACTTAGCTACTAAAGAAGTATGTTTGATTTCCAAAGTTGAACCTAAAGATGTTGTTGAAGCTTATAAAGATGAGAATTGGATGAGAGATATGGAAGATGAATTAGATCAGATTGAAAAAAAATACTTGGGAACTTGTGCCCAGACCTAAGGATAAGAATGATACAGGTATTAAATGTGTGCTCAGAAACAAATTTAGTGAAGCCAGTGAAGTTATCAAAAATAAAGCTTGATTAGTTTGCAAAGGATATTCACAGAAAGAAGGAATTTATTATGAGGAGGCTTTTGCTCTAGTGGCTAGACTTGAAGTTGTTAGATTGTTGTTTGCATAGTCTACTTATAGAGATTTCAAGGTATATCAAATGGATGTCAAATCTCCAGTTTTGAATGGTGATCTTGAGGAAAGAAGTCTACATTGAGCAACCTGATGGATTTTAACTATTAGATGATAGGGATATGGTATGTAAATTGAAGAAATATCTGTATGGGTTGAAACAAGCCCCTAGAGCTTGGTATGCTAGATTACATAAATATTTGTTGAAATTGGGATTTAGCACTAGTATAAAAACAACAATATATGACTAAAAAAACTACCAAAAATTACATATAAATGACTAAATTTGATCACGTGACCATTAGTAGTTTATTGCCAGTCATTAATCACGTGACCAAATATATGAATAAACTTTTTTAGTCATTTATTGGTTGTTTTGATTGATCAATTTGGTCATTGATTTACTCATTATTTGGTCATTGATTTAGTCTTTTATTTAGTCATTAATTTAGTCATTGATTTAGTCATTAATTTAGTCATTGATTGTTGTTAATTGGTTATTTATTTAGTCATGGTAGTGATTTATTTAGTCATTAATTTAGTCATATATTTAGTCATTAATTTAGTCATTTATTGTTGTTAACTGGTCATTTATTTAGTCATGGTTGTCATTTATTTAGTCATATATTTAGTCATTAATTTAGTCATTGATTGTTGTTAAGTGGTCATTTATTTACTCATTGTAATCATTAATTATCATCAATTGGTAGTATATTTAGTCATTTTTATTCATTGGTTTCCAAAATATCATGCCAGTGTCTTCACAATCTACATAAGTTGTTACTTTGCAAGGCATGTACTTTATTCATTTCATTTTGTTGTTTCTCTCAAGTGGAGATTTAACCTCTATTAGTATATAGCATGCCACTCCAGAGCAATTGGACTTTGTATTAGTTCAGTTGTAAATATAATTCAAAGTTAGAAGACCAACACAAGATCTAGCTAGGTGATTCCTACTATCCTCCAAATTGCAAGTTAACATTTAGAAGATTTATCGATGACTATCTAATCTTATTAATTAACAAGTCTATTTGAATATGATGAGGTTTCCAACAAATCAAAAATTACCTTGGAGGTATCAAAATTAATTTAAAAATGATGCTATACATGATGGTATCAAAGCCAATAAGAGCATTACACATAATTTATAGAGTTCTACAACTAAATCTAAGATACTAGCTCTTGGTTACCAACAACAAATTAATATGCAAAGACAAACTCTAAGAATCTATAAACATTTGAACAGTTCCAGGTAGATTTTCAAGTGACATTGAAGGAAATATTTAACAAGCACATCTCTGTGAATGGAGCTTTCTAGATTCCCTCTATGTAACCTCCAGTTTTGATATTATCTCCTACAATGTTTGTAAAGATTATTCTATCAACATATGGAAGGGCACTTGGATCATAGCCATCATTAGGATGGTCACCACAAGACCTTGTAAAAGAAAATGCAATTTGCACATCTTTCAATGTCGCCTTGGATATGAAGATATCTTTGATATAGAGCATTTTTCAACTTGATACCATATCTTGAATTATATACATTAAAGTTTTCAACTTGCATATTCGCAATTCCCCCAGACATCTCATTTCCTAGAACAAGGCCAACACTTGTGGGTGTTTCTTTAGTAACATGAGGAATGATAATATTGGAACTAGGATGCCCATAGGAAATACCATATTCATCCCAAAACCTTTTGATTGAGATCAAATCATCATGAGTGCTTATGTAATAGTTTTCAATGCAAACATTTGAGCTCGAATCTGCGCAGAGAAACAAAAAAGTTAGTAGAAATATTTGTCTTCAGATATTTTTTAATACTTATCTAATTCCAAGTCCTAAACATATAACCATAAATAATTATTATTTACTATTGGTAAGAAAAATACTTTTTGGTCTAGAAACTTTAGTTCTTTTTTGAGAAACAACAAAAATTATCCAATAATGTTTGATGCTTGATTTCATTCCAAGAGCTAAAGACATGGAAAATAAATGCACCCAAAAAAATTGTTGATAGTAAGTACCAGACTTTTGGTTTGAAAGCCACTATATGTTAATTTGAAATAATGTGTATTGTTTAAAAATAAACAAAATAATGGAATTAATTATTTTTTTGTCACATCTCCTTACCTAGATTGGACAGATTCCTCTAGCTAATACCATGAACTTGACATGGTCAATCTCTATGTAGGAAGTATCCCAGGAGGATATGTCCTTGTGTAAAACAAACACTTAGTATTAGGAAAATATTTTTAGTCTCAATATGAACTCCTCATTTATATGCCTAGAGAGTTTGATGCATTCAAGAAAGACATGTTGTTGTTGCAGAATCCAAAAGCTCAAATTTAAAAAATGCTAACAATAATAGTCCTAACATGGAACCACTATTTTTATTCCTAAAATATCCATACATAAATACTTGTTTAGGCTACTTGTCGAGGTAATGGATAAATTTGAAAAAAAATGTTGTTTTCTATTTCTGTTTATGATGTATCCCCTCGGCAACATTTAATAGACCTATTGATGATCACACTCCAATTCCTTCAATTCTCTTGTATCAGAATGCACTCTTTGTTTGTCTATAATCTTATAACATAAACAAAAACCTCTAGTGTTAGGTCAAAGGCCTTGACAATGTTAAAAAATATGAAATATGTCATATAAGCCCTCAAAATTTCGATAAGAATATTGGCTAAGAAAACTCAAAAAAACTAATATGCTCAAGCACTATAATCGCATGAAAAAATATTGAGTTCTAGTTGATGATGAAAAACTTTAGCTCTCTTTTATTTATGGAGTAACCTAAGTACACATCACGTGGTTTAATTACATATACCCATAATTGCACTGGTATACCTATATATTCAAATCCATTAAAATTAAAGTCACCTTCAATGAACATATAATAGTTTTAAATTACATATGGACTTGTAGTAATCCTAGTGGAACCTTTTCACATTCTTATAATGTATTTCCATAAATTAGCAAAAAGAAATGTTCATATATAAGAGAGGGTAAATTTAGAAGTTTGTGTAATGCTAAATTTTTGCAGCCAAAATTATGCAATTTGGATGTTAGTTTGGTTCTAGAAAAGTTGCATGTCATTATTATCCAATTTTGGTCTTAATCCTAAATTGCCTAAGGTTTGCATTTAAAACACCATTTGGTTATATTCTTTATTTGTTTATGAGTAAAGTTGTAGATTACAGTCAAAAGGTTTATTTTTTATAAGAATGTGGTAAAATGTCAAAAGGAGTCTTGAGGATTACACAATATAGGGATATTTAATGTTGAGTAATGATTTGTAGTGTTAGTATTCTCAAATTAAAAGGGAAGAGTCTTCATTATGTGAGAAATGCTAAATACGATTTTGATTTCATATTTTTAGAAAAACCTTTAAAGAAACATTAAGTTAGAGCAACATTTATTAATGATGGATATCCAAGATCGTGTAGTGTAGTACTGGTGGAGGCTAAGGAACAATAGTTAGGGGACAAGAGAATACAAAGAGCATCAAGCATTATAAAGAAAAATTAGCTTTGAGTTAATAAGCAACAATAGTAAAATTCAACAAGTTGGGAGGTTCATTCAAAACTTATAAACCTATTGCTTTTACTTGCTCCTTTATTATTCAAGGCTCTTTCCACCATAAAATTCTCTATTTATGAGATGTTTCATTATTAATACAAGGCACTACATGTTACTATCAAGCTTTGCTCTTCTCTTTGTATGTTATGTTTTTTAACGTTAAAGGAGGTTAGAAAACTTTGTAGGTTTCTTAGATTTCTTAGCAAATCATTCATTATTTAGAATGACCATTTCATCTCTAAAAGAGGATACAATTCACAAAATTTAATAATTAGTTTGAGCATCATTGTAACATTTCTAACAGTGGATGTTTAAGAGAAAGGTATTTTTTTTAGTGTCCTTGTTGATGATAGCAGGGTCCTTATACAAAGCACATTACCAGCCTAAGAGGATCCATATCCTATGCTATCATGAGAGGATATTTTGATTAAATGAAGGTATTAAAAATAGCATAGAGCAATCATAGGCTATTAAAGGGAACTTTCATGAAGACAAGATTCAACACTTCTTCAAGTTTTTAGGTTTTCAACCAAGTATTGGTGACATTAAATGCAAAACAAAAACAATAATAGGGAAAAATCAAGAAGAAGTCATGTTTCATGCATATCTCTACAATTACGAACTAGGAACTGTGATTTTTTCACAGAGATTAGAAAGATATATAGTGAAAAAACCCATTAATTTCGTAAAAACCCAGTTTTTGATATTGAAGAAATATTCACCAGTCCAAAGGGCAATATTTGAAGGTTTTTGTTTTTCTATAATGGTTGTTTTGATCAAATAAGGAGTGCCAAGATTAGATTAAGGGTAGTTTTTGAGCCAATGGTTTTGTAGTCAAGAATGTGTAAATACATGGAATATTTTAAATAATGATTCCAAACCTTAATGCCAAAGATACAATAAAGGATACGAGAAAATCAAAGTCATTGGGACTTCTGAAAGCTACAATAGTGCATAAGGAGGAGCTCTACCAATCATGCCATAGTCACAAAAGAAGATCCCAGTCTAGGACAGTCTAGATCCATAGTAGATACGCATTTTTAGTATCATAGACATAATTCAAAAGAGTAGGTGCAGTCCGAGACATAAAGACATAGTTTGTTGCCAAAGACAAGTCATAACCCCATAAAGGAATACAAAGTGCAGCTACAATGAGCTTAAGGTTGACAAGGAATATAAAACCATCGAAGGCCAAAAATTATTCAAGGAGAGTCATACGTTGACACTGAAAAGATGTCAAGGAAAGAGAGTGAAAAGCATAGAGATAGCCTAATTCTGAAGAAATCAAAGATTTGCATTACCACAAGCATACTGCAAAGGTAATTTGAAGAAGCAACCATCAAATAGAGAGTGAATTAACACAACCATTAGGAAAAACTTACACTCCATGAGCACCCAAAATGGAAGGATAGTTGCAGCCAAACAATGACAGAGATACCTATAATGATAGAAAGATAATATATTGCCAAAGACAATACTTATAGCAACACTCATAGAGGTATAGAAGTGAGTGAAATGATTAAAGAAGATATTTTTGAGAGGAATGAAACATGTGTTGAAGGTTCTCCTTTAGTAGTTTAGTGTTGCAATGATTTTGTGCCATGGAAGTAGTAAGATAGAAAACAAGCTATCCTTGAAAGAATATATCCATTGTCAGAAGGACAAAGTCACAGTGAAATACACAGTCCAAAGATCTTAGGATTATAAAGAACAAACACTGAGAACAACAGGGTCTTCACACAAAGTTACAATATCAAAACATGTGTTATTGATTTACATGGTTGTTATTGTGACATTAAAATGATTATTCATGACTATCAATCAAAAAAGTAGATGCATGGTATCAATCAGCAGTTACATGATCAGTAGCACGAAGATAAACCCTTAGCAAGTTAACAAAAATAGAGATACAAGAGCATTCGATTAAGGGATAGTTAGATCACTAAGGCATTATCAATCTAGGTATAGGAGCCATAGTCTTATGGGTGATATTACTGTAGAAGTGGTATATGATTAGAGTGCATTGGACAAAGAATGAAGATGGAATAAATAGTCAAGAAAGAACTAAATTTTCGAAGGGCAATGATACCTCAAAGTACAATGTAATGTCTTTTACAAAATCATAGGGCAATCATAGTATACAAATAGGGAGAGTTCTTGTATTCATCAATAGGTATGAGATATAGAATAAATCGGCAGTCTTTGGCCCAAATGAAAACCCAAGATGAACAAAATGATTAAGTCCCAAGTTGAGAATGTCTTCAATGACATAAGAGCATGGGAGCAGAGATTTTGACAACCAAGTAAGGGGATATGTGACAACCTCGTGAAAATGTAATAGAGGTATGTAGCAGCAGAAGATCTAGATCAAACAATGGCATAAGAGCATGAGAGAATGCCATTACAATTTAACTAAGTAGACCTATAGTTGTCCATTCTTTTAAGGAAATTCCAAAGCATGAATGTAGTGTTACAGTGATGAAAACTTCATGAGTCATTACTCAAGAACAGTGTATTTATTATCATAATAATACAGCCAATAAACTTACACAATGTAGTTCTTGTGATAGGGTTAGATTTGAGATACAAATCATTTTAGTGCAATCAAGATTTCAGAAAGTTTGTAATGACTATCATAGGAATTAAAGAGTATTGTCTATGATCAAAATAGTGGTAAAGAATGCATAGATCATTGCACACTATATACATTTAAAACAAAATGTATAGACAATGACATATACATCTATAACTACAAACTTATAAACATATCCAATTTTCAGATCCTTTAGTATGGAGTTGTTGGCTCATAAATAATTTTAGTCTGTATCAGCTTAAGCAAAGTTAAAAGTATTTGACAGTTGCCTTCCTTTATTATATAATACAACAATTAGTAAAAAATAATGTAGATAAGTGCACTCATAGCTGTGCAATGCCACCATTTGATGCACTAATTACAACTATAGGTATATTCTTTCCATCATTTAAATTGATAATGTAACGATAATTTAAGAGTTTATATAACTTGAAAAATGTAAAAGAAACATTTCAAGACTTACAAAAACAACCAAAAATAAATGGACCAAATATAGAATATTTTTGATGAGAGACATAAATTTTAATGAATAGTCAATATCTATATATACACATTCTGCGAAAATCTTTATTCAATTTAATAGTATTATTGTTATGGATAACATTTCAAAATTCAATTCTCAAATGACTATTAAATTTCAATTCAAAATATGTACTAAAACAATAAGAAAAAGATCCATAAATATTGGAATATTTAATCTTTGTTAATATAAAATAAGAATCATGTCACTTGGATCAATTCCATTTGTATTAGGTGAGTGCAATGGAGCAAGGATGGTTTCATCTTGATTGTGCACATTGTTGCATTCACCATAGATATTATTCAGTTACAATATTATAATGTTGGTTGAGGTAAATATTTATTAAATAGACAACAAGAGTTTACATTGAGATTGATGTATACTAATAATCCAAAGGTTTGGCATGCATGTAAAAACCATCCACCTAACAAAGGAATTAACATGAACACAAACCTATAGTACACTAGATGTATATTCCACAATGGTGAATTTAGGAATGTTAGATTTGAGATGACGACATCAGTTGAGTCTACCACCTCAACAAGGTGAGGCCAGGCATAGATTATCATTATGGTACCAATCTCACCAAATATGTCACTGTCCATCAATAGTACCATTGTCACCTATGAAAATGAATATACTAACCAAAATATTAAAGCTATAAGAAACTAACCAATGCCATATAAAATATTTACATTAATGGCTTCCACAACCATCTAATATTAACATCTTTTAATGATTGGTTGCTCCTCATTCTAAGCAAGAAGGTAAAATAAGCATCAATAAAATATTAGATTTTCATAGTCTAGCTAGTAAAGATTACACCATAGAAAGAACATTTACACCTATTATTACAACATCTATCACATTGAATGCATTTATAAGGCTGTTATGCCATCCTCCACTGAGCTCCCTACCTCAACCATATGATTGTAAAGGGCCAATCACTAGCCAAAGTTTTAAATCGTTCATGAGGAAAGCATTAATGAGAAAGGGTAATGAAAGTTTCATTCTTGTCATATATTTCATTTAAATTAGACAATGTTTTTCATGGTAGGCTCTAATGCTTCGCATTTATGAAGATTTATCACAACTGCTCATTTTATTTGTCATTGTTTTTCTAACAAATAGACAGAGTAAATAATAAAGTTGCACTCCTCTTTCCACTTGTTAACTAAAGTGAAACATCAAATTACAGGTGATCCAAGGCAATGAGAATTTATGTGTTTCTTTCACATAGTCTATTTTTCTTGTTTCTTCTATTATCCTCCTTTCTCAGTTTCATTTGTATAGTAAAGTAATCATCTTTCTCCTTGCTTCATTAAGAAGGATATCCTTGAGCAGTGAACCCATTCTTGTCTATGGTTGGAGAGTTCCTTGCATTCATTCGACCCAAATCATTCTAGATGTGATTGTTGGCATACCACGTGCTACAGGAGGCTTTATGTGATGTGAGGTTAGCGAGCTCCCCTTGTGGCTAGGATTCAAGCCTGAACAAATGTAATAAATAGGTATCAAGAAGTTAAAACCTAAAAGTAACCAACCCAACATCAAAAGTTATACTTTCTTGTGATCCAAAAATCAATTGGAAGACCAATCTTCATCAAGAACATAAAGATAAGGCTTTTTGAATTTTATCATTCATAAGCCAAGGTGATTGCTCTAATAATTAGGTGTAATCTCTAGGATGTCATAATATTTTACCTCACATTACCAATACATATCTTTATAGAAGAATTTCTCCAAGTAAACATTCTAACTCATGTCTCCATGAGTCTATATTAGCCATTTGAACCTTGACCTTCACCAACTCAAATAAAAATCATAATAATAACCCTTAGACCATATATCAAACCCATACTAAGCCATAAATATTCTACCAAAAAAAGATGTGGGACATTAAAATCAGATAAAATAGAGCAAATAATCACTTGTGATCCAAGAATTACTTCATCTTTGTCCAAGTTTGAAGTTTAAGTGACTTGTGAGGTTAAAGCTTCTAGTTCCATTTACCTGTCGGAACAAAGAGTTGAGCACCACCTTTATCAACAAAATATCAAAGGTAAAAAATAGCATTCTCAAAAGTATGAGTGTTTAGAATGTTTTTATAGAAATAATCTCTTTGTTGCAACCTCTATGAGTGTTTGTAGGTTGGATAAAGGATTGATATACTTCATAGTTTCGCTTTTCACAATATGCCTGGACAAGAGTCCTATTCACTATCAAGATGTTCATTAAAAGGCCATATTTGTAATTTTTTGTTGCTTGTTGCAATTGAAGATTGATTTATATGTGGAATCTCTGCATTGTTAGTATTTTTCTATTTGAGTTTGTGTTTGTAGGGGGATGGTTTCTTTCCTATTGCATCATAGACTAATCAACATGCAAACACCCTAGATTTGGTTATATTAAAAATAAAAAATAAAAAAAATACAAAAGGATTTCCATTATTTTTTAAAATAGAACAGGCTTTGCTTGAGCAATATATTACATAACTGGAGTTTTGTAGATTAAAGGAATTTATAGGGAACAATGGCATCTGTGGTGACTACCAAGACAATCTCTCCTCTCTGGAATGTACAATCAACAATCTCTCCCCCTATTCCCTCTCCTCTTCAATTACTACTTATGCTCTTTTGATACAATAGGCATTCAACCTCTCGTAGAAACATTTAATGCCCTTGGCCTCGACAGACATGTGCCCTTGCAAATTAACATTTGGTCATGCATTTTAACATTCACCCAAATTTTTTAATTTTTTACATTCCCGCCATACCTCCACCCAAAATGCATGTTCCTTTTGTCTTAATTTTTAATTTAAGACAATAAAAATAATTTTAAAAAATAGTTTAAATGTTTAAGTCAAAATTTTAGTAAGAAAATTATTAAATGGGATGTGTATATTTAAGTTCTTCAAAATTAAATTGATTAAATTTATCTTAGAATATATATACATATATGTATATGTATATATATATATATATACATACATATATATATATATATACATACATATATATATATATATATATGTATGTATATATATATATATACATACATACATACATATATATATATATATATATATATGTATGTATATATATATATATATATATATATATATATATATATATATATATATATATATATATATATATATATATATATATATATATATGTATATGTATATATATAAACCTTTAATCTCTCTCACACACACATAAAATATTGTTGTCCAAGCATAAACTTGATGTATAGTTGTAATAGAGGAGTAATAGTCATTTTTTAGTCATTTTTATTTGTGTGATTAATTATTTAGTTGTGTTTCTTACCCAATGACCAAACTAGTCATTTATTTAGTCATTTATAGTTGTGTTGAAAAAAATGACTAGAATTTGGTCATTTTTACTTGTCGTGACTAAAAGTTTTAGTCACCTGGTCATTTATTTGCAATATTTCTACTAGTGTAGTAAAGGTACCGTTGATAGTAATCTGTACTTTAAGATTGAAAATGAGAACATCTTGATTGTTGAAGTCTTTGTTGATGATATTATCTTTAGAGGTGATGATGATTTGAGTATGAAGTTTGTTGGTCATATGCAGAAAGAATTTGAGATGTCTATGATTAGTGAGATAAAAATTTTCTTACATTTACAAATTTCATAGACTCGAAAAGGTATATTCATATCTCAAACTAAGTATGTGAAGGAATTGGTGAAGAAGTTTGGGTTAGATGACTCCAAACCAGTTGGAACTCCTATGGTTATTGGTTGTAAATTGTCTAAGAATCATGAATCTCTGAAATCTAATCAAAGTTTGTAGAGATCTATGGTTGCTGGACTACTATATCTTACTCAGAATAGACCAGATATTATGGATGCTATTTGTATGGTTGCTAGATATCAAGTTGATCCGAAAGAGAGTCATGCCACTGTTGTGAAGAGGATATTTAGATACTTGAAGGAAACTATAGATTATGGTTTGTGGTATCCAAGGAATGATGGTTTCATGTTATGGGATTACACTGATGGAGACTGGGCTGGTGATGTTGATGACCAGAAGAGCACTACTAGTGGATAATTATTTTTAGGTAAGAAGTTGGTTTCATGGGCTAGTAAGAAACAAGATTCAGTGTCCTTATCTACTGTTGAAGCAAAGTACATTGATGCTGCTAGTAATTGCACTCAAGTAGTTTGGATAAAGCAAATGTTGAAAGATATCAAAGTTATCTATGATGATCCTATTATCATATACTATGATAATTATAGTGCTATTAGCATGTTAGAACCTAGTGCAACATTCAAAGAGTAAGCGTGTGTCAATCAAAAATCATTACTTGAGAGAGAAAGTCAGTGAAGAGAAGGTGAAGCTAGACTATATATCTACAAAGGAACAAAATGGTGATATTTTAACTAAACCTTCCCCTATAGATACATTTGTCTATTTGAGAGACAAGTTGGTAGTATCTACCCGTATTGTTTTGAACTAGATGCATTGGGTTGCATCAATCCAGTGGATTTTAGAGTCCTATCTTTTTATTTGGATTGGTAAGTTGGTATTGCTCCTTTGTTGGAGTAGTCTGTGTTTTGGGGAGAGAGATTCATGTTTCATATTCAAAGGGGGAGAGTAAGTTTGATTATCTATTTGAGATATTTGGCATTGCTTTCAAGGGAGGAGAGAGATCAAGTGAAAAACTGATTTATATATCCTAATTTTAGGGGAAGTTTGTTGGAGATATCTTTTTTCTTTGCATCGATTGTTTTTCACATTCATATGTTGTCATGAATGCTAAATATGGAGATTATTGGATATTGTTGTTCATTTTTTCTACTAAGATATGTTGTTTTCATTGATATCAACATATACATGTGTATTGCTCTATTATTTGTACATTGGGAAGATCTTATGATCTAGTTTGTAGTGTAGTTTTCTTGATCACTATTTTGCAGAGTTCAATATTTCCTTTGATATATTCTAGTGTGATTAGATATTGTGTTGAATTTTTGGGATATTGTTTGGGATAGTCTTCTGTATCTTGAATTCAGATGGTTCATGATTTGGTGCTTTACAAGTTATCTTTCTTTGTGACAGTTGCTGATTGGTTGTGTTCTTTGGCTTTCAGATGTTGATCGATGAAGATTTGATAAGTGACATTGGTACATCTATTTTTGATGATTCTAACATGCTTTTTGGTGTTTGCTAGTTATGTCCTATTTTTTTTGTGATACACATTAATCATTGTGCAAGTTTTTGGTTGTTTTCATCAACTAATGATGATTTTCATGTTATGTGGCTTTTCTAGTGATGTAGCATGTTGTGATTGATCTTGACGTGATTTCTAGTGGAGTTATTCATTTGGGAATTTGAATTAGCCCCATTTATGTCATGTAAATCATTATCTTGGTCTGGTGGTCAATCCTTGTATCGTATGATATAATTTTGTAATTGTTAGTTGAGGGTTTAGCCGACCTTGTGTCATGCCCAACTTTTGGGCACGAACGGAAATTTTTTTTTTTTAAATACTTAACTAATTAACGACTTACTAAATTAAAATAAAGCAACTTTGGTTTGGTCTTAACTATATTTGTATAAATCGAGTACTTAAATTTCAATTGGGAACAAGGTTTACTAAGTTATCAACAAGCTATTATTTCTCCAAAAAGGGTAATCGCTAAGCTTCATTAATAAATAATTAAAATCTCTAGTATAATGCTAAATCTCAATTTAAAACGTTCTAAAATTTATCTTATCTTTCTAACCCGCAAGGATTTCTAAGTTTAATTATCCTCGTAATTTAAAACACCTCATTTAAGTGAAACCCCCATAATTTAAAATTACCTTATAATCTTATACTTAATTTGGCCCTCTTGGCCCTACATAGAACTTAGTGTTTACACCCCTTTATTTTTTTTTAAATCTAATCCACCTAGGTAATAAAATCCTTTTTATAAATTTTCTTCTACATTTGCCCAATGTTTTTAAAAAAAAAACTCAAACTTAATACTACATCTAACAAATTTATTTGCCCATAAGTACTAAAATTAATCCTCTTCTGTATATATATATATATATATATATATATATATATATATATATATATATATATATATATATATATATATATATATATATATATATATATATATATATATATATATATATTCATTTGTATATTTTTATTTAATGATGTATTCTAAAGAGGAAATTTACATTTAAGTTTATAAATCCACCCTAGAGAAAGGGTGGGGCTTTTATTTCACTATTGAATAAACCCACTTAAATAATTTTATTTCTCCCCCCCGACACTCACATGTTTATTTTAAATTGTGTGTGTGCTTGCCCTAACCTGAACTAGGGTTAGGGCGAATTTGTTATTACCAAACCCTTCCTTTCTTTATTCTTTTATCTTTGAAACCTGTGTGTTTGTGTGTTGAGTGTAGGGCGCGTCGGCGGCCACGGGGGGGGCGCGCAGGCCGAACCCACAGCCGAACCCTCCCCTGTTATTATTTTTATGCGTTTGTTTGGTTATCGCGATGGAGGAAGGGAGGAGGAAGACCCGACAGAGATTGTTTATCCTTGGTTGAAACCGCAGCAAGGAGTGGGGAGCGGGTGGAGCGGGGGAGAGGGAGCGCAAAAGGGGGCGGCAGAGCAAAGTTACAATATGGCGGAGCAAAGTTACAATACGGCGGAGCAAGGTTTAAACGCAGCGGCGCAAGGTTTAAACACAGCGGAGGGAACACAGTGGGCGGGGGTTTTCCCCCCCGGGCGCCACTGTGGCTACCCACAGCGCGGCCGGGCACCGCTCACTGTGGGTAACCACAGTGGCGGCCGGGCGCCTCCCGCGCCACCGCCGGCCACTGTGTACACAGTGGTTCGGCTCCATTATAACCCTCCCTATTTTGTTTAAAAAAAAACATTAACGCGATATTAAAAAAACATTTATTTTCATTTTTATATTAAATGCAAATGTCTATATATATATATATATATATATATATATATATATATATATATATAAACAAAAGGAGAGATAGATATAGTTTGTTGTTTTGAAATATGGCAGATTCCTTATTATATATTATCTATAAATTTATATATATATATATATATATAAATATATATATATATATATATACATATATATTTTTATATATATGTATTTATATGTTTTTAGATGACTTGTTTAATAAATTTATCAGATTTCCTTTTCTGTATATTAGTATTATCAGAGCTGTGAATATTAATATTTTTTTGTATAAATCAGAATATCCAAACAACATTTAAGGAGCTAAAAGTATTAATATATATCTCTTTTGCTACCATTTACCCCTTTTTTTTTATATAAAACCACATAGACTTTCCTTTTGAGTTTAATATCAATGTAAGTCATCATAATGCATTTAAAAAGGATTTCCAAATCTATATTCTATTTTTGTAACAAAATGATAATATTAAAAGCTAAATGTTCCCTTTTTTTTTGGCAAAGAATAGACTAATTTAATAAATTTCTTTTGCTGCAATAAATGGAAAAATAATGGACTGTTTTTTTTTTTTAATGAAATTTACAGCAGCATAGTTTCATTTACTTGCAGAATACTAGACAATAAAATGCATTTACTCCTCTTCCTTTGTAAAACATAAATTTTTCATACAATCTAATACATTACTTCTTCCATTTGCAACCACTAAAATAGGGAAAACATCAAGTATTTCATTATCAAGTAGATATCAAGTAAATTATGGATACAAAATAAACATGAACACAAATGGGTTGAAAACCCAACAATGTTTCTTCTCTACATAGTAACTTGAAAATAGTACCACTCTTTCTCTTTCTTGAAAGTAAATACTACAAATGCTCACATTCTCCTTTTAGACACTACAACATTGAATCTTTCCTTTTCTCTCTTTTGTTTTTAAAACATTTTTCTGCAACACAAACAGCAACATAGCTCATTTAATCCTTCTTTTCCCATTCCCATGCAACCTGCAATAAAACACATTTTTGACCATGGGAAGCTCACCTCCCAGCCTAGGCTTACTAGAAGCCACCCCCGAGCTTGGAGAAACAAGCACTAGACAGGTTACAAACAAGCAAACTCTACACAAACAATAGGAAAACACTCAACATACAAATTTCCCATCCAAGCTACACTTTCACCACATTCATGGTGACTCTTCCATGGGTGGAAGTGGACCAAGTACCAATGGGGAGATTTGCAAGCCAAACACAACACTAGCCACCTCATGGCAATACAAATGCAACAAAATACTCCCACAATCCTTATGCCCCCCCAAAAGGCTCAAGGCCATATTTACTCCCCTTATGACCCCCAAATGCATACACAAGGCTATGCAACAAGGGTCATAAGGAACACCCTTGAGATCACTCTCCATAAGGAGAGCCTCTCACCCATGGCTGTCATACTCCTTCCACCCCAAGATCTTCCTACCCTCCCAAGAGTAGGAGATCTTGGACACTCCCAAAACAACAAGAACACAAAACAAAACACATAGAAAAGAAAACTACACATTCTTTGCTTACACAAAAACTTCATAAAACAATTTCTTTACAAGCATCTCTTTTCTACAACAAAACAACATAACTAACACATACAACATAACAAGAGGAGGTAAGAAGTAACCAACCTTATTCTGCCAATAGGTATGCTAAAATTAGTTGGGGATGAGCTGCCCAATTCCACACTAACTTTCTCCAAATTCCACCAAAAGTGCTAATCTCCTACTAACTTTTTCAAAACAAGCATAATCTCCAAGAATGGAGAGTGGGTGATTACTCACTAAGTCTCCAAATTCTTGCCTAAGAAGGCCTCTCACACACTTCCCAACCCCTTGGGTGAGGTGTGAGTTCCCATTGGTTGCCCTTCCCAAACTCTTACACATTACCAAAATTGGAAAGGGAAAAGGTGGAAGAAGATGGGGAAGAGGGTTTGACATCTAAAAGGTAGGTTCTCTATCCTAGGAAGAACTTTCTAAGTTGAATTTTCGTTCATCTTGGAAACACCACTTTTTGAAGTGACTAAATAGTCACATGGGAGAAGCCACATGTTTCAAAATACCCCTAACCCATAGGTATACCCTTTGGACCTTTGGAAAAGCCCTAAAACTTACCCTAGGAGTCCATTAAACCCTTTGGAAACCCAGCTGAAGTTTACCTACGGGTCAAACTTGAATTGACCACTCCCAAGGCTCCCTACCCAAGGCAAATTTGGGACCACACTCATGTTTTTTGAATGGCTTTGGTAGAAACAAAACTCCCTCCAAGAGACAAGTCAAAATAAATGACACTAATCAGCACATGTGTCAAGTGACACAATAAAAATACAATATAAAAATCACACATGGAATTTGTCTCTTGTAGGATTACACATATACATATAAATTAATTTTAACACTCAAGCATTATACACTTCACAAATAAAATACATTACAAAGGGGTGTTGTCTCTCCAAATAGACAACTCCCGGCTTAACAAACGCACATTGGTCTAGGCTTGGTTCTCCATATAAATTCCATGGTCACATGGATAATTTTCCTGCGCATCTCAATTAACACATTAGTAATTCCAAATAATCACATTTATACATAATCAAATACATGGATTCCATTTCACATCAAACACTCATACATTTGGCAACCATAATTCAATATCTCATTTGTTCAAATTCAATTTCACATAAGCAATTAACATAATTATCCAAAATTGAACCACTCATAAATAAGCATCATTTTTCTATCATCAAAATAAAATCCTGCAAATTTCCAATAACGACATTCACCATCATAATGTAATTCTATTCTAGTAACATATCTAAAGTTTAATAATCATCATGCATGAAATAAAGCATCAACATATGTCAGTGTGATCCAAACCATGGAACCATATAAGTTCTAAGTCCATAAAGCATAAAATAAAGCATCCATAATAGTCTCAATATGCAAATAACTGAAAATGTCAAACTGAATCAGGGTAGGGCCTCACACCCTCCCCCTCTAGGCATGAACTTCCTCCTGGAGTTCATCAAAAAGGTGGGGGTACTGTGATCTCATAAGTGCTGCATCCTCCCATGAGGCTGTGACCTCATCATAGCAGTCCCACTGGACCCTAACCTGGTCCAGC
Organism: Cryptomeria japonica; assembly: GCF_030272615.1. Taxonomy (NCBI): domain Eukaryota; kingdom Viridiplantae; phylum Streptophyta; class Pinopsida; order Cupressales; family Cupressaceae; genus Cryptomeria; species Cryptomeria japonica. The sequence continues at coordinate 867,999,888 of NC_081414.1, forward strand.
TCTCACCCTCGAAGGCTCAGCGTCCAGCGTGCCAAAATGCGAATGGGCTCCAAAGCTAGCTGCCCGTCCAACTCCACCTGCAAGGCATCCCAATCTAGAATATGAGACTCATCATAGATATACTTCCTCAAAACTGAAACATGAAACACATCGTGGATGCGTGACAGGCTAGGTGGCAATGCTAGACAGTAGGCAACTGGCCCTATCCTCTCAAGGATCTCAAATGGTCCTACAAATCGGGGTGCGAGCTTAGAACCCTTTCCATAACAGATTGGACTCTTATGCAGTCGCACTCTCAAGAAGACTCTGTCTCCAACTGAGTACCTATGATCAACCCTCTTTGCATCTGCATATTTCTTCTGTCTATCCTGTGCCTCTCTAATACGCTGCCTAATCAAATCCACCTGCTGCTCCATATCCCGAACTATCTCTAGACCAATAGCAACTCTGTCCTCTATGCGGTCCCAACTCAATGGTGTCCTACAAGGCCTGCCATATAATGCCTGATAGGGTGGCATCCCTAGGGACGTGTGATGCCCATTGTTATAGGCAAACTCCACTAAGGGAAGATACTCTTCCCATCTGGTCTGGTGATCCATGACATACATGCGAAGCATATCCTCTAACACCTGATTAACTCTCTCTATCTGGCCATCCGTCTCCGGATGATAGGCTGTACTGAAATTGAGTTTGGTACCCATAGCTGCCTGTAATGCCTTCCAAAAAGAAGAAGTGAAGAGGGAATCCCTGTCGGAAATGATCTTACGTGGAACACCATGAAGTCTGACAATGTCTCACAAAAACACCTGTGCTACTACTGGTGCTGTGAAGGTGGTACGAACTGGTGAAAAGTGAGCCACTTTGGTCAACTTGTCAACCGTCACCAAGATGGCATCATGGCGGCGAGCTGACATAGGGAGACCAATGATGAAATCCATGGATATAGTGTCCCGCTTCCACTCTGGTATAGCATGAGATTGGAGCAACCCACCTGGATGGCGGTGCTCCGCCTTGACTCTCTGACACTCAAGGCATCGGGCTACCAATTCGGCAATAAGCTGTCGCATTCCTGGCCAATGGTATAGTTCTCTCAAGTCTGCATGCAACTTCTTGACCCCGGGATGCGCTGCATAAGGAGCTCTATGTGCCTCTGTGATAATGAACTCCCGCAATCCCCCAGAAGAAGGTACATAGATGCGCCCTCTATGGCGTAATAAACCATCAGACTCTAAGGTATAATCCACATATTTCCCTTCTAAAGTTTCCTGAGATCGAATAGCCTGGCAAACCTCTAAATACCATCTGTCCTCTGGCAATTGCTGCATGATCCGATCTCTCAAATCCGTGCTCATAGACATGGTTTATACCTCGTGACATCTCCTACTCAAAGCATCTGCAACTACATTTTCTTTCCCTTTGATGTAGTGTATGTCAAAATCATACTCACGCAAGAATTCCATCCATCTCCTCTATCGTGCATTAAGATTCGGCTGAGTAAATATGTACTGAAGGCTCTGATGGTCTGAGTGCAACTCAAAGTGATGACCCAAAAGGAAATGTCTCCATCTCATAAGTGCATGCACTACGGCTGCAAGCTCTAGGTCATGAGTAGGGTAATTGAGCTCGTGAGTCTTGAGTTTCCTAGACTCAAAAGCTATAGCTCTACCATTCTGCATAAGTACTGCTCCTAAACCCTCCAGGGAAGCATCCGTGCAAACCATGAAATCAGCTGAAGGATCTGGTACTACAAGGATAGGTGCGGTAGTAAGTACCCTTTTAAGTTCCTGAAAGGCCCTCTCGCACTTCTCCGTCCACTCAAACTTCTTCCCTTTGTGCTGAAGAGAAGTGATAGGATGAGCAATTCTGGAGAATCCCTCGGCAAAACATCGGTAATAACCTACTAAGCCCATGAAGATCCTGACCTCTGTCACACTGGTAGGTGCTGGCCATTCCATAATGGCTCTGATCTTTGATGGGTCTACTGAGATCCCATCATCGGATATAACATGACCAAGGTACTTGATCTCAGTTTTAAAGAAAGCACACTTCGACAAACTGCCATACAACTGATTTTCCCTCAAACACTGCAAAACCTGTCTCAAGTGCTCCTCATGTTCCTCCTCATTCCGTGAATATATCAAAATGTTGTTGAGAAACACAATCACAAAGCGGTCGAGGAATGTACGGAATACTCCATTCATGAGACTCATAAAAACTACTGGGGCATTCGTAAGACCGAATGGGACCACGGTGAACTCATAGTGGCCATATCTAGTGCGAAATGCGGTCTTGTGGATATCACTTTCCACTATTCTTAACTGATGGTATCCTGACTTTAAATCAATCTTGGTAAATACGTTGGCACCTTGAAGTTGGTCAAACAAATCGTCGATCATGGGCAATGGATAACGGTTCTTGATGGTTACTTTGTTTAACTGACGGTAGTCCATGCATAATCGGAGAGATCCATCCTTCTTCTTTACGAAGATGACTGGTGCACCACAAGGGGATACACTAGAGCGAATGTGGCCCTTCTCTAGGAGTTCCTCAAGCTGAATCTTGAGCTCATTAAGCTCATTTGTGGTCATTCTATATGGTGCTCTTGAAATTGGTTCGGCTCCAGGAACAAGGTCTATATGAAAATCAATCTCTCTACAGGGCGGCATACCAAGTAACTCTGAAGGAAATACATCCGAAAATTCCCTAAGGATAGGATGGTCGTCAATAGATGGTTCTTTTTCCTCTTCTTCTTCTCTATCACTAATGGTGATGGCAAATAACTGACATCCCTTTCGCATGCTCCGCTTAAGCTGCATGGCGGAGATCATACGAAGAGACACGGGTCTCTAAATTCCAGTGATCACTATAGGAGAGCCATGATCATCCTCGCACTCGATCCTTTTCAGGCGACAATCCATCTTGGCTCTGTGGGCATAAAGCCAATCCATGCCAAGTACGATGCCATATGATCCGAGTGGTGTAACTCTAAGGTCTACTAAGGTGGTGGTATTACCAATCTGAAGCTGACATCCCTTAACCTCTGATTCCACTGACACTCTAGCCCCTGAAGCTAATTCCACTTTCCAACTGACCTCTTGCCTAATTGCCACTAGCCCGCAACGCTCCACAACCAATGGAGATATAAAAGAATCAGTAGCTCCTGATTAAATAATATAGATACACTGCTACCTCTGATCATACCTGCTACCTCAATAATCGTGGCCTGATGCTCTGCCTGGCGGTTGTCAACCGCTGCGAAGACCCTATGGGACTTGCCCATGTCCCCAACTATCGGCTCTGATGTTGCCACCCTCTGATTCGCTGCCATCTGACCCTGAGGACACTCTCTCGCCATGTGTCCCATGGCTCCGCATGTGAAGCAAGCGCCACATGCCTGAAACTGCACTCCCTATTGTCTGGAGAAAGACTGTCCCCCTGTCCTACTAGAACCACTATACCCACCTCTAGAGGACTGCTGAGTCCTAGCCGGAGGTGTGTAAGGAGCCTGAGATCTCTGATCTCTCCTCTGTCCCTGTGACTGCCACTGTTTGGGCTTTGTGCCCTGCTGATTCTGCGGAGGCCTTTGCCTCTGGTTTTGCTGTGACTGCTGCGGAGGAGGGGGTTTGGAGAACCCCGATGAGTGCCTGTTGTTACCTTTCCAATGGGGTTTCTGAAACCCATAAGTCTGTGGTGAAGTGTTACGGTTCTGGAACCGATCCTTCGAGTCATGTGGTCTGGCCTAAATCTCCTCGACTATCAAAGCCTTCTCCACGGCAACCCGGAGGCTCCCTGGAGCGGCCATTCTTACTGGTCCTACTATGCCGGAATTCAATCCTCTGATAAATCGGTTGACGAGAAGCTTTTCATCTTTCAGGTAGTCTACATAAGGTAATAGTTCAAAGAACTTGTTCTCGTACTGTGTCACTGAAAGACCCTTCTGCTGAAGGTCATGAAACTCATCCACCCTATGCTGTCTGAAATGTTCTGATAAATACCTCTCCCTGAATCTCTCTGTGAAAATCTCCCAAGTGAGGGTCTCTATCTCTAAGCCACATTTATATTCTTCCTGTCTCCACCATGTGGAGGCTGTTCCTCGCAATAGGTGAACTGTTGCACGTGCTTTTAGATTGCTCTCATAAGAGCGCAATGCAAAGCACCTATCTAGGCTTAAAAGCCATGCCTCTGCCTCTACCCCGTCGGTAGAACCCCCAAATGATGGTGGCTGAAGACGCATAACCTCTCTGATTAGATCCCCTGGATCTCTACATGCCCTCTCAATATACACTGGTGCTACGGCTGGAGGTGGTGCTGGTAGGTGAATGGGTTCGGGCTCATGTCCAGCTTGACTCTCTACGGGATTAGGAGGTGGACTCCTACTCCGTTCCCGTTCCACTGTTCTATGACTTCTTGAGTTCTGGTTCTCAACATTGTGGTCTACTGCCGGAAGCCTATCCTGAACTAGGCCAATCAGGTTCTGAAGAGCTACCAAGATGTCTCGATTTGGGTCAACTAATTTCTCGGGAGGAGCTGCTGGGTTCACTTCCTGAACTAATTCCTCCCTAATGACCTCTTCGCGTGCCATGCGTGCACGCCTAGGGCCTCTACCACGTTTGCGAGCTTGTCGCGTAGTTGGAGGCATCCTCTTTAAGAAAATGAAATAAAATGAAATAAATAACTATTTTAAGAGGAAATATTTTAGCTAGTTTAAAAATAAAATTAAATACCATTTAATTAAGTAAATAATTATAGCGAAACGTAATGGACTAAGGTTCCTAGTGTTGGCAACTTGGCTCTGATACCAAAATGTCATGCCCAACTTTCGGGCACGAACGGAAATTTTTTTTTTTTAAATACTTAACTAATTAACGACTTACTAAATTAAAATAAACCAACTTTGGTTTGGTCTTAACTATATTTGTATAAATTGGGTACTTAAATTTCAATTGGGAACAAGGTTTACTAAGTTATCAACGAGCTATTATTTCTCCAAAAAGGGTAATCGCTAAGCTTCATTAATAAATAATTAAAATCTCTAGTATAACGCTAAATCTCAATTTAAAACATTCTAAAATTTATCTTATCTTTCTAACCCGCTAGGATTTCTAAGTTTAATTATCCTCGTAATTTAAAACACCTCATTTAAGTGAAACCCCCATAATTTAAAATTACCTTATAATCTTATACTTAATTTGGCCCTCTTGGCACTACATAGAACTTAGTGTTTATACCCCTTTATTTTTTTTTAAATCTAATCCACCTAGGTAATAAAATCCTTTTTATAAAGTTTCTCCTACATTTGCCCGATGTTTTTTAAAAAAAAACTCAAACTTAATACTACATCTAACAAATTTATTTGCCCATAAGTACTAAAATTAATCATCTTCTGTATATATATATATATATATATATATATATATATATATATATATATATATATATATATATATATATATATATATATATATATATATATATATATATATATATATATATATATATATATATATATATTTACACACATATATTTATTCATTTGTATATTTTTATTTAATGATGTATTCTAAAGAGGAAATTTACATTTAAGTTTATAAATCCACCCTAGAGAAAGGGTGGGGTTTTATTTCACTATTGAATAAACCCACTTCAATAATTTTATTTCTACCCCCCCACACTCACATGTTTATTTTAAATTGTGTGTGTGCTTGCCCTAACCCGAACTAGGGTTAGGGCGAATTTGTTATTACCAAACCCTTCCTTTCTTTATTTTTTTATCTTTGAAACCTGTGTGTTTGTTTGTTGAGTGTAGGGTGCGTCGGCGGCCACGGGAGGGGCGCGCAGGCCGAATACGCAGCCAAACCCTCCCCCGTTATTATTTTTATGCGTTTGTTTGGTTATCGCAGCGGAGGAAGGGAGGAGGAAGACCCAGCGGAGATTGTTTATCCTTGGTTGAAACCGCAGCAAGGAGTGGGGAACGGGCGGAGCGGGGGAGAGGGAGCGCGAAAGGGGGCGGCGGAGCAAAGTTACAATACGGCAGAGCAAAGTTACAATACGGCGGAGCAAGGTTTAAACGCGGCGGCGCAAGGTTTAAACGCGGCGGAGGGAACACAGTGGGCGAGGGTTTTCCCCCCCGGGCGCCACTGTGGCTACCCACAGCATGGCCGGGCGCCGCTCACTGTGGGTAACCACAGTGGCGGTCGGGCGCCTCCCGCGCCACCGCCGGCCACTGTGTACATAGTGGTTCGGCTCCATTATAACCCTCCCTATTTTGTTTAAAAAAAAACATTAACGCGATATTAAAAAAATGTTTATTTTCGTTTTTATATTAAATGCAAATGTATATATATATATATGTATATGTATACATATACATATACATATATATATATATATATAAACAAAAGGAGAGATAGATATAGTTTGTTGTTTTGAAATATGGCAGATTCCTTATTATATATTATCTATAAATTTATATATATATATATATATATATAAATATATATATATATATAAATATATATATATATATATATATATATACATATATATTTTTATATATATGTATTTATATGTTTTTAAATGACTTGTTTAATAAATTTATCAGATTTCCTTTTCTGTATATTAGTATTATCAGAGCTGTGAATATTAATATTTTTTTGTATAAATCAGAATATCCAAACAACATTTAAGGAGCTAAAAGTATTAATATATATCTCTTTTGCTACCATTTACCCCTTTTTTTTTATATAAAACCACATAGACTTTCCTTTTGAGTTTAATATCATTGTAAGTCATCATAATGCATTTAAAAAGGATTTCCAAATCTATATTCTATTTTTGTAACAAAATGATAATATTAAAAGCTAAATGTTCCCTTTTTTTTTGGCAAAGAATAGACTAATTTAATAAATTTCTTTTGCTGCAATAAATGGAAAAATAATGGACTGTTTTTTTTTTTTAATGAAATTTACAGCAGCATAGTTTCATTTACTTGCAGAATACTAGACAATAAAATGCATTTACTCCTCTTCCTTTGTAAAACATAAATTTTTCATACAATCTAATACATTACTTCTTTCATTTGCAACCACTAAAATAGGGAAAACATCAAGTATTTCATTATCAAGTAGATATCAAGTAAATTATGGATACAAAATAAACAGGAACACAAATAGGTTGAAAACCCAACAATGTTTCTTCTCTACATAGTAACTTGAAAATAGTACCACTCTTTCTCTTTCTTGAAAGTAAATACTACAAATGCTCACATTCTCCTTTTAGACACTACAACATTGAATCTTTCCTTTTCTCTCTTTTTTTTTTAAAACATTTTTCTGCAACACAAACAGCAACATAGCTCATTTAATCCTTCTTTTCCCATTCCCATGCAACCTGCAATAAAACACATTTTTGACCATGGGAAGCTCACCTCCCAGCCTAGGCTTACTAGAAGCCACCCCCGAGCTTGGAGAAACAAGCACTAGACGGGTTACAAACAAGCAAACTCTACACAAACAATAGAAAAACACTCAACATAGAAATTTCCCATCCAAGCTACACTTTCACCACATTCATGGTGACTCTTCCATGGGTGGAAGTGGACCAAGTACCAATGGGGAGATTTGCAAGCCAAACACAACACTAGCCACCTCATGGCAATACAAATGCAACAAAATACTCCCACAATCCTTATGCCCCCCCAAAAGGCTCAAGGCCATATTTACTCCCCTTATGACCCCCAAATGCATACACAAGGCTATGCAACAAGGGTCATAAGGAACACCCTTGAGATCACTCTCCATAAGGAGAGCCTCTCACCCATGGCTGTCATACTCCTTCCACCCCAAGATCTTCCTACCCTCCCAAGAGTAGGAGATCTTGGACACTCCCAAAACAATAAGAACACAAAACAAAACACATAGAAAAGAAAACTACACATTCTTTGCTTACACAAAAACTTCATAAAACAATTTCTTTACAAGCATCTCTTTTCTACAACAAAACAACATAACTAACACATACAACATAACAAGAGGAGGTAAGAAGTAACCAACCTTATTCTGCCAATAGGTATGCTAAAATTAGTTGGGGATGAGCTGCCCAATTCCACACTAACTTTCTCCAAATTCCACCAAAAGTGCTAATCTCCTACTAACTTTTTCAAAACAAGCATAATCTCCAAGAATGGAGAGTGGGTGATTACTCACTAAGTCTCCAAATTCTTGCCTAAGAAGGCCTCTCACACACTTCCCAACCCCTTGGGTGAGGTGTGAGTTCCCATTGGTTGCCCTTCCCAAACTCTTACACATTACCAAAATTGGAAAGGGAAAAGGTGGAAGAAGATGGGGAAGAGGGTTTGACATCTAAAAGGTAGGTTCTCTATCCTAGGAAGAACTTTCTAAGTTGAATTTTCGTTCATCTTGGAAACCCCACTTTTTGAAGTGACTAAATAGTCACATGGGAGAAGCCACATGTTTCAAAATACCCCTAACCCATAGGTATACCCTTTGGACCTTTGGAAAAGCCCTAAAACTTACCCTAGGAGTCCATTAAACCCTTTGGAAACCCAGCTGAAGTTTACCTACGGGTCAAACTTGAATTGACCACTCCCAAGGCTGCCTACCCAAGGCAAATTTGGGACCACACTCATGTTTTTTGAATGGCTTTGGTAGAAACAAAACTCCCTCCAAGAGACAAGTCAAAATAAATGACACTAATCAGCACATGTGTCAAGTGACACAATAAAAATACAATATAAAAATCACACATGGAATTTGTCTCTTGTAGGATTACACATATACATATAAATTAATTTTAACACTCAAGCATTATACACTTCACAAATAAAATACATTACAAAGGGGTGTTGTCTCTCCAAATAGACAACTCCCAGCTTAACAAACGCACATTGGTCTAGGCTTGGTTCTCCATATAAATTCCATGGTCACATGGATAATTTTCCTGCGCATCTCAATTAACACATTAGTAATTCCAAATAATCACATTTATACATAATCAAATACATGGATTCCATTTCACATCAAACACTCATACATTTGGCAACCATAATTCAATATCTCATTTGTTCAAATTCAATTTCACATAAGCAATTAACATAATTATCCAAAATTGAACCACTCATAAATAAGCATCATTTTTCTATCATCAAAATAAAATCCTGCAAAATTCCAATAATGACATTCACCATCATAATGTAATTCTATTCTAGTAACATATCTAAAGTTTAATAATCATCATGCATGAAATAAAGCATCAACATATGTCAGTGTGATCCAAACCATGGAACCATATAAGTTCTAAGTCCATAAAGCATAAAATAAAGCATCCATAATAGTCTCAATATGCAAATAACTGAAAATGTCAAACTGAATCAGGGTAGGGCCTCACAGCCTCCCCCTCTAGGCATGAACTTCCTCCTGGAGTTCATCAAAAAGGTGGGGGTACTGTGATCTCATAAGTGCTGCATCCTCCCATGAGGCTGTGACCTCATCATAGCAGTCCCACTGGACCCTAACCTGGTCCAGCTCTCACCCTCGAAGGCTCAGCGTCCGGCGTGCCAAAATGCGAATGGGCTCCAAAGCTAGCTGCCCGTCCAACTCCACCTGCAAGGCATCCCAATCTAGAATATGAGACTCATCATAGATATACTTCCTCAAAACTGAAACATGAAACACATCGTGGATGCGTGACAGGCTAGGTGGCAATGCTAGACAGTAGGCAACTGGCCCTATCCTCTCAAGGATCTCAAATGGTCCTACAAATCAGGGTGCGAGCTTAGAACCCTTTCCATAACGGATTGGACTCTTATGCAGTCGCACTCTCAAGAAGACTCTGTCTCCAACTGAGTAGCTATGATCAACCCTCTTTGCATCTGCATATTTCTTCTGTCTATCCTGTGCCTCTCTAAGACGCTACCTAATCAAATCCACCTGCTGCTCCATATCCCGAACTATCTCTAGACCAATAGCAACTCTGTCCTCTATGCGGTCCCAACTCAATGGTGTCCTACAAGGCCTGCCATATAATGCCTGATAGGGTGGCATCCCCAGGGACGTGTGATGCCCATTGTTATAGGCAAACTCCACTAAGGGAAGATACTCTTCCCATCTGGTCTGGTGATCCATGACATACATGCGAAGCATATCCTCTAACACCTGATTAACTCTCTCTATCTGGCCATCCGTCTCCGGATGATAGGCTGTACTGAAATTGAGTTTGGTACCCATAGCTGCCTGTAATGCCTTCCAAAAAGAAGAAGTGAAGAGGGAATCCCTATCGAAAATGATCTTACGTGGAACACCATGAAGTCTGACAATGTCTCACAAAAACACCTATGCTACTATTGGTGCTGTGAAGGTGGTACGAACTGGTGAAAAGTGAGCCACTTTGGTCAACTTGTCAACCGTCACCAAGATGGCATCATGGCGGCGAGCTGACATAGGGAGACCAATGATGAAATCCATGGATATAGTGTCCCACTTCCACTCTGGTATAGCATGAGATTGGAGGAACCCACCTGGATGGCGGTGCTCCGCCTTGACTCTCTGACACTCAAGGCATCGGGCTACCAATTCGGCAATAAGCTGTCGCATTCCTGGCCAATGGTATAGTTCTCTCAAGTCTGCATGCAACTTCTTGACCCCGGGATGCGCTGCATAAGGAGCTCTATGTGCCTCTGTGATAATGAACTCCCGCAATCCCCCAGAAGAAGGTACATAGATGCGCCCTCTATGGCGTAATAAACCATCGGACTCTAAGGTATAATCCACATATTTCCCTTCTAAAGTTTCCTGAGATCGAATAGCCTGGCAAACCTCTAAATACCATCTTTCCTCTGGCAATAGCTGCATGATCCGATCTCTCAAATCTGTACTCATAGACATGGTGTATACCTCGTGACATCTCCTACTCAAAGCATCTGCAACTACATTTTCTTTCCCTTTGATGTAGTGTATGTCAAAATCATACTCACACAAGAATTCCATCCATCTCCTCTATCGTGCATTAAGATTCGGCTGAGTAAATATGTACTGAAGTCTCTGATGGTCTGAGTGCAACTCAAAGTGATGACCCAAAAGGAAATGTCTCCATCTCACAAGTGCATGCACTACGGCTGCAAGCTCTAGGTCATGAGTAGGGTAATTGAGCTCGTGAGTCTTGAGTTTCCTAGACTCAAAAGCTATAGCTCTACCATTCTGCATAAGTACTGCTCCTAAACCCTCCAGGGAAGCATCCGTGCAAACCATGAAATCAGCTGAAGGATCTGGTACTACAACGATAGGTGCGGTAGTAAGTACCCTTTTAAGTTCCTGAAAGGCCCTCTCGCACTTCTCCATCCACTCAAACTTCTTCCCTTTGCGCTGAAGAGAAGTGATAGGATGAGCAATTCTGGAGAATCCCTCGACAAAACGTCGGTAATAACCTACTAAGCCCATGAAGATCCTGACCTCTGTCACACTGGTAGGTGCTAGCCAATCCATAATGGCTCTAATCTTTGATGGGTCTACTGAGATCCCATCATCGGATATAACATGACCAAGGTACTTGATCTCAGTTTTAAAGAAAGCACACTTCGACAAACTGCCATACAACTGATTTTCCCTCAAACACTGCAAAACCTGTCTCAAGTGCTCCTCATGTTCCTCCTCATTCTGTGAATATATCAAAATGTTGTCGAGAAACACAATCACAAAGCGGTCGAGGAATGTACGGAATACTCCATTCATGAGACTCATAAACACTACTGGGGCATTCGTAAGACCGAATGGGACCACGGTGAACTCATAGTGGCCATATCTAGTGCGAAATGCGGTCTTGTGGATATCACTTTCCACTATTCTTAACTGATGGTATCCTGACTTTAAATCAATCTTGGAAAATACTTTGGCACCTTGAAGTTGGTCAAACAAATCGTCGATCCTGAGCAATGGATAACGGTTCTTGATGGTTACTTTGTTTAACTGACGGTAGTCCATGCATAATCAGAGAGATCCATCCTTCTTCTTTACGAAGATGACTGGTGCACCACAAGGGGATACACTAGAGTGAATGTGGCCCTTCTCTAGGAGTTCCTCAAGCTGAATCTTGAGCTCATTAAGCTCATTTGTGGTCATTCTATATGGTGCTCTTGAAATTGGTTCGGCTCCTGGAACAAGGTCTATATGAAAATCAATCTCTCTACAGGGCGGCATACCAAGTAACTCTGAAGGAAATACATCCGAAAATTCCCTAAGGATAGGATGGTCGTCAATAGATGGTTCTTTTTCCTCTTCTTCTTCTCTATCACTAATGGTGATGGCAAATAACTGACATCCCTTTCGCATGCTCCGCTTAAGCTGCATGGCGGAGATCATACGAAGAGACACGGGTCTCTAAATTCCAGTGATCACTATAGGAGAGCCATGATCATCCTCGCACTCGATCCTTTTCAGGCGACAATCCATCTTGGCTCTGTGGGCATAAAGCCAATCCATGCCAAGTACGACGCCATATGATCCGAGTGGTGTAACTCTAAGGTCTACTAAGGTGGTGGTATTACCAATCTAAAGCTGACATCCCTTAACCTCTGAGTCCACTGACACTCTAGCCCCTGAAGCTAATTCCACTTCCCAACTGACCTCTTGCCTAATTGCCACTAGCCCGCAACGCTCCACAACCAATGGAGATATAAAAGAATCAGTAGCTCCTGATTAAATAATATAGATACACTACTACCTCTGATCATACCTGCTACCTCAATAATCGTGGCCTGATGCTCTGCCTGGCGGTTGTCAACCGCTGCGAAGACCCTATGGGACTTGCCCATGTCCCCAACTATCGGCTCTGATGTTGCCACCCTCTGATTCCCTGCCATCTGACCCTGAGGACACTCTCTCACCATGTGTCCCATGGCTCCGCATGTGAAGCAAGCGCCACATGCCTGAAACTGCACTCCCTATTGTCTGGAGAAAGACTGTCCCCCTGTCCTACTAGAACCACTATACCCACCTCTAGAGGACTGCTGAGTCCTAGCCGGAGGTGTGTAAGGAGCCTGAGATCTCTGATCTCTCCTCTGTCCCTATGACTGCCACTGTTTGGGCTTTGTGCCCTGCTGATTCTGCGGAGGCCTTTGCCTCTGGTTTTGCTGTGACTCCTGCGGAGGAGGGGGTTTGGAGAACCCCGATGAGTGCCTGTTGTTACCTTTCCAATGGGGTTTCTGAAACCCATAAGTCTGTGGTGAAGGGTTACGGTTCTGGAACCGATCCTTCGAGTCATGTGGTCTGGCCTAAATCTCCTCGACTATCAAAGCCTTCTCCACGGCAACCCGGAGGCTCCCTGGAGCGGCCATTCTTACTAGTCCTACTATGCCGGAATTCAATCCTCTGATAAATCGGTTGACGAGAAGCTTTTCATCTTTCAGGTAGTCTACATAAGGTAATAGTTCAAAGAACTTGTTCTCGTACTGTGTCACTGAAAGACCCTTCTGCTGAAGGTCATGAAACTCATCCACCCTACGCTGTCTAAAATGTTCTGATAAATACCTCTCCCTGAATCTCTCTGTGAAAATCTCCCAAGTGAGGGTCTCTATCTCTAAGCCACATTTATATTCTTCCTGTCTCCACCATGTGGAGGCTGTTCCTCGCAATAGGTGAACTGTTGCACGTGCTTTTAGATTGCTCTCATAAGAGCGCAATGCAAAGCACCTATCTAGGCTTAAAAGCCATGCCTCTGCCTCTACCCCATCGGTAGAACCCCCAAATGATGGTGGCTAAAGACGCATAACCTCTCTGATTAGATCCCCTGGATCTCTACATGCCCTCTCAATATACACTGGTGCTACGGCTGGAGGTGGTGCTGGTAGGTGAATGGGTTCGGGCTCATGTCCAGCTTGACTCTCTACGGGATTAGGAGGTGGACTCCTACTCCATTCCCGTTCCACTGTTCTATGACTTCCTGAGTTCTGGTTCTCAACATTGTGGTCTACTGCCGGAAGCCTATCCTGAACTAGGCCAATCAGGTTCTGAAGAGCTACCAAGATGTCTCGATTTGGGTCAACTAATTGCTCGGGAGGAGCTGCTGGGTTCACTTCCTGAACTGATTCCTCCCTAATGACCTCTTCGCGTGCCATGCGTGCACGCCTAGGGCCTCTACCACGTTTGCGAGCTTGTCGCGTAGTTGGAGGCATCCTCTTTAAGAAAATGAAATAAAATGAAATAAATAACTATTTTAAGAGGAAATATTTTAGCTAGTTTAAAAATAAAATTAAATACCATTTAATTAAGTAAATAATTATAGCGAAACGTAATGGACTAAGGTTCCTAGTGTTGGCAACTTGGCTCTGATACCAAAATGTCATGCCCAACTTTTGGGCACGAACGGAAATTTTTTTTTTTTAAATACTTAACTAATTAACGACTTACTAAATTAAAATAAACCAACTTTGGTTTGGTCTTAACTATATTTGTATAAATTGGGTACTTAAATTTCAATTGGGAACAAGGTTTACTAAGTTATCAACGAGCTATTATTTCTCCAAAAAGGGTAATCGCTAAGCTTCATTAATAAATAATTAAAATCTCTAGTATAACGCTAAATCTCAATTTAAAACATTCTAAAATTTATCTTATCTTTCTAACCTGCTAGGATTTCTAAGTTTAATTATCCTCGTAATTTAAAACACCTCATTTAAGTGAAACCCCCATAATTTAAAATTACCTTATAATCTTATACTTAATTTGGCCCTCTTGGCACTACATAGAACTTAGTGTTTACACCCCTTTATTTTTTTTTAAATCTAATCCACCTAGGTAATAAAATCCTTTTTATAAAGTTTCTCCTACATTTGCCCGATGTTTTTTAAAAAAAAACTCAAACTTAATACTACATCTAACAAATTTATTTGCCCATAAGTACTAAAATTAATCATCTTCTGTATATATATATATATATATATATATATATATTTACACACATATATTTATTCATTTGTATATTTTTATTTAATGATGTATTCTAAAGAGGAAATTTACATTTAAGTTTATAAATCCACCCTAGAGAAAGGGTGGGGTTTTATTTCACTATTGAATAAACCCACTTAAATAATTTTATTTCTACCCCCCCACACTGACATGTTTATTTTAAATTGTGTGTGTGCTTGCCCTAACCCGAACTAGGGTTAGGGCGAATTTGTTATTACCAAACCCTTCCTTTCTTTATTTTTTTATCTTTGAAACCTGTGTGTTTGTGTGTTGAGTGTAGGGCACGTCGGCGGCCACGGGAGGGGCGCGCAGGCCGAATACGCAGCCAAACCCTCCCCCGTTATTATTTTTATGCGTTTGTTTGGTTATTGCGGCGGAGGAAGGGAGGAGGAAGACCCAGCGGAGATTGTTTATCCTTGGTTGAAACCGCAGCAAGGAGTGGGGAACGGGCGGAGCGGGGGAGAGGGAGCGCGAAAGGGGGCGACGGAGCAAAGTTACAATACGGCAGAGCAAAGTTACAATACGGCGGAGCAAGGTTTAAACGCGGCGGCGCAAGGTTTAAACGCGGCGGAGGGAACACAGTGGGCGAGGGTTTTCCCCCCCGGGCGCCACTGTGGCTACCCACAGCATGGCCGGGCGCCGCTCACTGTGGGTAACCACAGTGGCGGTCGGGCGCCTCCCGCGCCACCGCCGGCCACTGTGTACATAGTGGTTCGGCTCCATTATAACCCTCCCTATTTTGTTTAAAAAAAAGCATTAACGCGATATTAAAAAAATGTTTATTTTCGTTTTTATATTAAATGCAAATGTATATATATATATATATATATATATATGTATATGTATACATATACATATACATATATATATATATATAAACAAAAGGAGAGATAGATATAGTTTGTTGTTTTGAAATATGGCAGATTCCTTATTATATATTATCTATAAATTTATATATATATATATATATATATATATATATATATAAATATATATATATATATATATATATATATATATATAAATATATATATATATATATATATATATATATATATATATATATATATATATATACATATATATTTTTATATATATGTATTTATATGTTTTTAAATGACTTGTTTAATAAATTTATCAGATTTCCTTTTCTGTATATTAGTATTATCAGAGCTGTGAATATTAATATTTTTTTGTATAAATCAGAATATCCAAACAACATTTAAGGAGCTAAAAGTAATAATATATATCTCTTTTGCTACCATTTACCCCTTTTTTTTATATAAAACCACATAGACTTTCCTTTTGAGTTTAATATCATTGTAAGTCATCATAATGCATTTAAAAAGGATTTCCAAATCTATATTCTATTTTTGTAACAAAATGATAATATTAAAAGCTAAATGTTCCCTTTTTTTTTTGCAAAGAATAGACTAATTTAATAAATTTCTTTTGCTGCAATAAATGGAAAAACAATGGACTGTTTTTTTTTTATAATGAAATTTACAGCAGCATACTTTCATTTACTTGCAGAATACTAGACAATAAAATGCATTTACTCCTCTTCCTTTGTAAAACATAAATTTTTCATACAATCTAATACATTACTTCTTTCATTTGCAACCACTAAAATAGGGAAAACATCAAGTATTTCATTATCAAGTAGATATCAAGTAAATTATGGATACAAAATAAACATGAACACAAATGGGTTGAAAACCCAACAATGTTTCTTCTCTACATAGTAACTTGAAAATAGTACCACTCTTTCTCTTTCTTGAAAGTAAATACTACAAATGCTCACATTCTCCTTTTAGACACTACAACATTGAATCTTTCCTTTTCTCTCTTCCTTTTTTAAAACATTTTTCTGCAACACAAACAACAACATAGCTCATTTAATCCTTCTTTTCCCATTCCCATGCAACCTGCAATAAAACACATTTTTGACCATGGGAAGCTCACCTCCCAGCCTAGGCTTACTAGAAGCCACCCCCGAGCTTGGAGAACCAAGCACTAGACGGGTTACAAACAAGCAAACTCTACACAAGCAATAGGAAAACACTCAACATACAAATTTCCCATCCAAGCTACACTTTCACCACATTCATAGTGACTCTTCCATGGGTGGAAGTGGACCAAGTACCAATGGGGAGATTTGCAAGCCAAACACAACACTAGCCACCTCATGGCAATACAAATGCAACAAAATACTCCCACAATCCTTATGCCCCCCCAAAAGGCTCAAGGCCATATTTACTCCCCTTATGACCCCCAAATGCATACACAAGGCTATGCAACAAGGGTCACAAGGAACACCCTTGAGATCACTCTCCATAAGGAGAGCCTCTCACCCATGGCTGTCATACTCCTTCCACACCAAGATCTTCCTACCCTCCCAAGAGTAGGAGATCTTGGACACTCCCAAAACAACAAGAACATAAAACAAAACACATAGAAAAGAAAACTACACATTCTTTGCTTACACAAAAACTTCATAAAACAATTTCTTTACAAGCATCTCTTTTCTACAACAAAACAACATAACTAACACATACAACATAACAAGAGGAGGTAAGAAGTAACCAACCTTATTCTGCCAATAGGTATGCTAAAATTAGTTGGGGATGAGCTGCCCAATTCCACACTAACTTTCTCCAAATTCCACCAAAAGTGCTAATCTCCTACTAACTTTTTCAAAACAAGCATAATCTCCAAGAATGGAGAGTGGGTGATTACTCACTAAGTCTCCAAATTCTTGCCTAAGAAGGCCTCTCACACACTTCCCAACCCCTTGGGTGAGGTGTGAGTTCCCATTGGTTGCCCTTCCCAAACTCTTACACATTACCAAAATTGGAAAGGGAAAAGGTGGAAGAAGATGGGGAAGAGGGTTTGACATCTAAAAGGAAGGTTCTCTATCCTAGGAAGAACTTTCTAAGTTGAATTTTCGTTCATCTTGGAAACACCACTTTTTGAAGTGACTAAATAGTCACATGGGAGAAGCCACATGTTTCAAAATACCCCTAACCCATAGGTATACCCTTTGGACCTTTGGAAAAGCCCTAAAACTTACCCTAGGAGTCCATTAAACCCTTTGGAAACCCAGCTGAAGTTTACCTACGGGTCAAACTTGAATTGACCACTCCCAAGGCTCCCTACCCAAGGCAAATTTGGGACCACACTCATGTTTTTTGAATGGCTTTGGTAGAAACAAAACTCCCTCCAAGAGACAAGTCAAAATAAATGACACTAATCAGCACATGTGTCAAGTGACACAATAAAAATACAATATAAAAATCACACATGGAATTTGTCTCTTGTAGGATTACACATATACATATAAATTAATTTTAACACTCAAGCATTATACACTTCACAAATAAAATACATTACAAAGGGGTGTTGTCTCTCCAAATAGACAACTCCCGGCTTAACAAACGCACATTGGTGTAGGCTTGGTTCTCCATATAAATTCCATGGTCACATGGATAATTTTCCTGCGCATCTCAATTAACACATTAGTAATTCCAAATAATCACATTTATACATAATCAAATACATGGATTCCATTTCACATCAAACACTCATACATTTGGCAACCATAATTCAATATCTCATTTGTTCAAATTCAATTTCACATAAGCAATTAACATAATTTTCCAAAATTGAACCACTCATAAATAAGCATCATTTTTCTATCATCAAAATAAAATCCTACAAATTTCCAATAATGACATTCACCATCATAATGTAATTCTATTCTAGTAACATATCTAAAGTTTCATAATCATCATGCATGAAATAAAGCATCAACATATGTCAGTGTGATCCAAACCATGAAACCATATAAGTTCTAAATCCATAAAGCATAAAATAAAGCATCCATAATAGTCTCAATATGCAAATAACTGAAAATGTCAAACTGAATTGGGGTAGGGCCTCACACCTTGTTATCAAGGTTGATGAATTGTATATATAGGTGATATATTCATGTAATTTAGGTATTGAGGTTATGTTTGCATAATTTGAGAGAGGATAATGTATGATAAAGTGATCTATCTTTTAGTATTGTTTTTAAGGAGAGATTGGTGTTGTAGAGCAGACATTTGTGCTTAATCAAAACTGTAATCAGGCATTTGGAGATTCTATTATTTCAGTTCATTTCTTTCGGATTGTAGTCTGAATCTTATTGTAAGTTAGTGATACTTCCCTAAGGGTTGTAGCATTATGGGCCATTATACCTTACCAGTGAGCTCTAGGCAGTGTTCCTGAATACCTGTGCATTCCCCATTGTAATATTTTCACATGCTATTGCACAGTATGATCTTACTCTAGATAGGTTCCCATTGTGGTTTTTCTTTTAAGATGATTTTCTACATCAAAAATTTTGATGTTGTGTTGTTAATTTTCTTATCTTCATTATTGTTGCAGTTTATCAGATCTATTTTCTATGATTAAGTTTATGTAATCTAGTGAAGACTGACTCAACCCCCCCTCTCAGTCTTCCTTCTTGGTTTTTGCTAGCATTTACATTATCAAAGAATGGTGTATGTGTGAACAAGTGAATTCATCTTTTGATGTGGTGTATTGAGTAGAGATTATTGAAGGGTACACATTTGAGCTTAACTAGAACTATCATCAAGCATTAGTAGATGCTATTTTTGCAATTCATTCTTTCAAGATTTTATTCTAAATATTTTTGTAAGGTAGTGAACCTTCTCTGAGGGTTGGAGCCTTCTAGGTCATTGTAATTTGAGAAGTGAGCTCTATGCAATGTGCCTGAATTCATGTGCATTCTCCATTGTAACATTTACATATACTACTACAAAGTATCATCTTATTGTGGGTCAATTTCCACCATGGTTTTCCCATAAGCGGGTTTTCCACATCAAAAATATTGGTGTTATGTGTGTTGCTATTATTGTTAGTATCTTTATTTTTGCTACAATTGATCAAATTTGAGATTCTAGTTAATTGATCTAATCGAGTGAAAACTAATTCACCCTTCCTCTCATTTTTCCTTCTTGTTGTTGCCAATAAGCGGTATAAGAGCTAGATCCTTTGAAAGAATTATATCTGCTTGACAAGATTTGGGATGGCCGTTTATGTGTTTAAGAAGGAGGTCCTAGATCTAATGGAAATAATTATAGTGTCTAGAAGTGTCACAACCCTCCTTTATCACTTTTGGATTTAAAATACAAACTCTATTATATTCTTTGGTTAAGCTATTTAAATGATTGAATGAATATTATAAAAGGATAAAATAATAAAACTCACACAGACACACACATGGAAAATATACATTTTTCTTATTTATTTATTTAGTTTTCCACATCCAATTATGGCACATGTTGTAGGAAGAATAAGAAGCTTCTAGAGGATTCTCCAGCACCTTGAATGTAACTCCTCCCACTAAGTCTAATCAATTTGCATGAAGTCCAAAATTGAGAAAGAATGTCTTTTTTTAATTCAATTTTCAAGATAGTGGAATGGATGGAATTTTCTTATAAAATTATATGCAAGTTTCAAAGAAGGGACTTGATTATGTTTTTGAAGGAAATTTTCCCATGTTTTTCTTTGGTAGTCTCATTTTATTGCAGGATTTTTTTAAAATTATGGCTGGAAGATCTCTCTCTAGTTGCAAGGAAGGATCAAGGATAGCTAGAGGATTCAACATCAAGCTTCAGCAAACCAAGTTCTCTCTTTTTTTTGTCATATGAGAAGTTTATATTATAAAAAAAAATAGCTTCTATATCTTCTTTCAAAAGTTTATTAGAGTGTAAGTCTCTTCTTCTATGTAGGAATATATATTGATAGGTTTCTTCCACATAAAGCAAGTAAAAGATAGTTCTATTATTTATTTTATTTTCCTTAAGAAATATGCTCATAATCTTGCCTTTTGTTTTTCCAAGATTTTAGATTTATGCAAAAAAAAATCATATTTCCTTTATTCTTTTAAAATCTCTTTTTCTGAAATAAAACTCTTCCCTGTGTGATTGAATCATAATCTTTATCTCTAATTCATTTCTTTGGAAATCTAAATCTCATTCTTAAAATAAATTTCTCTATGAAAATTAGTTGAAATGAAAGGAATAGTTTTCGCTATGAATAATCCTCTGTGATATTCTCATTTGATTCCTTTATCTGCTTATATCTATTTTCTCTGTAAAAATTAGTTGAAGTGGAGGGTTAGATTCGCTAAGACTAATCCTCTATGTTGTTTATCATTTGGTTCCATTATTATTTTTGTGTCTGGAAATCCACTTCTCTCTGGATAATAGCTTATTGCTTTCATATAAATCCTCTGTGTTAATTACTCTTATATATAAATCCTTATTGCTTTCATTTTTGTATGCTAGTTAAACTCTACTCTCTTCTTTAAATAAATTAAAACTGAGAATCATATATATAAATATAAAATCATATATATATAGTAATTATAAATTTCTTTCATGCAATGTAAAAGTCTTTATTGTTGGGTGTGTGGTACCCAGCACTCTGCACGAGGTATTGGGCTGTAGGCGGAGTTAATACTCCGCAAGGGGAGTGGTATCGTTATGGTACCCTCCACTAGCTTGGGGTCACTACTGCGGTAGTGGCCGCAGGGTAGTGGAGGGGACCGTGGGGTCCCCCTCCCACTTGCCCATTTTTAAATGCCAATTAAATCTTAAAGTATGGCAATGTTGATTATTAGGAATTTTTTTTTATATGTTAATTAAATTTTTTTTTTATATATATAATTTTGGTTTATTAAAATTTTGAACTTAAAAAAATTTTTATTTAGACTTTAGTTTGGCAATTTATAAATTGTAATAAATTATATCAAATTTTGGTACTTAGATCTTTTTGATCCACTTAGCAATTAATCCCCATTAAATGATTTGAAGCTAAATTTTATTTTGGGATTAGTGGCTTTATAAGCGATATTCTCGCATGTAACTTACACTGCCTCCACCTCATGCAAATTGCTTCACATTGATTACATTTATTGGCATTTCCATCTCCATGTAAGTTTCACGTTTAATTATTATTATGCAAGTTTTATAATTGTTATTATCCAAAGTTATACTCCAAGGTTTTGAATAATAAATAACATTAATTATGGTTTTTATTCCATTTAATTCATCAAGTAGTTATTTCAATTAATTGAGCTTTTCAATATTTAAATTTTACGTGTTCAATTAGTAATTGTTTTCAAGCATGATGTTTTCATGGTTAGAAAACTAAATAAAGGAAGTTGGAAAACCCAAACCAAGCAGCGTTCAGTATATACAGTGCCTCTAGGTCATGCTTATGGGTAATGTTGTCATGTTGAACTACTGTACTTAACACCTAATAAAGCTACATCAATGACATCTATGGCATCGTCCCTATAAATCGTTGAGGAGTAATAAGTGACACTTGGAAGTTAAAATCCAAGGGGCGAGTAATCCCCCTTGGATTGATAATCTAATAAGATAATTTTTAAATTATTTTTCATCCATTGAGAGAAACCATAGTAAACCCCCTTTAGGGTTGGTTAAGTAAAATTCTTTTATGAAATTGTTTTTTTATCTTTAAGGGATATTCGTGATTGACAATTGGTCAAGGGTGATGATCATGATAGGTGTTAGGATGTAGTTGTTAGGCCACAAATAATAGGCCATCTTGAGCCTTTGTTTAAGTGCTACCACCATGGGTAGGAACCGCAAAGAAACCATCTGGGACATTGACCCTAGAAAGGGTTGTGTACCCACTAATTAGTTTATATCAAACCATAGAGTAGAAAATAGAACTACATACTTTACGCCTTGATCCCGTGTCGAAGTGGGTATGTAGGCAGTCTTGGGACAGAGTTGTCCCTCGTACTCAAGCATTCGTGGGTGGGGTCTAGGCTTGGTAAAAGAAAGATTGAGTAAGAATCCTATTTTTAAAGATAAGATAATTAAAACTGAAAAAAAAAAGGTGATTCATTGCATACTCGGAAGGAATCCCATATGGATTCGCTTGACTTCCCAAGGCTTTAAGCCAAATTTCAAGGCAAAATTCAAGCTTGTGTTATGTTATTCAATTACTCCTAAGGACGGCGACCTCGGTGCACTTCCATTAAAAGAGTGTAGTACTTAGCGAGTGGCTCAGGACATGAATGGTCTCGATGAGTCTAAGTCTCTGGCCAGAGCACCTCCTATCCCAATTGGATAGATGCCTACCCCATATGGGTAGATTCCTATCCCATATTAGATAGATGAAATCTTATATCCCATATGGACAAATGCCTAACATGTATGGTTAGATGCTCATCCCAGATGGATGAATTCCTAATCCAACTGGATGGATGCTGAGAGTATGCAATTGAATAAAACATAACGATTAAATTAAACACACAAAGAAAAAAAAAAGAATACTCAATTTTCTTGAGTTAATTATGGTGGGTTATTACATGTGGTATCAAAGCAAAGGTTCAAATCTAGGCCTTGTGCTCACTTCAATTTATTCAGCTAATGGAATGTTTTGCAATGGTAGAAATTAAATTTTAAAATCCTAAATCAAGAACTAACTTCATAATTTAACTTTTAGGTGAAAACCTAGAAGAGGAAGAGGAAGAGGAAGAGGAAGGGGTAATGGAAGGCATACTAGGAGTCAAAGGGAAGAAAACCATGAAGAAAACCATGAGGAAGACCATGAAGAGGAATGACACAACCCAAGAAATAATGAAGATGGGGTCCAAGCTACAATCGACCTTCTAACCGAACAAAGAGATAAAATCAACTTCTTGGAACAGTCAATGTAGGACCTTAGGGAAAGCCAGAATGACTTTGAAAATAGAAGTGGTACCAAAAATGGAAACCCTAGTAGCAATCAAGGGAATATGGTGGGTAATAGAAAGGAAAATAACATATTGGAACTCTCCAAGGACATAAAGAAAATCACCCCTCATAAGTTCAATGGGAGGTAAATTGGTGAAGGGGTTGAGAATTGGCTAAATGAAATGGAAAATTATTTTGAGCTAAGAGATTTTAGTGAAACAACCAAGGCTGTATGGGGTTCCTATCAACTCATAGGGGAGGCAGCTAGTTGGTGGACCAACACCAAGGAACAAAATGGGCATAGTAGGGATACAGTCACATGGGATCAATTTGTTCACCACTTCTGAGATAGGTGGCTCCCTCAATTGGTCTTTGATGAGAAGGTGATAGAATTCCACAATCTACGTCAAGGGCCCCTATCCATTCAACAATATTGGGATAAGTTCACCAAATTGCTTAAGTATGTACCTATGTACCAGAAAGATGAAGAAGGCCAAGCAAGGAAGTTCATTTTGAGGTTAAATACCAACACAAGGGTAGAAGTTGACATGCATGGACCCAAAAACATGAATGAAGTACTTGAAAAGTCCCTAAGGCAAGAGAGGAAGATTCAAACACTAGCAGGGCAGAACTATAATTGGAACCAC
The DNA here is from genome assembly GCF_030272615.1 of Cryptomeria japonica. Lineage (NCBI taxonomy): Eukaryota > Viridiplantae > Streptophyta > Pinopsida > Cupressales > Cupressaceae > Cryptomeria > Cryptomeria japonica. Next base: position 868,024,296 of record NC_081414.1, read on the forward strand.
TCATTTAAAAGGAAGCAAGAATTCAATGGAAATACTAATTTCAACAAGGGTCAGAGGAATAATTATTTCAAAAGAAGACCACCTCCTAATCAATATTAGAGGAATGGGAATAATAATAATAATAATAATAGGGGAAATAATAACAGAGGCAACTATAACAAGAATGACTAGCAGAACAGGATAACTTATCCACCCAGGGCCAATGAAACAAGGAATGATCCCCCTAGAAATCAAGGTAGGAGGGGTCCTCTAGGTGGATACTTCATGTGTGGGGAAAACCATTTTGCTAGAGAGTGCCCTAGGATGCAAGGACATATTAGGGCCAATCAAACCCAATAAGGGCCCCACCAAATGATTCATGCAGCAGTTAGGAATTAAAGAGGAAGATACCAGAATGTTCCCATGGAAACTATAGGTACACTATTTGAACAACCAATATCAATTCTAATTGACACTGGATCATCTGAATGTTTCACCTCACTTAAATTAGTAAGCAAATATGCATTAAAAGTTTATCAAATGAAGTCATCATGGATGGTTCAATATGGGGATAAGGCAACTAGGGAAGTAACTAAGTGTTTGCTGAGGGCAAGGGTACAATTTCCTGAGTTTGAAACAAGGGTAGATCTCTATGTGGCACCCCTAGGATTATATGATGTAATTATTGGAATGAGTTGATTAACAAACCATCAAGCTCGTGTAGATTGCTATAACAAGATTGTTGAATGTTTGGATGATGGGGGGGAAAAGGTCAAAATCCAAGGAAAGTTTAAACCCATTAATATAGAAACCATCTTGGCCATGCAATTAAAGAAGGAAAGGAGAAGAGGAGGCTTAATCTATATGGTTGAAATTGATGAAGGAAAAGAAGAAAATTCACCAACCTTTGAAAATACCCCCTTCTTAAAAGAATTCAAGGATGTTTTTCCAGAAGAATTACCCGGCTTACCCCCTAAGAGGAAGTTTGACTTTTCTATCGAAGTACTACCAGGAGCTAAACCAGTATCAAGGGCACCTTACCGAATCAACACAACTGAATTACAAGAGCTCAAAATGCAATTAGAGGAACTCTTAGCTAAGGGATTAGTAAGGCCAAGTGTATCACCATGGGGAGTACCAGTCTTATTTGTTAAGAAGAAGGATGGAACCTTAAGGCTATGCATCGACTATAGGATGTTGAACAAGGTCACAATAAAGAATAGGTATCCCTTACCTTGTATAGAGGATATTTTTGACCAAATAAAAGGATCAGCAATTTTCTTAAAGATAGACCTCCGGTCAAGGTACCATCAACTCAGAATTAAGGAGGAAGACATTCCAAAAATAGCCTTCAGGACTAGATATGGACATTATGAATTCATAGTAGTTCCTTTTGGTGTAACCAACGCCCCAGATGCATTTATGAACCTAATGAATACTGTACTACATGACTACTTGGATAAATTTGTTTTGGTATTTCTAGATGACATATTGAGTTACTCTAGAAATGAGGAGGAACATTTAGTACACCTACAAATTGTTTTGCAAATGTTGAGAGAACATAAGTTATATGGGAAATTGTCCAAATGTGCCTTCTTTGAGGAAAAGATTCACTACCTTGGGTATATAATATCAAATGAATAGCAGTTGATCTAGATAAAATAAAGGCAATAGTAGAATGGCCAATCACTAAAAATGTTTCAGAAGTAAGAAGCTTTATGGGGCTAGTAGGTTACTAAAGGAGGTTTGTGGAAGGATTTTCTAAGATAGCAAACCCCATCACCTCATTACAAAGGAAGGGTATAAGATTTGTGTGGACAAAACAAAGTGATAAGGCATTCCAAATTTTGAAAGGGAAACTAACTTCAGCACCCATTCTAAAGGTACCAGATCCAAATGAACACTTCACAGTCATAACTAATGCTTCTATTGAAGGGTTAGGAGGAGTACTTGTCCAAGATGAAGGGGTAGTATCTTACTAATCCAGAAAGCTAAAGACTCATGAAGTCAATTATGGACCCCATGAATTAGAGTTGGCAGTGATTGTGCATGCCCTACAAAAATGGAGACACTTCTTGCTAGGGAAGCCCTTTGAATTGAAGTCAGATAACCAAGGACTAAAGTACATCTTTACCCAACCCCACTTAAATGCCAGACAAAGAAGGTGGTTAGAGTTTCTAAATGAATATGATTTTGAAATTGAATATATTAAGGGGAAGGAAAATAGGGTGGCAGATGCCATAAGTAGGAGGAGACACTTGAAGACTATAGCAACATTCAAAACTTCTTTCAAAAGGCAAGTAATGGATGAACAAGGACATGACCTATGGTATGAGCAAGTCAAATTGACTTTTGAATATGATCCAACCAATCCTAAGATCGAAGGGTATACAGTAGATGAAGATGGTTTGCTTAGATACAATAATAGAATCTATATTCCTAATTCAGGAAACTTAAGGGAAGTAGTCTTGTCGGAGGCTCACAATGCCCCTTATTTAGGGCACCCAGGAGTTAACAAACTCTATGCAAATATAAAGAAGTTATACTTTTGGCAAGGGATGAAGAATGACATTATCAAGTATGTGGCTAAATGTTTGGAGTGTCAAAGAGTAAAGGTGGAACATAGACATCCAGCTAGATTGTTGCAATTGCACGATGTACCTCAACACAACTGGCAAGTTTTATTAGCATGGATTTTGTACAAGGGTTAACCATGTCACCTTCTAGGCATGATGCAATAATGGTGGTAATTGAAAAACTCACTAAGGTGGCACACTTTATACCAGGGAATCTGATGGATGATGCACCTACCTTGGCTAGGTGCTTTGTTAAGGAAATATTTAGGTTGCATGGAATACCAAAGAAAATCATATCAGATAGAGATACTAGATTCACTTTAAGGTTTTGGACCACTCTTCAATCAGCTCTAGGAACTCAACTAAATTTTAGCACCGCATACCATCTTGAGACCAACGGTTAGATAGAAAGGACAAATTATATTATGGAAGACCTACCTCACATGTATTGCATGGACTAACTGAGGAAATAGGAAGAGTACCTACCTTTGGTAGAGTTTGCTCACAATAATACATATCAATCATCTTTGGGAATGGAACCTTTCGAAGCATTGTATGTTAGACCATGTCAAACACCTTTGAGCTGGGATAGTCTTGAAGATAGAGTAATTGTTGGACCAAATATGTTGAAGGAGATCGAAAGGAAAACTAAGGAAATTGGGCAAAGATTGAAGGAAGCCTCAGATAGGCAAAAAAGTTATGCAGACAAAAATAGGACACCAAGGGAGTTTGAGGTGGGAGAGAAAGTCTTCCTAAAGGTTAGGCCACACAAGAGTTCCATAATATTTGGGAAAAAGACTAAGCTTGCACCTCGTTATGTTGGACCCTTTAAAATATTGGGCAGGATTAATCTAGTTGCATACCGGTTGGCCTTACCCCCCCAGTTGAGCCGAATCCATGATGTCTTCCATGTATCTCTTCTTAAAAAGTATGTTCCTGATGAGAAACACATTTTGAATTGGGATGCTTTATAGGTCCAAGAAATGGGAGGAATAATGATAGATCCATTCAGAATCTTGGAGAGGCGCTAGTGCCAGTTGCCCAATAGAGAGGTTGATCAGTGCAAAGTGCAATGGGACCAGTATGATGAAAATAATACCACATGGGAAGATACTAAGGAGATGCAGCAGTTGTTTCCTTTTTTGTTTTAATCATGAACTATAGACTTTTTTGGATGCATTCAATAGGTGCATCAGGATGATGCACAAATTAAGGGGGGGCAGATGTCACAACCCTCCTTTATCACTTTTGGATTTAAAATACAAACTCTATTATATTCTTTGTTTAAGCTATTTAAATGATTGAATGAATATTATAAAAGGATAAAATAATAAAACTCACACATGCACATGGAAAATATACATTTTTCTTATTTATTTATTTAATTTTCCACATCCAATTATGGCACATTTTGTAGGAAGAATAAGAAGCTTCTAGAGGATTCTCCACCACCTTGCATGTAACTCCTCCCACTAAGTCTAATCAATTTGCATGAAGTCCAAAATTGGGAAAGAATCTCTTTTTTTAATTCAATTTTCAAGATAGTGGAATGGAGGGAAATTTCTTATAAAATTATATGCAGGTTTCAAAGAAGGGACTTGATTATGTTTTTGAAGGAAATTTTCCCAAGTTTTTCTTTGGTAGTCTCATTTTATTGCAGGATTTTTTTAAGTTGTGGTTGGAAGATCTCTCTCTAGTTGCAAGGAAGGATCAAGGATAGCTAGAGGATTCAACATCAAGCTTCAGCAAACCAGGTTCTCTCTTTATTATGTCATATGAGAAGTTTATATTATAAAAAAAAAAAATAGCTTCTATATCTTCTTTCAAAAGTTTATTAGAGTGTAAGTCTCTTCTTCTATGTAGGAATAATTATTGATAAGTTTCTTCCACTTTAAGAAAGAAAAAGATAGTTCTATTGTTTATTTTATTTTCCTTAAGAAATATGCTCATAATCTTGCCTTTTGTTTTTCCAAGATTTTAGATTTATGCAAAAAAAAATCATATTTCCTTTATTCTTTTAAAATCTCTTTTTCTGAAATAAAACTCTTCCCTGTGTGATTGAATCTTAATCTTTATCTCTAATTCATTTCTCTAGAAATCTGAATCTCGTTCTTAAAATAAATTTCTTTGTGAAAATTAGTTGAAATGAAAGGAATAGTTTTCGCTGTGAATAATCCTCTATGATATTCTCATTTGATTCCTTTATCTAGTTATATCTATTTTCTTTGTAAAAATTAGTTGAAGTGGAGGTTTAGATTCGCTGAGAATAATCCTCTGTGTTGTTTATCATTTGGTTCCATTATTATTTTTGTGTTTGAAAATCCACTTCTCTCTAGATAATAGTTGAAACTAAGGAATAAATCCCTCTGAAGAAAACCCTCCATGTTAATTACTCTTATATATAAATCCTTATTGCTTTCATTTTTGTATGATGGTTAAACTCTACTCTCTTGTTTAAATAAATTAAAACTGGAAATCATATATATAAATATAAAATCATATATATATATATATATAGTAATTATAAATTTTTGTTTAATTAAAACTGAAAACCATATATATAAATATATATATATATATATATATATATATATATATATATATATATATATATATATATATATATATAGTAATTATAAATTTCTTTCATTTAATGTAAAAGTCTTTATTGTTGGGTGTGCGGTACCTAGCACTCTGCACGAGGTATTAGGCCACAGGGGGAGTGGTACCGTTAGGGTACCCTCCACTAGCCTGTGGTCACTACTGCGGCAATGGCCGTAGGGTAGTGGAGGGGTCCATGGGGTCCCCCTCCCACTTGCCCCTTTTTAAATGCCAATTAAATCTTAAAGTATGGCAATGTTGATTGTTAGGAATTTTTTTTTATATGTTAATTAAATTCTTTTTTTTATATATATAATTTTGGTTTATTAAAATTTTGAACTTAGATAAATTTTTATTTAGATTTTACTTTAGAAATTTATAAATTGTTATTAATTGTATCAAATTTTGGTAATTAGATCTTTTTGATCCACTTAGCAATTAATCCCCATTAAATGATTTGAAGCTAAATTTTATTTTGGGATTAGTGGCTTTATAAGCGATATTCTCGCATGTAACTTACACTATCGCTGCCTCATGCAAATTGCTTCACATTGATTACATTTATTGGCATTTCCATCTCCATGCAAGTTTCACGTTTAATTATTATTATGCAAGTTTCCTAATTGTTATTATGCAAAGTTATACTCCAAGGTTTTGAATAATAAATAACATTAATTATGGTTTTTATTCCATTTAATTCATCAAGTAGTTATTTCAATTAATTGAGCTTTGCAATATTTAAATTTTATGCGTTCAATTAGTAATTGTTTTCAGGCATGATGTTTTTGTAGTTAGAAAACTAAATCATGGAAGTTGGAAAACCAAAACCAAGTAGCGTTTGGTATATACAGTGCCTCTGGGTCACACTTACGGGTAATGTCATCATGTTGAACTACTGCACTTAACACCTAATAAAGCTACATCAATGACGTCTATGGTATTGTCCCTATAAATCATCCGGGAGTAATAAGGGACACTTGGAAGTTAAAATCCAAGGGGTGGGTAATCCCCCTTGGATCTATAATCTAATAAGATAATTTTTAAATGATTTTTTATCCATTGAGAGAAACCATAGTAAACCCCCTTTAGGGTTGGTTAAGTAAAATGCTTTTATGAAATTGTTTTTTTATCTTGAAGGGATATTATTGATTGACAATTGGTCAAAGGTGACGCTCATGATAGGTGTTAGGATGTAGTTGTTATGCCATAAACAATATGCCATCTTGAGCCTTTCTTTAAGTGCTACCACCATGGGTAGCAACCGTAGAGAAACTGTCTGGGACATTGACCCTAGAAAGGGTTGCGTACCCACTAATCTGTTTACATCAAACCATAGAGTAGAAAATAGAACTACACACTTTATGCCTTGATCGTGTGCTGAAGTGGGTATGTAGGCAGTCTTGGGATGGAGTTTTCCCTCATACTTAGGCATTCGTGGGTGGGGTCTAGGCTTGGTAAATGAAAGATTGAGTAAGAATCCTATTTTTAAAGATAAGAAAATTAAAATTGAAAAAAGAAAAGTGATTCATTGCATACTCGGAAGGAATCTTGTATGGATACGCTTGACTTCTTGAGGCTTTAAGCCAAATTCCAAGGTAGAATTCAAGCTTGTGTTATGTTATTCAATTACTCCTAAGGACGGTGACCTTGGTGCACTTTTGTTAAAAGAGTGTAGTACTTAGCGAGTGGCTCAGGACCCGAATGGTCCCGATGAGTCTAAGTCTCTGGCCAGAGCACCTCCTATCCTGATTAGATAGATTCCTACCCCGTATGGGTAGATGCCTATCCCATATTGGATAGATGAAATCTTATGTCCCATATGGACAAACGCGTAACCCATATGGTTAGATGCTCATCCTAGATGGATGAATGCCTAATCAAAATGGATGGATGCCCAGAGTATGCAATTGAATAAAACATAATGATTAAATTAAACACACAAAGAAAAAAAAAAAGAATACTCAATTTTGTTGAGATTAATTATGGTGGGTTATTACAAGAAGGACCGAATGGAAGTTCATTTGAAGTGTGTTGGTGAATATTTTTGGAAGATTACAAATAATGTTTACAATGTTTCTCCAAATGGCCTAGTTACTTTTCATGAGATCAAGGAAGTTGGACATAACATAAGGGCTAAGGAAGTGTTTTTGAGTGCTTTGACCAATTTAGAGATGACTAATGTGATGTGACTTTATACTACACATAAGATATCGAAGAAGTTTGAGGTCTTGTATAGAGTAGATGCATGTTAAAGTTGCTAAATTGTATAGTTTGAAGGGAAAATATGAGTCATTAAAGATGGGAGAAGATGATAACATAACTTCTCTTATGGCTAAAGTGAATGAGCTTGCTATGAACATGAGATGTGCTGGTGGAAATCTTGAGGAAGATGAGATTGTTGCTAAGGTATTGAGATCCTTTCCTTCTTATAAAGCTAAAGTCACTATTATTGATGAGATCCGAAGTGTGACTACTATGACAAGAGATATGTTGGTTGGCAACTTGGCTAGATTTGAGTTGAGCGAGCTTCAAGAATCACATGGTAAATTTGAGAATGCATTCAAAGCCTCTATATTCAAGAAGCAACTGTATGATCTAAGAGAGAGTTCATCTAGGATTTCAAGATATGAAAGAGTGATGAGAGATATAGAAGAACAAGAGAAAGAGTTGGATGATCTTGAAGCACTTATTGCTCAGAGATTTCCTAAGGGATTCGATAAGTATGATGTAAAGTTACGTTTGAAACATTTCTCTTATAATAAGATAGGACATTTTTCTTCTAGGTGTCTTGAAAGAATGTCTAGGTATGATAAGAATGAAAGACATGATAGATATGATGAACATGATAGATATGAGAAGCATGATATGCATGATAAGCCCTACAAGGCTTATTAAAAGTACAAAAATTTAAAGACATATTAGTATGTTGTGGATGAAGGTGTGATAGATGAAGAATTAGACAATGGGAAGTTAGGAGATGAGTTTGTGTTTATTGCTTTCAAAGAAGATGATCTAGTACCAGTGAATCCTACAAGTTGCATTGTTGAGGAGAAAGCATTGGCTGCAAAGATTGAAGAGAAAAATGAATGGGTAATAGACAATAGTTTTTCACATCATATGGTAGGTGATAAAAGTAAATTTGTTAGTATGGAAAGGTATTATGATGGTATGGTAAGATTTGGATATGATAAAGGTTGTGCACTTTGTGGAAAAGGTTATATATCTTTTGATGGTAAGAATAACACCGATGATGTCTTATATGTTTAAGGATTAAAGCATAATCTTCCAAGTGTTGAACATATGGTTGAGAAGGGATATGATTTACAATTCAAGAATGGTAAATGCAAGATTCTAAATGCCTTTGGTGTAGAGATTGCAACTAGGACTAAACTAAAGGCAATATCTTTACTTGAATGCTAGTGAGAAAATTTATTTCATTGCTTATATAGACGAATGGTGGTTGTCACATAGGAGGATGTGTCATGTTAACTTTGACTATATGATAAGGATAAGTTCTACTCAAGTTGTTAGAGGCATGCCTAAGATTATGAAGCCCTCAAAGAAAACAAGAACATCATTTAATAGAAAATTTTATAGATCTAATGAACTTTTAGATATTATGCATACTGACTTGTGTGATCCTACTAGAGTGAGAAGTATGTAGGGTGATAGGTATTTCATGTTGATAATTGATGATTATTCTAGAATGATGTAGGTGACTTTTATAAGGGAGAAATAAAAAGAATGTTAGGAACCGGAAGGACAACTAAGAGGGGGAAGGTGAATCAGTTGTCAATGAATTTCAACTCAATTATAAATTAATTGAACTTAATACTTAATACCAGTTAAACCGATTAACAGTGTATATTAATACCGGTGAAACTTAATGCATGAAACAGAAAGAGAAACAACATCCACAACACATAACACAAAGATTTTTTACATGGAAACCCTATAAGGGGAAAAACCATGATGGGAAACCTTACCCACAATTAGATGATACTACTACAGATAGTATGTGTATACAAATGGGGTCTGCACATGTAGAAAGGCCAACCACCTAGAGCACAGTACTCAATAATGGGAGTCATATTGACTATAGTAGGATGGTTAAATCCTAGAATAATGTACTACTTCAAAGTGAATATGTAATGTTGGATTCAGTATCAGTTTAAGCTCTAATAAACACCTTTAAACCTTCCTTTAACCTTCAAATGATGTCTTATTGATTCTCTATATGATCTGATCATATGATCTTCAATATTCACAAATACCAAGTTATAGTACCATACCATGACCTTACATTCTCATCTCACAAATGAGATCTTACATTTATACAAAACCTAAGACCAAATACTAAGGTCGGCTCACTAAGAATATTACATTCAAATCAATGACAAAATAAGTCTTGATGTGATACAGATGTTGGCCTCAATACAATAACCAATAATAAATCATCTCCATAATGTGTCATGCTAATCTGGAATAGATAACGTATACCGGTCCATAACCTAAACCTATTTGCTGGTAACAACAAATATGCCAACTCAATTAGACCAAAACACCAAAACACCAAAACCAAGTATCCAAACCATGTCTTTGACGTAATCAAGTGATCTCTAGATGATAACAAGTCATCATGAGTACCGATGAACCATATAACGTGTCGACGAGCATATACTAGTGACTGTGCATAAGTCACTAACCTTGTTGGTGAACATAATGTGTCGGTTCAACAGTAAACCAATATAACCATTGTTTCAAATCAACAATGTAGATCTTCAAAAGGATAAGTGTTGACATTAATGACAAAAAAAATGCAACACATCCATAATACCAACAATCTCCCCCTTTGGCATTGATGTCAACACTAGATGGAAAAACATCTAAGTGCCAAAGAAAAAATGCCAAAAACCAATAAAACAACAATCTCCCAAAATAGATCAATACAAGAAATCAAAACCAAAATACAAAGAGTATATATCTCTCCCCAAATGAATAATCTCTCCCCAAATGAATAATGGTTTTCCATAGATATCTCTCCCCCTTTTACATAAAATGCTAAAGTAGTTTAAAAAGAAATATCAGAATATACAACCAACTACTCCCCCTGAGAAGTAGCTCTCCTCGATCAAAGCTAGAAGAAGATCTCTATTAGTGTATGTTGGTTTGATGTCAATATTCAATCATCTAAGTCTTTGCCCGTGAGGATATTACCCCAATCTTCTCTCTAAGATATTCAAAGGTTTCCTTAGGCAAAGGATTTGTAAAGATGTCCGCAATCTGATCTTTAGTATTCACATAAACCAATTTTACTTCTTTTGCTTCAACATTCTCTTTCAAAAAATTATACTTGATAGAAACATGCTTTGTCTTAAAGTGAAATACTAGATTCTTTGATATATCAATTGTTGTTGAATTATCACAATAAATTATTATCAATTCTTTGTATTTTACCTTTATGACCTTCAACATTTACTTAATCCATAATACCTAAGTACAATTAGTTGTTGTTGCAACATATTCTGATTCTGTTGTTGATAATGATGTATAACTCTATTTCTTGCTTATCCATGAAATCAATCTGCTACCAAGAAAGAATGCACTGTCAGTGGTACTCTTTCTATCATCTACATCTCCTGCCCAATTTGCATCGATGTATGCACATATATCACAATTTTCATCTTTAGGATACCATAAACCAAGATTTGCTGTGCATTGTAGATACCAAAAAATCCTTTTTACTGCTGATTCATGATTTTCTTTAGGATTACTCTGAAACCTTGAAACAATACATACTACATTCATTATATCAAGTCCGGTTTGTGTTAAATATAGTAAACCTCCAATCATAAATTTGTATCTTGTCAGATTAACAGAAGCTGAATCATCCTTCAATGTCAATTTATCAGCTGTATTTATAGGAGTACTTATCGATTTAGAGTTTTCCATACCAAATTTCTTTAGTAGTTCCTTCAAGTATTTTGTTTGACATATGAATATAACTTTATCAGTTTGTGAAATCTGCAATCCTAAATTATTTTTATCTCACCAATCATAGACATTTCAAATTCTTCCTACATCTTGTTAGCAAAGTCCTTACACAATCCATCTTCTCCTCCAAAAATGATATCATAAACAAAAACTTCAATAACCAAGATGTCATCATTATTCACTTTGTAATATAAGTTTTTGTTAGCATTACCTTTAGTGTAATGAAGCTTCAAAAGATATTTGTCCAATCTAGCATACCAAGCTCTAGGAGCTTGCTTCAATCCATACAAAGCTTTCCTTAATCTGCAAACCATATCTTTATTATCTGCCAATTAAAATCCATCAAGATGTTCAATGTAAACTTCCTCTTCGAGATCACCATTTAGAAATAAACATTTTACATCCATCTAATATACTTTATAGTTCTTATGAGCTGCAAAGGCAAGAAATAATCTAACTACCTCAATTATAGCTACTGATGCAAAGGTTTCATTATAATCAATTCCCTCCTTCTGTGAATATCCTTTACAAACTAATCTTGCTTTGTTCCTGATTACCTTACCATCTTCATTAAGTTTATTTCTAAATACCCATTTAGTTCCAATTACATTTTTGTCTTTAGGCCGGGGAACTAATGTCCATGTATTGTTCTTTTCAATTTCTTCTAATTCATCTTCCTTTGATTTTATCAAATGTTCATCTTGACATGATTCAATAACAAATGCTGGTTCAACTTGAGAAATTAAGCATACCTCTTCATTTTCCAGTCTTCCTCTTGTCATAACACATTGATACTTATTCCAATTATCTAATTTTTTGAGTGATTTAGTCTTACATACCTGGGTTTATTCACATGCTCTTGTTCTTCAGTCACTGTGGAATTCTCTGATGATGCCAGTGTGACTAGATCCACATTCTTTACTAGTGTAATCTATATTGGTTTATTTATGATCTTCTCAACTGTCGATTCAGAATCTACAAACCTTGAATTTCCTCTAAAGTGTTCATCTATCTTCACATTAGTACTTTCAATGATCTTCTGCGATCTTTTATTAAAATATCTATATGCCTTGCTCTTAGATGAATAACCAAGCAATATTCCTTCATCACTTCTAGGATCAAATTTACCAACATACTCATCTCTCCTAATATAGAATTTTTTTCAAAATATTCTGAAGTATTTAAGAGTAGGATTATTACCAAACCATAGTTCATAAGGGGTCTTAAAGGTTTCACCTTTGATGGGAACTTTGTTGAAAGTGTAAACCACTATATTTACTGCTTCTCTCAAGTACACGTGAGGTAGATTTTCTTCCAATATCATGCTTCTAGAATAATTTTGTTCTTCCTTTCCATAATTACATTCTGCTGAGGTGTCCAGGGTGTTGAGAGTTGACTTTTGATTCCATTCATTTCACAAAATGTGTTAAATCCCTTATATGTAAATTCTCCTCCTTGATCAGATCTCAAACATTTAATTTTCTTATCGGTTTCATTCTCTACCATTGCCTTGAATAACTTGAATTTTCCAAAAGCTTTTGATTTCTCCTTGAGAAAAGTAACCCAACACATTCTAGAATAATCATCAATAATTAGCATAAAATATCTATCTCCCTGTAGACTTCTTGTTCTTGCCGGACCACACAAGTCAATATGAATTAAATCAAGAACATTATTGGATTTCTCATAAATACTCTTAAAAGTTGTTCTAACTTGCTTTTTTATTTGACATTCCTTACATACCGGACTATGAGGTTTCAAAATCTTAGGTAAATCCCTTACTACCTTAGTTGAACTGATATTTACAATGCAATCAAAATTTACATGACAGAGTCTCTTATGCCATTACCAACTTTCATCAATATGTGCAATCAAACATTTCTTATCATTGTTATTCAAATGAAAGATATGACCTTTAGTCTGATTACTGCTTGCAATCTCCAATCCAGTTTTGTTTCTGATTTTGCATTTTCCATTCTTGAATTGTAATTGAAATCCTTTTTCAACTAATTGACCAACACTCAAAATATTATGCTTCAAACCTTCAACATAATAAACATTGTCAGTATTGTGCTTACCATCTAAAGATATAGTGCCTTTTCCTTTGATTAAACAAGCTTTATCATCGCCAAATATTACTAGACCTCCATTACATTCCTAAAAAGATAATAATTTACTTGTATCACTAGTCATATGATGTGAACATACACTATCAATAATCCATTCATCCTTTTCCTCAATTTTAGCTTCCAAGGCCTTCTCTACTAGTGGGATAGTAGGTTTCGGTTAATCTTGTTATTGAAACAAATGCCCATCCATTGTCTATTGGTTCTTCATTAGAATCATCTGTAACTCCTTCATCAACATAGTAACATGATTTATCTCTGTTCTTCTTAAATCTATATCTCTGATATTCAAGGTTAGGCTTATATGTTCTTTTAGCTTCCTCTCTCAATCTTGCATGTCTATCAGGACATCTAGATGCTATGTGACCAACTCTATTGCAATTAAAACATTTGAATGGTGCTTTACCTTCATACTCACTTCCAACTAGACCTTTAGGCATCATTCTTGCAAATAGTGCTTTCTAGTTAGATTTATCAGATGATGATGATGATGCTACAGATGATGATGCTCTGAAGGCTAAATCAGTCTTAACTGTAGCAACATGACCAAATTCCTCAAGCTCAAATGTTGAAAGTTTTCCAATTAAGGTATCTCTAGATACTGATGTATTAGGCATTGTTCTCAACTCATTAATAGTAGTTACTTTCATTTTGTAAGTTGGTGGCAAAGCTCTTAAAACTTTAGAAACAATTTCATCATCACTTAAGGATCCTCCACAACAATGTATTCCCAAAATAATTTCATTAACTCTTTCCATAAAAGTAGAAATTCTTTCATCTTCTTCCATTTTCAAATTTTCATACCTGACCCGGTAACATTCCAATTTTCCAATTTTGACAATGGTATCTCCTTCATTCAATGTTTCCAATTTATCCCAAATAGCTTTAGCAGTAGATTGGACTAATAATCCAATGATTTATTGATCTGATAATGCCCTCATAAATTCTTCTCTTGCTTTTCAATCATTCTCCAAGTCCTTAGCCAATGTCAGTGGATTAGGTTGATTCAGAGTAGGACCAACATAGCCATTCTTAGTAACTTCCCATATATCTCTTCCAATGTAATTTAGATGTGTCTCCATGCTGATCTTTCATATACCATAATTAGTTCCATCAAGTTTAGGACTATCCTTCTTCAAAATGTTTGTTGCCATATGATCTCCTCAAGTTGTTAGACTTCTGCAAAAATAGGACTTAGCTCTGATACCAATTGTTAGGAACCGAAAGGACAACTAAGAGGGGGGGGGGTGAATTAGTTGTCAATGAATTTCAACCCAATTATAAATTAATTCAACTTAATACTTAATACTAGAAAACCAATCTTAATGTTAGTTAAACAGATTAGCAATGTATATTAATACTGGTGAAACTTAATGCATGAAACAGAAAGAGAAACACCATCCACAAAACAAAACACAAAGATTTTTGATGTGGAAACCCTGTAAGGGGAAACATCATGGTGGGAAACCTTACCCACAATAAGATGATACTACTACAGACAGTATGTGTATACAAATGGGGTCTACACATGCAAAAAGGCCAACCACCTAGAGCACACTGCTCAATAATGGGAGTTGCACTGACTACAGTAGGATGGTTAAATCCTAGAATAATGTGCTGCTTCAAAGTGCATCTACAATGTTGGATTCAATACTAGTTTAAACTTTGATAAACACCTTTCAACCTTCCTTTAACCTTCAAATGATGTCTTCTTGATTCACTCTATGATCTGCTGATATGATCGTCAATATTCGCACATAACAAGTTACAATACCATACCATGACCATACATTCTTATCTCACAAATGAGACCTTACATTTATACAAAACCTAAGACCAAATACTAAGGTTGACTCACTAAGAATATTACATTCAAATCAATTAAAAGATAAGTCTTGATGTGATACAAGATGTCGACCTCAATACAATAACTAATAATAAATTATCTCCATAACATGTCATGTTGATCTAGAATAGATAATGTATGCCAGTCCATAACCTAGACTTATCTACCGATAAAAAAAAATATCTCAACTTGATTAGACCAATAGCCAAAACACCAAAACCAAGTATCCAAACCATGTCTTTGACATAATCAAGTGATCTCGAGATGATAACAAGTCATCATCAGTACCGGTGAACCATATAACCTGCTGGTGAGAATATACTGGTGACTGTGTATAAGTCATCGACCTTGCCGGTGAACACAATGTGCTAGTTCAATAGTAAACCAATATAACCATAGTGTCAAATCAACAATGTAGATCTCCAAAAGGATATGTGTTGACATCAATGAGAAAACCAATGCAACACATCCATAATACCAACAAACCATTGGAGAAATTCAAGATATTGAAACCAAAGGTGGAGACTAAGACAAGGTTGAAGTTGAAGTATATAATATTTGATAGAGGAGGAGAATTCATGTCCAGTGAGTTTGATACATTTTTTGAGAGGAATAGAATTATAAGCCAGTTATCTACTCCTAGAACCCCTCAATAGAATGAGGAATGGAATTAGAAGCCAGTTATCTAATCCTAGAACCCCTCAGCAGAATGGGAAAGGAAGAACAAAATAATCTTGGATGTTGCTAGAATGATGTTTATTGAAGGAAATGTTTCACAAACATTTTGGAAGAAAGTTGTTAGCACTGTTGTTTACACATTCAACCAAGTGCATATAAAAATGGATTTTGGTAAGACTCCTTATGAGCAATGTTTTGGTCATGTTCCTATAGTTATATATTTTAAATTTTTAAGAAAAAATTCAATATAAAAAGAGATGAGGATATAAGAAAGTTTTATTGGAGATGTGATGAAGTAATATTCCTAGGATATTCTACTAAGAGCTAGGCCTACCGGTGTTACAATAAGAGGTTGAAGAAGATAGCAGAAAGTGAAAATGCAAAAGTTGATGAATGTTTTGGTAAGAAGATTAGAGATGCAAATATGAGATTGGTGAACAAGATATTGTCTCTAAGCTTGTATAGACTGATATCCTAAAGTAGATCAATCTACTAGAGACAGTTAATAAGATATTTCTATTGTTAGTGAAGGAATTCAAGAGTTTGAGAATTAGAATAATCTGAAGACTCTGATGTATGTAAAATTGAATCATTTTGAGAATCAGATTATTGGTAATAAGAACAAGGGTGTGATGACTAGGAGAATACTTTTTGCTAAAGAGATATGTCTGATTTCTAAGATTGAGCATAAATATTTTTCTAAATCATTTAAAGATGAGAATTGTATAAAATATATGGAGGAGGATTTAAATCAGATTGAAAAGAATAACACTTGGAAGCTTTTTTCAAGACCTAAAGAAAAAAATGTGATTGGCACTAAATGGGTTTTCTATAACAAACTGAATTAAGTTAGTGAAGTGGTAAGAAACAAAGTAAGGTTGGTATGTGTTGTTCACAAAAAATGGTTAACCCAATTTCACCTGCAATTGATCTATGAAATAGCCAATTCAAACAATGAAGAACTTAAGGACTTGGACAACATGACAAGAATCTAAATCCTTCTACTCTATAGGCTCTACAAAACCTAGGTGGGTGTACCTTTTATGCATAGAATTAGACCCATTACAGACATATGACAGCATCAACAGAAAGCAGATGAATCTCAAAAGGCTCAACAACAAGGAGGTTACTGCAAATGGGCTAGATCTACATTGACATCTGAACTAAATTGGAGCATGAGATAGGTGGAACCAACTATAACTGCAAACATAAAAGTAAATGGATATTTGATTTTTTAAATCTCTGAGAATCCCTAGAATCTGCAAGACTAGTGCCTTATCCAAGGGCATGGAGTCATACATCAAACTGTAAATGAAAACCTCTACTACAATTCCATCTTGATCATTGAATATTCCTACATTAATGCCTTACATAAATGCATTACTCATCTCATTCACGGAAATATCAGATCCAAAATGTGAACCCCATTTTATTAATGTTTTCTTACAAAGTTTAAATTCTTCCTTCAAAAATACCTACAAATAAGCATTACACTCACAGACATAGCTGCTATTGACAAACTTGATCCTCCTTCAGAATTTGATTTGAATAAAATGAAAACACATCTCAGAGACAATTTTGTGATGAATTTATGCATGCCTTACATACGTAGAAACCTGCAACTAGAAATACCTACAACAAGAATTATACTCCATTATTTAAAAGAAGACATTACACTATACAAACTTGGAAGAAAAACTTAGAATTGGAAACTAGGATTATGGAGCCCTCTCACAAAAATTCTAGAACCCTTACTTACAAATGAGAAGAACTGAGAATATAAAGAAGAGGGAAAAAGATGAAATCTGCATCACAAATTGCCAAGTGTCCTCTTTCCCTAACTGAAACAATTCTTTGCATCATTCCCCATGGAAACTACTCTCAAAAAATTTGAGATGTGTTGAAACTAATTGCAAAAATGAACTTCTCGATCCAAGAGCTTTCCAATGACATATAATATGTCTATATTTGGGTAAAAAATAACCCGTTAGTGAAATAATCTCTCATGTAGATTAGTCATTTAAAATTTTGCATTTTTACTATAGTTTTGAAACTATATATTTAAATTTGATTTTTCCATTTTTCTACAAATAGGGCCCTACCATGTGTCATTCTATGATTTGCTCGCATATCCACCTGTTTGCCACCTCATCCACCACTTCTGCACCGTCGGGCCCACCTCTGGACCTTGGCTCTTCTTTGTTGTTGATCTATAATGGGTAACCAATGAGCATCTTCCCTTTGTGGTCCAATGACCACCGTTGGATCAACTCCAACCTACTCGACCTTTAATCTTCTTTTTGTTGCAAAATTTGGGTGCCTTGAGATGCATGCATGTGCATGGGGTCCACTGGGTGCTGAACCTCCACTTGCCAAAAGCCTTCAAGCTCTTGACACTATAGATACATATGTTCTGGTATTTAAATATTTAGACAAATCCCTTCACTATCAATGTGGGATAAATGTCTTATGCCTGGCATTTGCATTTGCTTGAAAATTTATAAAGCCTTTTCAGTAGCCACATGACCCCTGCTATTTGCATTTTGCTTGGAAGTTTAATGGCCGCACAATCCTTGCCTGTTTGCATTTTCTAAAAGTTTCTTTGGCTTTTTACCCTTGCCATGCACCATGCAAGGATTTGGCTGCATTCCAATTGCATTTTGCTTAAGTTTTTAGTGCCTTTTCTACACTAGCGTGCGTGGAGGATGCTGGCAATACACCTTCCCATCGCATTTTCACGAAGATTTCTTAAGTTTATCTACCATTTTGCACCTTTTATCTACCACGCAGAGGGAAGGTTGGCTTTGAGCCTGCCCATATGCATTTTATTGAAGGCTTCAAATGCCTTAGTCACGCATGGAGGAGCTGATAAAGGGTTATGGAATTTGGTTTACACTTGCCAATGGAATTTACTGAGAGTTTTAATGTCTCCTATACCAAATGCCTTAGTCATGCATGGAGGAGCTAGAGAGGCACGCAAGACTAGGCTTTCAACCTTTCATTTCATTTTCATGAAGGTTCCATAATGCCTTTTAAATTTCCACACCATCTGCACTTCAAAGCCCATGCGCAGCAAGGGAGATGTTAACTCTAGGCTTGTCAATTGTAGTTGCTTGAAAGGTTTCTTTGGTCTTAGTTTGCCATGCCAAAATTCACGTAGGAAGGATGTTGGCAAGGGTCGTGGAGAAATATTTACACCTTCCAATTGAATTTGCTTCATATTCTCACTTGCATCACTGAGGAGAGACTCCAATCTGAAAGTAAGTGGTTCTGCAATGCAAGTGCATTTTTTGAAACACTTCCATCACCCATGCCACACTCCACTTCATGCACAACAGGGGAGGACTAGCAAAGGTTGTTGGAGAGGAGACTCTACACTAGTTAATATGAATTTGATTGAATAAATCTAAAATCTTCTCCATATTGCGTAGGGAGGATGATGGATCAAGTCTACTGCAGTTTTCCATTCACCTCATAGAAATGTTGCTCGAATAGAATGTGTAGGTACTAAACCAATTCTAAATCGCTGCAATCCAAAATAATTGATGAAGCCATTCTTTCCTAATCCTTTTGCTTCCTCCTTAATACTTAAATCATATAAACATATGATTTAAAATAACAATTTAAACCTTTGATTCAAAAGACACATGAAGTTACAAGTCAGGTCAGGCCCCAAAGTGGGTCGAGCTAAAAAAAATTTCATTTTCATTCCAATGACCCTTAAAAAACTTCCAGGCATCTTGAACATGCCTCTGGAGTTGATTTTCTCCATTATCCGATCATTAAACTGAGTTTTGCAACTCACTGGCAACTGTGCCCAAAACACATAAATAACCCTCAAAAAGCATTTCAAAAACTAATCAAAACACCTTTTTGTACCTCGTCCACTGGAAGACATACTGACTGATATGTTGGCATTCACTCTACCAAACCATTCCTCATCAAGAATCCTAGGTGATGAGATATTAATGCACAAAGTTGATTAAATGGATCTGTCAGTAAATGAACATGATAAAATCAATGTGCAGGAACCACAAAATGCCCTTACTAAAAATATTAAATGATCTCCATAGATCCCCAAATATGGGGCATAGATACCTTGAAGTATAGGGAAGACCATGGAATGCTCAGTTCAACCACGAAGCTGATAGGGTGCAAATGGTGAGCTCATGAGAATAGCCACTTTAACAGATGTAACAACAAAAGTGTAGAAAACTAAATAAAATGGTTCAAGAAACCATCTTGGAAAATTGATCAAACGGATTGGTGGGAGCTTCAAACTAGAAACATAGCTTGTATTTCATACTAGCAGTACCTTGGAATAAATATTATGATATGAAATTCATCTGGGTTTCTTTTACATATATGCAAAGTGGTGCTTTGAGTAGCTGTTAAAATAGGGATTTATACAAGCAACACAAATTGTAAATGGATTGAGCTTGCCAAACTGAGCAAATGGATTCATAGGGAGTTAAAATTTGGCATGTGGACTCACTATATTCCTACAATTCAATTCACTTTGAATTTTGACATGACAATCAACTAGTCATAAAATGCAAGGCTTCAAAGTAGGCCACTTGATAAAATATCCATTTGCACCTATGAACAACTTTCAGTCCACCCCTTGAAATGGGTACTTGATAAACTGATCTAAACTGAAATATGATAATTTTAGAACACTGTATAGGCCAAATGAAAGGTGTAGGATGCATTTCCCAAGTGTTTTCTCTTGACAATCAAATGGCTCCATTTTACATGCCCCAAAATAGGCCTATCGGGTTGATTCATTAGGTGGTCATTTGAAAGTGTAGCTGCAAAATTTTGAAATGGGCCTTCTCAATTTCCTCAAAATTTATGAGTCCCAATAGTATGTAAGGGATTCTCTTAGATGAAAGGTATTTATTATGAAGAAAACTCTAATCTTGTAGCTAGAATTGAAGTTGTTAGATTATTGCTTTCATATCCTAGTTATAAGAATTTAAAAGTTTATCAGATGGATGTCAAGTCAGCCTTTTTGAATGGTGATCTTGAGGAGGAAGTCTACATTGAGAAACCAGACATATTTTATTTATTATATGAAGAAGACATGGTATGTAGATTGAAGAAAGAACTATATGGACTGAAGCAAGCCCCTAGATCCTAGTATGGAAGATTAGATAAGTATTTGATGAACTTGGGATTTTGAAAAGGTATTGTTGATAGTAACTTATGCATTAAGGTTGAGAATGATAACATCTTGATTGTTGAAGTATTTGTAGATGACATTATTCTTGGAGGAGATGATGATTTGAGTATGAAGTTAATTGATGATATGCAAAAGGAATTTGAGATGTCTATGATAGGTGAGATGAAATTATTCTTAGGATTGTAGATTAGATAGACCGATAAAGGTATTTTCATTTCTAAATCTAATTATGTGAAAGAATTGTTAAACAAATTTGGTTTAAATGATTCTAAACCGGTTAGAACTCCTATGGTGACTAGATGCAAGTTGTCTAAGAATGACGAATCTAAGAAATTGAGTCAAAACTTGTATAGATCCACGGTTGGTGGACTGTTGTACTTGCCTCAGACTAGTCCAGATATTATGCATGATGTGTGTCTTTGTGCCAGATTTCAAGCTGATCCTAAACAGATTCATGTTGTTGTTAAAAGAATTTTCAGATACTGGAAGGGAATAGTTGATTATGGATTGTGGTATCTAAAGAATAACAATTTTATGCTTTGTGCCTATACTAATATATATTGAGTAGGTGATGTAGATGACTAGAAGTGTACTACCAGTGGAGCTTTCTTTTTGGGAAAGAGGTTGGTATCATGGGCAAGAAAGAAACAAGATGCTATAGCTCTATCTATTGTTGAAGCTAAATACATTGTTGCTACTACAAATTGTACTTAGGTAGTCTGGATGGAAAAGATGCCGAAATACATTAGAGTTATGTATGATGAGCATACTATTATTTACTATGACAATTCAAATGCTATTAATATTTCCAAAAATCTAGTACTACATTCTAAAACTAAGTATATATCAATTAAGTATCATTTCTTGAGGGAGAAAGTTAGTGACAAAGAAGTAAAACTCGAGTATGTATCTACAAAAGATCAGATTGCAGATATTTTCAATAAGCCTTTTCCTATAGATATATGTGTATATTTGAGATACAAATTAGGGGTCTTTTCCCCTCTTTATGAGAACTAGGTGCATTGATATTGATCAATCTAGTGGACTTTACAATCTTGTCTCTTTATTTGGGTTGATGAGTTAATGCTACTACTCAGCTGGAGTAGTTAGTGAGTTGTTTGAGAGCTATGAATTTATTCTAAGGGGGAGAGATAGTTCTTCCTAGTTGGGACAAAATCTTAACCATTTTATATCTTGGAAATTGGTGTCAAAGGGGGAGAGAAGCATGTGAAAAATTGTATTAACTTTGGATCTTTGTGTGCATGATCTTAGGGGGAGTTTGTTGGATTTTGCTGATATTGATCTATTCATTTACAATGATCATTTTTCACATTTATATATTTCCATGAATACCAAAGGGGGAGATTATTGGGCATTGCTTCTACTAGGATATGTTGTTGTCATTGATGTCAACATATTCTTATACTTTGGTATTGTAGAGAATTGTTTCATTAATCTAGAAGATTGCTTGATCATATCATTTGATCTAGTTTGAGGTTTTCATCTTACTGTTTAGTGACTGGCAGAGTTTGGTTTTTGATCTAGTGAACTTTGGTATGATCATATCTTGTGCTGTGGATTTGGAATAATGGTTTGGATATTCCTATTTATCTTCATTTCAAGTGGTTCATGATTTGGTGCTCCAGGAGTTATCTTTCTTATCTGAGTTGTTGTTGTTGAGTGTTCTCGAACATTAGCATGTTGATCGATGAAAATTTGTATAAGTTGTGTTGGTGTAGCTCTTACAGATGGTTCTAATGTTCTTGTTGATGTTTCCTAATCATATCATATTTGTGTTAGTGATTCAAATTGATTATTCTACAAGTTGTTGATGATCTTCATGGTTCAGTTATATTCTTCATGTTATGTGGTATTTTGGTGGTGTAACATGTTGTGGTTGTTTGTGGTGAGATTTTTGGTGGTTCGTGTTTGAGAAGTTAATTTAGGTCCATGTTATGATGTATATGACATTATATTGGTGAGGTGATTTATTTATGTATGTGTGATGCAATTTTATAGTTAGGTATTAAGCGTTTGGTCAACCTTGTAGTTAGGGTTGATGATCTATATAAATGAGTGTAATGTTCATGTATTTTGGGTCATAGGTGTTGAGTCTGCATTATCAGAGAGTACTGTATGTACAAACAAATGAATTTGTCTTTCGGTGTGGTGTAGTGAGTATAAATTGGTAAAGGGAAGATATTTGAGCTTAACTAGAACTGTCATCAAGAGTTAGCAAATGTTATTTTGCAGTTCATTCTTTTCAGATGGTAGTCCAAATCTTTTGTAAGGTAGTGAACCTTCCTTGAGGATTAGATACTTATGGGTCATTGTAATTTGAGTAGTGAGTTCTAGGAAGTGTTCCTGAATGCATTTGCATTCTCCATTATAAAATTTACACATACTACTATAGAGTATCATCTTATTGTGGGTAGCTGCCCATTGTGGTTTTTCCCTTAACTAGGTTTTCCATGTCAAAAATATTGGTGTTATGTGTGTTGTTGTTATTGCTAGTATCTTTCTTTCTACTATAGTTGATAGATCTAAGATTATGCTTAATTGATCTAATCTGATGAAAAATAATTCACCTCCTCCTAGTTTTCCTTCTTATTATTTCCAATATGATGTAACTGGTCCTACAAGAATTTTTTTATTTTTGGATGTTGTCAGTTAATTTATTGTGAAAAATGATGTTGTGGATATCTCGGATTGAACTTTATATGTTTTGTTTTCATTCTTCTATTGTGTTGCTTGTTCTGCATGATTCAAACTATTCTCTTTTAGGGCCCTTTGGACCATGGTTGAATTAGATGGTATGAAATCTCATTATGAGTCTTGAGGTATTCTTTCTGGTGAACAGATCATCGATTTGAGGCAGGATAAAAGTGTGTTCAATAAATCACCGATGGAGAGGCAATTAAAACCTTATAGTCAGATCATTAAGTTGAGGAAGTTACACTAGAACAAGGGGAGGAGATATCATCAAGAAGGGTAGAGCAGATGATGGAGGATTTCAACAATGAGATGAGAATTCAGATTTGAAACACGTTGGATGGTTTGTAGAGGAATCCAAAATTAGTGGATGAATATGAAGATGTTGGATATTGGCTAATATATTATCATTGATGTCAACATATGTGGATTTTATTGATGAGGAGATTGTTTGAAATTTTTGTTAACATATACTTCTATCTATTCCAGTATTGCAGTTTGATTGGATGAGTTGGTTTAGCCTATGTTGTAGTTGAGATGATTAGCTTTGAAGGGTTTCTCGTATCTTGTTTGTATATGGTTCATTCTCATTTGCAAAGGTTTGCATGATGTTATGATTGAGTTATGAGATCTAATATTGGGGATGTTAATCAGTTGTTCATTTTATTTGGTATTTTGGTTTATACTCTATATTGATCCAAAAATTGTTATATCTTTAGTTGCATATGTGTGGGCTGTACTCTGGATGTTGATGTGTGTCCTCAGTTTGACTAGTCCATGATTTGGAAATCCACAAGCAAATCTTTCATGTTGACAGTAAATTATGTTGACATTCTTGAGCTTCAGTAGAGAGATGATGATGATTCTAGTAATCCGAGTTGTTGTGGGTGTTGTGATATAATTCACATTACTTTTGAATGTCTTAAATCATGTTCTATGCATATTGGTGGTTCATATTGATTATTGTGTGCGTTATTGAAGATTTTCCTTATCTGGTGATGTTCTTCATTCTATGTAACATTCTTGGTGGTTGTAGCATGTTGCGGATGATTAAGGTGTAACTTTTGGAGGTTTTGCATGTTTGTGGTATTGATTTGGGTCTAGACTATGTCTTAGCCAATAATGTTCTGGTATGCATGTATTGTTATAGCATTTGAGGATATTATTTTATAACTTGTATTGAGGGTTTAGCCAAGCTTAAAATTGAGATTGAGGGTTTGTATAAATAAATGTAATAATCATGCAAGATGTATGTCTTAATTGTATTTGTGATTGTCTGATCAAGTTGTATGTGCAAACAAATGATTTGATCTTTCAAAAGTGTGAAATAGAAGATAAGTGTTGTAGAGAAAACTATATGCTTAACGAGAACTGTACTTCAGCATATGAAGATGCTGTTTTTCATAGTTCATGTGATCCAGATTATAGTTTGAATGTTTTTTGTAATTTAGTGAGACTTCCTATAAGGAAATGAGCCTTCCCTTGAGGTTGTAGGCTTCCTTGGTTTCTTATTTTGAGTAGTGAGATCTAGGTAGTTTGCATGAATGCATGTGCATTCCCCATTGTTGTATTCACATTTAATCTCAACAGGGTATTATCTCATTGTGGGTAGGTTCCCACCATGATTTTTCCCTTAACCAAATTTTCCATGTCAAAAAGATTGGTGTTATGTGTGTTATTGATTTGGTGTTGTTTCATGCTTCAACTACTAATTATCAGATATGTTTGTGATATAAATGTAAAGTGGAAAATTGAACCCTTGTGACTCCCCACCTAGGAGAGAGAAAGGAAGTCACTAAGATGATTTTCACTTGGAGGAAATTTATATTCAAAAGAGGGGCTTGAATCCAATAGATCCAAATCCTAATATGTGAATTCCAAGTGGATTGTAAGGGGTGAAGTGTCACTTGCCCTCTTTTGTAAATGGGAAAGATGACTTATTCACTATGTGGAAAAGGAAGATAAAATGAGTGAAATAAGGAGCTACTGGTTTGGGATCACACTGTAACTTTGGATCTAAGATATTCAGAATGATATGGATTTGCCCTACAAATGTAGAGAAAATTCGTCAGGACCATGTTGAAAGTGCACATGGTTCTTCAAAAAATCTGTGAAATGAAAAGGTTTATTTTGCCTTTGTAGATGGAGTCTATATTTAAAAATACAGCTATGCACCTGCAACCTACACACAAAAAATAAGGGAATAAGGATAGTGGATAGGGGTTTGCCTCAGTCAAACCTCGATTGAGGAATCAACCTTGAAAGAAAGTAATTGAAAATACTTGAATGTAAACAATGGAAATGTATACCTTATAGATCTTCAATTTGTTGATGATGATTGCTTTGCTTCTTGAATTGAATCACAAGTGTTGCATGAAATGTAATGTAACATGACAAAACCCTAATGCACACAAATGCTTGCAAATGAGTTTTGTATGTTGCTCCAATGGATGAATGAAGAAGATAACTTGATGGATGCTTGAAGGCTTGAATACTTGATGAAGAACTTTTTCTTTAATTTCTCTTATTATACATATCTTGCTTGCTTTTGAATGAGGGAATTAAGTCTCCTTTATACATACCTAGAGAATTAATTTTCATCCACTGAAGGCCAACAAAGAGGAGTGAAAACCTCGAAGAATAAATTATGAAAAAGGGGTCAAGAAGACATATCTTAGGACCACCCTAATAGGTTGGGACAGGGGCACCATGCCCCTATCCTACCCTATCTTGGGGCTCAGACAAGGTCCTGAGACTATCTCAGGGCTCAAACAGGAAGGGTACATGGGGTGAAAATGTAGAAAAAGGTCTTTGTTAGGGAAAGAGATGTTGCCATAGTGAGGACCTCAAATGTTGTTAAAATTACTAGGGTTACAATTTATGACACTACATTTAGCCCCCACTTTAGTGGGAGTATGGCTTATGCCAATACTATCCGTAAAGTAGAAGAAAGAGAGAGATGAAAATGTGAAATATAGAGAAATGCCAAAAGGAGTATAGGATGCTACTAATCTTGAGGAACAAAAAGCCCCAAATCTTAGGATCCTAACTCACTCAAATATATGTAAGAGAACACAAAACAAAAAGGAACAAAACACAAAAGACACACAACAAAAATAAGATGCAATGCAACAAACCAACTAGCTGAAGAGACCTCAACACTCAAATGTCTCAACAACTAATTGAAACACAAGAACCAATGCCAATACATGAACACAAGTAATCACATAAAAGAGAAAAGCTAACATCATCCATGAACCATCAATAGTAGAACTATGGGTTCAGGCAAGGAAGAAGATAAAGAAAATGAATACAAGCTTAGGTGATCCATGAGAAGAAAGGCAAACAAGAAAGAAACCATAGACATCTTTCCCCTAAAACTAGGTGATCCATGGAGAGTAGGACATGGAAATTAGCCCCCAAAGTTTGTCTGGGTGATCCATGTAAGGGAGGAGAGTTAGAACACCTTTAGTTCCACCCAACCTCAAGCACGTGTGTGCAAGTAAGGTTTCAAAGTGCCTCATAGGAGTCTATACCCAAGTATGCTACAACCTATTGTAGAATGTATAGTACAAGTGTCAAGAAAGGCGTGACATATTTCTCAAAGAGTTTGTGCTTTGGTTCTAAGAATAATCACCTTGCATAAGAGAAAAGAATTATCATCTCACTCTACAAGTTTGTGATCTAGTTCTAAGAATAACCCATTGTACAAGGAAAAAGAAACACCATCTCACTCTAAGAGTCTATGCTTTGGTTCTGAGAATGACCCACTGTATAACAAAAGTGATGACATCTTTCTCTAAGAGCCTTCCCTCTTGTTCCAAGAATGTCCCACTATACAATGCACAAGAGAAGTATATTACAAAGGAGCAGTGTGGATGCCCCCCCCTTAAGATGTCAACATAGGTTGATGTTGATATCTTAAGGAAAGTAGAACAAGGATACCTACCTTCATCACAAAGAACATTTCCATTTTGCAATAATGTCATTAATCTAAGAAAGAGAGGGGAATACTCTTCAAGAATGGATAGGATAGTTGAAAAGAGATATCTTGCTGTAAGTGTAAAGGAGATCCTTAGAGGAGAAAATATATATGTTCAAAAAGACATCTACCCACCAAGAGGAGTTGTCATAGACAAATATAATATCTTCTAAAATAAGGCAAAGGAGAGAACAAGAATTCACTCCTTCCTCCTATTTCTAGGTGAAAGGGATTCTTAATGAGGGATAACTCACTTTTAACCCCAAGAGGAAGGGGTTGATTTATCATAGATGTATATTACAAAGTAAAAAATAGGTTGTAGTCAAGGACTTACACCTCTTGTGTAAGAGAGAAAAATTGAGAAAACTACCATATGTTGGCATTCTGGATGAATTGATTGTCTTACATTGATGTTTTGTCATTGATGTCAACACTAGCTATTATGGATGGTTACCGACATACATGTTTTGATTAGCGGTAGAAGATCTAGTGTTATCGATAGAAGATATTATTTGTTTGACACTTTTGGTATGTTTGCATCTATGGAATGTGATTGGTTACATCTGATACGTGCTTTTGGAGCATGTTTTTTTCAATTGGTATTGGCTTGGTAATTGGATTTTATCATACACTCTTGTAAACCCTTACCGGCATTGGTTTAAGGCTTTAGCAGCAGAGCTTTCATTGAGGAATCATGACAAGATGCATAAGTGATGTTGGTGCATCTTCTAGATGGATTTTAGGATGTTGAAGATTTTCTATGATTGTGCTTCAACTGTTTAAAGACATTGCTTTAGTGTGGTGGACCCAGAATAGGTCTAGTGCCTATCTAGGTTATGGACTAGTATTATAATAAAATGTACTCTACACGTACACATTATCAGGATGTTTTGAGATGATTTATGGATTTGTGATTTTTTTTTTGGTCTTAAGCCAACAAGGCATATCATTGTAATTATGTGGGGGAAAAAGTGACACTAAGCAAACATGCCCTAATCTCACTTTCAATCACACATTTGTGGAATACGAAAGAGCCTAGAGGTATCACACAATTGGCTACTTCTTTTTGTGGAAGAGAGAGCCATGGGATACCTATTAGGATTTCTATTCCTTTGTTGCAATTGAAAGATAAAATGATGCAAGTTCAATCCCTAACCCCAAAGTGCAAGTATGAACTAATAACAAGATTGCAGAATTGAACTTAGACAATGGAAAGCTATAAACACAAGGACAAGACAAGAATGTAAATGCATATCCAGAGTAAAAATTTGAGTGAAAATGTTCGGGACGGGGGCGTGGGCGCCACTGTCCTGATTCTGCCCCTGAAACTACTTCAGAAACTGCTATTTTGCACTCTGAAAAGCTGTCAAAAATGCTGAAAATGTTGTCTGTCAGGAGGACCAGGGTGCCCAACACCCTTGTCCCAGGGACCAGGGCACCTAGCGCCCTTTTCCTAGCAGGACCAGGGTGCCCCACGCCCCTGTCCTGGTCTTTTTCTCTGAAATTTGGTGGGAAGGTCGGTCTCAGTCTGCTTCTCTCGGATCTGCAACCTGCGGCATCGTTTGAGTCCCGAAACCTACACTTATATCTGAAAAGGGTGTGGGCAGCTATATAGGGTTTTGCCTTAGTCAAACCCCCACTTCGGTGATTTCCACCTCCACAAATAGCCAAGTTGTATTGTAAAATGTATTGTGTGTGCAGACCTAGTGTGTGTGCAAGGTCCTAAAATGCAAGAAAGAAAACTAGAGCAACCTAGAAAGTAAACCCTAATTGCTTGTAAATGATAATGTAAATGCTCTAAATCAAGATGTAAAGTGATCTAAAGCATGAATAAGTTATATATTGAAGCTTATGCAAAGACATGAAAACAACATGAAATCATACCCAACCCCAAGGGAGGGGTACAAGCCAATCTTCAGTTGGTAATCTCCTATTGCTCTTCAATGTCTTCAAAGCTCTAAATGGATGAATGAAATTGATGAAAGCTTGATAGATGGATGTTGAAGTCTTCAAAGATCTACTCTTTCACTGCATAGAAGGTCCCTGAAAACAAAAATTCGGATCCCTTCCAATGAAGAAAGAGAGCTCTTATATAGGAAACCCTAGGTCATAATTTTGACTTTTGGCCAACCTAGAGATTGAATCTCCCACCAATTTCTTGGGGTTAAGATTTATTTTATGATTGGGGCGCGCTCCTAAAATTTTGGGAAAAATGTCCAGGACCATGTGCACTCCGGGCGCCATGGTCCCGACAACTTTTCACCAAATTTTCAGGGCCATCGGATATGATGATTTTAGAGAGAATCACGAAGTTATAGGTGATTTCGAGATGTTTTGACTCCCGAAATCAAGCCAAGTTCAAAATAGGACCTAATTAGGGTTTTTGATTAAATGATGTATTGGAGGAATAAAATGAAAAGGGCACACTTTAATGAAAGGGCCCAACTTTACGATGTGGAAGATGATAAAATAGGACCTTAGACCTAATTAATTTAATTAATTAAGTGCTAAAAGGGAAAATGCAATGCAAAATGTAAAATGCACTAAGGCGGGTGCTAAACTAGGTGTGAAATTGTACCACCCTAGCAAGTGCGTACAATTTACGATGCTACAGTAATATGGAATTATGTAATGATCTTATTTTAATATCTTTTAGGTGGCTGACCTAATTGGTCTAGGCGTTAGGGTTTGTATAAATGATGTAAGATCTCATTGTAGATCATGGAAAGGAAATGTAATGTGCAAATATTGTAATATCACTTAGGCAGAGGATTAGGTTGATGATTGAAGATAAAATTGGGATTAAGGAAGAGGTCAATGGCCTCTGGTATTGAGCTTAATTGGGATTGTAATCAAGCATGGTAGATGTTATCTCTTGCAGTTCTCTCTATTAGATTGTCATCCATTTATCTTGAGGTGGTTTTAACCTCTGTAGTCAGTGAGACTCTTTTGTAATGAGCAGTATGCTCTAGGTAGTGTGCCTTCTTGCATGTGTAGGCCCCTCATTGTATCACATACTTTTTGTAGAAGTATCATCTGACTATGGGTAGGCTTCCCACTGTGCTTTTCCCTTTTCGAGTTTTCCACGTACAAATCATGGTGTTATGTGGTATGTTTTCTTTGAATTAATTATCTATCTAATTGTTAAGTTGCACTTTTTACTGGTATCTATGTCTATCGACATCTATTTCTGCATTATCGGTATTTGAATATTTATGTGCTTTAGTTTGAAGTTGTATTGTGGATTAAATGTTATAGTCTATTAACAATTGATTAAATGTTATAGTCTATTAACAACTGATTCACCCCCCTCCTCTCAATTGTTCACTGGTTATCCTAACAACTGGTATTAGAGCTTTGGTCATTTTTTGTAGAAGCTTAACCACTTGAGGTAGATCCTATGGTAGCTAACACTTCTAATCCACCGACAACTATTTTCAGAAGAGAAATCCTTATTGATGGAAAAAATTATGGGATATGGAAAATTTAAATGGAGACTCATCTTAGATGTCTTAGAAAGGATATTTGGGAGATCACTGAGAAAGGATACACACCTTATGATCCGGCATCTAGAAATCATGCTCCTACAAACTTGGATAAGAATATTGAAAATAATTGTAGAGCTAGAGAAGCTCTCTTGTGTACACTTATTGATCAGTAGATCATGGGATTGACTGATAAATCATTGACAAAGGCTATGTGGGATAAATCTCAAACTCTAAATTAAGGTGACCCTATTGTCAAAATTTCTAAACATGATGGTTACCGGGTAAGATATGAAAACTTGAAAATCGAAGATAATGAGAGAATTACTGTATTTATGGAAAGAGTAAATGAGATTTTTATGGAAATTCAATGTTGTGGAGGATTTATAAGTGAAGATGAAATAGTTTCCAAAGTCTTGAGAGCCCCACCACTGGCTTACAAGATGAAGGCAACTACAATTAATGAGTTAAGATCTATGGAAAACACTTCAATTAACAAAGACATTCCGATTGGGAAATTATCTTCTTTTGAGCTTGAAGAATTTGGATCTTCTGGAGATGTAAAGTCTAAACTTTCTTTTCATGCATCGTCATCATCATCATCGTCATCATCATCATCTATTGGAAAGATTGATTGGAAAGTCCTATATGCAAAAGAATTGGAAGACATGAGGTAAGAAGATGAAGAACTTGAGCAACTTGAGGCCTTATTTGCTACAAGAGTACCTAAAGGACTGACTAGAAGTAAGTATGAAGGAAAAGAACCTCTTAAATGTTTTGCATGTAATACTATTGATCATTTTGCATCTAGATGTCCTGAGAGAAAGGCATGGTTTAATGAAAGAGTTAAGAAATATTTTAAGCCTAACCAAAGTAGATATAGATTCAAGAAAGGTAAGCAATGGATCGGGGAATGGAAAGGAATGGGTTTTCTATGCTTTGAAGGAAGATGAACCAGAATTGGATGTCATGAATGAAGAGAAGGATCTGGCAGCAAAAGTTGAAGATAAGGATGAATGGGTAATTGATAGTGGATTCTAACATCATATGACTAGAGATAAAAGAAAATTTTTGTCCCTACAAGAATACAATGGTGGTCAAGTCAGATTTGGAGATGACAAAGCATGTATGATCAAAGGTAGAGGTACTATTTCTTTAAATGGAAAGAATAATACTGATAATGGCTATTATGTAGAATATTTAAAGAATAATCTTTTGAGTGTTGGTCAATTAGTTGATAAGGGTTTCCAACTTCAATTTAAAGATAGAAAATACAAAATCATTAACAAGATTGGTTTGGAGATTGCAACCGGTATTCAAATAGGAAGTAATGTCTTCCACTTGAACACTGGAAATAAGACATTCTTAATTGCTCATATTGATGAGAGTTGGTTATGGCATAAGAGGTTGTGTCATGTTAATTTTGATTGTATTGTTAAGATCAGTTCAACTAAGGCAGTTAGAGATACACCTAAGATTATGAAGCCTCATAATCTGGTATGTAGTAAATCTAATGTTGTACATGATTTGATTCACACTGACTTATGTGATCCAGCAAGGACTTGAAGCTTTCAAGGTGATAGGTATTTCATGCTGATTATTGATGATTATTTTAGAATGATGTGGCTGACTTTTCTAAGGGAGAAGTTTGAAGCTTTTGAGAAATTCAAGATCTTTAAAGAAAAGGTTGAAACTGAAACTTGATTGAAAATCAAATGTCTAAGATCAAATCAAGGAGGTGAGTTCACTTCTCATGAATTTAACAGTTATTGTGAGACAAATGGAATCAGGAGATAGCTATTTGCACCTAGGACTCCTCAGAAAAATGGAGTAGTGGAAAGAAAGAACAAAACCATTTTGGATGCAGCAAGATCTATGATGATGGAAGCCAAATTGCCTTAGATCTACTGAAGAGAAGTAGTGAGTAAAATAGTCTACACATTCAACAAAGTTCACATCAAAGGTGAAACTGATAAGACACCTTATGAACTATGGTTTGGACATATACCTACTATTAAATATTTTAGAATTTTTGGAAGTAAATTCTATATAAAAAGAGATGGTTCAATTGGAAAGTTTGATCCTAGATGTGATGAAGGGATATTTCTTGGATACTCAATTCAAAGAAAAGCATATAGATGTTTAAACAAAATATTATAGAAAAATGTTGAGAGTGCTAATGTGAAAGTAGATGAGCAGTACAGAAATCATTCTATATCATATGATACGAAACCAGTAGTTGAAATGATCATAATTGAACCAACAATGCCTCAAGCGGTACAGGAAGCTAAGATAGTTATACCAGCACAATCAAAAAATTTAACTATGACTGATGATCAGAGTAGTGAACCTAAAGTTCAGAAGACACCAAGCTATGTAAGATTAAATTATTTTAAAGATCAAATCATTGGAGATAGGAACAAGGGACTTATGACTAGAAGGAAATTGGCTAATGAAGAGGTATGTCTAATTTCTTAAGTTGAACCGACAAGTGTTATTGAAGCTTGTAAGGATAAAAATTGGTTAAAGGCTATGGAAGATGAATTAGATCAGATAGAGAAGAATGAAACTTGGACTTTAGTTCCCTAACATATAGAGAAGAATGTTATTGGAACTAAATGGGTTTTTAGGAATAAACTGAATGAGGATAGCAAAGTTGTAAGAAACAAGGCTAGATTGGTTTGTAAAGGATATTCGCAAATGGAAGGAATTGATTATGGTGAGACATTTGCACTTGTAGCTAGAATTGAAGCTATTAGACTATTTCTTGCCTATGCAGCTTAAAAGAACTATAAGGTTTATCAAATGGATGCTAAATTTGTATTTTGAAATGGTGAACTTGAGGAATAAGTATACATTGAGTAGCCTAATGGATTTTCACTAATAGATGATAAAGATATGGTTTGCAGATTTAAGAAAGCTTTATATGGTTTGAAACAAGCTCCTAGAGATTGGTATGCAAGGTTGGATAAATATCCTTTGAAGCTTCATTTTACTAAAGGAAGTGTTGATAGTAATTTATACTATAAGATCACTGATGATGATATTCTAATTATTGAAGTATTTATTGATGATATCATTTTTGGAGGAGAAGATAAATTGTGCATGGAATTTGTTAATAATATGAAGAACGAATTTGAAATGTCCATGATTAGTGAGATGAAATTTTGCTTAGGTTTGCAAATTACTTAAACTAACAAAGGCATTTTTATCTGTCAACCTAAGTATCTAAGGGATTTGTTGAATAATTTTGGTATGGATAATTCAAAACCAGTAAGTACTCTTATGCTGACAAGTGAGAAATTATCTATCAAGGATACTTCTACACCGGTAAATCTGATAAGGTATGAGTCTATGATTGGTGGTCTGCTATATCTAACTCAGACTAGACCTAATATTATGAATGTAGTAAGTATTGTTTCAAGATATCAAAGTAATCCTAAAGAAAATCATGAATGTGCAGTAAAGAGGACATTTTGGTATTCACAAGGAACAATAGAATATGGCTTATGGTATTCTAAAAATGATGATTTCACTTTATGTGCATATACTGACTCAGATTGGGTAGGTGATAATGATTAT
Organism: Cryptomeria japonica; assembly: GCF_030272615.1. Taxonomy (NCBI): domain Eukaryota; kingdom Viridiplantae; phylum Streptophyta; class Pinopsida; order Cupressales; family Cupressaceae; genus Cryptomeria; species Cryptomeria japonica. The sequence continues at coordinate 868,059,042 of NC_081414.1, forward strand.
AGGAAGAGCACTTGTGGTGAAGCTTTCTTTCTTGGAAAGAAACTAGTTTCATGGATTAGAAAAAAATAGTCATACATTTCTTTATTTACTATAGAAGCTGATTATGTTGCAACAACAACTAATTGCACTCAAGTCTTGTGGATGAAGCAAATGTTGAAGGATTTTAGGGTAAATTGTAGTGAACCGGTAGTTATCTACTTGGATAACTCTCCAACTATTGACATGTCTAAGAATCTAGTATTTCACTCTAAGACTAAGCATATATCAATAAAGTACAACTTTCTGAAGAACAAGGGAGAAGGAAAGGAAGTAAAATTGGTCTATGTAAACACTAAAGAATAGATTGCAGACATATTCACTAAACCGCTATCTAAGGAATCATTTGAGTATTTGAGAGACAGGTTAGGGGTTTATGCCCCTCTGGCAGAGACTTGATTGGTGCAGTTTTGTCATCAGTCTAACATGTATTATCAGAGATATTATTCATTTTGACACTGATGATTGGTGCTACTACTTAGGGGGAGTAGTCAGCTTTGTGATTTTGTAGTTTACATTATTGCTTTGATATTTTTGTCATTTTTCTAGCATTGATGTCAAAGGGGAAGAGATATTGATGTGAAAATAAAGAAAAAGGAGTTGTCTACATTTGGGAGAGAGATTTATTCAAACTTTACAGAGATATCATTCATATTGTTGGTTGTCTTCCACAAGGGGAGACTTGTTTGGCACTTCTTATTACTTAGATGTTTTTCACATCTAGTGTTGCCATCAATGCCAAAGGGGGAGATTGTTTCCATTATGGATGAATTGATTAAGTGTTGCATTGATGATTTATTATTGATGTCAAAAATAGGTGCTATGGATGGTTATCGATAGATAGGTTTTGGTTACCGATAGGAGATCTAGTGTTACCAGTAGAAGAGATTATCTACTGGACACTTTTGGTATGTTTGGATCTATGGAATGTGATTGGTTACATGTGATACGTGCTTTTGGGGCATGTTTTGGTCAGTTGGTATTGGCTTGGTAATTGGATTCTATCATACACTCTTGTAAACCCTTACTAGCATTGGTTTAAGGCCTAACCGGTAGAGCTTTCATTGTGGAATCATGATAGGATGCATAAGTGATTTTGGTGCAGCTTCTAGATGGATTTCAAGATGTTGAAGATGTAAATTGTAATTATATGGCTGACATGTTGTATTGTACAAACTCATTTATTTATGAGATCTTGTAGGTCATTTGAAATATATGAAATGTGTGTATGTAAGTGGAATATGAGATAAGATAGGGATATGATACCGAATAATTGTATATGCATTTATATGTGTTTATTTTGGAGAAAATAAGAGCAAGGTAGAGCAAAGACTATTCTGTGTAAGTAGAATCATTTCATTGCATACTGACAAGGGTTTTTGGTAGAGGTATCAAACAAAGCTTAAACTGGTACTGAATCTAGTATTGTAGATTCTATACTGAAGTAGTACATTGATTATTGGATTTAACCATCCATTTGTGTAGTCAGTGTGACTCTATTTTTGTTGTTGAGTAGTGAGCTCTAGGAAGTTGGCCTTCTTGCATGTGCAGGCCCCTTTTGTACTAAGTAATATTTATTAATATTGGCTAGTGAGTAAATATTGTGGGTCACAAATCCCACCGAGGTTTTTCCCTTACTAGGTTTCCTTGCTAAAATATGTGTTATGGTGTGCATTGATGTTGATTCTTTTGTTTCTCTTTATTGCATTATTATTTTCTTAACGATATATTAATTTCAGTTACAAAGTTGCAAATAAGTTTAAATCTTTCATCTATGAGTCAGACACCGATTCAACCCCCACTCTCAGTGTCTTTGTGATTAAGCAAGTATCTAACACATTCAAGCAATCAGAGTGAAGTAAAAGGTGAATTAAGAGTGAGCAAAGCATTGAGAAAGGATTTCGAGTAGTTATCTGAAGCACTCAATCTTTCACCGGCATTCACTTTCAGGTACTTTTCAAAATGGCATCTAGATCTTCTACTCCTACTTTTATTGCAAATCCCACAATCGTCGAAGTCAAGCATAGGTTAAGGCCAGTCTTTAAGGAGGTTCCCAAAATTGCCAAAAAGGAAGACTCTGCAAGAGCATTTTTTAGGGTTCCTGACGGTGTAATGTTTTTTGAGGATGTGAGGGCACACACTCACCATAATCTTGAGGATTTTGGCACCAAAGATATCAAAAGAATATATCAATCAGCAATACTGAGAGACATTGGAAATATCAAACCAGAATTCAAAGCAATTGAGGATCTAGGGTTAACCGGTATTTTGTATTTACTGGAATTTAAGTATGAAGTTATTGGATATGTTCTGAGTAGAGTTTATAATGAATTCATTTGGTTAGATAGACCCTACATGATCATGAAGGAAGCTATTCATTCTATCACTAGCTTACCTAGGGTCAGATAAGAACCTGGTAAGAAAATTTCCAACATAGAGGTCCAAAAACTCATCAATTCTACACCTGACAATAGATCAATGAGGATAAGAACAATCACTGACATAGATATAAAGTTTGCAAGCATGATCATAGGATACAAGGTAACTCAATCTAATCGATTGAATTCTATTGCAAGTTCATGTATTCATGTTGCATATCAAATGCTAAGGAATAATGTGAAGTATGACATGTGAATGGATGAGGAGTGAGTTAATGCTAGACCTTAGAAAGATAAAAGGAACCAAGAAAGGCACCTTCAGATATGGAAACTTGATTGTTTGTTTAATGCTTTACTTCCTGAATGAGCTACTCAGTTTAGGGAAGAAGCAATGGGCTCATGACATACTGGTAGGTATGCAAATCAAAGAAGCTATCATCGGTCTTAGTACTGGTAGAGATGAGAAACTTTGGGCTTATTTTAAGACATTTCAAGAAAACATGAGGCAAAGGGAAACAATTTCAAAGAAAATTATGGAGAAGTATTCCATTGTCATATGTTTCATGGTGAAAACTGATGAAACCTTCATGGAAGTAGTTGAACCCAAGAAAATCTGGATTAGTGAGCTTGGATATGAGGTAAATGACAAAAAAATTGAACTCTATGCAAAGACGTTGTGAGATGCCCCATTAGATGATAAACCAGAGCACTCTAGTACTATAGAAGAGAAGGCTCTTGAAGTAAAGACAAGTTTTAACAAAAAAAGAAGAGAGAAGAAAATAGAGAAGATGTCTCATATGTGCAAGATGTTATTCACAAGATTGACACTCAGCTAGGCTCTAAATCCAAACAAGCAGGTACACCGACAGAGGTTGCTACTATAGAAGTGAAGAAGCCACAAGTTCACATTTCTCCAAGCACTTATGAATCTAACTCTGAGGATCATGAACCTCTAGCTTTTAGAAGGGTGTAAAGGAAGAATGTGGTAAAACCACCGGTAGAGCAACAAAAGGCAGAACTAAGGAGGAGACTTGTCAGAAAGGCATCTCATCCTAGTACACCTCCACTACCAGTAAGGAAGCCTATGTAGAAGAGGAAACTAGTCACATTGGCAACCACAAGAAAAAAGTAGAAGGGTGATGAAACTCAAGCTGGTAAGACAATAAAGACCTATGCTGAAATTATTGGTGAAGTTACAAAAGATGGAATATTAAAGAATATATCAAACTATTATGAGGATTTTGAAGAAAATGAGCAAAATGAATTAGAAGAGGATATTTTACTATATATAGACATCCTTAGTTGAAATTTTGAAGGAGATACCTTTATCCCTATATAATAAACTTGAAGCTAGAAGACTTGATGTTGTCAAGAGGGATAGGGAAATTAAGGAAGTTGCACTTTTGGAACTATGTGGTACTATAAATAATGAAGAAATGAAAAGATGTATAGACACTACTAATAGGACAATTTTTAGTAGTAAAAACTGGCAGATAAGACTTATAATGGGAAGGGTAAATGAGGTGGTAAATGAGAGAAGTAAGGGATGGAAAAAATTCTTTCAAAAAAACCTTGACTTTACCACATCTCAAGAAGAATTTGCAAGGGCAACATCTTCCACCATTCCTAACAAATCAAAAGGAAAGGGTATTTTGGGCAGTTCAACTACAATTTTGGCACAATCACAACCAACAATTAAAGAGAGTGTATAATATATACTAGTACAAACCAATTTTGAGCAAGGTAATGTATAGGACACTGGAAACTCTGTGGATGATACTCCACTAGAAGTAACCAATATTGCACCAAGTGGCAAAGCCACTAGTGCAAAAAAGGTTGAGATGGATAAGGTAAAATCAACTGAGTCCATACTGGTAGGTAAAATTGATTCCCCGACAAGAGTTTTGGCAATTGACACTTCTCAGGCTGAGAAGAAATTAGTCTCTGAGTTAAGTCCAATATAATTAATGATGATGGCAACTCAAAAATTATTAAAGGAAGGAACTATAGATAAAGGGTTAATTGATCAATCGGTCTCTATACTACATAGAATAATGCTTGACTATCAGATTGAGGATGGAGCAAGCCCTTCTGGTAAGCTCAAGACCTTAACAGAGCACATATCCAATAATTTTCAATCATTTGGATAGACTGCAGACCACTAGGCCTTGGACAATTTCTCTGCAGTGAAAAGAGCAGCTTTTAATCAACCCATAGAAACTGGGAAGAAGAAAATAGAAGAGAAACATATTCCCATTGAAATTTGTTTAAAACAATGTACTAATATTTACAGGGTATGTTGTAATATAGGAAGTCTTACAACTAATGTAGATAGAAGATTGAAGGAGTTATATGACAAAATGGCTAATATTGCTAATTCTTTTGATGGATTGACTACACTAACTACATCGGTTGATGGACAAATTTTGTCCTTGGAGAACCAAGTTTTTTTCTTTTGAGAATGAGAAAGATAAAATAATGACAACAATAAATTTAAGAGGATTGGTAAGCCCTAGACTTGACTCATTGGGTGTTCACAAGAAAGAATACATGGATATGCTAGCAAAACCCACACTGTTAGATATCCAGGAGAAGGAATCACTTGCCCACTTACTCAGTGGACTTGCATCTATATCTGATACTTTCAAATTAGGCTGGGACACATATCTTTAGTTGCTACAAAAGGTATACCCTGAAATTTTGAAGATGACTAAGCTCGAGTGACACTAACACTATTGTTTCATTCTTTCAATTCTTTCACCGGTATTTGGCATTAATGCCAAAGAGGGAGTATGCATATATGTGAAAAATATCAAGGAAAATATTATTAGATGGACTATATGGAGTGTATTGCTTAGGGGGAGCACACTGGTAGGGAATCCATTTTTGACATGAATGTTGCCAACTGTAGCTAGGAAATCGGAAATCATCAAAGCAATAACAAATTAGCCTAGTTCAATCATGAAAACTAAAATGCAATGACAAATCCTAATTACACTCAATGAAAACATGAAAACAAGACATTCAAAATGAAAACTAAGCAAACCAAATGCATATGTCTCCTTCATGTGACTCCATTGTCCTTCTTTCTCCTTCAAATAGCTTTTGTTTTATGGATCTCACCTTCAACTGCATAAGCATAATGTGAAAGCAAGATTGTCAAGACAAGATGATAGCATAAGGGTACTAGAAGCGTGATTGATTCGACCAGGGATTAGAGGCCTTGATTGAAGAAACTCATCCAATTTATAGACAAATTGGAGAAAAGAAAAGATTAGCATGAGGAGATTTGAAAGGAAATTTCAAATTAAAAATGACAAATATGACAAATTATGATAAATTTGCACTTTCTATGCAAGATTGATTGATTAATAATTTTGACAAATTGCTATGTCAAAATTGATTGATTGACAGATATGAAAAATTATGACAAATTTGCTATGTCATTCCCATGAAATTAGGAGAAATAGGAGAAATTGAAATTAGATGAATTAGAAATTAGGAAATTAGAAAATGAGGAAATTAGGAATTAGGAAAATTAGAAAATGAGGAAATTAGGAACTAAGTGAATTAATTAACAATTTTTCATTTATTAATTAATTCACAAAAAGGGAAGAATTAGTTAGCCAATTTGACAAGAAGACCTCGGATAAATAAATAAATTATTTAACCTAGAGGGAGAAAATGACAAACAAGCTTAAATGACTAAATCATGAAACCCTAGAAGATGAATTAGAAATGCAAGGATGACAATTAGGTCTTGACAAAATATAATTGATATCGATTAAATTTGATCATGATTCTGACTGACAAAGGACCAATGCTGATAAATGATTTGATTCATAAATGTGCTAATTGACAAGGAACAATGACAAATTGATCCAAATTGACATGATTGAGAAAGATGACGGTCGATGACAAATCGATCGCAAAAGGAAAAGATTGACAAGAGGACAAGGATCGATGTCGAATCGATCACAAGATGACAAGATTGATGACAAATTGATCGCAAAATGATAAGATTGAAAATGACAAGGAACGATGACAAATCGATCACAAGATGATAAGATTGATAAGAGGACAAAACCCTAATTTGAAAGTGAGACAACTAAAGAATGTAGAAGAAGGACTCGATGCTCGCAAATGATAAAGACCAAGTGCGAATCATAGGAGAAATGTTAATGCAACGCAAAAACCCTAAAATAAGGCAATGCATCAATGTTAAAGTATGACTTTGCAAGTGTTGACCATTTTTAGACATCTACATTTTGCCCCTCTTTGAGACAATGTGATTTTAAGCATTGTTTCAAAGAACAATAATGAAAATGCCTCAGATAATGATAATGACATATGCATGCCCCCTCGAGGAATTGGCCGGAAACATCCAGAAAAGAGGCCAATTGATCGATAAGAATGACAGAAGATGATAGGTTCGAATGGATCAAACAGACTACCAAGACTGATGGAAGAAATGTTAGTAAGAAGAAATTAGATAGAGGACAGTTATAGATGAAGGAAAACTTGCTTTCACCAATGCACAAAAGTAGGTGAGAACCTTTATTTAATGTAGCAAAATAGATGCAGAGCATAATGGCATTGAAGGCCAGAGCTAAAACACAACCCCTTTTGCAAAAGACAGACACATCACACACAAGGAATGAGTGAAGCATCCTAGGGTGCATACATCAAGGGCCGAGGTATGTGCGGTGTTCACAAAGTGAACGTACTTATCACAGACACTCAATGGTATAGTTGCCCCAGTTTGTAACAAACATTCCACAAACAGCAAACACAACAAAGAAAGGAAAGGGACCATGAACCATCCTGGTCACTCTAAATCACTCAATGACATCCTCAAGAAACATAGGAACATGATCGAAGCCAAAGATAAATCAGTAAAAAGATAAGATGCACAAATTCAAATAAGTCAAACAAACAGTCTGAATGTCATTGTCAAAAGTGGAAAACAAGAATGACCATGTTGTCTGGTTTCAGGGAATGCGGTACCCCATCGAAGACAAGACACAGTCTGGTTTGGAGTATACCATACCCTGTATAAGACCCATGATAATAGTGACAAGGACAAATGATATTGATGTTGATTGATTGATATGACAATTTTAATTAGTTTGGATGTTTGGTTTGATTGAAAAGTTCATCTGTGAGTGTGTGATTTCATTAAAGCACAATGTGTGATTGAGTGTCATTGGATGTATGCTCAGCGATCTATGTATGCACAAAGGGGATATCTTTTTGTTTTTCCTTTCAAGTTTTTACAATTTTTTTGTTCATTTTTTTTAGGACTTTATTTGACTTTTTAGGATTTTTTGAGGACATTTTTCAATTTTTATGATTTTTAGGGATTTTTTCAGGACATTTTTTTTTATTTTTAGGGAATTTTTCAATACATTATTTGATTTTTAGGGATTTTTTCAGGACGTTATTCAATTTTTATGATTTGTTCAGGATATTTTTCAATTTTTATGATTTTTCCCCCAGTGTCTAGCAAGGCAAGGAATATGACAGGTGAATAAATAGGCTTGCTAAAATGTTGGTGGATAGAGGGAAGACAAAGGCCTTTTATTATGGAGACAATACGGATGCAATTTTCAAGGGTTATGGCATGATGGGACAAGAGACTAGATATGACAATGTAAAGCAATGAAATGGAATGAGGGACATGTCAAGAGGTTTTTGAAGCCATGTTTAAATTTTGTGTCCTTATTACAGATCAAGATCAAGGAATGAAAAAGAGTGTATGAATAGTGATAAGAGATGGATAGGATAAGAAAGACCAAGAATGGATAAGGGACATGGACTGAAGGTCAGGGTAGGATATGGGATAGTGGTAGAAAGTTGCAATAAGACAGGGAATATGGATGAAAAGTTATAATAAGCAAATGGATAAATGACCAAAAGCTATGATAGACTAAAAGCTGCAAACAAGATGCATGATGCTCATGAAGATCGTCTATCTTGTCAAGATCAAAGGTGGAAAGAGGAAATTGGATATGAGGGACAATAAGATATGAAGGGTAATGACAGGGGTTCGATAGGATAATAGAAAAATGAAGGACAAAAGGATATGATAAGATAAAACCTACCCCCAAGTGTGATGTGCAAGAAGTTCATAGATTATGCGTGATGCTTGTTTGCCAAGTTTTCATCATGGTACTTGCCCAAGGCGCCTGTTTGCCAAGTTTTCATCAATGGACGAATTATTTTTCTTTATTTTTTTTCTTTTGTCTTTTTTTTTGTATTTTGACTTTTTCAATAGAAGATAGACACATGATAGGGGATGGAAGAAGGACTCAAGCATCTTTTTGTTTGGATAGTAGCCTTGAAAAAAAAAATGGACCATGACCTATAAAAGTATGCTCAAAGACGTTGGTAGGATAAGGACATGGAAAATGAGATGAAACTAAGGCAAGTATTTATGCAAAGGATGGGATCAAAGGGATCAAAGGATGGAAAATATGCATTAATTAATGGATAGGGTATTGGAAGAACTATGCTTGAGTGGATAGAAATGTTGGCAAGATTGACATTGGCACACACCTTGAGGGGTGATGGACTGATGGAGGAAAAATAGATCTCAGATTGTGAGATTTGGATGGAGGAATAGCTTGGGATTTTGGGAGATAAGGGCCCAAAATGGATGAAGAAGGTGATGGAGGAACAAATTTGAGAGGTTTGGATGGAGGAATAGCAATTTTGGATGCCAAGTTAGATTTTTCTTTAGGCTTTTGTGCTTCAAGAAGCCACTTAGGGATCCACATGGTTTTTTATTTTTCATGCTTTTGTGGTTCCTTGGAGTGCATTGCTTGCACAAGGGATTTAGGAACCCATATAGATTTTAACTTTTCTTTATTTTTCTCAGTGGGCCTTTGTGGCCTTTTGGATATTTCTTTTTCTTTATAGATTATATTGTTCTTTGTTTTGACATGTCAATTATATTGGACATGTTGATCCTTGAATACATGTGGATTTCTAGACTTATGATTTTTATACTTGGCATCCAAATTGCTTGGAGGGGGAAAGAAATGCATGGATGGAGATGAATGAAATGGAGTTCTTTTGAATTGATGAAATTTACTCAAGGATGTGTGCCTTTTCTGACCTTGCATAGAGGATGAAGGGATATAAGGACCTAAGATGGATGGAAAGTATGATGGGGAAGGGATATGTTTGGATTTTGATGGAGGGATACCAACATCTTGAGAGTGAGTTGTGTAGACATGACCCTTAATATCTTCTTTGATATTCAAGAGTTCTTTCTTGTGAAGGTCTACTCCTTTGCCTTTATGAATATTTTGACTTGTAGGATACTCTTTTCTTTGGGAAGAAGACACAAGTCCATTATGAGGTGGATATGATATGAGAGAAATAATGAGATCTTGAAGTGGATCGGATTGCACCAAAGTGGAAGAACCCATTATGCATGTCAAGGGTTCATGAACATCTTGCACTGACACATTAGAATCATGAGGGGGATTAGGATCATGAGGGGGACTAGGATTGTGTTGTGGACATGGTTCAATGACAGGCTCTTCAAGAGATGGAATGGGAGAAATAATGGGATCATCAAAAGAAATGTGATCTTGGAGTGTATATGGAGCATTAAGACAAGGAGATGGAGGAAAAAAAGGATCTTGTAGAGGATTTAAAGGAATAATTTGATCTTGACAAGGAGGAAGATCATTGGAATCCCCTTCAAAGGTGCTTTGCTCTTGACTTTTAATGGGATCATCGGAAAGGATGGAAAGGATATCTTGATCTTTCTTAGGAAATGAAATGCCAATGGGATTTGAAAGGACATTTTTTTCATGAAATGGAAGGGGATCATTTGGGATTGGATGGACTAGGATATCTTGATCTTGCTTGGGGAATGGAGTGTCAATAGGACTTTGGATAGGATGGACAAGAATAGGGGAATCATCATGAGTGTTTGGGAACATGGGGTCCTGGTCAACAATTGGATGGGATGATAAGGTTTCAAGATCTTGATCTTCATCTATTTCAAGACACGTTTCTTCATGCTCTAAATTATCCTCTTGACATGAGGTTGGACTTTGGATATGCATGGGGTATTCTGACAAGGGATTAATGTTTTGGAATGAAGGAAATGCACTTTGAACAATTGGGATGGATTCTGGCAAGGAATCAATGCTTGAACATGAGGAAGAGGGACTTTGAATGGGGTCCTCTAAAACAGGTAATGGCAATAAAGTGCATGGTGGCCTTGGGTCTAGTATTTCTGAAACATGACAAGGATGTGCATCATGAATTGGATTATTTTGGCAATCAATTATGGATAGCCCTTGGATAATTGCATCTTTGGGTGTATTGTTTGATGAGGACAATATGGAAGGTTCTTGGGAAACTTCTAAAGGTGTAGGGATAGATGCCACTGGAGAGTCAATTTGTTTGTGGGGGGATGAGGCATTGCTAGACATAAGTGTATTATCTTGATCTTCCTCAAAGAACTCACTTGGTAGTTTCCTTAAGAGCATTGCAATAAAGCCACCTTTCTTTCGAGGTTTTGACATGGTTGTATCTGGAATTTGAACTTGTTTTTGGTTTGATGTCATGTTTTGATATTGGACTTGGTTCAATTGTTCTGACATGTTTGAAACTTGGGTTGGTGTGTGTTGCAACCTTTGTTTCTGAATGTTTGGTTGTAGTTGTTGACATTGATATGTTGATTGAACTTGAACTTGTTGATATTCCACCATTGGTTGGACTATTTGTGGACATTGTATAGGTGGCTAGACATATTGTTTAAATTGGACCATTGGTTGTATTGGTTGTATATGTTGAACAATTGGTTGAACCATTGGTTGTATTGGTTGAAAATCTGATTGATAGTAAACACCTTCTTGTTCTTGTTGTGGAGACACATAATGTTGAAATTGATGTTGTCTCTTCTCTTGAAATTGTTTCATCATCTCTATTCGGGAGAGGAGAGCTGGTATGTCTGATCGTTCAAGAAGAGATCTTACATCAATTGGCTCAATCTTTGGATTTTGACCTAGAAATTTTTGAAACATTTTGGACATTTGTGATCTATTCTTCTCAATGTTTTTCACTCTTTGTTCCAAAATCTCATTTTCTTGAGCTAGTTTCTCGTCTAGTTTTTATATTTGGAGACTTGTTTCATCATAAAGAGTTTGATCAATATTGCCTTGTTGTTGGGTTGGATATAATTGTGATTGCCTTGGATTAAAATTTGATTGAATTGTTGGTTGATACGTCAAACTTTGTTGCATCATTGGTGCTTGAAACCTTGTTTCAATAGACATGTCACTATGCAATGTTTTTGGGATTTTTGATTTTAAAAGGATGATGTATGATATGCAACTGAATGCAAACTAAATAGATGAAAATGCAATCTATGGCAAGAATGCAACCTATGCTTTTGTTGTTTTTTAAAGATTTTGACAAACTCATGAATGCAATTCTAAAAATGAGACCCTTAGGAAATTGAAATGATGTCTAGACCTCAAAGGACAAAAGGACCAAGTGACAAAAGGACAAAATGACAATGTCTCCCCTATATGCTTGGATACTAACCTAGGTTTGACCAAATGACATTAATGATAAAAAGACAAAAGTTTGACAAGGTCTAGACTTCCTAACAATAACTTAGGGTTTATCAAAGATTTGCATTACTCAAGTATGACAAAACCTAGTTTTGACACTATATGCAAAGGGACAATTACTATGCAAATGACCCTAATATGATATGATAATGACCTAAGCTTAATGAAGAGACCTAGGGTATGCAAATGCAAATCTATGACAATGTCAACCTAAGACAAGGTTGAATTATGAAATGGTATTATTCTAATGCAAGAGGACACATGAAAATGGATGACCCTTATTGATATGCAAAGGAGTATGACCTAGGTGAAACCTAACCTTGGTACTTGACAATGACTTTGCAAAATGCAAACCTAGGATGAACCTAATGTTGGAAATACAATATGACACCTAAGTGAAGACCTAATAATGACATGGAAGGGGACACCTAATCAAGAACCTAATAAGGACATGCAAATGGACACCTAAATGAAATGGACCAAGTGGAATGCAAGAATGATGCTCTAAGCCCTAAGTATGGACAATGGAGGACCTAAATCTAAGTGACATGAATGTTGAGACAAGATTTTGAAAAAATTTTGACAACCATGTTTGAAGGTGCTTTTGAACTTTGTTGGATGAAATGATTTTGTGTTTAACATTGTTTTGAATCAATTTGTCTTATTTTTGAAATGAGACACAACTCAACTTTTGACAAACAAAGAAGACAAGATATTTCAACTTAGACTCAAGACAATCATGCTCATTCACACATTTCTTATGGTAGGAAAGGATAGTAGGTACTTGAGAGGTAGACTCGTTATGAGATTCAAGGAGAATACATAGATGCTTGACCCCACGGGCTCCCCTCCATGGCACTGACTTCTTGGGGCAGCCAAGCATCAGTCCCCAAGGAAATATCCCCATGGTGAACTTAGTATCTCTTCCAAGTATCCGAACTTGTCCTTCTCAAGCAACTAGAAGGATTTTTGGCCTCTAAATACAAGGTGTTTAGTAAGGATTTCTGTTAAGCATTACTCCTTGGTGTCATGCAAGCATGATTGAGACATTAAGCCCACCAAGATACCAAACAAATGTAGTCACGCAAGCACGATTTAGACCTTGAGGCCCTACTTAGATGTTGATATGAGAAAGAGTCCAAGGGTCATCACTTCCCAAGTAACTACAATTCCCACGTAACCCTTCCTTCAAAGCTTTCACCCATCAGGTATTTATTTATAGTGAGTTAGAATGCCAAGGTATTCTAGCTATACTCACTTTTAGGTCATTCCCTTCTCATGATTATCACTTGCTTGCAAAAGAAAGCAAATGGTCGGGAAGGCAGGCCCTCTAAAGGTAACAAACAATCTGAACCAAGATAATGGTATCAAAGATCTAGATTTCTGATCACCCTAAGAAGTATGAGAGAATACTCTCCTACTCCAATGTCAAACTCAACAATCAAAGAAAACACATGTTCATTCCATCCTATTTAGCAATCATAATAGGTGCCTAACTATGAATTACAAACACAAAGTTTAGTTGGAGTACAAGGCAACCTGCAAAACCACCAAATTAGAAGTTTGATTTGTTTGATCTTTGACTAGCGAACCTGCATAACATTTGTTAGTAGTTTCATTGGTTGTCTTTGTCATGCATAATGCCAAGGTGCTGCACAAAGAATTGGTACCAAAGCAAAACCAAAAAGCAGAAACAGAATGCAAAACAAATCAATTTGCAAGTAAAAACACTACTTTTTACCTCTGTTTCTGGCCTTACACAGGTGCAGAATGTCTCACACAAGCATAGAATGCAGTAACATAGGTGCAGGTCCCTTTGACACAGGTGCAAAATGCCTTGACACAGGTGCAGGAGTGTCCAGAAAGCTTTGAGTTGCTCTATTTCTTGAGTTTTTCACTTGCAAACACCTCAAAAGCACTCAAAACATGATTAAGGGGTTAGTTCACACCGAGTTCATCAATTAATGTAGCTAGGAAATCGGAAATCATCAAAACAATAACAAATTATCCTAGTTCAATCATGAAAACTAAAATGCAATGACAAATCCTAATTACACTCAATGAAAACATGAAAACAAGACATTCAAAACGAAAACTAAGCAAACCAAATCCAGATGTCTCCTTCATGTGACTCCATTGTCCTTCTTTCTCCTTCAAATATCTTTTGTTTTGTGGAACTCACCTTCAAGTGCATAAGCATAATGTGAAAGCAAGATTGTCAAGACGAGACGACAGCATAAGGATACTAGAAGAGTGATTGATTCGACCAAGGATCAGGGACCTTGATTGAAGAAATTCATCCAATTTATAGACAAATTGGAGAAAAGAAAAGATTAGCATGAGGAGATTTGAAAGGGAATTTCAAATCAAAAATGACAAATATGACAAATTATGATAAATTTGCACTTTCTATGCAAGATTGATTGATTAATAATTTTGACAAATTGCTATGTCAAAATTGATTGATTGACAAATATGACAAATTATGACAAATTTGCTATGTCATTCCCATGAAATTAGAAGAAATAGGAGAAATTGAAATTAGATGAATTAGAAATTAGGAAATTAGAAAATGAGGAAATTAGGAATTAGGAAAATTAGAAAATGAGGAAAATAGGAATTAAGTGAATTAATTAACAATTTTTCATTTATTAATTAATTCACAAAGAGGGAAGAATTAGTTAGCCAATTAAATAAACATTTAATTATGACAAGAAGACCTAGGATAAATAAATAAATAATTTAACCTAGAGGGAGAAAATGACAAACAATGTTAAATGACTAAATCATGAAACCCTAGAAAATGAATTGGAAATGCAGGGATGACAATTAGGTCTTGACAAAAGATAATTGATATCGATTCAATTTGATCATGATTCTGACTGACAAAGCACCAATGTCGATAAATGATTTGATTGATAAATGCGCCAATTGACAAGGAACAATGACAAATTGATCCAAATTGACATGATTGAGAAAGATGATGGTCGATGACAAATTGATCACAAAATGACAAGATTGACAAGAGGACAAGGATCAATGTCGAATCGATCGCAAGATGACAAGATTGATGATAAATTGATCGCAAAATGACAAGATTGAAAATGACAACGATCGATGACAAATCGATCGCAAGATGATAAGATTGATAAGAGGACAAAACCCTAATTTGAAAGAGAGACAACTAAAGAATGTAGAAGAAGGACTCGATGCTCGCAAATGATAAAGACCAAGTGCGAATCATAGGAGAAATGTTAATGCAATGCAAAACCCCTAAAATAAGGCAATGCATCAATGTTAAAGTATGACTTTGCAAGCATTGACCATTTTTAGACGTCTACACCAGCAATGCCAAAGGGGGAGATTGTTGGCATTTGAGACTCATTGGATTCATTTTGTTGTTATTGATAGGAAAATGATTTGATGGAAGTCACAAACTGGCACTAGGAGGCATTTACCAACATTGGAAGCATTTAGGGTTACACCGGCACTGACACTGACACTGACACCAACATCAATACTTGAAGGAACCCGACATCAAGGAAGATTTATTTAGTAAATAATTTTGAAATTATTGTGATGGTTGACATTGAATATCTTTTATAAATATATTGTAAGTCGACATAAGGCATATCATTTGTAATAGGTATATAAGTCATTCTGCTAGGTCAATTTAGTATGGTGATATGATGATATGGATGATAGATATATATAGATATAGCATAACTATATGATGCGAAATATATGTATGGAGATCATTTTTATATGCAAACATTATATCATCCAATGATCTATACATAGTGATGCACTGCAAAACTAACAAGTGAGATAAAAACATGTGGTCATATAACATACAAACAACAAGAAGCAAGTGTTAAGGTTAGTGTTATTCAACCAAAGATCAACCTAAGCAGGCATATCAAAAGAGACACCAAGAACAAAGAAAAGCATTTAACTATGAATGTAAATACAAGAAGACATCTCCAAATGCCCTCTACTATGCTCTTAGCAACTTCTCTTTTGTTCCTCTCCTCTCCAAGTTCCAAACTAGTGTAGCTCTCAGTAGCTTTTTGCACTATGGATGCTTATGAAGGTTTGAGATTGAAGTATTTGCTCTAAATATGAATAAAAAGCTAATACTAGATGCTATTGATATTGAAATGATTTATTTTAAACCAAAATGACAAGATATTAGTGGTTTATGCTAAATGCTCTCTAGAAATGCCTATAGCTTAAATGCATACAAGTTTTCAGGATCTAGATTATGAAGAAATGGGCTCTATTTATAGGGAAAACGGAGCAATGGATGGTTGAGATTGAGTAATCTCAACAAGGGTTAGGATTGAATGATATTCAATCCATGTGATGGCTTTCAATCGAATCCCAGAATGACAAGTGTTAATATGAGATAGGTTGAGAGGAGAAGGAACAAGCATTAAATGATTGACATGATCTAGGAGTCAACTTGGGGGTTAAGGTCAAGGTTGGGTTGAGTGAATAAATTATTTATTCAAAGAATAAAGCTTTTATCCAATGGATAAACTCTTGTGCAAGGGTAAAAGGGATAACCGTAGTCAAAGCAATAAATGCTTGAGGAGACCCATGAGTGCAAGTTGAATTAACCATAAATGGTTATGTAAGAGCCATAAATGGTCATGTAAGAGCCATTAGTGCTCATGGAAGACTTTGGAGGTTAAATTATTAGACACACAAAGTAATAAATGCTTTTCAAAGACTCTGGGGTCTTTGAGAAGTGACTCCAAGTTGCTTAGGAATGTGACAATAATTAGGGGATGGATTAGGTTAATTAGGAAGGGCTTAGAAGAATCTAGAAGGGAGTTAGGATTGCAAGTGGATTTGGTGGGTGAGGGAAAATAGGATTCTTATTAAAATAAAATTCATTTATTTCAATAAATAGGTGCAAGTTGCATTTGTAGGAAAATGCAAGTGGGGGTGTTTAAAATGATTTAAATAAATGTTAATTTATTTAAAAGAGGAACAAGGGGGATTTAATTAAATAAATAGAATTTATTCATTTAATTGATTGTGAATTTGCTATAATGAATTAATTAAAATAAATTGAATAATTTATTTAATTAATAGGAGAATGTTTGAAGAATAATTAATTAAATATTAATTTAATTAACTAATGGCTAGTGGATTTTTAATCAAATAAATAGCAAATATTCATTTAATTAAACTGGACAGATTTATGTGACTACATTTGCCCCTCTTTGAGACAACATAGTTTATTGTGTTGTTTTAAAGAAAGAAAAATAGTTGTGAAAAAATATGCCCCATAAAATGTTGATTTAATGGGTGGTATGCCCCCTCGAGAGATGGGCCAAAAATTTTTGAAAAATTGGGCGATCTCTCGAAAAAGAATGAAAATTGGCAGGGTGATAGAAGAGAAGAAGTTAGCAATACTAGTGAAAATAAGAAGAAATCAGAGATAAAATGGAGAAATGGGGGCTTGGAAAGTTCACAGGGACCATGATGGTGAGCGGGGGAAAATTAGGGTTATGGTGAAGGGTTTATATGGGGAGAAAGGGGTGAAAACAGGATCATTTGAATCTGTGACCATAGTGAAAATAGAGCTTTGATAGTGACATTTTGGAGGAGTGAGCAGCAGTCACGATGCTGGTACCCATTGCAGAGCACTGATTTGAGCGAGTCCATCGATTCCAATGGCCAGACGACTATGGACCAGCGGTAAGCAAATTTGAAATTTTGATTTTCATGCATTTTTTATATGTTTTTTGTTGAGTCCAAGTTGAGTCGGTAGAATAGCACTGAAACTTTGTTTTGGTGCTATTGTCCAACTAACTAGCACTTTTGTGCCGCAATGGCGCTATTGTGCTATTGTTTGAGCACTTTTGCAAAGTATGAGCGCTATTGTATGCATGTTTCAGCACTATTATTTATTTAGCACTATTGAGGGGTCAATTGAGCACTTTTGTATTTAAGCAGTGCTATTGTATAGTTATTGTAGCGCTTTTGTAGTTTGAGTGCTTTTGCATAGCTGATTAAGTGCTTTTGTTAGGGGTTTAGAGCTATTATTTAGAAGTAGCACTTTTGTTTACAAGATAGCACTTTTGTTTGCAAGATAATAGATGCCCTAGTTTGTGCGAACAAAAATTTCTCGATGCCAATGATGGATGGATGGTGATGCAAAGTGGGAGTTGTTTTGAACCATAGCAGCCCGATGAGACTTAGGTGATTAGGATAAATGCCTATTGAAGTCTAGACATGCCATGATTGCTTATTTGTTAAGACCCGAAGATACTTGATCAAAGTATCTATTGATAGTCTAGGTTTAAACTTAAGAAATTTTGAAACAAAACAACTGATGATGGTGGATGTACATGTGCAGGAGGATCTACGCATCTTATAGTTGTGTGAGAGACATCCCACTACATAGGGGCTATGGTATCGACTGATAGAGGTAGAGATTGATTGCTTTGCAGTGACTAGGTTGTATGATGTGATGCATATGCCCATGATTCAGATGAATCATGGTTTGATTATAGCCTTGGTAGAGCGCTGGCACAGTGAGACATGCACGTTTCACTTGGCGCAGTGGGAGATGACTATGACACTAGAGGATGTATGACGCATCCTGCATATTCCCATTCGGGGTGAGCTAGTGACATACAATAGATCATGGGGGACTCTAGCAATGTAGAGATTCTTCGATGAGGACATGTACATTGAGGATGGTTCGATAGCCTGGGAGGATATTGTGGCTTTGTACAAGTCATTACCAGTAGTTTTGTCAAGCATTATGGGAGGACTACTATGCCCAGATAGATGATCACATGGTCTGATCGTTGGTTGGAGGTAGGTGATTGAGATGATGATTACAGAGGAGACCCAATTTTCTTGGGGATCGTGCATGTTAGCGCACTTATATCAGGAGCTGCATGAGGTAGTATACCGCAGGAGGGGCTCATTAGCAGTGGGAGTGACACTACTACACATTTGGGCATGGGAGCACTTATCGGTTACCCAACTAGTGAGTTTGAGATTTTAGGTAGTCGACCAGCCCTATGTATTTATGTATAGTGGTATGATGAGTTAGCCCCAGCTGGCGAAGTTAGAGTGGTGGTGGTGGGCATTGGATGATCTGGATGCCGTGATCTGGAGACCCTATCTGGAGTTCAAGCCTTGAGAGGATGATGCAGAGGCATTTTCATATGTATTCATGACCCAATTCCTCATTGGGAGGACCTCATATCATGTAGAGAGACAGGTGCTAGGTAGAGTGATGAGACAGTTTGGATGGCAGCAGGGACTACCTAGGGGATCGGGGGAGTATGCGAGAGTGGTTCGAGAGAGGTATTCTTGGGGGCCAGTACTTTCATATGATCAAGCACTGGCAGAGTTTCAAATGCTGCAGGTGAGACCTTGGGATATACGGTCGAGGGTGGTAGATGCAGGAGTATCGAAGGAGTATACGCAATATATGGTGGCTCATCTGATTCCTCAGATATCAGATCTAGTAGAGTCAATGTTTGATTTTGAGGATGATAGGGGGCGGAGGTGGAGGAGGAGAGGAGGTTGAGGACCAATAGTTGCTGGATGAGGGAGAGGGGATGGTGGAGATGGAGGGGGGGGGAGATGATGGAGGAGGAGGGGGGATGGTGGAGGTGGAGGAGGGGATGGTGGAGGAGGAGGATATGGTGGTTTAGGTAGTCAGATCCATTGAAGAGGGAGAGGCGGATTTCCATTGTGGATATCACAGGGACCGTTGATGCCAGGAGGAGTCAAATTAGGTCACCGAGGTATGGAGAGGGAGATACTGATGGATAGAGGGGAGGGAGCCATGGGAGAGGGAGTGAGAGGTGATGCACCCATGGATACAAGAGAGGGATTGGGTTGAGATATTTGGGAGTGGCTGATAGTAAATTTGTAGTGTCAACTGACAGTAGCTGAGACATGGGTAGAGGATTTGGAGGTAGAGGTTGTAGCTAGAGATGTGTAGCTATTTGCATGGGAGTTAGAGCGGACTATAGTGTTGCGGGAGAGAGATTAGGTTGTGAACAGGTTGAGCCAGTTGCAGGTGAGAGTGAGGGTTTTGGAGGGAGTATAGGGATAGGGGCCATCTGTGGAGGCATTGGTGAGGGAGGTACGGAGAGCATGTGAGGAGGTGGCTTATTGGTGGGGCCTATATGACCAAGTGGTACCATCTAGTTTGCAGGTACTAAGCTATTCATAGATGTGGTAGGTCAGATCAGAGTGATCACAAAGGATGTAGAGTAGTGGGGGTGTGATGGGTCCTCCATGGAGGGATAGATCAAGGGATGTAGCAGCTAGTGGGGGTTTGATGGGTCCTCCATGGGGAGACAGATCAGGTGGTGTAGGGACTAGTGGGGGAGCAAGTGGAGATGGGGGTGCAGCATCTGGTTAGAGTGGCATCTGAGAGAGCATTTTGCATGTATTTTGATATTTGTCATTTTGGACTGTATCTTGGATGGCTCTTGGTAGCCAATATTATGGACTTCATTGTACTCTGATACATGTATGTTTTTGGAGATATGATATATATGAGGAGATCCCATATTTTTGTGATGATATGCATGTTGATATGTATGGGTTTTATGCAGGATGATGATGTATGAGTTATCCTTAGATGGATAAGTGTATATGTATGCATTTATGAGATGATCCCTATATGTATGTTTCATGATGTCTATATGCATGCTTTATGATTGTGATGCTAACATATGGATGCAGGTTGATATGTATGATTTGTGGATGTATTGCTTTATGTATGTAATATGATGATGATGATGTATGCATAATGATATAATGATATAGATAGTATCTTGTACGTTATATTAATATAATGATATAGATAGTATCTTGTATGTTATATTAATATAAAGATGAGATAATGATATGAAATGATGTTTAATGCAATGCTTTGTATTATTGATTTATTTATGGATATGCATCTAGATGGCTTTAAATGAATATGAGATGGATAAACAAATGTAAAGTACAAATGTTTATATGATGATTTATAAATGAATGCATATGTATAATGTATGAACCAATGTTGGAAACAAATGGTTTTTATGATGCTAAATGCCTAAATATGATAAAGTAAAATGATAATGTGATGATAATGCAACTTATGGTAAATGAATAGCTGCACCTTAATGCAATTAAAAAGGGATAATGAATGCAATTTAAATGAATCCTAAAATGAGTATAATAAGACACTAAATTGGATGAATGAATGCACTTTGTAACTAATGGATAGATAAATGAATGTATGCAATGATAAATGATCAAGGATGGTAAGTGATGATTGGTAACTGACACTAGATGAATGCAAAATAAATGGTTAATACAATCAAGGACAATTTGATCATATGAATGAATCTAATCATCATGATTATGCAATGATGAAATGATATAAGAAGACTAATGTCAACAAATGATAATGAACTATATGCAATTTAAACAATTAAAATGATATGAAATGTACTTGATGCAAAATGCAACTAAATGTAATGATGAGGATATGATCATGATAAATGAATGCAAGGATGTTTAGACTTTGTATGATGCACTGATGATGTATTAGAGTACTCGATCACAATTTTATCCAAGACCAGCTCAATTTTCGCATAACTGTTCACATTAACTTTGTTCATATTTGCATACAAAATCACATATATGAATAATGAGTAAATGGATGGGCGATAAGCAACGAAATGCAATATATAAATAGATGAGATGAAATGACGATCCATAGTGCTCTATTTTCATCATTGAGCTTTAAAATGTTGGAAGAGAATACAAGCATCTTGACATAGTGATTCAAGATGACAAGAGTATTTCTTTCATGGATTTTGATATAACAAGTTAATACAAACAACTTGATATAATGGGTCAAGTTGACCACAGTATTGCTTGCAGAATAGACAATGATTATCTCCTTTCATGCATGACTTGGAATGTCCTCGTTGATCTTGAATTGATCATATCCTAAGACAAGTGTATACTATAGTAAGAGATAAAACCTTTATCTAGTTGGATGAGGTAGGAGAAACCAAAGGAAGAGCATTCGTACCTGCAAACAAACAATATATACAAAGAATAATGAATAAAGAATATGGATCCTTGATAATGGTTCATGTTCATATGGTCGAGGTATATGCTTTAGTCAGCAAGCCGTAGTGATCTATGACTATATTTTGCCTATGATCACATAGCTTAGTGAACTTCCCACGTAGACACCATTAGTACATGCCCCAGAATTTCATCTAAAATAATTTGTAGAGGATACACAAACAATGATGTAAGAACCTGATATAAATAACCCATAAATCAATCAAGTATTTGATAGCTTAAACAAATTTTTATTGTCAAAGAAAATGATATCATGTCTTTGGTTTGGTAAGGAAGGATATATACTTGTTGAAGATAGTTTGAGTGTTGATGTTTGATTGTTTGGTTGATTGATAAGTGGTCATTTTTGTGGAGTATGTCATAATGTTTGCATGGTATCTACCCAGATGAGTATGTACAATGTGTTGCCATGTTTTTGTTCAATTTTTTATGTTTTATGATGTTTTTGGATTTTGTGATTGTTTTGAATGTTTTTGGTATTTTGTGAGATAGTTTTCCAATGTTTTTGGTATTTTGTGAGATAGTTTTGAATGAAGAACCCAATGAATCAATAGGTTAAGGGCATTGCCCCCAATTTAGACATGACTATGAAAAAGAAGGATGCAAGATGCATGAAGTATTATTTCTTTATTGCAAATCAATAACAAGCCATGGTGTTGGACTAATGGATTTGTGTATGGAATGAATGTGATCACAACAAGCTTTGAAAGACAATAGAGCCATAGCCTTTATGAGTGGCACCTGTTTGCCAGGTTTTCACCATCGCACTTGCCCAAGGTGCCACCAGAGTGGTTGGCCACTATTTGGATGCATGATTTTTCTTTACTATTTTGATGTTTTTGTATTTTCTTCAGGACATTTTTCAAAATGTTTTTGGTGTTTTTCAGTATGTATGGGAGCCTAGTGCTCTGTATAGCTATAGGTATAAAATAATTTGAGATGCATGCTATTGATCGGATCTGCTAGTAGTTCTCCTTCTGAAGTAGCCAACTAAGATGCCCTGAACCCAAATACAACAGTGATAACATATGGACCTATCCAGTTTGATTCAAACTTTCCCTAATGTTCTCTGTTTGGTTGGTTGTGAGGATTTTCTCAGAAAACAAGATCACCTACCTCAAATGTACGAGGTTTAACTTGATGATTATAGCATCTTCTTATGCGCTGCTAATAGGCTTTGAGGTGGTTGTATGCAGCTTGTCATTTCTCATCAAGTAGTTCCAAGTGTTGAAGATGTGATACTCTGTATGATTCATCATCTATCAGATTATGCAAGGAAACCTGTAGAGATGGTATCTTGACCTCAATATGTAAGTTAACTTCTGCACCATAAACCAATGAATAAGGAGTTGCACCTGTAGGGGTTTGAATGCTAGGTTGATATGCCCATAGTGCTGGATTCAGTTGAACATGCCAATCACGGCCAGCATAATTGACTATTTTCTTGAGGATTCTCAATATGTTTTTATTTGATGCTTCGGCCTGACCATTTCCTTGTGGGTAATAGGGAGTGGAAAAGTGATGTTGGATGTGAAATTTATCACAAAGTTCACAAACATCCTGATTTTTGAAAGGAAGATTTTTATCTATGATGATGGACATGGGTACACCATACCGACAGATGATGTAATTAAGGATGAATGAGGTGATCTACTTGTCGGTGACTTGGGTAAGTGGAACAACTTCGATCCACTTTGTGAAATATTCAGTGGCAGAAATAATGAATTTGTGACCATTGGATGAAGATGGATGGATTTTACCCACAAGGTCAAGTTCCCATTGACAAAAGGGCCATGGTGTTGTGATTGGTTGTAGTTCCTGTGTTGGTGCATGTATTAGGTCTCCATGAACTTGGCATTTCTTTTACACTCTGATAAAGTAGGAATCTTTTTCCATAGATGGCCAATAGTATCTAGTGTGCATGAGTTTCTTGGCTAGTGAAGGACCACTTGCATGAGTTCCACAAATGCCTTCATGTACCTCTTCCAAGGCCTTTGTTATCTCACCTTGTTCCAAATATCAAAGGAGAGTACCATCAAGACTACATCAATATAGGGTTTCAATAATGATGGTATATCGGGTGGTTTGGCGAATAAAGGTTTTACGTTGGTTATTTGATTGGTCAAGAGGAAGTGTGTGATCACGGAGGTAGGTGTAGAACTCACCGTACCAGGGGGATTCGAAACCAACAAGGCAACATATCATCTTAGATTTGGGGATATCATAAGTGGGAATCCAAAGCTATTCTACCAAGAACTCATAGCGTGTTGAATTCTATGGAAGATCTAGGAGAGATGCGATAGAAGCCATAGCATCAGCGGCTTGATTCTGATCTTTGGGTATCTGCTCAAAAGTGATAGTAGTAAATGATGCCTTTAGATTGTCTACCATTTTCTTATACTGCATGAGTTTATCATCCTTGGTCTGATATTCATCTGTGACTTGTCGGATGACTAGTTGAGAGTCGCCATATATCTGTAACTCTTTTAATTTCCATTGTATGGTGAGCCTGAGTCCTGTGATCAAGGCCTCATATTTGGCTATGTTGTTAGTGCATGGAAATGTGAGCCTGTACAACTTTGGGATGCTGTCTCCTTGAAGGGTGATAAAAAGAATGCCTACCCCCGAGCCATGCCTAGTGTATGAACCATCAAAGTATAGCTTCCATGGTTGTGCTTCAGTGATCATGAATAGCTCTTCATCTAGAAAATTAGAAATGAGAGGATGATCACCTATGAGTGGTGCATCGGCCAACTGATCTGCAATAACTTGCCCTTTGATAGCCTTACGGTCCACATACTCAATGCCAAACTCACTTAGAATCATCACCCATTTGGCCAAGTGGCTAGTCAATGCTACTTTACTAAGTAAGTACTTTAGTGGATCAATCTTAGCAATGAGTTTAACCTTATGTGTCAATAGATAGTGCCTCAGTTTTGTTGCTGCCAAGATTAGTGCTAGGCAAGCTCACTCAATAGGTGTGTAGTTGAGTTCATAGCCGATAAATGTGCAAGAGATGTAATATATAACACACTCTTTCCCTTTGGCATTGTGTTGAGCCAATAGCACTCCCAATGCTATAGTAGTAGCTGAAATATAGAGCAATGGAGGCTTACTCGGATCCAGTGGGATCAAAAATGGTGTATTCATGAGATAATCCTTAAGCATCTGGAATGCTTGTTGGCATCTGGCATCCCATTGAAAGTGGATGTTCTTATGTAGCAGGTGTGTAAAAGGATGGCACTTATTTGCCAATTGTCCAATGAATCTTCAGATGGACTGTTGCCACCCTTGTAGTGTCCTTAGCTGACTGTTGTTCTTTGGAGGTGGCATCTCCATGATTGCTTTGACCTTTGTTGGGTCGACCTCAATGCCTTTGCTAGATACAATGTATCCTAGAAGCTTCTTGAAGGTTACTCCAAAGACACATTTCTTTGGGTTGAGTCGAACATGATATTGTTCTAGTCTATCAAAGATTTTCTCTAATATGTCCAGATGACCTTCTCTTGTGAGTGATTTTGCCAGTAAGTCATCAATATAATCTTCCATTATGGTATGCATCATATCATGGAAGATAGTGGTCATTTCCCTTTGATAGGTTGCACCTGCATTCTTGAGACCAAAAGGCATTACATTCTAGCAGTATGTTCCCCATGCACATGTAAAAGTTGTCTTGTGCTAATCCTCTGGTGTGATCTTTATCTGATTGTATCCGGAAAAGCCATCCATGAGTGAAAGCATGGCATGTCCTACTATTAGGTCCACTATGATGTTGATGTTGGGTAGGGGGAAGTCATCCTTAGGACATGCTTTGTTTAGATCTCTGAAGTTAGTACATATATGGATGCCCCCATTTGGTTTACCGATAGGCACAATATTGGAGATCCAATCAACATAATCAATTGGTCTTATGAAACTAACATCCAGAAGTTTCTTAAGTTTCACTTTGACAAGTACTGCAATTTGGGGATGCAACTTATGAAGCTTCTGCTTGACAAGTTTAGCTCCTTCTACTACTATGAGGTGATGCATGACTAAATCCGGATCAAGACCAGGCATGTCTGCATATGACCATGCGAAGTTGATCTGGTGTTTCTTGAAGAATTCAACAAACTTGGGCTGCTCCTTTGGAGTCAAAAGAGATGCCAGATGTATGTGGTGAGGAGTGTCAGGAGTCCCCACATTGCATTCTTTGGTTTCCTCAATCAAAATCACTGATCATTCCTACTGTGCACTTGAGGGGAGAATGTTAAACCTTTCATCGTTAGGGGCCTTAGAGAGGTTTTCACCCTTGGATTTGTTCTTTCTTTTTACTTTTGTAGGATCAAACAGTGCCATGGTGTGGTTTTCACTAGAAGATCCATGTTTTATTGTTATATTTTTGCAGGTAAAAGGTTTGGCATCCACCCCAAAGTATGTTGCTCTATTAAGTTCTATGGTGAATCCAACTTTATGATCCGGGATTGGTATGTTATCCTGCAATTCCAAGATGTCAATGATTGCCTCATCATTTTGGAAGTGGTCAAGACATGGGGGATTAAGTTGGTTCCATTCGATGAGCTCAGGTTGGATAATTGGCATTATCTCATTGATAAGGTTCAGTGAGTGTTAAGACATTATGGGCAAGGTCATCGATGGTACTCTCCCTGTTAGAATTGGGCAAAGGATGTGACATAGGGTCTGTGGAAGATGTTTCCAGTTTAGGAACCCATGTGGTCTTTATCTGTGCTTCTCCATAAATAGGGATGTCTTTGCGGGGTGTAGGTAGTGATGTTTCTTCCTCATCTAAAGTTTTAAGTTGTACTAAATCAAATTCCCACTCATGTGAGTCAGTTTCTAAGTCACTGTTGAGGATCTGGTTGCTATAAAATTCTAGAATGGTGTTTGAGTTAAATACTAAAGGTGTGGTCAGCTGATGTATCTTTGTAGATGTAATGATCGGTGTTATAGGAAGAATTATGGGGATCAATGAATCTAATACAAGAAGTATTGGTGTTGTAGATTCTACTGCTTCTGTTGGAATTGTTAGTGTGGTAGATACTACTAGGAATTTGGATATAGTAGTTGCTGTTAATGGTGCTATTATTGTTGCTACTGATGGGGTTGTTGTTTTAACTGGTGGAGTGATGGGTGGTGCTACTTTGATAATCAAAGGTGACCTCTTTGTAATAGGTTGATATAGTGGCTTGCTGGGTTTCCCTTTGAATCTGAGTTTAGGAAAGATCTCCTTTTGAAAGCCTAAGCCTGTGTTGTTTTTAGGCTTCATTTCTGTCAGCAGTGGCTCATGTCAACCTTTCTTGCAAAGTCCCAAAGAACGTTGACCATCATAACCCATTCTTTGCATAATGAGAAAGCCCTTTCCATATTGATCTGTGGGAAGCTTAGCTTGTGGGATGTTCGTGGTGGTAGGATCTTTATAGATCCATTCTACTAGGTCCTCATCTCGAGTCTCTTCTTCTTGACTCTTTCCAAGGATGAAAGGCATCAAAGTGCATGCTAGTGTGACTACTGGTGTATGAAGTACCTATTGTGGTTTACCATGAGTTCTTGGGGAAGTGGGCATTTGTCCAACACAAAATAGTTGGCTTAGATTGTATTCTCCGGGACCTTTGCTATTTTCATCTTGAGCTTCTCTTGCTTAGGTATAATAGGGCTTGAATTGGAAAGAGAGGCTGGACTTACATATGAGATGGATGAGATGGCTTCTCTGTTGTTGGGAACAACAATCTTTGGTTGATGATTTATGTTATGACAATATGAAAAGGGGTTTGCATCTCCCAAGATTTTAATTTCCACACCATTATGTGGGAATTTGATACACTGATGGTAAGTGGATGGAATGGCTTGCATGGCATGTATCCAAGGTCTTCCCAACAACAAATTGTATGGTAGAGGAAGGTCTAGAACCTGACATATGATGTGCTTCACCATAGGGCCCACTCTAATTAGTAGCACCACTACTCCTTTGGATGAGCACTCTGCATCATCATAAGCTTTGATTGTGATCTTCTTGTGGGGATCCATTGATTCAATTGCATATCCCAAAGTCATGACTAGCTATAGTGTACAAATATTTAGGCCTGCTCCATTATCAATCAAGACTCACTTGATCCTATGCTAGTTGATAAATCCTTCAATGTGGAGTGAGGTGTTATGCGGTTGTTGGAAGGATGAATTGTCACTTTTGGAAAAAGTGAGACAAGGGGATGCTTTTAGACTTCCAACCATGGCTTGGAACTTATCTGTATTCAAGTTAGCAGGGACTGATGCCTCTTGGAGAGCTTGGTCCAAGATTGTTTTATGAGATGGAGATAGGCGTAATAGCTCTAAGATAGATATCAGTGCGGGAATTTTATCTAATTGATCCACAAGGTTATACTACTTTGGGATTGAGGTGGTACCTTGTGGAGCTTCTTTTATGGTAACTTTGCCGTGACATGTAACAACATTACAATCGGAACTGGGTGGATTTTTTATGGTAATAGTTGCAACTTGTTCACTGGAATCATATAGGTGGTTTACCATGTAATTATACACTGCTTGTGTGTAATCAGTAGTATCACTGTTTCTCCTGGAAGTGGAAGGACCCCTTTGATCTAGTGATGGAAGTGGATTCTTGAACATCAAATGATCATTGTTTGTCATCTTTGGGTCATGTCCTTCGATTTCAATATCACCTTGGTTAATAATATCTCAAATAAGATCTTTTAATCTGTGACAATTGCTTGTCTTATGTCCTTTTCCTTGATGGAAATCATAGTGTTCAGTATCTCTCCACCATGCAGGTTTGACTTGAGGTTCATAATTTGATGTTTGGGGTAAGGTGACCAGATTCTGAGAAACCAACTGACGTAACATGGTTTCGATGGATTCCCCTAAGGGAGTGTATATTCATTTGGGTTTTTGTTGATGCTGTCTAGGTTCATCTTGAGATGTTATGCATCCTTGATTTGGAGGAGCAACTATGTTAGTCTTGGGTGGGGGGTTCTGTCCTACAAATCAAACCACAAGTTGTGCACTTTTGATAGTTCAAGCATCCACAACCCCGTCATTGATGATATTCTTGTTTTTGTTCCAGAAGTTTGGTTTGTCACAATTGAAGCGTGGACGAGGGGCATATTTTGGCTCATTGTAGATTTTGATTAGCCCTTTCTTGATGAGAACCTACTCACACTTTAAACCTTTTGTGATCATGTCGTTGAAGGAATCTATGTCTTTGAGGTCCAGGTGAAATTCCATTTCATCATTTAAGTTAGAAATAAATATTTCCACTAATTCTCATTCTGGTAATTGAAGTGAACTTCTACTAGACATTTGACGCCATCGTTGTAGAAAGACCGAAAATATCTCACCTGGTTTTTGTTTAGTGTTACACAGATCAGCCATTGTGACATCATGTTCAATGTTGTGTGAACAATGTGATAGGAACTTCTGGATTAGTTCCTCAAAGGTCCTAATGCCACTTGGTAATCGAGAAAACCATGATGTGGTTGTTCCTCCCAAACTTTGGGGAAAAAGTCGCATTAGCTATGTATCCTTGTATGCCACTTTGAGGCATGCTGAATGGAATTCTTGAACATGATCACGAGGATCTCCTTTTCCTCTATACTTTTCAAACATGGGTGTTTTGAACCCTCATGGAAAAGGTGGCATATGAAGATTCCTATCAAAGGGATAGGGACAAATTTCATCAAGTGAAAATTGGTTTGTTTTCACACCACTGTGAAGCTATTGGGCAAGATTTTTGACTTGTTGCCGCAACATGTCTATATCATTAGGAGGAGGAGGAGGTGGTGGATTACCTTGATGAAGGTTGTATCTAATGGGATCTTCTCTTCTTTCATCCTCATTATGAATTTGGCATTCTGATGCTTGTCACAGTTGTGCAACATCAAAGTCTAAGGGTAGTTTGGCTCCCTCTTGAGCAAGTCTCAAAAAGTGAGCATCAGCATTGCTCTTGAGTATTTCATCAAAGAGTCTATTAAAGAGGGGGTTGTGTTGTGCCCTTTCTATTTCCGCAAGAGTAGGAGTACTTGGATTTTCTTCATTCATTTTTCCTCCAAGAGCCTCTTGGAATTCAATGATATTTTCCTCCTCTTCTTCTTCTATTTCCATTTCTCATTGCCTTTAACGTGTTCGGGTATAAGCCATTTTGTTTGCAAGTTTTTTCTGAAGTTGGGTGAAAATGATGATAAGTTGTTGATGAAATGAGAGATTTATGTTTGGTGGAGTTTTTTGCAAATGAATCTCTAGCACTAAAGGTAGATATTACCAAAGTCCTTTCTTGAATTGCTTGTTGTATTGGATTAACAATGTTTGGTGTGATAAGGTTTAGAGGAATCTGAGATGTGTTACAGATTCAACTACCTAGCAATGAGAGGATTCACTTAAAGACTAGTTTTAACCTGCGTAGAAATGCCTCTTTAGGATGAGTTTATCCTAGATGTTGAGACACTCTAAAAAGTGATGTTTGTGTTTGATTAAAGCAATATCTAAAGAGAACTTAGGATAAAAACCTCTTGGTGTTTTTGAGAGTTGAAATGGATGAAATGATGTGTGAATGGGATGATGGGTGAA
This sequence comes from Cryptomeria japonica, assembly GCF_030272615.1. Classification (NCBI taxonomy): domain Eukaryota; kingdom Viridiplantae; phylum Streptophyta; class Pinopsida; order Cupressales; family Cupressaceae; genus Cryptomeria; species Cryptomeria japonica. Next base: position 868,089,778 of record NC_081414.1, read on the forward strand.
ATGTTTAACTTCAATAGAAACTTTGTGTTACATATGGTACAAATTCTACCTCTTCCCTTTCGGGTGACATTTCCCAAGCTACGTTGTAGGTGATACAAATGTCTGGAAAGAAGTCTGGGTTGATCTTGCGTCCATTGTTTTTGTGGTAACTCAAAGCTCTATATTGTATAAAAGCTCTATGGTTTAATGTCGCTTGATCAAATTCATTTGATTTTCCTTGAATATAAAGATGCATGTGATGCAAGAAGGCTCTATTAGAGACAAAGATTTGTCTATTAAGATAGAAGAATTTTCTCCTTTTGATTAAAGCCTTTGAGCTTAATGGTCTTCTTTTCAAGTTGACATGTCGATGAATATTCTTCTTTCTCAAGATATGAAGAATGGTCATCAAATTTGATACTCTTTCTCTTTTTTTTTGATCTTTTTGTTAGTATTTTGAAAAATCTATGTTGGATGAATCACTTTGTTTTTGGAACTGATTTTTTATGTTTCTTTGACAAGAAAACAAAGCAAGCACACAAACACAAGAATGTTGCCTTAAAAGGCACAAATGAGTATGGGTCTAGATCAACCCAATTTTTGGACATTTTATGACCCTTTCCTTTAGATGTATTTTAAGGTGTATTCCCAAAGCCTGAAGTCAGCTCAATTTGCACTTTGTCTTGACTAAAATGAAAACACTTCAAACACTTTTTATCCCTAAGGTCAAATGGCAAGTTGTGATAAATTTAGCCCACATCTTTATATTTCTTTGACTTTGGTACTACATACCTTATGAATCCTACCGTGGCAGGTAAGGATGTGATATACTAAGTCTTGCACGAGCATAACAAATAGATGATCCCTATGATGGGGGAGTCACCACTCTCATCAAGCCACAAGTGATTTTTCAAAAACCTATGTTTCTACTCAAGGAAATATGTATGGTGAGTATCTTGGGAGCAAAACCATCTATGCTCTTGCACTAAATTATATCACAAATATCGTCAATCAATAGAATAGGTGGGCTACTACTTAAAGGTGTTTAGTAATGTTCGATGTTTTTGGACATAAGCTCATTCTGCAGTGACTCACTTAAGAGCCATGTAACTCATGGTGGGGCCCATTTGTCCTTTCAACAAGTTACACTATAGGAACAACTATACCCATTTGTTCGAAGGATTTACCATGCGAGGTCATTTCCAAGAGTGTCAATCCCTTGGCAGGCCTCTCTTAAAAATATAAAATTTGAGTGTTACTAACATTTTTCTCTTGCACCTAGGACCACAAGAGCCAAGGGAGAGGATAGTGTGTGTTAGAAGTAGGACCACTCAACCAACTCTTTTGCACAAGTGTGCCAAACACCAAATTCATTTGTTCTTTTTAACTTGTCATCGCAATGTGATTTAACTATTTGGAGATGTTGCTCCAACAATCATGGTGTTCTTTTTAACTTCAAATGCAAAGGTTTGAGTAAACTAGAATTTTGAAAATCCTAGTCAACTTAATTTGAAGCACGTATGCATGAAGGAAAAAAAATTTGCAAAAAATTGAAACAAGTTGATTGTGAATTTTATTTGCACCAAAATGGAAGTGTGGATTGTGAGTTTTTAGTTTGATGCAAGAAATAAATTTGTCTTCTCTTGTTTTAAGCACCAAATAAAGTGAACCTAACTTGCACGAAAGCAAATTTGTTTTGTTCAATTTTAAAGCACTAAAAACAAATGATCCTAACTTGCAAGGAAATGAAAGTTGTTTTTGTCCAATTTTAAAGCACCAAAAACAAATTTATCCTAACTTGCAAGAAAAGGGAAAATTGCTTTTGTTCAATTTTAAAGCACCAAAAACAAATTTTTGATTTTTAAGGAAGTTAGTTTTAGACTTGCACAAAAAGCAAATAGTTAGTAAAAACCGAACCTATGGTGGGCTTCTACAAGCCTAAGAAATTTCACTTTTTCGGTTACAGGGTCCTTTTTACAACGTTTTGTTACAATAGCGCTACTCTATGTTTAAATAGAAGCACTATTTAACACAAATGCACTAATACAAAGACAATGGTGCTAAAAGAAAAACTTGACAGTAAATGCAAAAGCGCCAGAACAATTTCAAAAGCGCTAAAACGAGAACAAAAGTGCTAAATAAAGGTCAACAACACCAAACTTGGTACAATAGCACTATTGTAAAAATAATAGCGCTAGAATGTCAAGTTGCAATAGCACTACAGCACAATCAAAAGTGCTAAAGCATAACCTATGTCAAGTTCAACATTCAAACATGTTAGTGGTGTCAAAAAAATTGCTTTTTAGGTGTTTGGATTCACGTCGGGTTCACCAAATGATGCACTGCAAAATTGACAACTGAGATAAAAAGCTATGGTCATATAACATAGAAACAACAAGAAGCAAGTGTTAAGGTTAGTGTTATTCAACCAAAGATCAACCTAAGTAGGCATATCAAAAGAGACACCAAGAACAAAGAAAAGAATTTAACTACGAATGTAAATACAAGAAGACATCTCCAAATGCCCTCTACTATGCTCTTAGCTCCTTCTCTTTTGTTCCTCTCCTCTCCAAGTTCCAAACTAGTGTAGCTCTCAGTAGATTTTTGCACTATGGATGCTTATGGAGGTTTGAGATTGAAGTATTTACTCTAAATATGAATAAAAAGCTAATACTAGATGCTATTGATATTGAAATGATTTATTTTAAACCAAAATGACAAAATATTAGTGGTTTATGCTAAATGCTCTCTAGAAATGTCTATAGATTAAATGCATACAAGTTTTCAATATCTGGATTATGAAGAAATGGGCTCTATTTAAAGGGAAAATGGAGCAATGGATGGTTGAGATTGAGTAATCTCAACAAGGGTCAGGATTGAATGATATTCAATCCATGTGATGGCTTTCAACCCAATCCCAGGATGACAAGTGTCAATATGAGATAGGTTGAGAGGAGAGGGAACAAGCATTAAATGCTTGAGAATGACCTAGGAGTCAACTTGGCGGTTAAGGTCAAGGTTGGGTTGAGTGAATAAATTCTTTATTCAAAGAATAAAGGCTTTATCTAATGGACAAACTCTTGTGCAAGGGTAAAAGGGATAACCATGGTCAAAGCAATAAATGCTTGAGGAGACGCATGAGTGCAAGTTGAATTAACCATAAATAGTTATGTAAGAGCCATAAATGGTCATGTAAGAGCCATTAGTGGTCATGGAAGACTTTGGAGGTTAAATTGTTGAACACACAAAGCAATAAATGCTTTTCAAAGACTTTGAGGTCTTTGAGAAGTGACTCCAAGTTGCTTAGGAATGTGAAAATAATTAGGGGATGGATTAGGTTAATTAGGAAGGGCTTAGAAGAATCTAGAAGGGAGTTAGGATTGCAAGTGGATTTGGTGGGTGAGGGAAAATAGGATTTTTATTAAAATAAAAATCATTTATTTCAATAAATAGGTGCAAGTTGCATTTGTAGGAAAATGCAAGTTGGGGAGGTTTAAAATGATTTAAATAAATGTTAATTTATTTAAAAGAGGAACAAGGGGGATTTAATTAAATAAATAGAACTTATTCATTTAATTGATTGTGAATTTGGTATAATGAATTAATTAAAATAAATTGAATAATTTATTTAATTAATAGGAGAATGTTTGAAGAAGAATTAATTAAATATTAATTTAATTAACTGATGGCTATTGGATTTTTAATCAAATAAATAGGAAATATTCATTTAATTAAACTAGACAGATTTATGTGACTACACATAGCTTTGAATACATTCTTGGAGGAGAAGTAATACCAAAAATAGTTCAAGTTTATGAACCGGTACAGAGTAGAACCAGAACAAGAACTCTATTTGGCATAACAGATGTATTCTTGAGTTCATTTTCAGTAATTTACTTTGGTAGAAAGCTTGTATTCAGTGAGACTACTTAGTGATGAGAAGTATTCTTTGGGTAGTGTGCCTTCCTGCGAGTACAGGCCCCTATTTTATGTAATATCTTTTCTTATGGCTAGTGAACTGATATTGTGGGTCACAAATCCTATTGTGGTTTTTCCTCATTAAGGTTTTCTGCATATAAATTCTATGTGTTATGGTGTTCATTTCTATGGATGGTTTATTTGCTTCTTGGTATATGATTATTTATTTACCGATATATATATGTATGATTTAGAAAGTTAAAAATTGTTCATTCTAGTAGAACACTAATTCACCCCCCTCTTAGTGTTCTTAGATCCCAACACATACTACTCATGAGTGTAGATCTCGATCACACATCATATATAGTAGAATAAGCCTTGATGGATATTGCTTTACATGCAATAAATATGGACACAAAGATGAAGAATGCATGTTCAAGACAAATGCATCAAGATCTCCATCCAAACCAGTTAGCCCTAATAGAAAGCATAATCAGTTCAATGCCACCTATTCCACTTGTGGTAATTTTGGTCATGTTGCAATAAATTACATGATGAGAGTGGGTTAGAGAAATAATGCAGGACCAAGGAAGACAACTAGTATGGCATGTTTCAATTGCCATAAGATTGGTCACTTATCCAGAGAGTGCAGGAATCGATCCTATAATTGGTTTGAAGACATGAATCAATTTGGCAAGAAGAAAGGGCCAAATTATTTGAAAGGAAAGAAGACAGTTGAAGAGGTGAGGAATGGAATGAAAAACATGTGGACTAATAAGGAAGAGAGAAAATAAGGAGAGAATAATTTTGAAACTAAGTCATCATCAATCGGTGATGACAACCCTTCTTCAAAGTAAGCCTACCGATGCTCAGGAGGAGCACTTATTGAAAAACCATGGCTGATTCCCTAAAACCAAAAGGAGGTAACTCTTATTTGCATTACTTAGATGAAAAAAAGTTGGCATATTGTTTTCAATTCTTCAATATTGAATTATTTAAGAGTATAGGTGTTAAAGGTTGTATTGTTACTAGGAAGGAAGTGGCACTAGTAAACTATAAGTTTTAACTATTTGAGGTCATACAACTTAACTATTGTAAAAGTGCACTGAACAACTTATCAAATAAATAAGGAAATGAAAGCTCATTTTGTCTACCTTCCTTTCATTTGTACAATTCCTGAGCTCCTAGTGCAATAAAAGGCTTTCTAAATCTATTAAGTGCATTTCATGCAACGTGAGTTTGGGGATCAACCGGTGAAGTTTTAGTGATCAGAAGCCCTAGCAAAAATGGTAGAAGAAGTCAATTTGTGAATTCTATTAAAATTTATCATGGCAGCTTTCATGTCGACTCCCATGTGGGTTGAGGTAGTTAAGGAACCACAACCTGAGTTCAAGCTACATCCTATGAAGGCTGAAGAGATTGACATGACTGGTGCCCTATCATCTATGCCCTTTGGTGTGTTGTTGGTTGAAGATACCTCCTCTTTCATCCACTGCAAGCTTGAAGAACTTGGAGTCAAATTCATTCAAGATGAATTCAAAGGGTTCTATAAAATGGTCTATTGAAAGTAGCATATATGCATCTAAAGAAAAAGGGTTTGTTGAATGTTGTTGACATTACTAACCAATTCTATGCTCACATGATCAAGTATATGCTAAGTAGAGTACATGACCAGTTTCTATGGTTGGAAGTGGAAGCACCAATCTAAATTAGAAAGGATGTGATCCAAAGGGTAACAGGGTTTAGTGGAATAGGTGAAGCACTAACCCTAAGTAAAATATTATCCAGTGAAGTAATTCAGTTGACTCAATCCTGATGTGACATGAGAGAAATGACAATCACTCACATTTAGGACACAGAAGTAAGGTTTGCTTCTATAGTGATAGCTTATAGGGTTTATCAATCAAGTCGCATGAATAGTGTCTTGAGCAGTGTGATCCATGCAGCTTATCGAATCATCAAGGAGGATGCAACATATGAAATTTGTGGAATGATCAGAAGTCAATTCCTAGTGAACATGGACCAAATCAAGAAGGACAAAAACAATTAATTCAAGTATGGTTCAATACTGATATGTATGTTGTTTTATGTGCAAAATTTCTTTCCCGGTAAGGAAAATGTAGTGTGGTCAACAAATAAACCTATCATAGTTCAAATAGGTGAGATTATTAGAGACTTAGGTGATAAGTTTGGAGAGACAATGTGGAGTTATTTTAAATAATTTTAAAGTAGAATGCATCAAAGAGAGAGAATTCCAATCGATATAGTCCAAAAGTACAAGGATACCATTTGTTTTCTTTTTGATACTGATTGTTGCATTATTCAAGCGGTTCAACCTAGATCCTTCTGGGTACCCTCTATGGGTTATAAAATCAGGGCAGACACTACCACAACATATGCAAACATGTTACTATCTAAACTGATAGATAGAAAAGAACAGATATTTGGAACTTATGAGGCAAGATCCAAAATAAAAAAGGAACCCAAGGAGCCTATCATACAAAATAAAGTAAGGAAAACAATTGACACCTTAGACAATAAGTATGGAGGTGAAGCATCTGGTGCCACTACTTCCATCAATACAAGTGAACAAATAAGGGATAAATCAAACAAAGATGAAAAACAAATAGGAGAAAGGAAGAAAATGTCCAAGGCAAAACCTAAGGGTATTGCATCCAAAAAGCCAATAGAATACACAAAAGAAAAGGACTCTAATACTCCTATATCTTCTCTAGGTAGAGGTGGACCGGTAGGAGTGACATATGCAAGAAAGAAAAAGAATGAAGGGACAATTGACATGAAGGCTAAAAGGAAGCCCAAGAAGGATGAAAAGGAGGGTTCAATAACTCTAACACCCAATCTAATGTGTTAATAAAAGAAGTTAGGAGAAGTGGTTGGAATTTAGCTCCAACTGTTGATGAATTGGTCCATGGGATTAAAGAGTATGGAGGTTTATTTGGTGTTGGGAAAAAGTATCCCATCTACAAAGAGGAAGACAAAATAAAAATTGAAGATGCACTTATCTAGAACTTACATAACTACTACAAGACTCCCTATGAATTACATGGAATTATTCCATGACTTCCAAAATATCATTGAAGGGAGATGGAAAAATACCCTAGCAGTTGAGAAGGAACATAGAATAAAGGCACTCATGGAAGTGCAACATGATTTTGATTGTGATCAAGCATCTATAGTGGCAGAAGCATGTGTACGCCATTTCAAAATAAGTAATAGAACAAGGAGAATGGCCATAGGAGATACTGAAGGTGTGCATGATGAGAGAGTTTCCATGTGAAAAATAATTTTGAGCTAGCAAAAGGAAGCTGAGGAGGAAATAGAAAAATAAGTAAAACAAGGACAAGATTTAGCTGCTCAAGAAAAGGGCAAAGGAAAAGACAAGGACACCACCAAAGAGTTTGATGATTTAATAGTTGATGATATCATAAGTAATGTTGTGTCAGATATTCCTAATCTAACAAAGGATGTAGAGCAACTAGTTGAACACAAATCAACTATTAAAACTATTGATAATAGTGTTAAACTAGTAAAGGAAACTGCTCAAACTAAGAATCCCAAAGAAAATGAAGTCACAATTGAGGAGATCCCTTATGAGGAAATGCCTCAAAGGAATCTGATGACATTAAATATTCCCTCAGTAAATCCTATTGACAATGAACCTCTTTTGTCAGAAAAAGGTGTAGAGAAACAAACCCCAAAGGTGGTAGATTCATCAATGCCATCTGTAGAAGAAGCACCAAAGAAGGAAACAAAGGAGAAGGAAGAAGAAAATAAGGAAGAAGAGACAAAGGAAACAAAGGAAAAGGAAATTGAAAGTAAGAAAATAGTGTTTGATACTCCTCTGGTGAAAACAATGTTAAATCTAAAAAAGGAAAGTGATAAGAAGAAAGAAAAAATCATCATTGGATCCAGCTCTGAGGTAGAGGCTGAACAAAAAGAATAAGAAATAGAGGAGGAAGAAGAGGAATAATTAGTAATCTGTATTAAGAAGATGACCCACAAACAATTAATGAAACTTTTAGAAAAATTGAAACTTCAAGCTGAATAGGCAAGACTTAGAGAAAAGAAAAAGAAGGGCAAAATTCTTGATACTGCAAAGACAATTCTATCTGATCTCATTCCTGACATTGCTATTGATGACAATGCACCCATAATTGATTAGTTAGGCACTCTTGTAAAATCAATCGATTAAGAGGTAATCGATCTCAAGAAGGTTGCAATTAGACAATATGAAACAAGGAGAGGTGAGAAATTAATAAAAGAAATATCAGTTGGCAAAGTTGCTCTCTCCAACTACATTGAAGAGGTCAAATATATACTAAAGAAAGTTGGCCAATTATTGGTCAAATCATCAAGCTTCATTATTTTAATCAAAATCTTGAAGATAAAAGAGTTCAGACTCAAAGGGAAATTCAAGATCAGATAGACTCTTTTGATCCTCTTACAAGCTTTGCATCGACTTTTAGTGGAAAGGTGAAGCAGTTAACTCATGAAATCAAAAATTTAAAAGAGGAAGAGAACAAATGAGCTCTTAACCTATTAGAGATACAATCCTACCTTGCACCAAACATTGATTTAATGCAAAGGAATGCTAAAGAATTAGAAAGCCTCATAAGTTCACCTGACTGTAAGAAAGTAGATGATATGGAAGATTTGTTACAATTTTGTAGGGACAATTCAACACCATGAAATTGTTAGGTCCTAGAGACAACTGAGAGGGGGGGTGAATCAACTGTTTAATAAATTCACATCAAAAATAAACTTAACCAAAATTAACGCTTAATACTGGTAAACCAAACTTTATGCTGGTAGACAGTTTATCAGTTAATTGTAGTACCGATAAAGATTAATGCATGAAATAGAAAGAAAATAACATCCATAACATATAACACCAATATTTGTACGTGGAAACCTTGTAAGGGGAAAAACCATGGTGGACAACATATAACACCAATATTTGTATGTGGAAACCCTGTAAGGGGAAAAACCATGGTGGAAAACCTTACCCACAATCAGATGATACTACTGTAGATAGTATGTGTATACATTAGGGGGACTGCACATGCAGAAAGGCCAAGTGCCTAGAGCTCACCGCTCAAACACAAAATGAGAGTCACACTGACTACAATTGGATGATTAAATCCAATGATAATGTACTGCTCAAAAGAGCATCTCCATATGTTGGATTCAGTACCATTTTAGCTCTGATATGCCTTCTTCAAACCTTACTTCAATATTGAATGATGTCTGCATGTATAGCTCTGCTAATATTTGCATATACCTTATTACAATATCTATCCTTGCATATATCAACCTCACAAATGAGATCTTAAATTTATATCATAACCTAAGACCAATTGAGTAGCTCGGCTCACTAAAAGATATTACAATAAAATCAATTATAATTGAAATAATATCCGATGCATGATGTCGGTTCAATGCATTTGCAATAACAAAAAATCATCTCCATGATGTGTCATGCTGATCTTGAATAGATAAGTCTGCCGGTGTATAACCTGGACCTATTTGTCGATAACAACAAATATTCAAACTCGAATAGACCAATGAAAAAATAACCAAGACAAAGTGTCCAAATGATGTCTTCAACATAACCAAGTAACCTCGAAGTGATTCCAAGTGCCAGTGAACAATATATCCTACCGGTGAACCAAATACCAGTGACTGTACATAAGTCACATGCTTGTCAGTGAACATAACCAAATCTCTAAGTGTTGATAACTATTGATAAGTGTTGACATCAATGACAAAACCATATCAACATATCCAAAATACCAACAATCTCCCTCTTTGGAATTGATGGCAACACAAGATGGAAAAACCATCAAAGTGCCAAAATAGAAATGCCAAAACCAAAAACCAACAATCTCCTAAAGAGATCATAACCAGAAATCAAAATATAGATACAGAGAGTTATCGATCTTCTCCAAAATAACAATCTTTCCCCCAAAGGAAAGTCTCTCCCCCAAGGGATAATGTTTTTCCATATCAATCTCTCCCCCTTTGACATCAAATGCCAAAGCAATATAAAAACCAGGTTCAAATACAAAATACCAACTCTTTACAAAATACAAACTACTCCCCCCTGAGAAGTAGCTCTCCTCATCAAATCTGGAAAAAAGATTTCTCTATGAATTATGTCAGTTCATGACAAACATCAACTGTCTAAGTCTCTACCGGTGGGGGTATAACCCCAAGCTGGTCTTTGAGATATTCAAAAGTCTCCTTAGGCAAAGGCTTAGTAAAGATATCTGCAATTTGCTCTTTAGTATTCACATAAACCAATTTCACTTCTTTTGCTTCAACATTCTCTTTCAAAAAATTTAATTTTATAGAAACATGTTTAGTTTTAGAATGTAGTACTGAATTCTTAGATATATCAATTGTTGTTGTATTATCATAGTAGATAGTTATAAGTTCCTTGCATTTTACCTTTATATCCTTCAACATTTGCTTAAGCCATAGTACCTATGTGTAATTAGTTGCTACTGCAACATATTATGATTCTGCTATTGATAAAGATGTGCAACTTTGTTTCTTACTCAACCAAGAAATTAGTTTGCTACCACAAAAAATGCTCCTCCGGTGGTTCTTTTTCTATCATCTATATCTCCTACCCAATTTGCATTTGTGTATGCACATAATTCAAAGTTTTCATCTCTAGGATACCATAAGCCAAGATTTGTAGTGCCTTGTAAGTACTGAAAAATCCTTTTTACTACTGATTCATGATTTTCTTTAGGATTACTTTGAAATCTTGAAACAATACATACTGCATTCATAATATCAAACCTTGTTTGTGTCAAATACAGTAAACCTCCTATCATAGACTTGTACCTAGTCAGATTAATTGGTATTGATTCATCCCTTAATGATAATTTGTTAGCTGTAGTCATACGTGTGCTTATCGGTTCAGAGTTCTCCATGCCAAATTTCTTTAGTAACTCCTTAAAATACTTAGATTGACTCAAGAATATAGCTTTATCAGTCTGTGAAATCTGCAATCCTAAGAAGAATTTTATCTCCCCAATCATAGACATTTCAAATTCTTGCTGCATTTCATTAGGAAAGTCTTTACATAATCCATCTTCTCCTCCAAAGATTATATCATCAACAAAAACTTCTATAACCAAGATGTCATCATTAGTCACTTTGTAGTATAAGTTGTTGTCAACATTACCTTTAGAAAACCCAATCTTCAAAAGATATTTTTCCAATCTAGCATATCAAGCTCTTGGAGTTTGCTTCAATCCATACAAAGCTTTCCTTAATTTGCAAACCATATCTTTATCATCTATCAAAGAAAATCCATCAGGTTGTTCAATATACACTTCTTCTTCAAGATCTCCATTCAGAAATGCACATTTAATATCCATTTGATATACTTTATAGTTCTTGTGTGCTATAAAAGCCAAGAATAATCTTACTGCCTCAATTCTAGCTACTGGTGCAAAGGTTTCATTATAGTCAATTCCTTCTTTCTGTGAATAACCCTTACACACTAGTCTTGCTTTATTTTTTATTACCTTACCATCTTCATTAAGTTGGTTTCTGAATACCCATTTAGTTCCAATTACATTTTTGTCTTTAGGCGAGGGAACTAATGTCCATGTGTTATTCTTTTCAATTTGTTCCAGTTCATCTTCCATAGCTTTAATCCAATGTTTATCTTCACATGCCTCAATAACTGATGCTAGTTCAATGTGAGAAATAAGACATACCTCTTCATTTGCCAGTCATCCTCTAGTCATAACTCCTTGATATTTGTTCCCAATTATCTGATCTTTAGAGTGGTTCAATCTTATATACCGGGGTGTCTTTGTTTGTTGTTGTTCCTCAATTACTATGGAATTTTCAGATGATGCTAGTGTAAATGTATCTTCATTCTGTACCGGTATACTCATTTCAAGTTCATTTGTCAGTATCTTTGTTACTAATTCAAAGTCTAAGTACCTTGAATTTCCTCTAAACTATTCATCAATCTTCACATTTGTACTCTCTACAATTTTTTGCAATCTCTTGTTAAAACATCTATATGCCTTGCTCTTAGATGAATAACCAAGAAATATTCCTTCATCACTTCTAGGATCAAATTTGCCAATATACTCGTCTCTTCTAATATAGCATTTACTTCCAAATATTCTGAAATATTTAAGAGTAGGAGTAATACCAAACCATAATTCATGAGGGGTCTTACCGGTTTCACATTTGATGTGAACTTTGTTGAATGTGTAAACCATTGTACTCATTTGCTTCTCTCCAATATACATGAGGTAGATTTTCTTTTGATAACATACTTCTAGCTGCATCCAAGATAGTTTTGTTTTTCCTTTCTACAACTCCATTCTGTTGGGGTGTCTGGGGTTCTGATAACTGTCTTCTGTTCCATTCACTTCACAGAATGTATTAAATTCCTTAGATGTGAATTCACCTCCTTGATCTAATCTCAGACATTTAATTTTCTTACCGGTTTCAGTCTCTACCATCACCTTGAATAGCATGAATTTCTCAAGTGCTTTTGATTTCTTCCTCAGAAAAGTAGCCCAACACATTCTAAAATAGTCATTAATGATTAGCATAAAATACCTATCTCCTTGTAAGCTTCTAGTTCTTGCTGGACCACATAAATCAGTATGAATTAAGTCAAGAACATAATTGTACTTTTCTGGAATACTCTTAAAGTATTCTCTAACATGCTTTCCAAATTGACATTCCTTACATACCGAGTTGTAAGGTTTGACAATTCTAGGTAAATCTCTTACTGCCTTAGTTGTACTGATTTTCACAATTCAATCAAAATTTACATGACAAAGTCTTTTATGCCATAACCAACTTTCATCAATATGTGCAATCAAGCATGTCTTTTCACTATTATTCAAATGAAAAATATTACCTCTGGTCTAATTACTGGTTGCAATTTCCAAACTAGTTCTGTTCATGATTTTGCATTTACCATTCTTGAATTATAACTGAAATCCTTTTTCAAGTAATTGACCAACTCTCAGAAGATTATGTTTTAAACCTTCAACATGGTAAACATTATCAGTATTGTGCTTACCATCAAAAGATATAGTCCCTTTTCCTTCAATCAAACTAGCTTTATCATCTCCAAATCTTACTAGACCTCCATTGTATTCTTGAAAGGTTAAGAATTAACTTTTATCACTAGTCATGTGATGTGAACATCCTAAATCAATGATCCATTCATCCTTCTCTTCAATTCTAGCTGCCAGGGCCTTCTCTACCGGTTGAACAGTAGGTGTCAGTTGATCTTCTGTTATAGCAACAAAAACCCATCCATTGTCTATCTAATCCTCATCAGAATCATCAGTGACTCCTTCATCAATAAGATAACAAGATTTGTCTTTGTTTTCTTGAATCTATATCTCTGATATTCAGGGTTAGGCTTGTATGTTCTTTTAGCTTCTTCTTTCAATCTTGCATGTCTATCAAGACACCTAGATGCCATATGATCAATCTTATTGCAGTTAAAACATTTAAAGGGTGCTTTACCTTCATACTTACTTCCAATTGGACCTTTAGGCATTTTCCTTGCAAATAGTGCTTCAAGTTCTTCAAGTTCTTCATTTTCTCTCCTGCTTCTTCAAGTTCTCTTACATAAAAGGCTTTCCAATTAGATTTGTCAAATGATGATGATGCAGGTGATGTTGATGCTTTGAAAGCTAAATTTGTCTTTATAGTAGCAACAACACCAAATTCCTCAATTTCAAAAGTTGAAAGTTTTCCAACCAAAGTGTCTCTAGTTACTTATGTATTAGGCATTATTCTAAATTCATTTATAGTACTTACTTTCATTTTATATGCCGGTGGCAATGCTCTGAAGACTTTTGAAACAATTTCATCTTCACTTAAGGTTCCTCCATAACATTGTATACCCAAAACAATTTCATTTACTCTTTCCATAAAAGCATAAATCCTTTCATCTTCTTCCATTTTCAGATTTTCATACCTGACCCAGAAGGATTCAGGTTTTGCAATTTTGACTATGGTATCACCTTCATTCAATGTTTCCAATTTGTCCCAAATAGATTTAGCAGTAGATCTATCTGATAATCCCATGATTTGCTGATCTGACAATGTGCTCAAAAGTGGTTCTCTTGCTTTGCAATCATTTTCTTCATCTTTAGTCAGATTTGGTGGACTAGGTTGACCTTGAGTAGGAGTAGTATAACCATTCCTTGTAACTTCCCAAATTTCCTTTGCAATGCAATTTAAGTGTGTCTCCATCTTGATCTTCCATATGCCATAGTTAGTTCCATCATGTTTAGGACTGTCCTTCCTGAAATAGTTTGAAGACATTGGATCTCCTCAAGCTGTTAAACTTTTGCAAAAAGAGGACTAGGATCTAATACCAATTGTTAGGTCCCAGAGACAATTGAGAGGGGGGGGGGGGGGGGGGGTGAATCAGCTATCTAATAAATTCACACCAAAAATCAACTTAACCAAACTTAATGCTTAATACCGGTAAACCAAACTTTATGACGGTAGATAGTTTATCAGTTAATTGCAGTACTAGTAAAGATTAATGCATGAAACAAAAAGACAATAACATCCACAACATATAACACCAATATTTGTATGTGGAACCCTGTAAGGGGAAAAAAAATGGTGGGAAACCTTACCCACAATCAGATGATACTACTGCATATAGTATGTGTATACAATAGGGGGTCTGCACATGCAGAAAGGCCAAGCACCTAGAGCTCACTGCTCAAACACAAAATGAGAGTCAGACTAACTCAATTGGATGATTAAATCCAATGATAATGTACTACTCAAAATAGCATCTCCATATGCTAGATTTAGTACTGGTTTAGCTCTGATATGCCTTCTTCAAACCCTCCTTCAATCTTGAATGATGTCTACGTGTATAGCTCTACTAATATTTGCATATATCTTATTACAATATCTATCCTTGCATCTATCAATCTCACAAATGATATCTTACATTTATATCATAACCTAAGACCAATTGAGTAGCTCAACTCACTAAAGATATTACAATAAAATCAATTATAATTGAAACAATATCTGATGCATGATGTCAACTCAATGCATTTACAATAACAACAAATCATCTCCATGATATGCCGTGTTGATCTGGAATAGATAAGCCTGCCAATGTATAACTTGGACCTATTTGCCGGTAACAACAAATATTCAAACTTGAATAGACCTATGAACAAATCACCAAGACAAAGTTTCCAAACGATGTCTTCAACATAACCGAGCAGCCTCCAAGTGATTCCAGGTGCTGGTGAACAATATATGTTGCCAGTGAACCAAATACCGGTGACTGTGCATAAGTCACTTACTTGACGATGAACATAACCAAATCTCTAAGTGTTGATAACTATTGATAAGTGCTAACATCAATGACAAAACCATATCAACATATCCAAAATACCAACAAAAACAAGTGAAGCCTTCATGGGAATCTTCTTTGATAGCTGCTAACGAAAATTTTAAAGACATTTTTTCTTTACTCTCATCAATTTGTTTGTATATCCTTTGTGACTATTTCAAAAAGGAGGAGAATGTATATTGGATTATTCATATGAGGAGGAAGGACTCTATGTACAAAAAAAAAAGTTATACAGGTAGAGTAGTACTGATAGAGTAGGTAGTACCAGCAGAGAAGGCAAAGAATAGGGGGAGAACTAGAACAGGGGGAGAATTAGCAGGAATAGAGGATTGGCTACATTAGGGGGAGAACCTAAATATAATAGAAGGTATTCATTGGTATTCACTATTCCTCTTAATCTGGTTCAATCCAGCTAGATGTTTTGCTACCAATGCTAAAAGGGGAGATTGTTGGCATTATGGTGAGCATGATGAAGTTTGAGGTACTTAGAGGTTGTCATTGATGGCAATACTGGTTCTAATATCATCACAACCAATCAAAAATGTGTTATAGTGGATCAGTGAGGAAAAGGGGAATAAAGACATCCACCAGTAACCAGAGACGTGTTTACAAGAAACCAATTAGAAGTTGAACTAAGTGATGCAGGTTCATCGATAGAAAGGAAGCAATTGGTATCAAATCATAATGCGGATTGATATGTATGTGAAGTGAAAATGTTAAGAATACATAGTCATCAGCATGTTTGATGTGCTAACATGTGGATCTATCAAATTTAGAAAGAGCCAGATGAAGCCAAAGTGTTTGCTAGAGAACCAACAAGATTTGTGGCATGAATAGTTAGTCACATCAATATAATCGACGAGATTTGAGGATCAAAAATATTGGCACATTGAATGATTTTTGAGTTTAAATGTTGGAGGCAAAGTGAGCGCCAAGATTGAAGACAACTATTTATATGATGTTCATCTTGATTTTTAGTTGTTGGAGTGGTTAGCAAGTTCGAATTGAAAATCTAAGGTATAGAATGCGAAAAAGGGAAGAGTTTTTAGATGATTGGGTGAAGTCATCACTAAGAAAAGATTGAAGTAGATACAAAGTAGGTCTATTTGATAGAAAAGTGTCATCATCAGATCATTTGTTTTGCTTCTCTCTAATAGTTGTTGTAGATTAAATCCCTTAACATGGTGAACCTTAACCGGTTTTGTTTGTAAAATCCCCTAACAGGGTCACTCCATAATGGAAGTGTAAAATCCTTTTTCAAGGTGAATCCTAATAGATTCTAAGGTATTCTTGATAGGATAACAGTCATCTTTAACAGGGTGATGTTCTCAAAAGGAATAGGATTGTAAGCTCTTAACAAGCACTTTTTTTTACTGCAGTAAAAGAGATTGTGGGTTATCCCCACTGTGGTTTTCTCCCTATAACCAAGGTTTTTGATGCATAATTATTGGTGTTATGTGATGCTTATTTGTACAAGAAAATCTATTTCCTTCAATGTTTTTGCTTTCTTTATTAATGCAATGTTTTAAGTTAATTTTTAAGGATAGTTGCAGACCAGACAGTTTGAAAGTTGGAATTGTGTATAAACTATTTTTATTGATTCACCCTCCCTCTTAGTAATTGGTTAATACTAACAATCAAGCATTTGGAGATGCTATTATTTCAGTTCATTTCTTCTAGATTGTAGTCTGAATCTTATTGTAATTTAGTGAGACTTTCTTGAGGGTTGTATCCTTTCAAGTCATTATATTTGAGCAGTGAGCTCTAGGTAGTGTCCCTAAATGCTTATGCATTCCCCATTGTAATATTTTCACATACTACTATAGAGCATCATCTTATGGTGGGTAGTTTACTACCATGGTTTTTCCCTTAACCAAGTTTTCCACATCAAAAATCTTGGTGTTGTGTGTTGTGCTATTAATTTTCTTATCTGCATTATTGCTACAGTTTATCAAATTTATTTTTCTGATTAATTTTTTGTAATCTAGTGAAGATTGATTGACCCCCTCTCTCATTCTTCCTTCTTGGTTGCTACTAACAATTGGTATTAGAGACAAATACTTTAATAGAAGCTTAACCACTCAAGGATATCCAAGATGGCATCTCAAGGTGTTATCTTTAAGGATAATCCAAGGTTTGATTGAAGAAACTATTCTATATGGAAGGACTAGATGGAAGTGCACTTGAAATATCTTCGAGGATATTACAGGAAGAGTACAAAGAACTCCTATTCTATTACTCAGAATGGAATGATTATTCCTGATAAGATCAAGGAAGTTGAACATAATGTTAGAGAAAAGGAAGCATTTCTTAGTGCCATAACTGATTCAGAGATAACAAATGTGATGGGACTTTAGATCACACATGAGATCTAGGAGAAGCTTGAAATCCTGCATGAAGGAGATAAACAAGTGAAAGTTGGTACGTTGTAGAGTTTGAAAGGAAGATATAACATTTTGAAGATGGGAGATGATAAGCACATACACTATTTCATGGCTATGGTGAATGACCTTGTCCTAGGTATCAGATGTACTAGTGGAACCCTTGAAGGAGATGAAATTGTTGCTAAGGTGCTGAGATATTTGCCTCTTGTTTATAAACATAATGTGGCTTCTATTGATGAGATCTAGATTGTGACTACATTGACAAGAGATATGTTGGTTGGAAAAATTGTTACATTTGAGCTAAGTGAGTTTGGAGAACCACATTGAAATTTGGAGACAAAATTTAGAGAATCAACATCTATATCCAGTAAGAAGAAGTCTAATCCTAATGAGTGCAAAATATCTAGATATGAGAGAGAGAGAGAGAAAAAAGAAATGGAAGAGGAAGAAAGAGAGTTGGATGAGCTTGAAGAATTGATTTCCCATAGATTACCTAAAGGAGTTGGTAAGTATGATGGAAATTTTTCCTTGAAAATTTTCTCTTGTAATAAGATAGGACATTTTGCTTCTAGATACCCGGAGAGTATGGCCAAGTATGAGAGGCATGATAAGTTCAATAAGAATGATAGGAATGATAGATATGAGAAGCATGACAAGTATGATAAGCCTTAAAATCCTAAACAGAAGTTTAGGAATCAAAAGAACTGTTATTATGGTGCTGATGAAGGTGTTACAAATGAAGAATCAGAAGTAGATGAAGGTGTATTTCTTACCATTAAGGAAGATGGACTTGTACTTGTTGATTCCCCTAGCTATTTAGTTGAGGAGAAAGCTTTGGCTGCTAAAGTTGAAGAGAAAGATGAATGGGTGATTAACAGTGGTTGTTCACATCATATGACAAGTGATTAAAAAAATTTATGATTATGGAAAGTTATGATGGTGGAATAGTTATATTTGGAGGTGACAAAACCTATGTGATTTGTGGGAGAGGTTCTATTTCTTTTGATGGTAAGCATAACATTGATAATTTATTGTATGTTGAAGGTTTGAAGCATAATATTTTGAGTGTTGAATAGATGGTTGAGAAAGATTATGATCTACAATTCAAGAAAGGAAAATAGAAGATCTTGAATGCCCCCAATATAGAGATTGCATCTAGAACTAAGACTAAAGGTAACATTTTTAACTTGAAAGCTGGTGAAATTTTTTTTTTGATTTCTTAGATTAATGAGAGTTGGTTGTGGGATATGAGAATGTGTCATGTTAACTTTGATTCAATGATAAAGATAAGTTCTACACATGTTGTTAGAGATCTACCTAAGATTTTTTAGCCTGCTAATCTGCTATGTAAGGAATGTCATTTGAGTAAGCAAACAATGATTTCTTTCAAGAAAAAATAGTGTAAATATGATGGATTGCTAGATCTTGTGCATAGTGACCTATATGGACCTACAAATATTAGAAGTGTGTAGGGAGATATTTATTTTAGGCTACTAATTGATGATTATTCTAGGATGATATGGGTTGTCTTTTTGAAGGAGAAATCAGAGCATTGGACAATTTCAAGATATTCAAAGAAAAGGTGGAAAATGAATCTGTTATTAAGGTGAAATGTATGAGATTTGATAGAGGTGGATAATTCTATTCTGGTGAGTTCAATTCATTCTATGAGAAGAATGGAATTAGAAGGAAATTATCTACTTCTTGAACCCCTCAATAGAATGGAGTTGTTGAAAGGAAGAACATAACTATCTTGGTTGTTGTAAGGACTATCTTGATTGAAGGGAATGTTTTGGAGATCTAATAGAGAGAATCTATTTTCACTCTTGTTTACACATTTAAGAGAGTTCATATGAAAGGTGATACTGATAAGACTCCTTATGAGCTATGGTTTAGTCATGTTCCTACTGTGAGATCTTTTAGAGTATTTTGTAGCAAAAATTACATTGAGAGAGATGAGGATATAGGAAAGTTTCATGCTAGAAGTGATGAATGTATCTTCTTGGGATATTCTATAAAGATCAAAGCCTACTAGTGATACAATAAGAGATTAAGGAAGATAGTGGAAAGTACAAATGTGAAGGTGGATGAGAACCTTGGAAAAGAGATCAGACCATATGGTTATGATGATGGACAACATATTATTATATCTCATATTTAGACTGAAGAGCCTAAGAAGAACAATCTAGTAGAGATAATTAACCTAGATGTTGCTACTACTGGTGAAGAATTGTAGCAACCTGAAAAATCAGAACAATCAGAAGACTCTAAGATATATAAGATTAAACCATTCTGAAAATCATATTATTGGTGATAAGAATAAGGTGTGATGACTAGAAGAAGGTTAGTTGCTGAAGAAGTATGTTTGATTTCCAAAGATGAACCTAAAGATGTTGTTGAAGCTTATAAAGATGAATTAGATCAGATTGAAAATAATAATACTTGGGAACTTGTTCCTAGACCTAAGGATAAGAATGCTATAGTTACTAAATGTGTATTTAAAAAAAAATTGAATGGAGCCAATGAAGCTGTCAAAAATAAAGCTGGATTAGTTTGCAAAGGATATTCATACAAAGAATAAATTGATTATGAGGAGAGTTTTTCTCTTGTGGCTCGACATGAAGTTGTTAGACTATTGTTTTCATATGCTACTTATAAACATTTCAAGGTATATTAGATGGATGTCAAATCTACATTTTTGAATGGTGGTCTTGAGGAAAGAAGTCTACATTGAGCAACCTAATGGATTTTAACTATCAGATGATAGGGATATGGTATGTAAATTGAAGAAAGCTCTTTATGGGTTGAAACAAACCCCTAGATCCCGGTATGCTAGATTACACAAATATTTGTTGAAATTGTGATTTAGCACTAGTACAACAACAACAATATATGACTAAAAAACTACCAAAAATTGCATATAAATGACTAAATTTGATCACGTGACCATTAGTAATGTATTGCCAGTCATGAATCATGTGACCAAATATATGACTAAACCATTTTAGTCATTTATTGGTTGTTTTGATTGATCAATTTAGTCATTTATTTAGTCATGGTAGTCATTTATTTAGTCATATATTTAGTAATTAATTTATTCATATATTTATTCATTAATTTAGTCATTGATTGTTGTTGACTGGTCATTTATTTAGTCATTAATTTAGTCATTGATTGTTGTTAAGTGGTCATTTGTTTAGTCATTGTAATCATTAGTTATCGTTAATCGGTAGTATATTTAGTCATTTTAATTTTATTGATTTCCAAAATATCATGTCGAGGTCTTCACAATTTAGATAAGGTAATACCTTGCAAGACATGTACTTTATTCATTTCATTCTCTTGTTTCTCTCAGCTAGATATTTAACCTCTATTAGTATAAAGGATGCCAATCTAGAGGAATTGGACTTTGTATTAGTTTAGCTATAAATGTAATTCAAAGTTACAAGACCAACACAAGATCTAGCTAGGTGATTCCTACTATCCTCCAAATTACAAGTTAACACATAGAAGATTTATCGATGACTATCTAATCTTATTAATTCACAAGTCCATTTGAATTTGATGAGGTGTCCAACAAATCAAAAATCACCTTGGAGGTGTCAAAATTAAATTGAAAAAGATGCTATACATGATGGTATCAAAGCCAATAAGAGGATTACACATAATTTGAAGAGTTCTACAACTAAATTTAAGCTACCAACTCTTGGTTACTAGCAACAAATGAATATGGAAAGATGGACTCTAAGAAGCCATAAACATTTGAACAATTCCAGGTAGATTTTGAAGTGACATTGAAGGAAATATTTAACAAACAAATCCCCAAGAATGGATCTTTCTAGATTCCCTCTATGTAACCTACAGTTTTGATACTATCTCCTACAATGTTTGTAAAGCTTATTATATTAACATCTAGAAGGGCACTTTGATCATAGCCGTCATCAAGATGGACACCATAAGACCTTGTAAAAGTAAATGCAATTTGCATATCTATCAATGTCACCTTGGATATGAAGATATCTTTGATATATCCATTGCTTGGAGCATATTTAAACTTGATACCATATCTTGAATTATATAGATTAAAATTTTCAACTTCCATATTTGGGATTCCCTTAGACATCTCATTGCCTAGAACAAGGCCAACACTTGTGGGTGTTTCTTTAGTAACATGATGAATGATGATATTGGAACTAAGATGCCCATAGGCAATACCATATTTATCCCAACAAATTTTGATTGAGATCTGTATGCGGGAAAAGTAAATCATCATGAGTTCTTATGTAATAATTTTTAATGCAAACCTTTGAACTCGAATCTACATAGAAAAAATAAATTTAGTAGCAATATTTTCCTTTAGATATTTTTAAATTCTTATCTAATTCCAACTGCTAAACATATAACCATAAATAATTCTTATTTAGTATTGGTAAGAAGAATACTTTTTGGTCTAGAAACTTTAGTGATTTTTTGAGAAACAACAAAAATTATCCAATACTATTTGATGCTCGATTTCATTCCAAGAGCTAACAACATGAAAAATAAACCCCCAAAAAAAATTGTTGATAGTAAGTACCAAAATTTTAGTTTGAAACCCACTATATGTTTATTTGAAATACTGTGTATTATTTAAAAATAAACAAAATAATGGAATTAATTATTTTTTGTCACATCTCCTTACCTAGATTGAACAAATTCCTCTAGCTAATACCATGAACTTGACAATGTCAATCTCTATGTAGGAAGAATCCTAATAGGATATGTCCTTGAGTAAAACAAACACTTAATATTAGGGAAATAGTTTTAGTCCCTACATGAAATCCTCATTTATGTGCCTAGCGAGTTTGAAGCATTGAAGCAAGACATGCCTTTTTTGCAAAATCCAAAAGCTCAAATTTAAAAAATGCTAACAGTAATAGTCCTTACATGGAACCACTATTTTTATGCCTAAAATCTCTATACATAAATCCTTGTTTAGGCTACTTGCCAAGGTAATGGATAAATTAGAAAAAAATGTTGTTTTCTATTTCTGTTTATGATGTATCCCCTCAGCAAAATTTAATAGACCTATTAATGATCACATCCTAATTCTTTCAAATCTCTCATATCACAATGCACTCTCTTCTTATCTAAAAATAATATCACATAAACAAAATATCTAGTGTTAGGTCAAAGGCCTTGACAATGTTAAAAAAAATGAAATATGTAATAGAAGCCCTCAAAATTCCAATAAGAATATTGGTTAAGAAAACTAAGAAAAATTAATATGCTCAAGCACTAAAATCTCATGAAAGAAGATTTGGTTCTAGTTGATGATGAAAAACCTTATCTCTCTTTTCTTTATTGAGTAACCTAAGTCCACATCACATGTCTTAACTACATATACCCATAATTACATTGGTATGCCTATATATTTACATCCATACAAACTGAAGTCACCTTCAATGAACATATTAATTTTTTAAATTACATATGAACTTGCAGTAATCATAATGGAATCCTTTTTCATTTTCTTATAATGAATTTCCATAAATTAGCAAAAAATAAATGTTCATATAGAAGAGAGGGTAAATTTAGAAGTTTGTGTAATTCTAAATTTTTGTAGCCAAAATTATGCAATTTGGATGTTAGTTTGGTTCGAGAAAAGTTGCATGTCATTTATCCAATTTTGGTCGTAAGCCTAAACTATGTAAGGTCTGCATTTCAAACACCATTTGGTTATATTCTTTATTTGTATATGAGTCAACTTGTAGATTATAGTCAAAAGGATTATTTGTTATAAGCATGTAGTAAAATGTCAAAAGGAGTCTTGAGGATTGCTCAATATAGGGATATTTAATATTGTGTAATGGTTTGTAGCATTAGTATTCTTTTTGGAAAAAGGGAAGAGTCTTTATTATTTGAGAAATGCTAAATAAGATTTTGATTTCATCTTTTTGGAAAAACCCTTAGAGAAACTTTTAGTCAGAGAAACATTTATTAATGATGACTATCCAAGATCATCTAGTGTAGCAGTGGTGGAGGCTAAGGAACAATAGTTAGGGGATAAGAGAACACAAAGAGCATCAAGCATTATAAAGAACAGTTAGCTTTGAGTTAATAAGCAATAGTTGTAAAATTCAACAAGGTGGGAGGCTCATTCAAAACTCATAAACCTATTGCTTTTACTTATTCCTTTTTTCTTCAAGGCTCTTTCCACCATAGATTGCTTTGTTTATGAGATGTTTCATTGTTAATACAAGGAGCTACGTGTTACTAACAATATTTTTTCTTATCTTTGTATGTTAAGTTTTTGAATGTTAAAGGAGGTTATAAAAATTCATGGGCTTCCCAGATTGCTTAGAAAATCATTCGTTGTTTAGAATGACCATTTCATCTCCAAAAGAAGATACAATTCACAAAAAATTATAATTAGTTTGAGCATCATTGTAACATTTCTAACAGTGGATGTTTCAGAGAAAGGTATTTTTTAGAATCCTTGTTGATGATAGTAAGGTCCTTATATAGAGCACATTACTAGGCCAAGAGGATCCATAATCCAAGCTATCATGAGAGGCTATTTTGATTAAATGAAGGTATTGAAAAGAGCATAGATCAATCATATGGTATTAAAGGGAACTTTCATGAAGACAAGATTTAACACTTCTTCAAGTTTTTAGGTTTCCATCCAAGAATTGGTGACATTAAATACAAAACAAAAACAATAATAGGGAAGCATTAAGAAGAAGTTGTGTTTCATGTATATCTCTACAATAAGAAATGAGTTTCTATGATTTTTTCACAGAGATTAGAAAGGTATATAATGAAAAAACCCATTAGATTTCGTAAAAACCTAGTTTGTAATTTTGAAGAAAAATTCACCAATCCGAAGGGAAATAGTTAAAGGTTTTGGTTTCCTTACAATGGTTGTTTGATCAAATAAGGAGTACCAAGATCATATTAAGGGCCATTTTTGAGCCAATGGTGTTATAGTAAAGAATGTGTAAATACATGGAATACTTTCAATAATGATTCCAAACCTTAATATGAGTAAATCAAAGTATTGGGACTTGTGAAAGCTACAATAGTGCATAAGGAGTAGCTCTACCAATCATGCCATGGTCACAAAAGAAGATCTCAATCTATGGAAGGCTAGATCCATAGTAGATATGCATTTTCAGTAGCATAAATAGAAATCAAGAGAGTATGTGTAGTCTGAGACACAAAGATAGTTTTTTGCCAAACACAAGTCATAACCCTATAAAGGAATACAAGGTGTAGCTGCAATGAGCTTAAGGTTGCAAGGAATATATAGAGAAGCTATAAAACCATCAAAGGACAAAAATTATTGAAGGAGATAGTCATACGTTGACAGTGAAAATAAGTCAAGGAAAGAGAGTGAAAAGCATAAAGATAGCCCAATTCTGAAGAAATCAGAGGTTTGTATTACCACAAGCATAGTGAAAAGGTAATTTGAAGAAGAAACCATAAGATAGAGAGTGCATGAGAACAACCATTCGGGAAAAATTGCACTCCATGAGCACCCAAGAATGGAAGGATAGTCCCAGCCAATCAATGACAAAGATACCTACAATGATAGAAAGACAATATATTGCTAAACACTATACTTAGAGTAGCACTCAAAGAGGTATAGAAATGAATGAAATGATTAAAGAGGATATTTTTGAGAGGCATGAAACATGTGTTGAAGGTACTCCTTTAGCATTTTAGTGTTGCAATTATTTTGTGCCATGGAAGAAGTAAGATAGAAAACAAACTATCCTTCAAAGAATATATGCATTGTCTGAAGGACAGAGTCACAGTGAAAGACACAGTCCAAAGATCTTAGGATTATAAAGAAAAAACAATGAGAAAAACAAGGTCTTCACACAAAGGTACCATATCAAAACATGTGTTATTCATTTACATGTTGTTACTCTGACATTAAAATGATTATTCATGACTATCATCAAATGATAGAGAGTTCATCACAATCCACAAAACCTGTCAAAAAAGTAGTTGCATGGTATCAATCAATAGTTACATGATTAGTAGCATGAATATAAACCCTTAGAAAGTTAATAAAAATATAAATATAGGAGAATTGGATTAAGGGATAGTTACATCACTAAGGAATTATCAGTCTAGGTATAGGAGCCATAGTCTTATAAGTGATATTAGTGTAGCAGTGGTATATGATTAGGGTGCATTGGACAAAGAATGAAGATTGATTAAATAGTCAAAAAGGCACTAAATTTTCAAAGGGGAAGTGATACCTCAAATTACAATGTAATGTCTATTACAAAATCATAAGACAATTATAGTATACAAATAGTGAAAGATCTTGTATTCATCAATAGGTATGAAATATAGAATAAATCATCAGTCTTTGGCCCAAATGAAAATGTAAGATAAACATAATGATTAAGTCCCAAGTTGAGAATTCCTTCAATGGAATAAGAGCATGAGAGTAGAGATTTTGACAACCCAGTAAGGGGATATGTGACAACCTCGTGAAAAAATAATAGAGGTATGTAGCAGCAGAAGATCTAGATCAAACAATGGCATAAGAGAATGAGAGAATGCAATTACAATTTAAATAAGTAGACCTATAGTTTGCCATTAATTTAAGGAAATTTTAAAGCATGAATTTGGTGTTACAGTGATGAAAAATTCATGAGTCATTACTCAAGAATAGTGTATTCACTATTGTAATAATGCAGCCAATAAAAGCTTACAAAGCATAGTTCTTGTGATAGGGATAGATCTAAGATACAGATCATTTTAGTACAATCAAGATATAAGAGAAAGGAACAATTTGTCATGACTATCATAGGCATTAAAGAGTATTGTTTATGATCAAAATAGTGGTAAAGAATGCACAAAACATTGAACACTAGATACATTTAAAATGAAATGTCTAGACAATGATAGATACATCTATAACTGCAGACTTATAAACACATCCAATTTTTACATCCTTTAGTATGGAGTTCTTGGATCATAAATAATTTTAGTCTATATCAGCTAAGCAAAGTTAAAAGTATTTTATTTCTTCATTCCTTTATTATATAACACAACAATTAGTAAAAAATTATGCAGATAAGTGCACGCATAACTGTGCAATGTCACCATTTGATGCACTAATTACAACTATGGGTTTATTCTTTCCATCGATTAAATTGATAATGTGAATATAATTTAAGAATTTATAAAACTTGAAAAATGTAAAATAACCATTTCAAGACTTCACAGAAACAACCAAATATAGAATAATTACGATGAGAAACATAAATTTTAATGAATAGTCATCTATATATACACACTTTGGCAAAAGCTTTATTTAATTTAATTATTATCGTTGTGGATAACATTTAAAAAATTCAATGCTCAATAGACTATTAAATTTAAATTCAAAATATGTACTAAAACAATAAGAAAACAAATCCATAAATATTGGGATATTTAATCTTTGTTAACATAAAAGAAGAATCATGTCACCTGGATCAATCCCATTTGTATTCTAAGGTGAGTCCAATGGAGAAAGGATGGTTACATCTTGAATGTGAACATTGTTGCATTCACCATACATATTATTTTTACAATATTATAATTATAGTTGAGGTAACAAATTATTAAAAAGACAATAAGAGTCTACATTGAGATTTGTGTATACTAGTAATGCAAAGGTTTGGCATGCATGTAAAAACCATCCACCTAATAGAGGAATTAACATGAATGCAAACCTGCCGTACACTGGATGTATATTCCAGAATGGTGAATTTAGGAATGTTAGATTTGAGGTGATGACATCAGTTGAGTCTACCACCTCAACAAGGTGAGGCTGGGTGTAGAATATGATTATAGTACCAATCCCACCAAATAGATCCCTGCCCATCAATAGTACCATTGTCACCTATGAAAATGAATATACCAACCAAAATATTAAAATCTATAATAAACTAACCAATGCCATATAAAATATTTAAACTAATGGCTTCCACAACCATCTAATATTAGCATCTTTTAATGATTGGCTGGTCCTCCTTCTAAGCAAGAAGGTAAACTAAGAATCAATAAAATATTAGATTTTCATAATATAGTTGTTTAACATTACACCATAGAAAGTATCATGGTTTGTGAAGTGTATACCTGTACTTGCAAACACAAAACACTAAATAGATCATTACAAGCATGGTTAATGAATTTAAATCAAAGAAAGCTAAAACCATAACTAAGCGATCTATCGCCTCCTAGTAAATGCGAGTATGAATTTTGCTCTTAGATCTTGTTATGTGAATTCTAGTGACCTGAATACACTTAGATGGAGGATTTGAATAATGAAGATGCATGATCTAGCAATGATGGCATGATTAAGCTACATGATTTCATGATTATTCTAGAAAATATGCTAGAATGAAGATGTAATTAAGCTAAAATTGAGCATGATAACATTGCTTAAAATGATAAACTAGAAGCTAGATGCCTATAGTAACAATGCATAAGATGAAAATGAGATGGGATCAATTAGGGAAAAATAAGATGAATTTGGACCCTTTGTGCTCCAAAATGAGGTCTATTTATAGGATTTCCAAGGCTAGGGGTGATGTGGCAAGAATCAATGGTCAAGATTGATCTGAAGATATCAACGGTTAAATTGGAGGAGATTGGCAAAGGGGGTTGGATTAAAGGGAACATATGTCATATTTATGGTGACAAGTGTCAAGAGGCTTCTAGAAGAGGTTAGATGAAAGGGAACACTTAGTGACAAGTGTCACAAAGCTTCTAGAAGATGTTGGATGAAAGGGAACATGTGGGTAGGTAGAATCAGTTAGGTTTAGGAATGGTTAAAAGTTAGGAGAATTTGAATTTAGAAATTCAATTAATAGGAAAAGGTTAATTAATTTCAACAATTCATAATTGATTTGTTTTAATTAATCAGAGATTGGAAGAAATGATTTTGATGGAGAAGAATTAATTAATCAAAGGGGATTATTGAAATGAACCTATTTAATAAATCATTAGATTTATTAATAAGTAGATGAAAGGGGGTATTTAATCAAATTGTTCATGAATTCAATTAAATTGGGGAGGGAGATTAATTAAATAATTTCTTATTCAATTAATTATCTTCAAACAATTTTTAGGTGTATACATTTTACCCCTCTTTAAAGCGAGGTGTGATGATGTGTTGATGCAAAGAATAATCTCATTTTGATAATGATAATGGTTTGATAGGATGCCCCAACTCTTTATTGCTAAATTCTGGTATGATGATTCCCCCTCGAGAGATCAATTGAGATAATTGATCTTTGGAGTGTTTTATGAAATTGATATCCTGATAGATTTGATTTGATTTCTACAACTGTGTTTGATGAAAATATGAGTTCTTTGATTAACTTGATTTCTTGGATTGATAAGATTGATAAATCTTGATTGATTAGATTGATAAGATTGAGATTTATTCTGGTTTCAGGAAGGATACATCCTGTATAAGACAAAGATGATCAAAGCATCTGGTTTCAGGAAGGATTCATCCTATATAAGACATGATCAAAGTGGCTGGTTTCAGGAAGAATACATCCTGTATAAGACATGAATTAGAATTAGATCATCTGGTTTCAGGAAGGATACATCCTATATAAGACATGATAGAATCAATTAGTTTTTGTAGGCACCTAAAAATGGTCAATGCTTGCGGAGTCATACTTTAACATTTGCGCATTGCCTCATTTTAGATTTTTTGCGTCGCATTAACATTTCTCCTATGATTCGCACTTGATCTTTATCATTTGCGAGCATCGAGTCATTCTTCTACATTCTTCATTTGTCTCACTTTCGAATTGGTCTTGTCGACAACAATCTTCAGTCATGATTTTGGTCAATTTTATCTTGTCGCATCAATGTGCGTATTCATTTCTCATCATTTTGGACATCATCAATCCTAATTAGGGTTTTGTCCTCTTATAATTCTTATCATTTTGCAACCAATTTGTCATCGATCATCGTCGTCCTTCTCAATCATGTCAATTTGGATCAATTAGTCATTGTTCCTCATCAATTGGTGCCTATCAATTTGGTCTCTTTATCAATCTCGATTAGTTTGTCAATCAATCAAATCATTTATCGCATTGGTCATTTATCAATTCAAAATCATGATCGACATTAATTATCTTTTGTCAAAACCTAATTGTCATTCTCACATTGCTAATTCATCTTCTAGGGTTTCATGCTTTAATCATTTAACCTTGTGTGTCATTTCTTCCTCTAGGATTAATAAATTATTTATTTATCCTAAGTCTTCTCATCGCAATTAAATGTTCATTTAATTGGCTAATTATTCCTCTTTTTGTGAATTAATTAATAAATGACAAATTATTAATTAATTTACCTAATTCTTAATTCCTAATTTTCCTCTTTTTCTAATTTTCTAATTTCTAATTCATCTAGTTTCTATTCCCTCCTATTTCATCTCCTAATTCCATGGGAATGACATTTCAATTTGTTATAATTTGTCATAATTGACAATCAATCAATTTTGACATAGAAATTTGTCATAATTTGTCATGAATTATCAATCAATCAAATTTTGCATAGAAGGTGCATAATTTGTCATAATTTGTCATAATTGACATGTTTGATTTGCAATTTCCATTTGAATTGAATCATGCTAATTTCATCTTTTTCTCCAATTTCTCTATAAATTGGATGAATTTCTTCAATCACAATCTAATCACAGAATCAGATAATCAGATAATCACTTTTTCGAGTCAATCACGCTTCAAGTACTCTTGTGCCAATGTCAATCTTGCTTTCACATTAGGTTTATGCACTTGAAGGTGAGATCCACAAACAAAGGCTATTTGGAGAAGAAAGAAGGACAATGGAGCCACATGAAGAAGCATTCAAATCTAAATTTGGTTTGCTTAGTTTAATCTTGAATGTTTTATTTTCATGTCTCTATTGAGTGTGTTTTAGGATAGATCATTGCATTTTAGTTTTCGTGATTGAGCTAGACTACTATTTGATATTTGCTTGTGATGATTTCCAATTTCCTAACCTACAGGTTTGATTGATTGATTTTATTTGATAAGGTTGATTAGATAAAGAACTAACAGTTTGTTGATAGCAAGTTGCAGAAACATTCAGATATGCTGATGTTGATTCTATTGAGAGAGATAGCATAAGATTTTTGCTGGGTCAACAATATCTGAAGAGATATGAGTCATTCATCTAATTGTGTATACACTTGTGATGATACTTTTATGATTCCGGCAATAGATTTAACCTTGGATGAAAGGAGCATGTGGGATCCCATAAAAGAATGAAATGCAAGCTTAAATGCAAATCAAAATGCAAAGCTATGACTAGACCAATCACTGGATTATTGCATTTTTGTCATCATTGAGCTTTTGAAATTGGGAAGTGAGTGCAAACATTGATGGTATAATTAAAACATGATGACCTCAACACTATTTTCCTGGATTTTGATATAGCAAGTTAGCACAAGCATCGAGGTATAATTGAACCTTGATGACCTGAGTGTTGCATGCATAAAACAGGCAGTATTAATCATTTTAATATGCAAATCAGAAATGTCTTTGATGATACTCTTATGATCATGTCCCTAGACAAATTTGAACATATTAATGATTAATTTTTAGTCAATAGACAAGAAAAATATCATGTTCCTTCCTTGTTCCTCTAGTCAATGAAATCCTAGAGTCACTCAGAAATCATGATAGCGAAAATCAATATAGAAAAGTTGAACAATCATGTTAAAATAATTATCCAAAAGATATTATCCACTGAAAAGTGTGTGATGTTCTTAGATTGACTTTGTGATAGCTTGATAATTGATAGTTTGATCTTGTGTTCAACATTGGATGTGTCTCATTTTTCGCTTGATAAGAGTTGTCCAATTGTCATTCTACTTGTTTGATTAAGCTCAGAATGATCAAGAGTTTGACCCTAGCTAGGTGTAGGATTTTGCCCCAAGCCTAGAAACAAAGTCATTATGATATATCTAATGATCCAAACCATGGCAACAAGCCACCTGGGATGTCTACATATGTACAAAGGCTTTTTTATGATCAGTGCTGATGGAAAATGAATAAATGCAAGCAGACAGATAGCGCCTGTTTGCCAGGTTTTCATCATCTATTTTTATTGCACTTTTTCTCATATTTGATTCTTTTTAATTTTTTTTAATTTTTCTAATTTTTCACTATTTTTTTATTTTTTTTAATTTTTCAAACATAAAACTTTTTTAGATGCATGCTATTGATAGGTTCCTCGAGCTGATCTTCATCTTATGTTGATAGTTGATATCCTCATGATCCAAATACTATTGTGACCACAAATGGACCTAACCAGTTTGGTTCAAACTTTCCTTTCTTTTCTCGATCTGCCTGATTGTGTGGATTTTCCTTTAGCACTAGTTCTCCAACTTGAAAGACTGGTGGTTTAACCTTATGATTGTAACTCTGACACATTCTTTGTTGATATACCTTTAAATGATCAAAGACATTTTATCTTTGTTCATGAATCAGTTCTAACTCTTGTAGTCTAGATACTCGTTGTTCTTCATCTGGGATGAAACCTTTTAGTGATACACGTAGAGAGGGTATCTCTACTTCTATTGGTAATATGGCTTCTGATCCATATACAAGAGAGAAAGGTGTGGCACTTGTTGGTCTACAGATACTAGTATGGTAGGCCCAGAGAGTAGGGTTCAATTGAATATGCTAATCTCTTCTAGCATCATTCACTATCTTTTTGAGGATTTTTAGAATAGTTTTGTTAGATGCTTCTGCCTGCCCATTCCTCTATGGATAATAGGGTGTGGAGAATCTGTGCTGGATTTTGAACTTCTCACATAGCTCTTATACATCTTAATTTTTGAATGGTCACCCATTATCAGTGATAATGGTCATTGGTATTCCATAGCGGTAGATGATGTCATTGAAAATGCAGCAATTTGTTTTCTTGTGATGTTTGTGAGAGGTATGACCTCAATCCATTTTGTAAAATATTTTGTAGCTACAAGAATGAATTTGTGACCATTAGGTGAAGAAGGGTTTATCTTTCCTACTAGATGCAGACCCCATTAACAAAAAGGCCAAGATATTGCTAAAGCATGAAGTTCTTGTCCTGGTGCATGAATCAAATTCCCATGGATTTGAGATTGTTTGCATGTCCTTGCTATCTGAAAAGAATCTTGTTCCATAGTCGACCAATAATAGCACAGGAGTATGATTTGTTTTGAAAGGGTAAGACCACTTGAATGAGTGCCACAAATGTCATCATGGACTTCATGTAAGGCTTCCTCAGATTCTTCTTGTTTCAGACATCTTAAGAGAGTAGCATCTAGACCTTGTTTAAATAGGGTATCCACGATGAGAGTAAAATGGGATGATTGGTGAATAAAGTTTCTCTTTTGGTTCTTCAATAAGTCGAGAGGTAAGGTGTTGTCTTTTAGGTATGTGTAAGTTTGGCCATAGCAGGAGGAATTATGCCCAATAAGGTGATAGATAGCTTGGGAATCAGGACAATTATGAGTAGTGCAAAACAATTCTTCCACCAGGAATTCATAATGCTGTTGATTTTCCTATGTTTGAAGGAGAGAAGCAAGTGTACCCATGGCATCTGCTGATTTGTTGTCATTTCATGGAATTTGCTGAAAAGTTTTTTCTACAAAGTACTTCTTGATATCATCAACCATCCTTTTATAATGCATCAATTTTCATCTTTTGTTTGATAATCATCATTGATTTGATTGATGATGAGCTGAGAGTGTCCAAAGACTTGAAGTTGTGTAATGTTCCATTCTATAGCCATTTTGATACCTGTTACCAAAGCTTCATATTCTACTATATTATTGGTGCATGGAAATCTTAATTTGTATTCTTTTGGGATTGTATGACCTTGTGGTGTAATGAATAGAATACCTGCTCCTGATCCATGTTGTGTTCTTTTATTGATGCTTTCTCCTGGACTAATATTCGAGTGATGTATTGTAAGATATGGATCAAACCCTAGAATGTCTATATACAACCATCTTTTGATTTGCCATCTTTTGAAGGGTTCCAAATATTTCTGTCTTGCTAGTTTTGATAGAGAGATTGTTGGATGTAGATCAGTTGTGTCAATGATAACTGCCTCTATTGGTTCTATTAGGATAGGTGACCTCTTTTGATAGGATTCAAGTAAAGTGTCAAATCTCCCATATTTCAGCACCTCGAGGAGGTTTTCACCATTAGATGGGTCCTTTATTTTTACTTTTTCTTGGTCTAATGTTACCAAGAAATGGTTTTCAGCATTAGACCTGATATCATTTTCTTGATTTTCATTTTTGTGACTAGGAGATGTAACAACCACTTGATTGGAAGATACATTAGTGGAATCCCTGGTGAAAGCTATTACAAGCTTGATTTCATTAAGATATAAGGATATGGCTTGGTCATTCGGAAAGGTGTCGATGGTAGTATGTCCTTCATTTTCCCAGTCCATAGGCTTGGGATGGAAAAAGGATAAGGAATCCCCATGTCGAATTATGTCAAAGATATTGGGGGTCATGATAGAGATATTAGAGCTTTAAATATGTATTTTCATATCTAGAATGGTACTCTGGTCAAAATGACCTCACATAAGAAACTCCTGATCATCCTCGGTTAAGTCCATGTTAGCCAAATGCGATTCTGATTCAAGTAGGCTAGTTCCTAACATTTGTCCTACATACGTGTGAACTACATCAACTTCTATATCTACTTCTTCCCTTTCAATTTCAATTTGCTCTTGTTTGTTTGTCCATGATAGTAAATATTCTCCAGTCACTTGGTCTCTTAGCTGCATTTTTTTTTCCATGTTTGATAGAATTGATGCAAATGATTATTTTTTGGATTGTGTGCTTGAACATACTGCCTCTCTATTATGTGAAACAATGACCTCTTGAGCTTTTAGATTATTACAACACTGCAATAAATTTGAGTCTGTTGATATTGTGATTTCCTATCCATTGTATGGAAATTTTAAGCAATGATGACATGTTGATGTAATAGCTTGTATGTCCTGTATCCATGGTCTTCCCAGGAGTATATTGTATGGTAGGTCCACGTCTAGAACTTGGCATGTTGTGTCTTTTTGCAAAGGTCCCACTCTGAGGGGTAATACCACAATTCCCTTATAGTAATGTTCTTCTTCACCATTGTTTGCTTTGAATGTGATCTTTTTCCGGGGATCCACTACATCTTCTAGATATCCTAGAGAACAGACAAGACTCAAAAGAGAAAATGTTCAAGCTAGATCCCCCATCTATTACAACATGTTTAATGAGTGCTCTATGAATGAGGACTTCAATTTGCAAGAGAGCATTATGGGGATGCTGCAATGAATTAATTCTTGGATATGAAAGAGATGAGCTTTGAATAGTATCTTCTAAAATAGGTTTGATGACAATCATGGACATCCCTTGGGGAACTTCATCTTTGGATGTATTTATTTTGGTAAGTGATCAACTGTCAATGTAGATACGCTAGAATGATAGGACATGCAAAGATAATTCAAGTGTTTAAAAGTTTGCAAGTTTTTCAATCTTTGGTTTTGGAGTGCAATGATGATGATTTGATAAGATCCAAGTCCAGTAGGAATGATATATCCTATGGTGTGGGACAAGATTATCCTGACCAAACATTTTGGTTTCATGATAAAGGATGATTGATCCTGATGAGAAACTATGTTTGAGTGATTAGTTTATCAAAAAGGGTGATAATGCACTTTGAGATGTTTAGATCTTGAACTTGTTGAGGGTGAGAACTTGAAAATCTTGATGTGTTTATCTTCTAGAGTATTATTTTGATAGATGATAACTTGACCAAGTGAATAAAAGAGGTAATTTATGAATACTGCAAATTGATCAAGCAGAATGACAGACCTGAAAAAGTCATGCAAAGAGATAGCTCTAGACTGATAAAAATAGTGACTCATGTGACAATATTTCATGAACCATACAACAAAAGATACAATAATAGATGACAAATCAAAAAAAAAAATTGAAAGAGAAGAGACTCGTATGATAAAAATTCATGAACCATATGACAAAATAATTTCCTCATATGACAGAGAACCTGACTCGTACGACATAAAATAGAACAATGAAAAATGTGTTTGTTTTTGCCGAATTTGATTAGTGAATTTTGGTGTTTTTGTTTGTGTTTTCCAATTTTATATGTCTAATTTTTCAATTTGGGGATGAATACACAACAAACACAAGATGTGATAAATGACTCCAGGAATGCTAAAACCTAAGGAAGTTGGCTGAGAATGAAAACCTTTGCTTGTTGACTTATGTACACACCCAATAGCTAATCAAAATATGACCGTTGAGTCTCACGCAATCGATTCTCAATGCCGTATTATCTGACTCCAAACGCTAATGGGGGCACAATAGGGCAAGTGTCTTGGGAGAGTTACTATCTCTCTTGCACAAATATTATCACCCTTTTGGAGGTGAATCGAGTAGCTTCTAGTTTAACTATAAATAATAAGTGATACGTTCAATGTGTCAGGGTATAATACTCAATTAAGAGGTATCCCAGCCTTGAAAACCAAGGTTTGATATACCTAAAGGTATGAAGGAGAGATATTCTAGAGCACTGTCATTGACTTGATTTTCATCAAATCACATTTATTTTATAGTGGGTTGGATTACTTGGCATTAGCTATTCCCACTTAGGTCATTCCCCTCACACCGGTTGTAATGGCTTTAAGAGTTTTTAAGCTCCTCGGGAGGGTAGGCCTGCTAAAGAAATGCACTAATTGAAAGAAAAAGGATGAGTCTATCTTTTTGATCACCTAACAAAGGTGAGAGCATACTCACCTATCATCACAGTCACATAAGACATGATGGTTCATTTCCCTTAGCAGAATTGAAGTGTGCCTAGAAAACTTAAATGGATACACAAAGTTTAGCTGAATTCATAGGCAATCTGCAATAAATCTATTAGTAGTCATGATTTCTCTTTTGAATTATGTCTTTGACAATCGTATCTTTGACAATCATCCTGTAGAAAAGAGTTAGGTTGCCAAAAAAAAGCTCACAAACAAATCAGGGTTAGCATTAGTGAAGCTCGGATTAAAATCTAAAAACCCTAACATGTAGTCTATTAAAAATCACAAAGACAGAGACTCGTATGACACAATTTACTAGTTTGTATGACATAATTTACATAGGAATGGTCTAGCATGAATCAGGAAATGCCAAGGCATAAACTCATATAACAAGAATTTAGACTTCGTGTGACAACATAAAGAATTTTGTATGACATAGGATTGAACTAGTACAAGTCAAGATGAAGTTTTATCCTAGACAAGAAAGGAGTTCATACGAGTTGGAAAATCAACTCGTACAACATTCTGATTATGTCCTGGCAGAGATGGATGCTTGTTGAAGCTTAAGAAGCCAAAAGTGATGATTTCGGCCCCACGGTGGGCACCAAAATGTCATGGTTTGTGATGTGTATACCTGTACTTGCAAACACAAAACACTCAATAGATCATTACAAGCATGGTTAGTGAATTTAAATCAAAGAAAGCTAAAACCATAACTAAGAGATCTATCGCCTCCTAGTAAATGCGAGTATGAATTTTTCTCTTAGATCTTGTTATGCAAATTCTAGTGACTTGACTACACTTAGATGGAGGATTTGAATAATGAAGATGCATGATCTAGCAATGATATCATGATTAAGCTACATGATTTCATGATTATTCTAGAAAATATGCCAGAATGAAGATGCAATTAAGCTGAAATTGAGCATGATAACATTGCTTAAAATGATAAACTAGAAGCTAGATGCCTATAGTAACAATACATAAGATGAAAATGAGATGGGATCAATTAGGGAAAAATGAGATGAATTGGGATCCTTTGTGCTCCAAAATGAGGTCTATTTATAGGATTTCCAAGGCTAGGGGTGAGGTGGCAAGAATCAATGGTCAAGATTGATCTGAAGATATCAATGGCTAAATTGGAGGAGATTGGCAAAGGGGGTTGGATTAAAGGGAACATCTGTCATCTCTATGGTGACAAGTGTCAGGAGGCTTATAGAAGAGGTTAGATGAAAGGGAAGACTTAGTGACAAGTGTCACAAAGCTTCTAGAAGAGTTTGGATGAAAGGGAACATGTGCGTAGGTAGAATGGGTTAGGTTTAGGAATGGTTAAAAGTTAGGAGAATTTGAATTTAGAAATTCAACTAATAGGAAAAGGCTAATTAATTTCAACAACTCATAATTGATTTGTTTTAATTAATCAGAGATTGGAAGAAATGGTTTTGATGGAGAAGAATTAATTATTTTAAATTAATTAATCAAAGGGCATTATTTAAATGTACCTATTTAATAAATCATTAGACTTATTGATAAGTAGATGAAAGGGGCTATTTAATAAATTTGTTGATGAATTCAATTAAATTAGGGAGGGAGATTAATTAAATAATTGCTTATTCAGTTAATTATCTTCAAACCATTTTTAGGTGTATACAGAAAGCACATTTACACCTATTATTATAACATATATCACATTTAATGCAGTTATAAGGTTGTTATGCCATCATCCACTATGTTCCCTACCTTGATCATATGATGGTAAAGGGTCAATCAGTGGCCAATTTTTGAATCTTGCATGAGGAAAGAAATAATGAGAAAGGGCAATGAAAGTTTCATTCTTTTCATATATTTCATTTAAATTAGATAATGTTTATCATGGTAGCCTCTAATGCTTTGAATTTATGAAGATTTAGCACAATTGCTCATTATTTTTGTCATTGTTTTTCTAACAATTAGGTAGAGTAAAGACTAAAATTGCACTCCTCTTTGGACCTATTAACTAAAGTGACACATTAGATTATAGGCGATCCAAGGTAATGAGAAATTATACATTTCTTTGACATAGTCTATTTTTCTTGTTTTTTTATTATCCTCCTTTCTCAATTCCATTTGTACAGTCAAGTAATCATCTTTCTCCTTGCTTCATTGAGAAGGATATCCTTGAGAAATGAACCTATTCCTATCTATGGTTAGAGATTTCCTTTGGTTGATTAGACCTAAATCATTCTAGATGTGATTGTTGGCATAGCACATGCTAGAGGAGGTTTTTTGTGGTGTGAGGTTAGCAAGCTCCCCTAGTGGCTGGGATTCAAACCTGAATGGATGTAATAAGTAGGAAGCAAGAATTTAAACCCTAAAAGTAACCAGCCCAACACCAAAATTTATACTTTCTTGTGACACAAGAATCAATTGGAAGACTAATCCTCTTCAAGAACACAAAGATAAGGCTTTTTGAATTTTATCATTCATAAGCTAGGGTGATTGCTCTAATAATTAGGTGTAATCTCTAGGTTGTCATAATATTTTTCCTCATAGTGCCAATACATATCCTTATAGAAGACTTTCTCCAAGTAAACACTCCAACTCATGTCTCCATGAGTCTATATTAGCAATTTGAACCTTGAGATTCACCAAGTCAAATAAAAATCATAATAATAACCCTTAGACCATATATCAAACCCATACTATCCCATAAATATTCTACCAACAAAAGATGTGGGACATTAAAATAAGATAAAATAGAGAAAAAGATCACTTGTGATCCAAGAACTACTTCATCTTTGTCTAAGTTTGAAGTTTAAGTGACCTGTGAGGTTAAAGATCACAGTCCCATTTACTTGTTAGAACAAAGAGCTAGGCACCACCTTTATCAGCAAAGGATTAAAAGTAAAATTTAGCATTTTCAAAAGTATGAGTGTTTAGAATGATTTTTATAGAAATAATCTCTTTGCTGCAACTTCTATGACTGTTTGCAGGTTGGATAGAGGATTGATGTACTTCATAGTTCTTCTGTTCACAATATGCCTAGACAAGAGTCCTATTCACTATCAAGATGTTCATTAAAAGGCCATGTCTATAATTTTTTGTTTCTTATTCCAATTGAAGATTGATTTGTATGTAGAATCTCTACATTGTTAGTATTTTTATATTTGAGTTTGTGTTTGTAGAGGGATGGTTTCTTTCCTACTGCATCATAGAGTAGTCAACATGCAAACACCCTAGATTTGGTTATATTAAAAATTAAAAATACAAAAATACAAAAGGGTTTCCATTATTTTTCAAAATAGAATATGGTTTGCTTGAGAAATATATTACATACCCGGAATTTAGCATATTAAAGGAATTTGTAGAGAACAATGGGATCTATGGTGACTACCAGGGCAACCTCTCCTCTCTGGAATTAACAATCAACAATCTCTCCCCCTATTCCCTCTCCTCTTCAATTACTACTTCTGCTCTTTCGATACAATAGGCATTGAACCCCTCATAGCAACATGCAATGCCCTTGGTCTCCATAGAGATGTGCCCCTACAAATTTACATCTAGTCATGTATTTTAACATCCACCCACATTTTATTTTATTTTTCTCATTCCCACCATACCTCCACCCAAAATGCATGTTCCTTTGTCTTAATTTTTAATTTAAGATAATTTAAATAATTTAAATTTTTAATTTAAAAAATAGTTTAAATATTTAAGACAAAATTTTATTAAGAAAATTATTATGGGATGAGTATATTTAAGTTCTTGAAACTTAAATTGATTAAATTTGTAGATTTATCTTAGAATATATATATATGCATATATATACATATACATATATATATATATATATACATATATATACATAGATACATATACATATATACATATACATATGTATATATATACATATATTTGTATATATATATGTATGTATATATATATGTATGTATATATATATATATATACACACATGTATGTATATATACATACAAACATATATACCCAAACCTTTAGTCTCTATCACAAACACATAAAAATTTGTTGTCCAAGCATAAACTTGATGTATAGTTGTAATAGAGGAGTAATAGTCATTTATTTAGTCATTTTTATTTGTGTGATTAATTATTTAGCTATGTTGCAAAAAATGACTAAAATTTGGTTATTCTTACTTGTCATGACTAAAAGTTTTAGTCACTTGGTCTTTTATTTGCCATATTTCTACTAGTGTAGTAAAGGTGCCACTGATAGTAAACTATACTTTAAGATTGAAAAGGACAACATCTTGATTGTTGAAGTCTGTGTTGATGATATTATCTTTGGAGGTGATGATTATTGGAATTGCATGAAGATTTAATTGAAGCAGTATATTAGGAAGTGTTGTCATTGATATCAACAACAACTGATAATGAAGTAGTCAAGAAACTACTAATGGAGCAGTGAAGACCAACCGGTACCCCTATCCAGTTGAGAAGTAGAACCCTAACCGATGAAGCTTGGAGATTAGTTGTGATGATTCATAATCGGATGATGATCAATGTTGAAGATTCCACGTAAGTATGTTGCATGTGATGAGTTTTTGAAAGGTTTTGGCAAATAAAGATAACCTTTTTTCTTAGGAATGATCAAATTCATAGTATGAAGTGACAAACATGTGTTGTGTTACAAAATTCGAAGTGCAATGATCCATGAGTGGTTGCAGAAGCCTAGAAGAATGTAATGTTGTTGCAATGTAATCTAATAGTCAAGATTGAACTGATGTGTTTTTAATCCCTATGAGAATTGTAATGTTTGTGTTGTGTTAGCAACCTAATGTATTTGTTTATAAGGTCGATGGATTGGTTTAATAAGGAGTTGGAAAATCTAATAAAGTGTGGAAGTGATTGATGCCAAACCAGAAGGTGTGTCTACAAAATGGACTAAAGGCAGATAGGGGCAGTAAAGGATCTGATTTAGCAAGGAAGTGTTATTTCTAGATCAATCAAAGAACCTGTTGTTCTCTAGCCATTACAATAATTTGAAATCCCCTCACAAGGTAAGCTCTAATAGGCTTGTTATTGAAATCCTCTAATCAGGTGATCCATTAGCTTGGATTTGAAATCCTCCACTGAGGTTACCTTTAATAGGGTATTACCTTTAATAGGGTTGTGAGACATGGACCAGCTTTGAAACCATGTGAGAATTTGCCAAGATCTAGAGGCAATGGAAAACACAAATAAGAGAGAACAAAATGTATGATAGGAATAAACTGTATTCTATCAAGATAAAAAATATAATCCACTAGATCATTACAAGATGTTGATTGATAGGAATAATTTGCCCGTATGATAGGAATAATTTGCCATTGAATGTGGAATGTAACAACAAGATCACGTCATAAAAGGTGGAAATTCTCCTAAACACACTATCGCAATGTGGCACAAACACCCAAGTGTCTCATACCCAAAATACTATGAAATGCATGTACCTAAGTAAACTTAACTATAGTGTAATAATATCCAAGATGAATAATTATTTACACCAACACCCCCCCTTAAGTACAACTTAGGGGAATGCACTAAAGTCTACAATGAAAATAAGCAATGCAAGATAGGTCCCAGCTACAAGGCCATGTTAGGTACCCATGTACAAATGCAAATATAATCTCCCATAAATGGAGAAAGAGAGAAAAACCCAATGGGAAAAAACCCTCCCCCAAAAGAGAGATGATGAAAGCACACAATGCTCTCAATGATGAATGAGAAGAACAAAAAATATGTCCCCCCCATAAGAGAGAAGAGAGACCATGAAGGCCCCCCTAAATGTCAAATCTTATGCAAGGATGGTCCAATGATCATGACTAAAATACCCCCCCATAAGGAAGAAAGAGAGTCAATGTTGGACCAATAATGTGAAAGTGTGACAAAACTAGGTACCAAGTCGATGACGATGAATCACTCACTATAACAAAAAGAAGATCAGGCATGGAGACAAACTGCTTTGAGCATCATCTAGATACTCCTAAATGGCAGAAATACTAGTACAATCTAAGTCTCACAGGAGCCATGCACAAATGTGTACAATCTAAGTCTCAATTGGAGTCATGCACCAAGTCTCACAAGATATTCCTAATCTACGTGTACAAGAGGATTACATCAAATAGTCATCAAAGACAAGATACAAAGAAGTGTGGCACTTTATGATAGTGTGAGTAAAACATTGCTCAAGCAAGAGCATACATCATGATAAAATATTCAAATGTGGAAACATGAAAATGATGCCACCAACAAAGAAGCCCTATAGAATACTACAGATGAAGATGCCTTAGAATGGAATTTCACCAAGAGATATAAATCAACAACTGACCCCCCATAAAAATATCATGTTGGCACTTGCAAATAATGACAAAGTGGACATCTAATTTCAATTTTACAAATTCTCAAAATGAGATATAAGGGACTTCAACAAATACTGCTAGTGATCTAAACTAAGATCCAAGCAAAATACAAGTACCAAATAGGCCAAAAAATGACTAAATACTGAAAGTACAATTTCTACCTACAATCGATGCAAACTAATGGTAGATTATGAAAGTAGACAAAAAATTATACACTCTAAAAAAAATGACACTTGAAAAGGAGTCCATATGAGCCCAAATGAAGCCTCCAAAGTTGAAAAATTTGGGATTTCATGATTTCCAAAAAACGTGTATCCAAAAAATAGAAAACTCCTGCACCATTGTATAGATCATGAAATTCTATCCCAAAACAAAATAAATTTCTTGAAAAAAGGAGTCTAGATGAGTGTCATATCACTATTTGAAAATTGTCTTCAAAATTATAATTTTTGGAAAATTCCCGCCGCAACTTCAAACT
The DNA here is from genome assembly GCF_030272615.1 of Cryptomeria japonica. Classification (NCBI taxonomy): domain Eukaryota; kingdom Viridiplantae; phylum Streptophyta; class Pinopsida; order Cupressales; family Cupressaceae; genus Cryptomeria; species Cryptomeria japonica. Next base: position 868,133,184 of record NC_081414.1, read on the forward strand.
TCAAATGCCTCTAGATTTGGACTCTGAAGTCTGATTTAGATGAAAAAAAAGGCAAAATTGACTTTCTTGGATCTCCTCAATCGAATGGTGACCTCGGATTTGACCCATCAAGCTTCAATAATAACTTGCAATAGAAAGCTCCAAAATACACAACCCCAAATAGCATCAAATTTCTCTCAATTGACAAACCAATGACACTCTAATGGCTCTAATACCATGTGAGGATTTTCCAAGATCTAGAGGCAATGGAAAGCACAAATAAGAGAGAACAAAATGTATGATAGGAATAAACTGTATTCTATCAAGATGAAAAATATGATCAACTAGATCATTACAAGATGTTGATTGATTGCCCGTACATATAATGTAGATGAGCCTACTTATATAGGCAAGGCTATATGGATGTGCAAGTACACAAACATGACATGTGTCCCAATAGGAAATGAGGGTAGGTAGGAAATAGGTGTGGTAGGTATGAGAAACAATAAAATATTCCACATGAGGTGGATCACCCACTGAATGTGGAATGTAAAAATAAGATCACACCATAAAAGGTGGAAATTCTCCTACACACACTATCCCAATGTGGCACAAACACCCAAGTGTCTCATATCCAAACTACTATGAAATCCATGTACCTAGGTAGACTTAAGTATAGTGTAATAATATCCAAAATGAATAATTATTTACACCAATAAGGGTATTTGTAGTCAATCCTTTAACCAGGTGGTCCTTAACCAGATCTATTCCTCACAAAACATTCATGTATAAGCTTCTAACTAGGCTTGGCTCTTAATAGGGAGAACTTCAAAAGAGTTGAAAGAATACTTGTTGGTATTCATCCCCACCATGGTTTTTCCCATTTGGGTTTCCACGTGAAAAGTAACTATCAAGTGGTGAATGATTTTATGGATGTATTTTTGGTATGGTTGATATGAGTGACTAATAAATCTACATAGATATATTTCAATGATTGGAAATGATCTGAAATATGATTATTAGTATTAGTGAAGTGAATTAAGGTTTTGGTCAAAGGATATTTAAGTTTTAGATATGTTGCATTATATCACTAAAGTATTAGGTCAATGGTAAGGTTTAACAATGTAGCTACAGATTTGTTAAAGTGACTAAACTGGTTAATTTTGTGAGTTGATCCTAGGGTGCAAATATTTTTTGTGAAAATTTAGTTGATTTTTCAACTACTGATTCACCCCCCCTCTCAGTTGTTGACTGAACCTTTATATTTTCATCATATTATCAATTGGTATCAGATCCTTCCAGGTCCTCTTCAGTATAAGCCTAATAGCTTGAGGAAAAGATTTAGGAGAAAATGATGAAGAGAGAGGGTCCAAAGTTCAATGGAGAACTATAGAATCTAGAGTGACAGGATGCATATTTACATCAAGAGATTAGGAAGTCAGTATTGGAATCATGTTGTTACTAAGTATAACTTGCCTAGTGGAACTTTGACAGATGATCAGAAGAAGGAGAAACAGGAGAACAAACAGGAATTTGAAGCCATCATTAGTACCTTGTAAGATTTAGAATATGTTGATGTTCATGGATTGGAGATTGTACATGAATTTTGGAAGAAAATTGAAGAAATCTATGATGGTGATGAGCATGCAAAGATAGCCAAGGAAGAAATTCTCAGAGGAAAATTTTATGGTATGAGAATGGTTGAAGGAAAAATTATTCAACAACATGGTTAGAGAATCAAGGACATAATTGGAGAAATCAAATGTGTTTGAGGTACAGTGGATGATGCTACTATGCTTAGCAAGGTATTGAGAACCCTTCTTCTGTTCTATGCTATCAAAGTTGCATCCATTCAAGAACTCAAATATATTGACAAGACAAAGGTAACTCTTGACTCTATCATTGGTAAATTGATGGTATTTGAATTAAATGGTTTTAATGGAAGTGTTTAGAGGTCAAAATCTGCATTTAAAGCCTTAGTCTCAATCCCACCAGTAAGGAAAAGCAAAGAAGTAAGTTAGATTCATCATTCTAGATCCATCAGAGAGGTAGATGATGAAGAAATCATGATGGAACTCAAAGCATTGTTGGCAAAGTGGTTACCTAGAGGTACCAATAAGTATAAAGGTAAATTACCATTGAAATGTTTTGCATCTAATCGAATAGGATATATTGTTTCTAACTATCCTATTGGAGATAAGAAGGAAAAACAAGAGAAATATAGGAAGTTTAAAGGAAAAGGAAAAATAAATTATCTCATTATAGTGGATGAAGGTATTAGAGATGACGAATCTAAAGAAGATACAAATGTGGAAATTGTCTTTTTCGCTATCAAAGAAGACATATCAGATCAGAAGGCATTGGTCTCTCACTTGGATAACTTAGATGAATAGAGTATTTATAGTGGTTGTTCACACCACATGACTAGTGACCGAAGAAATTTTTTAACATCGGACAAATTTTATGGAGGTATTGTAAGATTTGGGAATAACTCTCCCTACATGGTGAAATGCAATGGATCCATTTTCTTGAATGGTAAGAGTCATCCAGATGATGTCTACTAGGTTGAAGGTATGAAACACAATCTTTTGAGTCTTTCTCAACTCAATGAAAAAGGTTACCTATTAGAATTCAAGAATGGAGTTTGCAAGGTCTTTGGAAGCTAAGGTAAACTCATGGCAACTGGCAAACAAACTAGAGGTAACCTATTTCACTTAAACTATAAAATCAATAGTTGTTTGATTGAAAAAGTAGAAGATAGTTGGCTTTGGCATTGGAGGTTTTTACATGTGAATTTTGATAACATTATAAGATTCATCAAGTCAAAATCTGTAAGAGGTTTTCCATAGTTAGACAAACTGGTGAATTCTTTGTGCAAGGAATGTTAGTTAGGGAAAATGACATCCTCAACCTTCAAGAGAAAATCTTTCTTAGCTGAACATTTGTTAGATTTGGTTCATACTAACCTATGTGGACCAATTAAGACTAGTAGTATTGAAGGAGATCGATACTTCATGATATTTACTAATGACTGCTTAAGGATGACGTGGATCACATTCTTGAAAGATAAGATAGAAGCATTCAAAACATTGAAGGAATTCAGAGCCTTGGTTGAGAATGAAAGTGGAAGGAAGCTAAAATGATTAAGGACTAATCAAGGTGGAGAATTTACTTCTGAGGAATTCACTAGATATTGTAAAAACAATGGGATGAAGAGACAACTTTATGTACCAAGGACACCACAACAAAAAAAATTGTAGAAAGGAAAAATTGGTTACTGGTTGAAGCTGCTAGGACTATGTGAATCAAAGGATGTGTAGCTAAGACATTTTGGATAGAAGCTATCAGCATAGTTGTTTATATAATGAATTGGATATTGGTCAAAAGAGGTAATGACAAAGCACCCTATGAATATTGTTATGGTAGATCACCGAATGTCAATTACTTCAAAATTTTTGGTAGGAGATGTTTTATTAAAAGAAGTGATTATATTGGAAATTTTGATTCCAAAAGTGATGAAGGAATATTTCTTGGTTACTCCACCAAGAGAAAATCTTATAAGTGCTACAACAAGAAGACTAAGAAGATCATTGAAAGTATCAATGTTCAAGTAGATGAATTTCCTAAAAAAAATTTGACGAAACCAGCAAGATGAAAGTAGAAGGAGAACCATACACACTATTTCTAGAATTGAAACTAGTAAATTTAGAAGTTGGAGGACTGGACATAGATTCCCTAGTTCAAATGGAAAAAGAAGGTCCAATAGAAGATGAAGAAAGTGAAGAATAAGAAGAACCTGAAAGCCAAGATCATGTTATTCCAAGGTATGCCAAACTCAATCATAGCCCCGATCAGATTATTGGAGACAACAATGCAGGTGTCACAAGTAGAAGTAGGCTAAGAGAAAAATCTTGTATGATCTCCACCATTGAGCCTAGAATAGAAAAATAAGCCTTTGCAGATGAAGATTGGATTAAAGCAATGGAAGAAGAACTTGACTAGATAAAGAAGAATAACACATGGTCATTGGTACCTAGACTGGAAAGCAAGAATGTAATAGGCACAAACTAGGTAGTTAGAAACAAATTAAATGAACATGGAGTAGTGGTTAGGAATAAAGCCAGATTGGTATGCAAATGATAGCACAAGAGGAAGGTGAAGATTATGGTGAGAAATTTACACCAATAGAAAGATCGGAAGGAATAAGGAATCTACTTGCGTTTACAATATATAGAGGATTTAAGGTATATCAGATGGATGTTAAATCAACATTCTTAAATGGAATATTAGAACAAGAAGTCTACATAGAATAGCTAGATGATTATGCATTAACTGAAGAAAAGGATATAGTGTGCAAGTTACATAAGGCACTATATGGATGGAAATAGGCACCAAGAGCATGGTATGAAATATTTCACTCTACTTAGTAAAGATAGGTTTTCAAAGAACCAGTGAAGATAGTAACATATATCTCAAGACAAAAGGAGATAAAATACGGATAAGTGAGGTATTTGTTGATGACATTGTTTTTGGAGGTAATGATGATATGTGTCATGATTTTGCTAATGAAATGAAGAATGAGTTTGAGATGTCACTAGTAGGTGAGATAAAAAAATTCATAGGTTTGCAAATACAATAGATGAAGGAAGGATTTTTTATCACACAATCCAAGTATGTGAAGGAAGTGTTGGAAATTGTTGGAATGAGAGATTGTAAACCAGTTGGAACACTAATGATTACAGGCTATAAATTGCCAAAGGAAGATGATTCTGTACCAGTTGATGAAAAATAATACAAATCCATGATAGGTAAGCTACATTATGTTATCCACAATAGACCGTACATTGCTTATGCAGTAGGATTGGTTGCTAGATTTTTGAAAAATCTGAAGGAGTCTCACATGATTGCAACCAAAAGAATTCTGAGATAGTTGAAAGGCATAATAGATTATAGATTATGGTATCCATATGCAGGAAATTTTGACTTAAAGGTCTATACCAATACAGATTGGGTAGGCAATGTTGATGATAGGAAAAGTACAACTAGAGGATCATTTTTTCTTGGAGATAGATTAGTGTTAAGGAGAAGAAAGAAACAGAGTTGTATCTCTCAATCAACAACAAAAGCTTAGTATGTTACAACCTACATGAGTTGTACCCAAGCAATTTGTATGAAACACATATTGGAAGGTTTCAAGCTGAATATATCTAAACTGGTAAGAATTTTTTGTGATAACACAAGTCTTATAAATATTTCTAAGAACCGGGTGTTATATTCTAGGACAAAGCATATAGAGCTAAAGTATCATTTCCTGATAGAGAAATTTCAAACAAAAGATGTATCACTAGAGCATGTTTCCACTAAAGAACAACTAGCAGATATTTTTACTAAACCTCTACCTAAGGCTACATTTGCAATCTTAGAGATGAGTTAGGGGTTGTACCTCTACATGAAGTAAATTAAGTAGATATGAAAGACATCAATCCCAGAGCTTATTGAAAATATCAAACAAGGATTGGTGAAGAATGGAGGTACTCCAAAGGGAAAGAAACTAATTGCAGATTGGTGAAGCATGGATAAGAAACATAATAGTTTAACTTCACTTTGGAATTGATGTCAAAGGGAGAGAAAATTATATGAAGATATGAAGATACATTTGAAGGATTATTTATGTTGAAAAATGTAAACCAGGATTCCTATACCTAAATCATTGACAATCAATTGGTATTGATATTTCTATTGCCATCAATGCCAAAGGGGGAGAATATTGGCATTGCATGAAGATTAAATTGAAGAAGTATATTATGAAGTGTTGTCATTGATGTCAACAACAACTGGCAATGAATCAGTAAAGAAACCAGTAATGCAGATGTTCTTCTCAACATCTGATTCCCTTCAAGATCCTCATGGTGATATGATAAACTCTATATGGAGAAGAGAGATCAAAGAGAAAGAGACTTTCAAGACAACATATGATAAGGTTTCATTAACCTTCTACACTTTGAACTTATCCAAAGTTCAGGCAGGTATACCTTTGTGAACTAGATTCACACTTTTAAAAACCAAATCCACAACAAACTAGTCCAAAAACAAGTGGATTGTATCACCTTAAAACAAACTGAAACAATGAAATAAAACTTGTACTCATGTTCAGTATTGACCTACAAGATATGTAAAGAAGACAACCTTAATAGATACCAGTGCCTAATCCAAGGCCATAAAGTCATCTAAGTTCAAACAATACTTCCATAATCATAATACCTCCATACATCCTATCAGTTTGGCTTCTGCATATCCCTATACATGCCTGACATACATAAGAATTTATTCATATCAAACTAAACTATGTTCATCAAAATTTGAAGTACCCCACAAAGAATTTACTGGTAGAAATGATTCCTGTGTATTTAATTCCCCTCCTGAAGAGAAAAGCTAAGAAACACATCTACTTGAAATTGCCTTGCAACCCACATTCAAAAGGAGTAACCCTAGATTATTTCATAATGAAACAGTAAACATTTGCAAACACACTTGAAGACAACACACAGTTTGAACTCAAAACTAATGGTCAGTATATTGATATTTCTTCTAAAAGTATTACAAAAACATTTGAATGTTCTCCATTAATACTTAGAAAAAAGCTCAGATAAATTTTTGCAGTGTTTTCTTACAATTTCTTGTGATCCCCTTTACAATGCTCCTGGTATCCATTTATAATAACATGCATGCATACAAGCTTTAGACCTTCCAACAGTAAATTTGTTACAAAAGAGTCTTTTCAAGAAGTGGTTATAAGTCCTTTTCAGAATCTCCAGCCTCCTCTGATTGTGGTTCCTTTGCAACCTCTTCTAACTACTCTACATCAAGCATAGTGTACTTTCCTATCCACTCATTGTATACATCATCAACTAGCCACGTGAAGTTAATCACTTTTGCTTTTGTCTTGGCTAACATTTTCCAAGAATTCCTCATTTTGTTAACCTCTGAATTTAGAAAACCATAATGAGATTTGATTTTCTCTATCTCCTCAATTGCTTTGACAAATAGGGAAGCATCCTTTGAGTTAATAATTCCTTTTATTCTTAATGACAATTTGGCTTCTAATTCCCTAAGCCATACTTGTTTATTCTTCAATTGAATTGGGCTAGCAAAATCCCCTGGAAGTAATTCAAATACTTGATCAGTGTACTCATTCTTGTTAAAGTTGATCTTCCTATCTGCATTATCTACTCCTTCTACTAATTTTACTAGGTCCTTTGTTATGTCACAAGTGGATTTGATAATTGGATCAGCCCCTGCTTCATCAGAGGATACACAAATAAGCTCCAAATCCTACTCTATGGGCTTCCACTTGTCCAAAATAGGCATTAAGATAGCCTTATCTTCATTAAGCTCACTCCACATATCTAGAATCTTGCTCATGTTGTTGTACAGTAAAGAGGACCCTATAGTGTTAGCAAAACTTAAGATTGTAGCCCTCACTCTTTCTTCATACTTCTTTGCAAATAGGACTTGGGCCTGTTTTAGTTTCTCCAACTCATGGGGAGTGATCTCAACCAACTAAGAACTAGAGGGTGCAAGAGATGGTGGGAATTCAATAATGGGGCTGGAAGGTGGAGGCCTTGCAAGAGAAAAGGAGATCATTAATGTTGAGGACTCAACTTGATGGTATTGTCTTGCCAATTGGCTTTGCAACTTGGCATTGATGCTATCTTTACCCATCACCTCTTCCTTGGCATTGTTATAAGATTTTAAAACTATCTCCAACTTATCTTGGAGATCTACCTTTTCTTTTTCCTCTCTTTCTGCTACGGCAACATTAAACCTTGTAGTCTCTAGCACAGTGCTAGCAGCTTCCACTACCCCAGTGTTCTGCACTCTTTTTACTATCATTCCTCCAAGGTAACTTGACCCTAAGGTGTCCTTATTCCTTCTATTCTCATCTCCTTTTAGAGAGCATAGGACTAGTGCAGCATTATCCTTGCTGAAAGTGACTCCCTCCATAGGTTTGGTTTCCTTTCTCACTACCTTTAAAACCAAGGCATCTGCTATGTCCCATTTAGGGAGAATGAGTACCCCAACCTATGCTACCATATCTCTTCCTTGCTTGGGAGTGATGGTTTTGAACTCATCAACCATTTCTTGCTTTACCTCTTCCTCCACCACAGCTGGGACCTTGTGGGGCTACTCGCTTTTCTTTTTTTCACACCTTGCATTAAATTTATCAATATTTTGCTTCCACACAAATTGCATGAAAGCTTCTGATGTGACAAAATTATTATCAGCCAAGAAATCCTCACTGGCTTGTTTGATCTCAAGATCCCACTCCTAGCCTTTGAACTCATTAGCAGTAATATTCATCTTAGATGTAAGGTGCTCTTCTAGCATTCCCTCTTCTACCTCATCATATGTGTAGGCAATCTCTCCAAGACTGCCTAACTCTATCAGTTGTTCAGCTGTTTCCTATTCATCTCCTATATGAATAGGGGATTGAGATGGGGAATACAAGGGTTCATCAGATTGTATTTCCTTTCCCATTCTTTGTTTCTTTGGGCTGTCATGGATGTCAATGACATCTTGTATCTTCCTCTTCCCTTTTGAGGTAGAAGGCTCCCCTGTTGTTGGCATCAACACACTGTAGTTGGACTTCTTATGTAACATGTAGTCACTAGGAGGAATTGCTCTGGTGGATGCAGACCTATTTAGAACCAGTCTTGTTTACTCAGGGTTGTTCATAATTACAACCTCCCTCTTTTCTTTCAGTGTCTGCATCACATCTTCAAAACAAAGAATTAAAAATTTTACCTTTTCTTCAAGGGGTGGAAGCTAGACAATGGGTCATAGCTAGTATCAAATTGGTGTACAAATTCTAAGGCCTTTTTGTAAGCCACCCACTTTTCCTTCCTCAACTCTTGCTCATCTAGATAAAACTCATTCCTAATGAGGTCTTTAGGAAATTTGAATTGGTGGGGTCTACCTCTGCATATTGCCCTCTTTCTGAACATGTCGTTGAAGAAATCTTTAGGGTCAGCAAACCTGGATACTGCAGTTGATAAATGATAATGTCAAAGAAAATCTTCAAAGCATTTCCAACCTCCTTTAGTTATTAAAAATTGGTGGGCTATGGTAACTGTAGGGAAAATGGTCCCTTTACCTCTACTTGTCAGCTTTGCCTCTTGCACACTACCAATTTGTTTGAGAACTTCTGCAATTCCCACTTTGAGAGGGACCTGATAGGGAAACAAAAATGGAGTACCTCCGAAACCATACACTCTGAAAACTATGGAGACTGGGTATAAGTACATATCACCCCAATTGTGGGCAATTTTAATGTGTTCAGCAAACTCCTCTGGCCTAATAAATTCCAAAAGAACCTTGGGGACTCTTGGATTCTCTAAATAGATGAGAGTCCTAATCTTAGATGCAAAACACTTATCAAACTTTAAGAAGCTAGCATCTTCTATGTCCCATGACAACACTGTACTCCATAGCTAAATTGGCATCTTCTCTCGATCTTTTTCTTTCACAAGATCCATTCCATCTGCAAAATAATTACCACCCTTGAATAGGAATAGGTGCATGAGGAGGGAGTACCATCCAAAGGGTCTATCCACTTTCCCATTCTTTATTCCTATTAATCCTTCATGGATAGCATCAGTGATATAAGAGGCATAATCAAAGGTCACTGCCAGAGATGGATTTAAAATTTGAGCAATCATTAACATGTAATGAGTTGGCATACTTGCTTCAGTATCCTCTCTAAAAATTTGGTAGAGTGACCAGTATAATCCCTTGGCTCTAAGGGTAAACAGATTCAATGAGAAAGGCTCCATAGTATTGGGCCCTACAACAATTAATCCACCTATCTTAACAAAAAATTCTTTAAGAGGCCCATTCCTAAGGTGATTCCTCTATGTATTGTAAATCTGAGCCAATGATTGGAAGTTGATAGGCTCCATTAGATTTGAAACCTCACTGAATTCAAAAACGTTTCTGAACTCATCATCATATATCTCAATGAGGGTTTTTCCATTTACATCCCTAATACTCCTAGTAATAGGGTCATAATTGCATGCAATTTGAGTCAAGAAATCCACATCCATGAAGACTCTAGGGACCACTAGTTTACCTACATCCAACTCCCAAATACTATTCATTGGGGTTGGGGAATGTCTCATGCCAAATCCAACTTTGAACAAACTGAAACTAGATAACCCTATCTGTGGGTCTCTGAGCCAATTGCCCTTATCATACAATCCCTCTCCTAATCTTAAACGAGGAGCTTTTGGCACTTGTTCTTTTGCCTTAGCTGCTACATTAGTAGACATAGAAAATTGTTCTAGGAAATCATCACAGATGGCCCTCTCATGGTAATTAACATTTCCTAAGAACTCCCTTTTAGGTGCCATCTTAGAATTACTATGCAAACAACTTAGTTACTAACCACAATGGTTCTGTAACAAATCAAAAACCCCCAATTTAAACAAACTGTCAAGTAATTGCTAAGAAAGTGTACAAGAGAACCAATTTTTTGCTTGAAGAAATCCACTCTGCACCTGAAGAAATTTGCTCTGTGTTTGCTTCTCTGCAACAACTCTTCAAAATGATGCCTTCATTCAATTGATGTGAGACCATATACGGTAGTCAAGCTCTTAATTGTGACATTGATACTGCATGCTTCAGTCGTCCCTTGAGAATTGAATTCATAAAAGAATTCAAAAATTTCGCTCCAACGGGTCATAACACACCTATGTATTTTGCTTTTGCTATTTTGTCATTTCGCAGAGCATAACCTCCTTGCAATTTCACCTAGCGAAATCGCGCTAGCCGTCCGATCGGATGAGACTTGATTGGTCTTTACATCGCCTTAATGCCTTCACCTTTGCATTGGCCCCTACCTCTTTTTTGCCATTTCACAGGCATTAACCATCGAGCATTTTCCTTTCACGAAGCTACACCAAGCATTGGATGGAACTCTAACTACCTGGCCTTTATCTGCAACCAGGACCGTTAACGCCTTTTACTAAGCATGCCTCATTTTGATGGCTAACGGTTTTTTGCTATTTCGCAAGCTTTAACCCGCTTCCAACTTTGGGCCATGCAACAATGAGAAGCATTGGATCAATCTTGAGATGAACAACCTTTAAGTGAGACCTTTATGCTTACATCACTTAACCCACCTGTTCACCAGTTAACAAATGCCATGTGGCATTCGGTCATTAGCCATAGAACACTCTTCAGGTTTAGTTCAGAGTCAGCCACGTGTCTTACTTCCCATATAACCATCGGTTATACCTTGGTGGGCCCTTAATCACTTTTGAAACTATGTGTTGATCAACACATCACCATCGAGCTTTACAAGAAGCAACAACTATCATTCCACATCATGTTGGATATAACCTCTCTTTCTCTTTCCCCATTTTGTAGGCCTTAATTCTCAGCTAATTTGTAGCCACAAAACAATGAGAACCCTTGGATCAAATTGGAGTTGATCACCTTTTACCTTTATGCCTTATCTATTTCTTCGGGCCCACTAAGTCTTTTGCCATTTTAAAAACCTTAAAACACTAGCATCTTACCTTCGTGAACACACACAAATTGTTAGATTATATTAGACTTGCTTGATGCTTAACAACCCACTTGAATTTGTTAGACATGGGTCTTCTGACTCAGCTTTCTCCACCTGGTGTTTTGTCATTCCTGAAATGATGTGTCAACCTTTTAGTCACTGAGAGGAAACATCAGGATCCATCTCATCCTTGCCACCTATATCTGCCAAGTCACTTTTTATTCCTCAACATGACTCATCATCTTAGACCCACCCTTTAGTCCTTAGGTCTGATTCGCTGACCACTTCGATGTTCAGCCACATGTCATTATATTACTTGCCATCTAAACCAGTTGGACAACTCGCTTCGAACGCCATGTCATTTCACTGTTTGGTGAAAGATATCCTTCGAACATCTCTCTCCTACGAAACTGCGTAAGCTGTTAGATTTAAATCAAACTTGTGCATCTATTATGCTGCTTATGAACCCCCTTTTTCCTGAGCCCAAAAAACCTTTCGCTGTTTCACAAAGTGTAACATGTGAGCATCTATCAGTAGTGAAACAATGCTAGCTGTCAATTCCTTTTGAACTTGATCACCTTTTAGCTGTGGAAAAGTCTTCACCACTGGGTCCCGCCAAAACTTTTCGCCATTTTGCGAAAGGTAATTTACTCGCTCATTTCAGCTACAAATCAACGCCAGCTGTTAGATCTAAAGCAAGATGGAGTCTTGTTAAACTAGATCCAGTGCACATAGTCGAACATTCCTTTTCCTTTCGCTATTTCGCATAGCCTAATACACCCACAACTTCACCTAATGAAATAGAGAAAGTCATAGATCCATCTGGGAGTTGGATGACACTTACTAGACCCGACAACATAAGAAGGAAAAAGACATAAGGCATAGGTTTTTTTACAATTATTTAATGACTTCTTAGGTAAATAACAATGGGGACACTTCGCACAACCCCAAGAACCATCACTTAAGTGAATAAAGTAACCTAAGAATAGAAACCAGAGGGTTTTAATCAGATATTTAAGAGATTAAAACTAAAAACCCTTAACCCTTAAAGACCTAATACAGACCTGAAGTGATTAATAGCATACTTGACTCAAAATTTCAAAACCCTAGCCAATCATGGGAAAAGAAAACCCATTTCTTAAATAGTGATAATAGCGGTTCTGACTGGGGATGGTTGATCGCAAGATCAATAGAAGAAACTCAGGAAACTCTAGAGAAGTAGACCAAAACATAGACCCAAACAAAAACAACAGGAGGCAAACAAAAAACAAAATATATACAAAAAAAGGACCTACTACGCATGGACTTCAAGAGAAATAATGTTTCAGGAATTGTCCATGCATTGGAAATTCTTGTACTTCATCATTCAGATTTTTCACAGAATAAGAATCCTTTCCATTCAAATCACAAACCACAAAAGGGCCAATCCATAATGATTCAAATTTTTTATGTTTTTCTTTGTCCTGCCCTCTTGCATTCCACTGAAGAACAATATCACCAATTTGAAACTTCCTCAATAATGTCCTTTTATCAAAAAGGTACTTAGACTGCTATTGGATCTTCAAGTTCCTCTTATGGGCTAATGACCTGATTTCTTCTACCCTGACCAACTGGATCATTCGGTCCTCCATAGGCTCTGACATTTCCATTTCTTTAGCTTGTAGGAACCTATATACTGGGAGCAGATTGTTTACAGGCACTCTAGCCTATGTACCATTAACTAGTTCAAAAGGTGACATTCCAATGGCTTTCTTGATAGTAATTATGTCAGCCCATAAAGCTAATTTCAGCTTTTGATCCCATGACCTCTTGTTCCCTTCTAAGATTTTCTTAATAATGTTCAAAAGGCTTTTGTTACTAGATTCAGCTTGTCCATTTCCCTGAGGGTGATAGGGTGAATAGTAAGACATGATTATTCCATGACTGGTACAAAATCCAACAAACTCTTATGACCTAAAACTCATGGCATTATCCATTACTAATTTTGTAGGTATTCCAAATCTAGTTATAACATTATCCATCAAGAAGTCAATGACAACCTTACTCGTAGCTCTTCTTGTGGGAATAACTTCAATCCATTTAGTAAAATAATCAGTGGCTACTATGATCCACCTATGACCTCTTCTTGATTTTTCAACAATCTCTCCAATAAAATCTATCCCCCATTGGACAAAAGGTGCTTCCACTATGACTGGATTTAAGGGCAGAGCTCCTTCATATTTTAACTTGGATGAAAACCTTTGGCATGGGTCACATATCCTGGCATATTCATGAGTATCCTTGAATAGAGTAGGCCAATAATACCTGGCCTGGACTATTTTTCTAGCAGTTATCTTAGCAGAATAATGCCCTCTGCATATTCCATCATGCATTTCAATTAGCATTTTCTTTGCCTGGAATTCATCTAAACACATCAGCAACCTTCCATCTCTATTTCTCCAGAACAAGTCACCTTGAATGAGAACATACTTCTGAGACTTCAATTTTAGGGTTCTTCTCTAATTGTGTGTCATCCCTTCTGCAAACGTTGCATCCCTTAAGAAATGCACTATTTCTGAGTACCAAGGTTGCTTTTCAATACTAGTGACTGACATACTTTTGATTTCAACATTATTTATCTCAACATTTAGAATATTAGATTCAGTCATAAGCTTGGCCAGACCTAAGCCTCTCACCAATTTGGTAATTTTTATTTCCAAGTCAAATTCTTGGATTCTATTAATCCATCTGCACCTATTTCCTGTAACCTCAGATCGGGATAAAATATCCTTGATTGTGGCATGTGGGACATAAGCAGTAATTTTTGCATTCACAAGGTATGGCCTGAAAGCCTTGATTACTTTAACTAAAGCATAAGCCTATTTTTCCATGGTTTCATACTTCAATTCTACTACTTGCAAAGACTTACTATAGAAAGCTATGGGATGTTCATATCCCTCATTATCCTTTTCTAACAAAACTGTAGCTACTGTATGATATGAAGAAAAAGAGAAAAGAGAAAAGGGCTTACTGTAATTAGGAGATTTCAGCACTGGTGCTTCCTGTATGGCTTTTTTAATCTCATCAAATGCCCTTGATACTTCTTGATCCCAACAAAATTTGGTATCCTTCTTGAGCAACTTGACAATGGGCTTAACTATCTCTGCCAAGTTTGCAATGAATCTTGTAACAAAATTAACTTTGCTTAGAAAAGACTGAATACCTTTAACACTCTTTGGTTTAGGCACATTGTTTATTGCTTCAATTCTTTCAGAGTCTATCATCACCCCTTCCTTGGAGACAATATGCCCCAATAATTTTCCTTCAGTGACCCCAAAATGACACTTCTTGGGATTTAATGACACACCAAATTCCAACACCTTATTGAATACATTTTCCAAATGTGCACAGTGATCATCGGCCCTTTTGGAGAAGCAAGTTAAATCATCTTGGTAAACCACCATGATGATATTGATGAATTATTTGAAGGCTACATCAATAGCTCTCTAAAATGTAGCTCCAACATTTTTTAATCCAAATGGCATCCTTACATAGACATATGTTCCCCATGGAATAGTGAAAGCAGTCTTGAACTGTTCAGATTCCCTCACTAACACTTGATTGTATCCTAAAAAACCATCCATCATGGATAAAAGGTCACAACTTGTTACTCTCTGTAGCATGGCTTCCATATTGGGGGAAGAGTAGTTGTCTTTTAAAGAAGCTGTAGAGTAGAAATTAGGAATCATCACAAGATAAGTAGATCAAAACAAAACACAAGACATGATAACTTAATCAAAAGAACACTCATTGAAATGAACCTAATTCTAAGCACATTCAATAGAGGCACAAAAACAAAGCATTTAAAAGAAAATGTCATGCAAACCATATAACAATTCGGATGCTTCTTCCATGCGGCTCCATTGTTGTTCTTTCCTCTTCAATGGGTTTGTGGATCTCACCTACAAGTGCTCACACAATTGAAAGCAAAAAGCTCAAGAGTACTAGAAATGAAAGTTCGGTAGTTTGATAGAAATTCGGGATTCATGAAGGATTCGAAGGGATTGATTGAAGAAAATTATCCAATTTATAGAGAAATTGGATAAATGACAAGATTGGCATGATGCAATTCAAAGGGAAATTTCAAATCAATATGTCAATTATGACAAATTATGCACTTTCCATGCACAATTTGATTGATTGAGAATTGATGACAAATTATGACACATTTCATGTCAAATTGATTGATTATCAATTATGACAATTTCATGACAAATTGAAATGCCACTCCCATAGAATTAGGAGGGAAAAGGAATTAGAAATTTGAAAATTAGGAAATTGAAATGCGAAAATGACAATTAGGTCTTGATTAAAGATAATTAATGTCATGATTTGATTTGATAAATGACCAATGCGACAAAATGATTTGATTGATAAATGCGCTAATTGACGAGGAACAATGACAAATTGATCCAAATTGACATAATTGAGACAGACAATGATCGATAGCAAAATTGATCGCAAAATGACAAGGTTGACAAAATAGATTGCAAGATGAAAAGATAATGACCACGATCGATGACAAATTGGTTGAAAAATGACAAGATTGAAACGATGACAAATAGATTGCAAAATGACAACATTGCAAATGACCATGATCAATGACAAATTGATCGCAAGATGACAAGATTGAAAAGAGGACAAAACCCTAATTAGGATTGACGATGTCCAAAATGATAAGATTAATGATACGATTGATAAGAGAGCCACGATTGATGACAAATTGATCGCAAGATTGACAGGAGGACAAAACCCTAATTAGGATTGACGATGTCCAAAATGATGAGAAATCAGCACGCATATTGATGCGACAAGATAAAATTAATCAAAATCATGATTGGATAATGTTATCAACAAGACCAAATTCGAAGACGAGATGATTGAAGAATGTAGAAGAATGACTCGATGTTCGCAAATGATAAAGACCAAGTGCGTGACATAGGAGAAATGTTAATGCAACGCAAAAACCTAAAATGAGGTAATGCGCAAATGTTAAAGTATGACCTCGCAAGCGTTGACCATTTTTAGGTGCCTACATTTTGCCCCTCTTTGAGACAATGCGATTCTGAGCGTTGTTTCAAAGAACAATAATGAAAATGTCCCGGACAATAACAATGACATATGCATGCCCCCTTGAGGAATTGGCCGGAAACATGCGAAAAAGAGGCCAATTGATCGATAAAAAGGATAGGATCGAACAGACTGACAATCGGAGATCGGATGCATGACAGACAATCAATTTAATGTGCACAAGATCGTGACCAACATAAGATGGAGAGGATGCACATCCATCTATGCAATGACAAAGAGCTATAAATGGGACCAAGAGGGTGAAAATGACTCATTTGCACTAGCTAAAGAGGAGGATTTGTTGCTCTGGACAAGGACACTTGCAGACAGATGGCGAGCATTCCAATGGTGGATCACCTTGGAGAACGTGTACGCACATTCAGACGACCGGAGGACACAGGAGCAGCGGTATGTATCTCAAAACCCCATGTTTTGAATTTCATGAATTTTGATGGCTTACGGGACATTGTGGGGCCCACAGGGGATACCAAAATGGACATCTGCGCTTGTGTCATCTAAACCTGTGCTTGTGTAAGGAGTCCTACGCTTGTGTAGGAAGACACAGGTGCAAGTCACCTGACACAAGCGCAGTTTCTCTTACACAGGCGCAAGTGTTAATAAAAACTTTAGTTTTGATATGAAACTGCATGCAAATGACCTGAAAAGGGGGGACAAGGGTGGGATCGGTCAATGTAGATGAAAAACACCCCAATTTGGCATGAAAATGAGGATATGCAACCCATAGGAACAAACCCTAAAACTGACAAAATGATGCCCCGATTGTGATGCAGAGTCGACAATATCCATTGATCACGCGGGAGAATCGACCTGACTGTTTCATGCTACGACATAGACTCAGGAGCACAGAGAGAGATACATTAGCGGGACTGAGATTGTATTACATCACATATATGCCCGAGATTAGGGCAAACACAGGATTGCTTACCGCATTGGCAGAGCGATGGCACTCGGAGACCTCCTCATTCCATTTGGCGACTGGCGAGGCGACAGTGACTCTAGAGGATGTATGGCGCATCCTCCGCATTCTGATACATGGGGAGATAGTAGAGTATGACCCAGTAACAGGTAGAGATGCATTGTGTAGACTGTTTGAGTGTGATGCAGATGATCTAGACATTGTCGAGAGGGAGATTCGCTGGGAGACTATGGCTGCCGAGTATGACCGACGATATGTGGTGATAGCAGTTGTGATAGCATGTCTTCTAGCAGGTGATAGATGAGGACATGGATTCCCTATTGGCTGGGGAAGAGTACTAGAGCGGATGGTGACAGAGGGGACAGTGTACGCGTGGGGACCATGTGTATTGGCGATGTTATATTTCCAGCTGCATCAGATAGCATATCAGGGAGTGTAGACATTGAGCTGTGGAGTGACATTGCTTCAGGTATGGGCATTCGAGCATATTGCCATATGTCAGCCGATTACAGATAGACAGGTTGTACCACACCGACCATATGTGTATAGCTATGGTGGAGCACTGAGACAAGGTCCTTTTGGATACATATTATACTGGCGACATGAGCTAGACAGACTGAGAGAGTTCATATGGAGGCCATATCGAGATTGCCCCGGATGGTCAAATGATCATGATGAGCTACCATACTGCAGACAAGAGAGGTACCTAATTAGGTGACCAGTGAACCGCCAGAGAATGATTGAGTTGTACCTTCCAGAGAGGGTCAAACGATAGTTTGGAGAGACATAGGATGTTCCTTGGAGGACTGCATGCTTTGCCCAATCTCACCAAGAGACGAGTCAGTGGGGTAGTATGATTCAGCCATGCATAGCATATGTCGACTTTGCACAGTTATAGCAGAGACAGTGGGAGTGGTGGTCAGATGTGGTGAATGCTGGGACTATAGAGGAGTATGAGACATGGTTCGCACAGTGATGGCCAGTGCCTTTGACTGATCCGGATATTCCAGTACCGAGGAGACAGGAGGACTTCCCACTCATAGGAGAGGAGGGAGATGATGAGGACGAGGAGGATGAGGATGATGAGGATGACGAGGACGGGGGAGATGATGGTGAGGAGGATGATGATGAGGAGGATGATGAGGATGACAGGGACAAAGATGATGGAGATGGTAGTGGGGAGGACGAGGAGGAGCCAGACTCAGTGGATCAGGAGACATTGCAGGATATTCCCATAGAGCCAGAGACAGCTAGGACAGAGGAGTTGGATAGGTGCAGGGCTACCATAGTGAGTCAGCAGGATTATATTGCGACATTGGAGAGACAGAATGCCATTTTGAAGACAGAACGAGATACAGCACTAGCTCAGGCACAGCGAGAGGGACAGAGAGTCACTGAGTTCATTGGGTCGATTAGGGATGCCAGTGCACGGGAGATGGCACAGATGCTAGTAGAGACCAGCGAGGAGAGACTGTACTGGAGGACACTATATGAGGGTGCAGTTCCATCGGAGCAGAGAGCACCTTCATATCGAGCACGATCGAGGATAGAGAGCAGATCCCGCTCTCGGAGGTCATTGAGTAGCATAGGAGTGAGTGGACCGATGAGACCACCACAGCCAGGACCAGGAGGGACATCATCTGCGAGACATGGCAGGGATGAGGAGGACAGAGGGAGCACCCAGTGATAGAGGCACATGCTCCATATGATAGACAATGGACATTATGTAGTTTGCCATTTTGTAGTCAGCCTGCGGGCCATACTTAGGACAGACAGTCTGATTTTGTACTCCGATATTATTATGATGTGTGATGTGATATGCTATATGTTATGATGTGTAGTTATTTTTCTATGTATGGATGACTTATGCACTTTGTATGAACATGTATGGATGTATTTTTATGTATTTTTATGTATTGTTGATGCATTTATAATATGAAATGGATAAAATGCTTGATGTGATGCTTGATGCAATGCAAATGTACTAACCAAATGGATGCAGGACGCAATATGTATGTTTGGATATCGGAGCACTAGACCGAACTGACTATCCGACTAGATGGAAGAAGTGTTAGTAAGAAGAATATGAGACAGAGGACAATTAGAGATGATGAAAAATTTGCTTTCAGTAATGCACTTTGTAGGTGAGAACCTTTATTTTTATCTAGCAAAATGGATGCGTAGCATCATGGCATTGAAGGCCAGAGCTGAAATGCAACCCTTTTTGCGAAAGACAGACACATCACAGACAAACGACAATCACAATCAAAAGAAAAGGATCATGAACCATCCCGGTCACTCTAAATCACTCAGTGACATCATCGAGCAACATAGGGACATGATCGAAACCAAAGATAAATCAATAAAAAGATAAGACTCACAAATTCAAGCAAATCAAACAAACATCTTGATCTTCATTGTCAAAAGTTGAACATGCTGATAGGACGATCATGCTGTCTGGTTTCAGGATATGTGATACCCCGTCTAAGACAGGACACAGTCTTGTTTCGAGTATACCACACCCTGTATAAGACCCATGATAATAAGAACAAGGACAAATGAATTTGAGGTTGATTGACATGACAAGTTTGATCAGTGTGAATGTTTGGTTTGATTGAAAAGGTTCATTTGGTTAAAGCATGATTTCATTAAAGCACAACGTTTGATTGTGAGCCGTTAGAGGAATGCTCAGTGATTTGTCGATGCATAAAGGGAATACTTTATTGCAAAATGCGTGTTTTTGTGAGTTTTATAATTTTTTTGTGTTCATTTTTTTTTAGGACTTTATATGACTTTTTTTTTGAATTTTTTTCAGGACAGTTATTCGATTTTTTTAGGATTTTTTCATGACATTTTTCAATTTTTATGAGATTTTTTCAGGACTTTTTTTGGATTTTTATGACTTTTTTCTTTTCAGGACATTTTTCAATTTGTTTTTTTGAATTATTTCAGGACATTATTTGATTTTTTTGACTTTTTTCAGGACATTTTTCAATTTTTTATGAGATTTTTTTCAGGACTTTTTTCAATTTTTATGAGATTTTTTTAGGACTTTTTTTCAATTTTTAAGACTTTTTTCAGGACTTTTTTCAATTTTTATGCTCTAGTGATTGATCATGAAAAGGGAAAAGCACCCAATGCGCACTTGAAAGACACATAAACCCTTCACACATGTACAAGACACATGTACAAGACACTGGAGTAAGCAAGACAATGATGTTGACCAATAACAGGCCTGGAATAAAACATTGGGTTGAGTGAACGATAGGCATGATAACTGGCCGAGAGAAAGCATGGCTAGAAGTCATGATAGATGACGGAGCAATAATCTCATTACTCATGGCGCCTGATTGCCAGGTTTTCACCATGGTACTTGCCCAAAGCGCCTGTTTGCCAGGTTTTCACTAGAGGGTGAATCATTCATTTTTTTTCTTTTCTCTTTTTTCTCTTTTTTTTTGTCTTTTTTTTTTCTGTATTTTTCTTCTTTTTTTTTTTATTTTTTTTTTTTTCATTCATTTTTTTTTTTTGTATTTTTTTAGGATCATTTTTGAAGAAATATCTGAAAGCAAACTATGCCCAGTACTTGCGAAGATGCATGCTATTAATAGGATCAGACAGAGGTTCACCTTCGGGAGTCGCCAGCTGATATGCCCTCGAGCCATAGGCTGCAGTTACTATGAAAGGCCCAACCCAATTAGGTTCAAACTTGCCCTTGATGACATCAGTAGACTATGCATTCTTGGGATTTGCCTTTAAAACCAGGTCTCCCACTTCGAAGTGTCACCCTTTGACCTTCTTATTATAAGAGCGACGGAGACGGTTTTGGTATGCTTGCAAATGTGTCAAAGCTGTCTGACGTTTTTCATCTAACATCTCAAGCTGATGCAGCCGAGAGACTCTGTGTGTCTCATCATCAATCAGGTGTTGCAAAGAAACTCTCAAGGAAGGAATCTCAACTTCCAAAGGTAAAATGGCTTCCGCACCATACACCAAGGAATAAGGTGTGGCACCAGTAGTTGTGCGGACAGAAGTACGATAGGCCCATAGTGCTAGATTTAACTGTACGTGCCAATCTCGACCAGCGTCATTGACAACTTTCTTCAGGATCTTGATAATGGTTTTATTTGATGCTTCAGCTTGACCGTTACCCTGTGGATAGTATGGGCTAGAAAAATGGTGTTGAATATGAAATTTTTCACAAAGCTCTTTAACATCTTTATTCTTGAAGGGTCGACCATTATCTGTGACTATGGCAAGGGGGACCCCAATATCTGCATATGATATAATTTAGCAAGAATTTTGAAATTTGGACACCAGTGATATAGGTCATGGGGATGGCTTCAATCCATTTTGTAAAATATTCTGTAGCTGTAATAATGAACTTGTGTCCATTTGTAGACGTTGGCTGAATATTGCCAATAAGATCCAATCCCCACTGGGAAAAGGGCCATGGAGATATAACAGAATGAAGCTCTTGAGCTGGTGCATGAATATAATCTCCATGAATCTGGCACTTGTAGCACTTTTTAACAAATTCATGAACATCTTTTTCCAAAGTGGGCCAGTAATACCCAGCATGAATCAACTTTTTGGCTAGGCTAAGACCATTGAAATGGCCCCCACATATACCATCATGAACCTCATGTAAAGCCGTTTGTTTTTTCGTCAGAATCCAAACACTTGAGGAGGGTATGGTCAAAAGAACGACGGTAAAGGGTGTCAGCGATGATGACATATTTGGCTGTGTGTCGAATAAAGGCTCGACGTTGGTTAGCGGAAAGGTTAGGTGGTAAGGTTTGGGATTTCAAATACTGATATATGTCATTGTACCACGAGGAATTGGGACCAACAAGAATGCACATCACGTCAGCTGTCGGAATGTCAAAAGAGGGGACTAGCAATTGTTCGACCAGGAATTCACACTTGTCCATATTCTGAGGCATATTTATCATGGAAGCAATTGTAGCCATCGCATCTGCTGACTTATTTTGTATTCTTGGCACTTGACTAAAATGGATAGCTGTGAATTTTGTCTTGAAGAAGTCTACCATGTGCTTATAAGGAATAAGCTTTTCATCCTTTGTCTCATAGTCATCATTGACTTGTCGGATGACTAATTGAGAATCTCCATAGACTTGCAAATGCTTGATGTTCCAGTGAACTGCCACTCGGAGTCCTGTAACCAATGCTTCATACTCTGCAATGTTATTGGTACATGGGAAAGTTATTCTGTATGACTTTGGAATAGCATCACCTTGAGGGGTGACAAACAAAATGCCTACGCCGGATCTGAACTTGGTGTGGGACCCATCAAAGTATAACTTCCATTCTTTAGATGGTGTGAAAGCAAAGACTGATTCATCTGGGAAATCAGTCAACATGGGATGATCGTCTGAAATAGGAGCATCTGCCAGTTGATCTTCTATGACTTGTCCTTTTATCGCCTTTCACTCTATATACACAATATCAAATTCACTGAGGATCATTACCCACTTTGCTAGGCGACCTGTCAAAACTGCTCGGCTAAGAAAATACTTTAAGGGATCAATTTTTGCAACCAACAATGTTTGGTGGCTTAGCATATAATGTCGGAGCTTTTGTGTTGCAAACACCACTGCTAAGCATGCCCTTTCAATAGTGGAATAATTTAGCTCATAGCCTACCAATGTCCGGCTGATATAGTAAATAGCTCTTTCTTTGCCGTTCTCATCTTGTTGGGCCAAGAGAACGCCTAATGCTGTTTCAGTTGCAGAGATATACAATAAAAAAGGCTTTCCTTCGATAGGAGGCATTAGGATGGGTGGCGACAACAAATAGTCTTTTAGAGCTTGAAAAGCTGATTGACATTGCTCAGTCCATTTAAAAGTGACACCTTTGTGCAGTAGATGTTGGAATGGATGACATTTGTCGGCCAACTGAGCTATAAAGCGATGGATTGACTGAAGCTTTCCTTGCAGACTTCTTAATTGCCAGAGGTTTGAAGGTGGAGGCATATCCATTATTGCTTTGACCTTGGCGGGATCGACCTCAATGCCTCAGTGAGAAACAATGTATCCGAGCAATTTTCCAGCTGTAACACCAAAGACACACTTTTTTGGATTGAGCCTGAGTTTGTAAGTCTCCATTCTGTCAAAGATTGGGCCCAAGATGGCTAGATGACTATCTCTGGTGACAGATTTGCATAACAAGTCATCCACATAATCCTCCATCAAAGTATGCATGAAATCATGAAAAATTGTCGTCATTACTCTTTGATAGGTTGCACCGACATTTTTGAGACCAAAGGGCATCACATTCCAGCAATAGGTGCCCCAAGCATAGGTGAATGCTGTCTTATGCTGATCTTCAGGTGCAATACGGATTTGATTGTAGCCGGAGAAACCATCCATTAGCGAAAGCATCTCATAACCTGCCGTCATGTCCACTATGATGTCTATGTTTGGCAATGGAAAATCATCCTTAGGGCATGCTTTATTCAGGTCCCTAAAATCTGTGTAGATGCGGATGCCCCCAGTTACTTTGCTAACTGGTACTAGATTTGAAATCCAATCTGCGTAATCAATGGGTCTAATGAAGCCCACATCTAGCAATTTTTTCAATTCCACTTTGACCAAAAGAGCCACCTGAGGATGCATCTTTCTAAGTTTTTGTTTGACAGGTTTAGCACCTGCTTTCAGTGGCAAATGATGAAGGACTAACTCTGGATCGAGGCCAGGCATATCTGCATAAGACCACGCAAAGCTGATCTTCTTCTCCAGAAAGAAATTAATAAAATCAATCTTCTCTTGTTTTGACAAGGAGGCAGTAAAATGAATGACCTTAGGGTTATCAGGTGTACCCAAATTGATTTCCTCGGTCATCTCTACCAGCAATGTGGATTTGTCCTGAATTGATAGGGGTACATCCACTCTTCCACCTTTGGGCGCCTCAGAAATGTTTTCACCCGTAGGTACGTCTTTTATTTTTACTTTTGTACGATCAAAGAGCGCCTTACGGTTTTCACTCAAAGATCTATTCTTTTGATTTTTTTCTTTTTTCTTTTTCTTTTTCTTTTTCATGACTGGAAGAGGGAGTTGACTCCCCAAAATATGCCATTGAATCTAGGTCAATAGCAAAGCCTGCCTTATGGTTGCCTTGTGGTATACCTTCCCGTAGTCCCAGGAACTCTGCAATTGCTTCGTCATTCTGAAAACAGTCCAACGTGAGCGGTTCTTGTTGGTCATATTGGATAAGTTGGGGATATATGAGGGGCATGTCATCATCGATTGTAAGGATAAAGAGGGCTGATATGGTAAAAATGTGAATGTCTGTGGTGTCACTATCCGAACTGCTTGTGTCGGATTCGGAGCTGGGATCCCAAAATGACTCGATCCAAGCATGAGGATAGGTTTTAGGAAGAGGAGTTATTTCATGTTTATCCTCCATAGGCAAGTTATCAGGGTCAATGAAGATATTGTCAAGGGCATAGGAGTTGGAAGAAAAAGAACTCCACTCCCATTCATTAGAATCAGTCTCGGGTTGGGTAGCCTCAGGTGTTATTTCATCATCAGAATCACGCCCTTTTCGACACGTGGACCTTTTGGTAGATGTGGATCCAATTCGTAACGGTACAAAACCTAACCCTAAAGTTGGGGGTCGCCTCTCAGGTATGATGGGTTCTATCCTTCCATTGTTTTTCAAGCCTAAGCCACTGCAGCCATCATATCCTTTCTTCTGCAGCATAGTAAATCCTTTGCCATATAATTCCACTGGCAACTTGACAAGTGGAGTTTCAGTTGGATCCTTATAGAGCCAATCTATGACATCATCATCTATAGTTTCTTTGTCAAGTTCTCCCCATCTTGCAAATGTAGTGGGAGGCTGATATTGAATAACAACCTTGGGTTCCTTTTGCAATAAATGCGGTTTTCCATATGACTTTGGAGACATCGGCAAATTACCAATGAGGAATGTTTGGTCCATTGAATATTCTCCACACCCTTGGTCTTGTATCTTCAGTTTTCCTTTGATAGCATCCAACAATGCATTGGGATCCACATAACTGTCTGATTTGGCTTCTGTATTGACTGGTACTTGCCGCTGAGGAATATCCCTTAGGGTAGCACAAAACTGGAATGGATTAGGATCTCCTGGAATGGTTATCTCAGTTCCGTTGTAAGGATATTTTAGACATTGATGATAAGTGGACGGAACTGCTTTCATGGCATGAATCCACAGACGGCCAAGGATCATATTATAAGGGAGATCAAGGTCTAGGACTTGTAGGAAAGTGTTTTCCGTCACTGGACCAACTCTGATGGGCAATACAATTATCCCTTTGGATGGGCGTTCAGCATCATCATAGGCTTTGATTGTTATCCTTTTGGAAGCATCAATGTCATTTTCTGAATATCCGAGGCCAATGACCACTCTTAAGGTGCAGATATTAAGACCCGCTCCACCATCTATCAAGACTCATCAGATTTTGTAATTGTGGACAAAGACTTCTAGGTGCAAAGGGTCATTATGGGGAAGCTTGTCAGGTGAGATATCACTATCGGAAAATGCAACACTTCGCATCAAATTGGTCAACATCAATATCTGTTGGGACAGTGGACTCAGTCAAAGCTTTATCTAGGACCGCACGATGCATGGGAGACATTTTCAACAACTCTAGAATGGATATTTGTGCAGGTGTTTTTCCTAGATGATCCAAAAGATTATACTGACTCGCAGGAACTGGTTTGGGAGGAGCGGCAGGAGCTCCTTTCACGACTATTTTGGATCGACGAGTGGTGACCGCACAAGAAGGATCTTGTCCTTTTATTCTCAAGTTTGAAACATACTCATTTGACGCATGAAAACAATTAATGACATTGTGATAACTGGTATTTGCATGATTGGCCGTTTGAACAGAATTGGAAGATGACGCTTTACCCTTGTCATGATCAAGCAAAGGAGTTTTGAAAATAGTATGATCAGTATTAGAGGTCGGATGGGTTGGATCTATCTCAATTACTCCTTGTTCCAATAAATCTTGAATCATATGTTTTAATTGAAAACATGAAGCGGTTTTATGTCCTTTGGACCGATGATATTCACAGTACGCATTATCATTCCACCAATGCGGTTTTACCGCTGGTTCTGCCTTAATATCTGGTAGTTTGATAAACTTCGCTTGTATTAATTACTTCATGAATAATTTGATAGGCTCTCCCAATGGTGTAAACTGTCGAGGAGGCCCATCCCGCGATCGGAAGGGTTTGTGTTGTTGATTTTGTTGTTGGCCTTGTTGTTGATTACATTGTTGAGCATACTGTTGTTGAGCATGTTGTTGATATTGTAGCTGTTGAGCATGCGGTTGATATTGCGACTGTTGAGCATGCTGTTGATACTGCGGCTGTTGAGCATGCTGTTGGTATTGCGACTATTGATCATGCTGTTGATACTGTGGCTGTTGAGCATACTGTTGATATTGCGACTGTTGAGTAACATTGTTCCTGGGTGCTTGATTTTGTTCCATAGTCTACATATTAGGAACACTCAACTTCTTGATTGTGAATGGGGGTTGATTTGCATTCAACACTCTCGCATCAACAACACCATCATTAGTGACGTTCTTGTTCTTATACCCAAATCTGTTCCTATCCCCTGAATAATTTGTGTTATCATTGTCCTTATTGAGCTTGATCATTCCTTTAGCTACAAGAGCTGCTTCAATATTCATTCCTTTCTTAACGAGTTTTTCTATAGTACTAGGACTTTTCAATTTTAGCTCATACATCATTTCTGGAACTAGATTCTGGATAAACAGATTCACTTGTTGTTCTTCAGGTATATCGAGAGAAGAATGACTATACAAACTTTGCCATCGTTGCAAAAAGGCCACTAATGGTTCACCTTGCTTTTGTTTGGTATTGCATAAATCCGACATAGTCACATCACTATAAATGTTGAACGCGAAATGAGATACAAACTTTTGCGCCAGTTCTGACCAATTCTTTATATTTCTTGGCAGATGAGAATACCAATCCATAGCTTGTCCAGTGAGACTTCGTGCAAATAATCGCATTAAATATGTGTCCTCATAGTTTATTTCTATGCATGCCGCGTAAAATGCTCGAATATGATCTTTTGGATTGCCATTCCCTCTATATTTCTCAAAGTTGGGTGCCTCAAAATGCTTAGGGAATGGAGGCATGTATACACTCTTGTCAAAGGGATTAGGACATAAATCTTGATCTATATACAACTTCTTTGTTCCTTTAGTTTCTAATGCGTCAACTTTTCGTCGCAACATCTCAAGTTGTTGCGCAATTGTATCAGATTGTAGAGGTTCATCATTAATCCAATTGGTATTGTTTGTTGATATATCGCATTTCTGATTGGCTGTTGATACTCCCCAATGGTCATTTTTGGCGTCTCCTGCATATAAAGTTCTTGGTACTTCTCTTGTTGTTGCGGTTGTGCTATGCCTTGATATTGACTTTGTTGTTGTGCTTCCTGGAGCTTAGGTTGATATTGCAATTGAGTAGGCTATTGATATTGCATAGGTGCCACTTGCGGTTGTGAGGTAGGATAACTTGTTTGTCTTGGCACATATTGTTGGTGTTGACGAGTTGGAATTTGTTGATTTTGTGCCAATTGTTGTCGCGGTGTATATCCAATCATTTGTAAAAAAGCTTGTTTAGATGATTTTCGTTGCTTCTCCTTAGGATGGGGTATAGCACTTGCATTAACTTGCTGTGTTGTTTGTCCAATCCCTTGTGATGGTTGCAAGTTTGTGTTAACTTGTAATGGTGCCGAAGGCACTGCAATTTCTTGCCAAATGCGACATTGTTGTTGTTGCACTTCATTTGTTTGCACATTCGATCGTACCTTCTACGTATTACTCAATTGTTGCAACAATTGCTGATGGTGCACACCACTATCTATAGCTCTTTGTGTAGCCATTATCGAAGGATCTGTCGCAATAGTGTTTGACAAAGATACATAAGAACTTTGTTGCATCATGGAATTGCTTTGGACATTATTGAAATTAGGCATTCTAGTTGTGAAACTTTCTTGTATCTTGGATGTTGATCCAATTTTATGCATATGAGGAACCACTTCTTGTTGAGGAACCACTGTCGATATTTGCATGGTCTTCATTTGATCTTGTATTGCAGGCGTTGTATTGAATAATGGATTATTTATCGTCTCAAACAATGACTTTTGAGGAATAGTCACTGTCAATGCCTTTGAAGCACGTTTACTCATCAATGTAGGTTGAAGCTCTTGTTGCACATTTTCTTCATTGAGATGCGAAGAGAAACTTAACGGCTCACTGCCTTGTTGTGTTTGCACATTAATTGGTTCATTTAAGGGAACCATATTACTCATCATGTGAAGATACTTTTGAGGACACGTTTTAAAGACTTTTCTCAGGAACTTATCCATCCTTTTTATTACCTTTGGATCTTGAAGGAACATGTCAACCTCATCAAAAGCATCAGAATCAGATGAAGAATCTGGTTGGACATTTGGATTCGTTTCTTGTTGAATACCTTGGTCTGAACCAAATCCTTGTGAAAGAGTTTGGTCTTCATACAGTGTTTGAGTTTGAATGTCATGTTGCAAATTTGGTTGATCCCAATTAAAAGGTACACTTCCTCTTGGAGTTGGTGGAACACTCCCATGTCCTGGTTTCATGGGTACAAATACTGGTTCATATAATGGAGGTGGTCCAAGTTGAACTGTTCCATATGGTGGTAGAGATGTGTTTAATGAACCTTCAACTTGCATTGTTTGACTAGTTTGACACTGCGAATTTACTATGTTATCCATGGATTGATACATTGGTTCACTCATCTTCTTAGATCTTGATCTTGTCTCAACAGGCATGTCACTTATGCAAATGCAATTTTATTTTTTTTTTGGAATTTTTCAAAGACAATATATGATATGTAACTAAATGCAAACTAAATGTATGAAACTGCAATCTATGTCTTTGGTTGTTTTTGAAGATTTTGACAAACTTTTTGAAATGCAAATCTAAGAGAGGAACCTTGGGAAATTGGAATGATGTCTAGACCTCAAAGGACAAAAGGACTTAATAGACAAAGGACAAGATGACAATGTCTCCCCTATATGCTTGGATACTAAGCTAGGTTTTTACTTAATGATATTGATGACAAAAAGGACAAAAGACTTGATAAGGTCTAGACTTCTTAACAATGACTTAGGGTTTATCAAAGATTTGGATTGCTCAAGTATGACAAGACCTAGCTTTTATACTATATGCAAAAGGATAATTAATATGCAAATGATCTTAATATGATATGATAATGACTTAGGTTTAATGAAGAGACTTGGGATATGCAAATGCAAATGTATGACAATGTCCACCTAAGATGAAACCTAAGGTTTAATTATGAAATGATATTGCTCTTATGCAAGAGGACATATGCAAATGATCTTAATATGATATGACAATGACTTAGGCTTAATGCAGAGACTTGGGATATGCAAATGCCAATGTATGACAATGTCCACCTAAGATGAAACCTAAGATTTAATTATGAAATGATATTATTCTTATGCAAGAGGATATATGCAAATGGATGACTCTTATTGGTATGCAAAAGAAGTATGACTTAGGTGAAACCTAAACTTGATACTTGATAATGACTTTGCAAAATGCAACCTAGGATGAACCTAAATGTAATTGACATAAGAGTTGAGACAAGTTTTTGAACAATGTTGGATAACCATGCTTTAGGAATATGATCTTTGAATCTTGTTGAACTTTTGTTGGATGAATATCTTTGGTGTTTAAATCTTATGTTTGATCAATGTGTTTTTCTTTTGAAATGGGATAACATTCAACTTTTGACAATCAAAGAATACAAGATGTTACAACTTAGACTCAAGACAATCTTGCTCATTTCCACATTTCTTATGGTAGGCAAAGACATTAGGTACTTGAGAGGTAGACTCATTATGAGATTCAAGGAGAATACATAGATGCTTGACCCCACGGGCTCCCCTCCACGACACTCACTTCTCAGGGCAGCCAAGCATCAGTCCCCATGGAATCTCCCCATGGCGAACTTAGTATCTCTTCCAAGTATCCGAATTTGTCCTTCTCAAGCAACTAGAAGGGTTTTTGGCCTCTAAAAACAAGGTATGTAGTAAGGATTTCTGTTAAGCATTACTCCTTGATGTCATGCAAGCATGATTGAGACATTAAGCCCATCAAGATACCAAACAAATGTAGTTGCGCAAGCGCAATTTAGACCAAGAGGCCCTACTTAGATGCTGATATGAGAAAGAGTTCAAGGGGCATCACTTCCCAAGTAACTGCAATTCCCACGTAACACTTCCTTCAAAGCTTTCGCCCTTCAGGAATTTTTTTATAGTGAGTTAGAATGCCAAGGAATTCTAGCCGTACTCACTTTGGGTCATCCTCTTCTCACGATTATCACTCGCTTGCTAAAGCAAAGTGGTCGGGAAGGCAGGCCCTCTAATGGAGACAAACAATCAACAACACAAGCATGGTATCGAAGATCTGGATTTCTGATCACCCTTTGAAGGATGAGAGCATACTCTCCTACTCCAATGTCATACTTAACAAACAAAGCAAACAAGGGTTCATTTCCTCCTATTTATAAATCACTAAGTGCCTAATTAAAAATCTCAAACACACAATTTGGTTGTTTCTCCAAGGCAACCTGCAAAACCCTAGTTAGATGTTTGATTTATTTGTCTTTGACCATCGAATCTGCATAACACATGTTAGTAATTTGATTTTTAGTCTTTGTCATGCATATGCAAAGATCCTGCACAAATAAAAGGGTACCAAAATCCAAAGCATAGCAAATAGAATGCAAAAAAACATCAAAAATTTCAAGTAAACTGCATTTTTTTAACCTCTGATCTGGACTTTACACAGGCACAGAAGCTAGGACACAAGCACAGGATGTGTAACACAAGCGCAGAATGTTTCAACACAAGCGCAAGATGCTTCAACACAGGCGCAGAATGCTTCACACAGGCGCAGGAGTGTCCAGAATGTACTACACGGCCCTATTTTTGAGTTTTTGACCTGCAAATCAACTTAGAAGCACTCCAAAACACAGTAAGATGGTTAGAAGGTTAGTATTCACATCAAGTTCACCATTTAATGTAGCGTAGAAATTAGGAATCATCACAAGATAAGTAGATCAAAACAAAACACAAGACATGATAACTTAATCAAAAGAACACTCATTGAAATGAGCCTAATTCTAAGCACATTCAATAGAGGCACAAAAACAAAGCATTTAAAAGAAAATGTCATGCAAACCATATAACAATTCAGATGCTTCTTCCATGCAGCTCCATTTTTGTTCTTTCCTCTTCAATGGGTTTGTGGATCTCACCTACAAGTGCTCACACAATTGAAAGCAAAAAGCTCAAGAGTACTAGAAACGAAAGTTCGGTAGTTTGATAGAAATTCGGGATTCATGAAGGATTCGAAGGGATTGATTGAAGAAAATTATCCAATTTATAGAGAAATTGGATAAATGACAAGATTGGCATGATGCAATTCAAAGGGAAATTGCAAATCAATATGTCAATTATGACAAATTATGCACTTTCCATGCACAATTTGATTGATTGAGAATTGATGACAAATTATGACACATTTCATGTCAAATTGATTGATTATCAATTATGACAATTTCATGACAAATTGAAATGCCACTCCCATAGAATTAGGAGGGAAAAGGAATTAGAAATATGAAAATTAGGAAATTGAAATTGATGACAAATTAGGAAATTGGAATTAGAAATTGATGAAAAATAGGATTTAGGAATTAGTGAATTAATTAATAATTTTTCATTTATTAATCAATTCACAAAGAAGAAGAATTAGCCAATTAAATAAAGATTTAATTGTAATGAGAAGACCTAGGATAAATAAGTAATTTATTTAATCCTAAAGGAAGAAATGACAAATTAGGTTAAATGAATAAATCATAAAACCCTAGAAGATGAATTAGAAATGCGAAAATGACAATTAGGTCTTGATTAAAGATAATTAATGTCATGATTTGATTTGATAAATGACCAATGCGACAAAATGATTTGATTGATAAATGCGCTAATTGACGAGGAACAATGACAAATTGATCCAAATTGACATAATTGAGACAGACAATGATCGATAGCAAAATTGATCGCAAAATGACAAGGTTGACAAAATAGATTGCAAGACGACAAGATAATGACCACGATCGATGACAAATCGGTCGAAAAATGACAAGATTGAAATGATGACAAATAGATCACAAAATGACAACATTGCAAATGACCACGATCAATGACAAATTGATCGCAAGATGACAAGATTGAAAAGAGGACAAAACCCTAATTAGGATTGATGATGTCCAAAATGATAAGATTAATGATACGATTGATAAGAGAGCCACGATTGATGACAAATCGATCGCAAGATTGATAGGAGGACAAAACCCTAATTAGGATTGACGATGTCCAAAATGATGAGAAATCAGCACGCATATTGATGCGACAAGATAAAATTAATCAAAATCATGATTGGATAATGTTATCAACAAGACCAAATTCGAAGATGAGATGATTGAAGAATGTAGAAGAATGACTCGATGTTTGCAAATGATAAAGACCAAGTGCGTGACATAGGAGAAATGTTAATGCGATGCAAAAACCTAAAATGAGGCAATGCGCAAATGTTAAAGTATGACCTCGCAAGCGTTGACCATTTTTAGGTGCCTACAGAAGCAACATTCAAATTTATAAAATCCACACACAATCTAATGTCCCCATTTTTCTTTCTTACTGGGACCAAATTGGAGACCCATGAAGAATGTCTTATAGGTTTGATAATCCCCCCTTCTCTCAACTTAGTCAATTCTTGTTGCATCTTAATTTCTAATAGGGGATTAATAGGTCTCTACTTCTGTATGAAAGGCTTAGCATCTGGAAGTAAAGGTACTTCATGCTGAAACAAGTCTTGTCTATATGCCTTTAGGTCTTCATAAGACCAAGCAAAAACATGCTTTTATTTCTTTAATAAATTGATAAGGTTACTTTTGACATGAGGAGGTAATTTCTTTCTAATGTATACTAACTTGGGGGATGATTCAGTCCCTAGGTTTACCTCCTCCAATTCTTCTAACTTGGTGGTAGACTACTGATGCAGGTGACTATCATTGTAGCTAAACATACTTTCTAGCTCTACTAACCCTTTAGGTACCTGGTTTGTTTCCAACTGAACCAAGTCATTTCTAAATATTGTCTCCTTGTTGTCAATCACTTCTACCAATACATTGTAGTCAATTTTCTATCCATCATAATCATTAATGCATTGTATGAACCTAAGGATATCTTCATCATCAGCAAACACTTGCTAATTATACACATTATCAAGGATGGCAGGACTGGCTTTTATCTCAATTATGGATACACTGGTCAGGGTTGCATCATCATTTTGTAATGCGACATTAGCTAAGAAGTCTGCCATGATGTTCTTAGATCTTTCTATCCAATTTATCGAGAGTGCATTAAAATGCTCAATGACATCCCATACTGCATGCTTGTATCTTTTCAATCTATCATTCTTGGATGCATATTTAGCTCTAACTTGAGAAATAACTAATTCTGAATCTCCTAGCACTTTTAACAGTTGTATCGCATGCCTCTTTGCAACTTTAAGCCCTAATAATAGAGATTCATATTCTATGGTATTATTTGTGCACTAAAAGGCTAATAAAAGGGAATATTTAAAAGTTATACTTGATGGGGATACGAAAAGGACTCTTTCTCCTGACCCTTCTTTGGAGCAAGCTCCATCAAAATACATCTTCCACAAACCATGCTATTGTGATTCTAATTCAATCACAATGGAGTCAGTATTCTTTAACTAGGATAAAATTGGTTGCACTCTAAAATTATCAAGATCAACATCTACCATACAATTGAGCATGTTAGGATCCACCTTTTCAATTACTCTAGGAGCACGTGGTTCTCTGTACAACTTGACCTAATTCCCATTGATTGGGATAGTGGCATAGGATAAATCTAATTGGGCATTTCCTCCTATTGATGCTACCCACTGCCTAGATAACAACATGCCATAATGGGGCTTAGTATCAATAACAATAACATCCATTTTATAAGTTGCCTCAGGAAATGCTGCTATCTTTACTTCAACATCTTTCATTGTACCTATCACAGGAACTTCTCTATTATCCATAGCATAACATTTCCCATATAATGTAGTCACTGACAGTCCTAGTTCTTTCATAACACCATAGGGCATTACATTAGCTGCTGCTCCTAAGTCTATCATATAGTTTTTTATCAGCTGGTTATTTACTAATAAAGTAACATAAAAAGGATCTACCTATGAAGGCTCTTGAGTAATAGTGGTTCCAACATAAACCTCTGGGGTTTGGAACTCTCGATCCTTTCCATTTTTAACTGAACTGGTGGGTAGGACTGTGTCACTGTCAGATATATTAGAAAACAAAGACAAGGCAGCATCCCTATGTTCTTTTATTTTTAGTAATTCAATTAATGGGACAGTAACTTTCATTTGTGTAAGAGCTTGAGCCATATCAAATGTGGAATTACTGCTTAATTCAGTATTAGCTCTAACTTTTTCTACCTTAGGCTAATTTGTCTTTTTTGTTGTGGCAGCTCCTTGTGTATCATTGGTATTTTTATCCTCTGTACTCTTGGATACATCTTTAATCTGTTCCTTCTTTTCTTGACCAATTTTAGGGAAAGTAGTAGCACTACTTGTTGCCTCCTTTTGAGTAACCTCTTTTATGAACATGGAACTAGGCTCACCTTGATCAGTGTCCTTCTTGGTGCTCCTTAAGTTGTAATTGTGTTTTGGTTTAGCAATAGCAGCTTTGGTGAGATTTTTAACTTCTTCCTCACTAGGTCTTCTAAGATGAACTTCTTCATCTTCAACTGTTACCACATTCAAGGTAGGATGCTAGTCCAGTGTTAGTTGTCCTTGAACAAACTTTTCATTATCCAACACATCACTATATTCACTTTGTATAGATTCCTCATCACTCTCTATAATAGTCTCAAACATGTTAATGTCAGGCTCAGCTTCTTGTCTCATGCACTCTTCAAGAGCTTGAGCTACTGCACACTGATGAGGAGAATGTGGCCCATCACAAGCAATACACAAAGGAGTATTTTCTAGATTATGGACATTCTTCCATTTTAAGGGATCTGGAGTATCCTGATTCTGAGCAATTTTAAGCTTCTGATTTTAGAGTTTGCCATCTTTCGAGTTGGTGTTATAAGGAATGTCATGCAGTCTAGGGGGTCTATCTTGCCAGTTATAATGAGGCTTATCATTTCTGTTTACCTTGGCAGTCAGATCCTTCATTGCAATGACCAACTTTTCTATCTTGTCTTCCTCCTTAGCAAATTTTTTAGGTTGTTGTTTTGTCTCTTGCCATAACCTACCATTTCTTCTCCTTCCCAACTTCCCAGATGCTTTTCTATTGCTTTCCACATTAATGGCAATTCTAAATGCATCCCTCAGGTTTGGTGGATTTTTATCCCTTAAGATATAAGCCATTTTAGAATCAAATGCATTATAATAGGTATTGAGACACATGTTATCATCTAGCCTCATCACCTAATACAATCTATGCATGGCCTTTTGAAATCTAGCATTAAAATCATTGATCATTTCATTATCAGACTTTCTAATGTTATTAAATTCATTGAGCATGAAGCTCACATTTGTTTTGTCATTGTATTGTTCTTGAAAACAATTCTTAATGTCCTCCCATGACCCAATGCTATTAAATAGAAGACCTTTGTACCAATCTCTTGCATCATCTACCAAGGACTGAACAAATAATTTCATTATGGCATCTTCATCCACTATCTCATAATCATTTATTAAGTCACCAAAAGATTTTAAATGTTCCTCAGCATTAATTGCATTATTTCCAGCAAACTTATGGAGTCTATCCCTTAACTTAGTAGGAACATGGTTGGGATATACTGGGATCCCATCAAAGAACAATTGTGTATGCTGCTCCAAATTGATAGGTCTTATTTGAAAATGATTAGCAATATTATTTTTTCCCATGTTTATTCTGACTTTTGGAATTGGGGACTGAGATATTTGGTTGTGTTGATTGTTTACAGGGGCTTGACTAACTGTTGTTGTATTAGTAGGCACAGTAGGTTGAATTTTAACTGGGGGAAGGGAAATTTGCTGAGGATCAGGCTTACTAAGATCTTCTAATGGAAAAATGATAGGGGGAGCTTTTAGGTAACTAATTTTTCTTTTAACTTCCTAATTAGTTGCTTCCAACTCAACTTTCTCTAGCTCCATTTGTAGATCCTCTTTTTCCTTCCTCATTCTTTCCATCTCTATCTCATGTGTTGATAGAATATGATAAATTTCCTCTGTATTTCTAGATCCATTTCCATCATCCACACACACCTACTTTCCTCTATCAACATTATTCTTAGGAGGCTGTGAATCACCAAGTACTTCCCTGTTTGGTTGGATTACTGACTTATATGCTAGCTTGGCCTTAGGGATTATAATTTCTCTAATCACAAGACCTTCCTCATCACTTTTTTCCTTTTCCTTAGCTAACACTTCAAGGTCAGCTATCTGTCTAAGAAGCCTATCTCTCTCCATTAGTTTTGCTTTGACTTCTTTTTCCCTATTTGCTTCCTTTTGGGCTCTTAAGGAGATTAAGTGATGAACCCTTCTATTTAAATATTCTATTTGTTGTGATACCTTTTATTCATTAGGGAAATTATCCTCAAAGTCAGATACATTAATTTGATCTATATCAATCAAGCTGATGTTTCCATCAATTGTTCTAGGCACAAAATGTCTGATTACATTTGAACTAGTCCTATCTCTCGCACAAATGCTAACATGAGATATATCTTGATTTAAAGCATGAACATTATCTATATTTCCAAATAATCTAGAATGGGAACCTAATATATCATGTTCAAATTCTCTGGAAGAAGAATTAGATTTTGCATAAATAGGTCAATCGGGTATCTTATCGGTACTATTATTCTTCTGCACCCAAGTAGTATTTGATGGTTCATGAAGCACTGACCTCTTCTGACCTCTTCGTGATAGTTCAGGTAAACCTTCTTGCAAGGTTTCATGAGGATGCTTATTCATGAATGATCTGGTGTTTTTTCCTCCTTGCATTATGCTTATCTACCCTTTAGAATTATATGTACTTCACAAGGACTAGTTATAAGATAACAGAGTCGCCACCCACAAGACTATGGGAAAGAATGGAAAACAAGCTTGAAGCACCAATCTATTCGACAAACACACAATGATTTTTAGTATAAATTTAAAGCACAAATTTGCATCTGGATTTTCACTATGACTCTCCCTAGTAGAGTCACCACTTTTGTTGTTCTCAAAATCTGATTCCCTTCAAGATACTCATGGTGATATGATAAACTTTGTATGGAGAAGAGAGATCAAAGAGAAAGAGAATTTTAGGACAACATATGACAAGGTTTGATTAACCTTCTACACTTCAAACTTATCCAAAGTTCAGGCAGGTATACCTTTGTGAGCTGACTTCACACTTTTAAAAGACAAATCCACCGCAAACCAGTCCGAAAACTAGTGGATTGTATCACCTTAAAACCAACTGAAACAAAGAAATAAAACTTGTACCCATGTTTAGTATTGACCTACAAGATATGTAAAGAAGACAACCTTAATAGATACCAGTGCCTAATCCAAGGCCACAGAGTCATCTAAGTTCAAACAATACTTCCATAATCATAATACCTCCATACATCCTATCAGTTTGGCTTTTGTAGATCCCTATACATGCCTGACATACATAAGAATTTATTCATATCAAACTAAACTGTGTTCATCAAAATTCCAAGTACCCCACAAAGAATTTACTGTTGTGTATTTAATTCCCCTCCTGAAGAGAAAAGCTAAGAAACACATCTACTTGAAATTGCCTTGCAACCCATATTCAAAAGGAGTAACCCTAGATTACCTCATAATGAAATAGTAAACATTTCCAAATACACTTGAAGACAACACAAAGTTTGAACTCAAAACTAATGGTCTGTATATTGATATTTCTTCTGAAAGTATTACAAAAACATTTAAATGTTCTCCATTAATACTTAGAAAAAAGCTCAGATAAATTTCTGCAGCGTTTTCTTACAATTTCTTATAATTATTCATCTTGGATATTATTACACTTTACTTAAGTTTACTTAGGAAATGCATTTCATAGTTGTTTGCGTATGAGACACTTGGGTGTTTGTGCCACATTGGGATAGTGTGTGTAGGAGAATTTCTACCTTTTATGGTGTGATCTTGTTGTTACACTCCACATTCAGTGGGTGATCTACCTCATGTGGAATATTATATTGTTTCTCCTACCTACCTGCACCTATTTCCTACCTACCCTTGTTTCTTATTGAGCCACATGTTATGCTTGTATGCTCACATATCTATATAGCCTTGCCTATATAAGCAGGCTCATATTAATTGTATGTATCGATTGATGATCTAGTTGATCAGTATTTTCATCTTGATAGAATACAGTTTATTCCTATGATATATTTTGTCTCTCTTATTTATGCTTTCCATTTCCTCTTGATATTGGCAAAATCTCACATGGTATCAAAGCTGGTCCATGTCTCACATGGTATCAAAGCCATTAGAGTGTCATTGGTTTGCTAATTGAGAGAAATTTGATGCTATTTGGGGTTTGCATTTTGGATCTTTCTATTGCAGGTTTTTATTGAAGTGTGATGGGTCAAATCTAAGGTTATCATTGGATTGAGGAGGTCCAAGAAAGTTAGTTTTGCCTTTTGTTTCATCCAAATCAGACTTTAGAGGCCAAATCTAGAGGCATTTGAAGTTTGACGCTGCGGCGGAAATTTTCTAGAAATTATAATTCTACAGGCATTTTTCAAATAGCGATATCTCACTCATTCGGACTCATTTTTTTGAGCAATGTTTTTTGTTTTGAGGTAGAATTTTGTGATCTATATAGTGGTCCATGAGATTTGTGATTTTTTGATACAGGTTTTTTAGAAATCGTGAAATCCCAATTTTTACAACTTTGGAGGCTTCGTTTGGGCTCATATGGACTCATTTTTTTTGAAAGTGCATATTTTTTCATCTACTTTCATAATATACCATCTATTTGCAATGATTTTAAGTAGAAATTTTACTTTCAGTATTTGGCCATTTTTGGCATATTTGGTACTTGCATTTTGCTTGGATCTCAGTTTAGATCACTAGCAGTATTTGTTGAAGTCTCTTAGATCTCATTTTGAGAAGTTGTAAATTGAAATCAGAAGTCAACTTTGCCTTGTTTTTCAAGTGGCCCATTGTATACACACTAAGTATAAAGTGCAAAAGTCACCATTATGGGGGGATTTCTTGATTGAGTATTTTGGGGGGTGTCTTGTGTGATTGTGCCTCTCTCTATCTTGTGTTTTTTCATTTTGGTGCTATGGGTTCTCCTAAATTTCCACTTTTAACTCCTCATAATTATGCATCATGGAAAATTAAGGGATGGAGTAAACTAATGGAAAAAGGACTCATTCATTATGTAAATGAAACTATAACAACACCACCTGATCCAAAGGTTGATCCTAATGCTCAAATTGAATGGCTTACTAAGAATGCTATGGCACCTGGAACTCTTAGAAAGTATGTATCAGATGACCTCATTTTTCACATTGATAAGTGTACAACAATTAAAGAGGCTTGGGATATTTTTAAGAAATTGTATGGTCAAATTGATGAGATTAAGGGATACAAGCTTGATAGTGAACTCACAACTTTGGATCCCAAGGATTTTGATACAATCCAAGATTATGTCACAAAAGAAACCGAGTTAAGAGAAAAGCTAAAGGATTGTGGAATTGACAAAAAGGATGCTCAATTGGTTTATAACTTGTTGGACAAGCTTCCTTTAGAGTATGCAACCTTTGTATCTAGCTTTGACACCCATAGGTTAGCTCAAGGTTCCTCATACACTTCTCCCTCAATTGATTCATTCATGGAGATGTTGATACTTGAGCAATCTAAGTTGACCACGATGGGGATTCTCAAATCTTCAAAGCCACAAGCTTTGATGGCTAATAAAGGGAATCAAAGCAATAAAGGAAAATGCAAGAATCAAAAGCAACTTAAGTCAAAACCACAACAAGATGGAGCACAATCTTCCTCTCCACAAAAAGGTGATTCACCATTCTCACCTAAGAGGAAATCTTATAAGGACAATGTTTTTTGTGGATATTGCAAGAAGTCAGGACATGATGAACATCATTGTTATAAGAAGGATATTGGTGAGTTGAAGAATCTTCTTGATAATAATAGAACCAACCTACCTTCTAGAATGTCTACATTGGCTTCTTCTTCCAAGGATAAAGGAAAGGATCACTCTTTTGGGAT
The DNA here is from genome assembly GCF_030272615.1 of Cryptomeria japonica. Classification (NCBI taxonomy): domain Eukaryota; kingdom Viridiplantae; phylum Streptophyta; class Pinopsida; order Cupressales; family Cupressaceae; genus Cryptomeria; species Cryptomeria japonica. The sequence goes on from NC_081414.1 coordinate 868,174,245, forward strand.
AGATAAAGGAAAGGGACAAGCTCTTTGTCCTACTACAAGTCATGATTCAGGGAGATGGCTTCTAGATTCTGGGGCTTCTCATCATATGGCATCTTCGCAGTCTATGTTTTCTACAATTGAGCCTTGCCACATGTTGCAGATTTTGATGGGCAATCATACATACATGGATGTGATTGGGAAAGGATCTATTGCCATTGGGGATAACTCCTTCAATGATGTGTTGTGTGTACCCCACTTAACAAATAATCTTCTTTCCATCTATCAAATCACACATGGGGCAACTAGGAAAACTATGGAGTTCACACCTAATTTAGTTATCATTAGAGACTTGGAGAGTGGAGCTATCATTGCGACTTGGGTGGTTGATCATACATCTCGGTTGTACTCTTTTTCAGATTTTGGTCCTATTGATAAGGTTGATTCTTCCTATGTTGATGATTCAGATTTTGAGGAGAACTTTGGGCATTTGAACTTGGGGATTCTCACATGTGACCCCATTCTTGAGCCTTGCATTTCATCTCCTTCTATTGATATCACACCACCTATTGCACCTGATGATGTAGCTAGTGCAATAGTTTTGCCTTCTTATGATTCAGTGTAGTAGGATATTTCATGTCTTCTAGCTTTAGTTGACTGGGATGCCTACTTGACCGACATTGTAGATTTGTTACTGGACTCCTACATTGCAGATTTGGGAGACACCACTCATGACATTCATCTTCTCTTTGATGAAGATGATCCTTCTTTGATTGTTGCGAGGGATAACTCTAACCCTCTTGTGTATTCTCTACATGATCAATCCTTAAAGGTTGACATGATTGTGGATAATTCTGTACAACACTTAGAGGATGTCTCTTTATCTTTTGAGGAGACATATGAGTCTTTGGATATTGTTCTAAATTCATCTCCACTAGATCTTGGAGTGCCTTTTTCAGCAGTGTGGCATAGTTTACCACCTTTGGAGGGGGTATCTTTCAGCATCGACATGGGGACACTTGAGTAGTTTTTTGAGATTTCATTCATCATGAGGTTTTTTCATACATCTTTCATTCATGATTGGGAAGAGTTCATGGATACACCTTTGGTTTTGTTTCTTCCTAAGGGGAGGAATTTTGTTCGACATTCATGGAGTAGTTTCTTCTTTCATCTGTGAGCTTCTATCATTGGTGTAGATTCCAGATTGAGGGGGGGCTTCCTAGTCTCTCTTCTTCTTCTCTCATATGGGGAGGAATTTTTCCTCATGAGGTTTTGTCCTTCACATAGTTCTATGAGAGTTCTTTGTATCTCATTTTCATCTCTCTTTTGGGGGAGGGATTTTTCCAATTGGGTTTTTCTCTCTTTCCCCACTTTGTGAGAGATTTGCTTGCATTGGTTTTCATGAATTTGCATTTGTACATGGGTACCTAACATGATCTAGTAGCCGGGACCCATTTTGCATTGCTTAGTTGCATTGTAGACTTTAGTGCATTCCCCTACGTTGCACTTAAGGGGGGGCATTGGTGTAAATAATTATTCATCTTGGATATTATTACACTTTACTTAAGTTTACTTAGGAAATGGATTTCATAGTAGTTTGGGTATGAGACACTTGGGTGTTTGTGCCACATTGGTATAGTGTGTGTAGGAGAATTTCTACCTTTTATGGTGTGATCTTGTTGTTACACTCCACATTTAGGGGGTGATCCACCTCATGTGGAATATTATATTGTTTCTCCTACCTACCCACACCTATTTCCTACCTACCCTTGTTTCTTATTGAGCCACATGTCATGTTTGTGTGCTCACATATCTATATAGCCTTGCCTATATAACCAGGCTCATATTAATTGTATGTATTGATTGATGATCTAGTTGATCAGTATTTTCATCTTGATAGAATATAGTTTATTCCTATCATATATTTTGTCTCTCTTATTTATGCTTTCCATTGCCTCTTGATCTTGGCAAAATCTTACATGGTATTAGAGCTGGTCCATGTCTCACAAGTTATAATAACATGGATGCATACAAGCTTCGAACCTTCCAACAATAAATTTGTTACAAAAGAGTCTTTTCAAGAAGTGGTTATAAGTCCTTTTTAGCATTTGTGGCCTCCTCTAATTGTGGTTCTATTACAACCTCTTCTAACTGCTCTACATCAAGCATAGTGTACTTTCTTGTCCACTCATTGTATACATCATCAGTTGGACACATGAATTTAATCACTTTTGCTTTTGTCTTGGCTAACCTTTTCCAAGAATTCCTCATTTTGTTAACCTCTGAATTTAGAAAACCATAATGAGATTTGATTTTCTCTATCTCCTAAATTGCTTTGACAAATAGGGAAGCATCCTTTGAGTTAATAATTCCTTTTATTCTTAATGACAATTTGGCTTCTAATTCCTTAAGCCATACTTGTTTATCCTTCAATTGAATTGGGCTAGCAAAACCCCCTAGGAGTAATTCAAATACTTGATCAATATACTCTTTCTTGTACAAATTGATCTTCCTATCTGCATTATCTACTCCTTCTGCTAATTTTACTAGGTCCTTTGTTGTGTCACAAGTGGATTTGATAATGGGATCAGCCCCTGCTTCATCATAGGATACACAAATAAGCTCCAAATCTTGCTCTCTGGGCTTCCACTTGTCAAAAATAGGCATTAAGATAGCCTTGCCTTCATTAAGCTCATTCCACATATCTATAATCTTGCTCATGTTGTTGTATAGTAAAGAGGACCCTATAGTGTTAGCAAAACTCAAGATTGTAGCCCTCACTCTTTCTTCATAATTCTTTGCAAACGGGGCTTGGGCCTGTTTTATTTCCTCAAACTCATGGGGAGAGATCTCAACCAACTGAGAACTAGAGGCTGTAGGAGATGGTGGGAATTCAATAATGGGGGTGGTAGGTGGAGGCCTTGTAGGAGAAGAGGAGATCATTAATATTGAGGACTCACCTTGATAGTATTATCCTGCCAACTGGCATTGTAACTTGGCAATGATGCTATCTTTACCCATCACCCCTTCCTTGGCATTGTTATAAGCTTTTAAAACTATCTTTAGCTTAGCTTGGAGATATGGCTTTTCTTTTACCTCTCTTTCTACTACTGCAACATTAAACCTTGCAGTCTCTAGCATAGTGCTAGCAACTTCCACTACCCCAGTGTTCTGCACTCTTTTTACTATCATTCCTCCAAGGTAACTTGACCCTAAGGTGTCCTTATTCCTTCTATTCTCATCTCTTTTTAGAGACCATAGGACCAATGCAACATTATCCTTGTTGAAAGTGACTCCCTCCATAGGTTTGGTTTCCTTTCTCACTGCCTCTAAAAGCAAGGCATCTGCTATGTCCCATTCAGGGAGAATGAGTACCCTAGCCTATGCTACCATATCTCTTCCTTGCTTGAGAGTGATGGTTTTGAACTCATCAACAATTTCTTGCTTTACCTCTTCCTTCACCATAGTTGGGTCCTTGTGGGGCTGCTCACTTTTCCTTTTTTCACACCTTGCATTAAATTTATCAATATTTTGCTTCCACACAAATTGCATGAAAGCTTCTGATGTGACAAAATTATTATCAGCCAAGAAATCCTCACTGGCTTGTTTGATCTTAAGATCCCACTCCTAGCCTTTGAACTCATTAGCAGTAATATTCATCTCAGTCGTAAGGGGCTCTTCTAGCATTCACTCTTCTACCTCATCATATGTGTAGGCTATCTCTCCAACACTACCTAACTACATCAGCTGTTCAGCTATTGCCTGTTCATCTCCTATATGAATAGGGGATTGAGATGGGGAATACAAGGGTTCATCAAATTGGAGTTCCTTTCCCATTCTTTGTTTCTTTGGGCTGTCCTAGATATCAATGACATCTTCTATCTTCCTCTTCCCTTTTGAGGTAGAAGGCTCCCCTATTGTTGGCATCAACACACTGTAGTTGGACTTCTTATGTAACATGTAGTCACCAGGAGGAATTGCTCTAGTGGATGTAGACCTCTTTAGATCTAGTCTTGTTTTCTTAGGGTTGTTCTTAATTACAACATCCCTCTTTTCTTTTAGTGTCTGCATCACATCTTCAAAACAAAGAATTAAAAATTTTACCTTTTCCTCAAAGGGGTGGAAGCTAGACAATGGGTCATAGCTATTATCAAATTGGTGTACAAATTCTAAGGCCTTTTTTTAAGCCACTCACTTTTCCTTCCTCAACTCTTTCTCATCTAGATCAAACTCATTCCTAATGAGGCCTTCAGGAAATTGGAATCGGTGAGGTCTACCTCTGCATATTGCCCTCTTTCTAAACATGTCATTGAAGAAATCTTCAGGGTCAGCACACCTGGATACTATAGTTGATAAATGATAAGGTTGAAGAAAATCTTGAAAGCATTTCCAACCTCCTTTAGTTATTAAAAATTGGTGGGCTATGGTAACCGTAGGGAAAATGGTCCCTTTACCTCTACCTCTCAGCTCTGCCTCTTGCACACTACCAATTTGTCTAAAGACTTCTACAATTCCCACTTTGAGAGGGACCTGAAAGGGCAACAAAAATGGAGTACCTCTAAAACCATACACTCTGAAAACCATGGAGACTAGGTATAAGTACATATCACCCCAGTTGTTGGAAATTTTAATGTCTTTAGCAAACTCCTTTGGCCTAATAAATTCCAAAAGTACCTTGGGGACTCTTGGATTCTCTGAATAGATGAGAGTCCTAATCTTAGATGCAAAACACTTATCAAACTTTAAGAAGCTAGCATCTTCTCTGTCCCATGAGAGCACTATACTCCATAGCTGAACTGGCATCTTCTCTCCATCTTTTTCTTTCACAAGATCCATTCCATCTGCAAAATAATCACCACCCTTGAATAGGAACAAGTGCATGAGGAGGGAGTACCATCCAAAGGGTCTATCCACTTTCCCATTCTTTATTCCTATCAATCTTTCATGGATAGCATCAGTGATATAAGGGGCATAATCAAAGGTCACTGCCAGAGATGGTTTAAAAATTTGAGCAATCATTAACATGTAATGAGTTGGCATACTTGCTTCAGCATCCTCTCTAAAAATTTGGTAGAGTGACCAGTATAATCCATTGGCTCTAAGGGTAAACAGATTCAACGAGAAAGGCTCCATAGTATTGGGCCCTACAATAGTTAATCCACCCATATTAACAAAAAATTATTTAAGAGGCCCATTCCTAAGGTGATTGCTCTGTGTATTGTAAATCTGAGCGAATGATTGGAAGTTGATAGGCTCCAATAGATTTCAAACCTCACTAAGTTAAAATGCCTTTCTAAACTCATCATCATATATCTCGATGAGGGTTTTTCCATTTACATCCCTAATACTCCTAGTAATAGGGTCATAATTGCGTGCAATTTGAGTCAGGAGATCCACATCCATGAAGGCTCTAGGGACCACAAGTTTACCTACATCCAACTCCCAAATATTGTTCATTGGGGTTGGGGAATGTCTCATGCCAAATCCAGCTTTGAAAAAACCCAAACCAGATAACCCTATCTATGGGTCTTTAAGCCAATTTCCCTTATCATACAATCTCTCTCCTAATCTTAAATGAGGAGATTTGGGCACTAGTTCTTTTGTTTTAGCTGCTACGTTAGTAGACATAGACAATTGTTCTAGGAAATCATCATAGATGGCCCTCTCATGGTAATTAACCTTTCCTGAGAACTCCCTTTTAGGTGCCATCTTAGAATTACTATGCAAACAACTTAGTTACTAACCACAGCGGTTCTGTAACAAATCAAAAACCCCCAATTTAAAAAAACTGTCAAGTAATTGCTAAGAAAGAGTACAAGAGAACCTATTTTTTGCTTGAAGAAATCTACTCTGCACCTGAAGAAATTTGCTCTGTTTTTTCTTCTCTACAACAACTCTTCAAAATGATGCCTTCATTCAATTGATGCGAGACCATATGCGGTAGTCATGCTCTTAACTATGACATTGATACCGCATGCTTCAACCATCCCTTCATAATTGATTTCATAAAAGAATTCAAAAATTTCACTCCAACGAGTCATAACACACCTGTGTATTTTGCTTTTTTCTCTTTCACCATTTCGTAGAGCGTAACATCCTTGCAATTTTGCCTAATGAAATCATGACTACCATTTGATCAGATGAGACTTGATTGGTCTTTACATTGCCTTAACACCTTCACCTTTGCATTGGGCCCTATCTCCTTTTCGCCATTTCGCAAGCATTAACCATCAAGCATTTTCCTTTCACGAAGCTATGCCAAGCATTGGATGGAACTCTAACTACCCGGCCTTTATCTCCAACCGGGACCATTAATGCCTTTTACTAACCATGCCTCATTTCGATGGCTAATAGTTTTTCGCTATTTTGCAAGCTTTAACCTACTTCCAACTTCGGGCCACAAAAGAACGAGAAGCGTTGGATCAATCTTGAGATGAACAACCTTTAAGTGAGACCTTTATGCTTACATCACTTACCCCACCCGTTCACTAGTTAACAAATGCCATGTGGCATTCAGCCATTAGCCCTGGAACACTCTTTGGGTTTAGTTCAAAGTTAGCCACGTGTCTTACTTCCCATATAACTGCCGGTTACACCATGGCGGGCCCTTAATCACTTTTGAAACTACATGTCAATCGACACATCACCATCGAGCTTTACAAGAAGCAACAACTGTCATTCCACGTCATGCTAGATAGAACCTCTCTTTCTCTTTTTCCATTTCATAGGCATTAATTCTCGGCTAATTTGTAGCCATGAAACAACGAGAACCCTTGGATCAAATTGGAATTGATCACCTTTTACGTTTATGCCTTATCTGTTTCTTTGGGCCCACTAGGTCTTTCACTATTTCGCAAACCTTAAAACACTAGCATCTTACCTTCATGAACACACATGGACTGTTAGATTATATCAGACTTGCTTGATGCTTAACAATCCACTTGAATCTGGCTGACATTGGTCTTTTGACTCAGCTTTCTCTACTTGGTGTTTGGTCATTTTTGAAATGATGTGTCAACCTTTTAGTCATTGAGAGGAAACATCAGGATCCACCTCATCCTTGCCACCTGTATCTACCAAGTCACTTCTTATTCCATAGCATGACTCATCGTCTTGGACCCACCCTTTAGTCCTTAGATCTGATTCACTAACCACTTTGATGTTTGGCCACGTGTCAATATATTACTTGCCATCTCAACCAGCTAGATAGCTCGCTTGTAATGCTATGTCATTTTGCTATTTCATGAAAGATATCCTTCGAGCATCTCTCTCCTATGAAACTATGCAAGGCATTAGATTTAAATCAGACTTGCGCATCTATTATGCTGCTTATGAACCCCCTTTTGCTCGGGCCCAAATTTTTTTTCACTATTTCGCAAAGTGTAACATGTGAGCATCTATCAGCAGTGAAATAACGCTAGTCGTCGATTCCTTTTGAACTTGATCACATTTTAGCTATGGGAAAGTCTTCACCACTAGGTCCCACCAAAGCTTTTTGCCATTTCGTGAAAGGTAATTTACTCACTCATTTCAGCTATGAATCAATGCAAGGCATTAGATCTAAAGCAAGCTGGAGTCTTGTTAAACTAGATCCAATGCACATAGTCCAACATGCCTTTTCCTTTCACTATTTTGCATAGCTTAATACACCTACAACTTCACCTAATGAAATAGTGAAAGTCATAGATCCATCTAGGAGTTGCATGACACTTACTGGGCCTGATGCAGAGTGCACTATAGGAAGTATCACAATGGGCTCATAGTCTACTAGACTCAAAAGGTGACTCTTCCAACCTAGTCAACCTTACCCACTCTTGGTAAGGATGTGAAGGACCACCCTCACACAACCCTTAGACCTATACAAAGCCAAACCCAATCCCTTATGGGTTACTCAACTTAGACACAAAAGTTGCTTCAAAGACTCAATCCCCTAATGAGACTCAAATAGGGCAAATGACACAAATATTTCCTCTAATCCAAAACAGCAGTAGGGACACCTTCAAGGACCCTAAGCAACTAAGAATCAGTCACTAGTTTGCTTCCCCAAGCCTTACAATGCCAACTTCACCTTTTAGACCTACTAGGCTACTAGGCCTGTCAGCAAGGAACCATTTAATACAAAACAAATTCCACAAAGGATGTGGTACTATTTTTACTGATTTGGAACCTCCTTCCTAAGGTTGAACAACCCCCAAGAGGATAGAGCCTCACCCCACTCCTACACTACCAAACCCTTACTCGGTTCATAGGCCTAATTGGCCAATTTAGGCTTGGAACACAAACAAATGCTTGGTGATGGGTACAAAGGGCTAGGATAGAGTCTTGAGAGGACTATTCAACTTGATTTCATTATTTTTTATTAGTTTTCACCAACCCCTTGGTCCTTCTACCGATCTACAAACTTCATACCCCAATTTGTAGGCTAAATACATGAAGATATTTAGCCTATGGCTTGCACCCACACCATAAAAATGCATTCACTAGATCCTAAGAGTTTGGGATATTAAAATACATCATTATACCTTGCAAATTCCAAAGGGGCTTGAATTATTACCTCTGGAGTTGCAAGATATTGTCCATTTAGCAGAAAAACCTCAAAACCCTAGGGTTTACAGCAGTTTTTAGAAAAAATTCAATAACTCTCTCAATACAATACCAAATTCACTCAAATTATACTCAAATGAAAGGTACTTCACATGACTATTTAATCATGGACCTTTATCTGACTTTCCAATCTGTACAAATCCGTACAAACATGTGATTGCTCAGAAAACTGTGTTTTTATCAGAATTTTGATGAAATTTTGCATCCAATTTGCCTTCCAACCCTTTGGAAGTCAAAATCAAGGCCTAAATAGGCTTCTCCTAATAGGTTCAATGGAACCAAGGTGGTTGGGAACCATTGGAACTAACATTTAACCATTTTTTGAAAAAGTTGTCAAAGTTGCAAAAAGTTGTCAAGTGTAACTTTTGCATTTTTTTTGCATTTTTGCATTCTAGGAATCCTAAATGATTTCAAACTTCTAAATGGTTCTAAAATGTCTAAAATGAATACAAAATATTAGAAATCTACCTCCTAATGCCAAAACTCATCAATATGAGAAAATGTCCTATTGGACCTAGAAGGATCCTAATGGACTAAGGTTAACTCAAGGTTTATAGAATGACCTTAGAGTTCCTTGACCACACAAAGAGGATCAAAACACACATATGGATGAAGGAATATCATCCTTATTACATCATGCAAACTGAGAAAAATTAAATGGAAAAATCATGCCTAGGTGCCTTGCACCAGGGCCCGACAACATAAGAAGGAAAAAGACATAAGGCATAGGTTTTTTTACAATTATTTAATGACCGCTTATGTAAATAACAAGGGGGATAGTTTGCATGACCCCAAGACCCATCACTTAAGTGAATAAAGTAACCTAAGAATAGAAACCAAAGTGTTTTAATCAGATATTTGAGTGATTAAAACTAAAAACCCTTAACCCTTAAAGACCTAATACGGACCTGAAGCGATTAATAGCATACCTGACTCAAAATTTCAAAACCCTAGCCAATCATGGGAAAACAAAACCCATTTCTTAAAAAGTGATAACAGGAGAAGTGAAGACCAACCAATAACCCTATCCAATTGAGAAGCATAACCCTAATTGATGAAGCTTGGAGATCGCTTGTGATGATTTTTTATCTCATGATGATTGGTGATGAAGATGCCACATGAGCATGTTGCATGTGACGAGTTTCCAAAAGTTTTTGGCATGTAAAGATAGCTGTTTATCTTGGGAGTGATCAAATTCATAGTATGAAGTGAAAAATGTGTTTTGTGTTATAAGATTCAAAGTGTGATGATTCGTGAGAGGTTTTTGATTCCTAGAAGAATGTAAATTTGTTGCAATGTAATCTAATAGTCAATATTGAACCAATGTGTTTGTAATCCCTATGAGAATTGTAATGTTTGTGTTGTGTTACCAACATAATTTATTTGTTTATAAGGTCGATGGATTGACTGAATATGAAGCTAAAAAATATAATAAAGTGTGGAAGTGATTGATGTCGAACCAAAAGATGTATTTGCAGAATGATGTGAAGGTAGATAGGAGAGAAAACAGGTCTAATTTAGCAAAGAAGTGCTATTTCTAGATTGGTCAAAGAATCTGTTGTTCTCTAGCAATTACAATAACTTGAAATCCCCTCATAGGGTAAGCTCTAATAGGATTGTTGTTGAAATCCTCTAATCAGGTGATCCATTAGCTTGGATTTGAAATCATCCACCAAGGTTACCTTTAACAAGGTATTACCTTTAGTAGGGTATTTGTAGTCAATGCCTTAAATAGGGTGTTCCTTAACTGGATCTTTTCCTAATAGAACATTCATGTATAAGCTTGTAACCAGGCTTGGATCTTAATAGGCTAAACTTTAGAAGAGTTCAAAGAATAGTTGTGGGTATTCATCCCCATCATGGTTTATCCCATTTGGGTTTCTACGTGAAAAATCAATGTGTCAAGTGGTGAAGGATTTTATGGGTGTGTTTTTGATATGGTTGATATGAGTGACTGATAAATCTACATAGATATAATTAAATGATTGGAAGTAATATGGAATATGTTATTGTTAGTATTACTGAAGTGAATTAAGGTTTGATCAAAAGATATTTAAGTTTTGGAAATGTTGCATTATATCACTGAAGTATTAGGTTAACCGGTAAGGTTTAATAGTGCAGCTAGAGATTTGTTAAAGTGACTAAATAGGTTAACTTTTTTAGTGGATCCTAAGGTGCATATAAGTTTGGTGAGAATTCAATTGATTTTTCAACTACTAATTCAATATAAGTTTGGTGAGATGAAATTTTTCTTAGGTTTTCTGATTTCATAGACTTGAAAATGTTTATTCATATCTCAAACTATGTATGTGAAGGAATTTTTGAAGAAGTTTGTGTTAGATGACTCCAAACTAGATGGATCCCCTATTGTGACTAGTGGTAAATTGTCTAAGAATGATGAATCTCTGAAATCTAATCAAATTTTGTATAGATCTATGATTGTTAGATTGCTATATCTTACTCACACTAGACCCGACATTACGGATGCTATCTGTATGGCTGTTAGATATCAAGCTTATCTGAAAGAGTCATGTCACTACTATGAAGAGGATCTTTAGATACCTGAAGAGAACTATATATTATGGTGTGTGGTATCCAAGGAATGATGATTTCATGTTGTGTGCTTACATTGATACAAATTGGGCATGTGAAGTTGATGACCAGAAGAGAACTACCAGTGGAGAATTATTTTTAGGTAAGAAGCTGGTTTCATGGGCTAGTAAGAAACAAGATTTAGTGTCCTTATCTACTTTTGAAGTTAATTACATTGATTCTACTAGTAATTGCACTCAAGTAGTTTGGATGAAACAAATGTTGAAAGATATCAGAGTTATCTATGATGAGCCTACTATCATATACTATGATAATTCCAATGCTATTAACATGTCAAAGAATCTAGTGCAACATTAGAAGACTAAGCATGTGTCAATGAAATATCATTACTTGAGAGAGTGGGTTAGTGAAGAGAAGGTGAAGCTAGACTATGTATCTACAAAGGAACAAATTGGTGATATTTTTATTGAACCTTTCTCTGTAGATTCATTTGTCTATTTGAGAGACAAGTTGGTGGTATATACCCCTCTTGTTGAGAACTAAATGCATTGGGTGGCATCAATCCGGTGGATTTTAGAGTCCTATCTTATTATTTGGATTGGTAAGTTGGTGTTGATCCTCTGCTAGAGTAGTCCATGTTTTGGGGAGAGAGATTCATGTTTCATATTCAAAGGGGGAGAGTAAGTTTTATTATCTATTTGATATCTTTGGAGTTGTTTTCAAAGGAGGAGAGAGGTCATGTGAAAAAGTAATGTATATATCATTATCTTAGGGGGAGTTTGTTGGAGATATCTTCTTTCCTTGCATCGATTGTTTTTCACATTCATATGTTGTCATCAATGCTAAAGATGGATATTATTGGATATTGTTGGTCATTATTCCTGTTGGATATGTTTTTGTTATTTATGTCAACATATTCATGTGTATTGCTCTAGTGTTTGTATATTGGGAAGATCTTATGATCTGGTTTGCAATGTTGTTTTGTCGATCATTATTTTGTAGAGTTCAATATTTCCTCTGGTATATTCCAGTGTGATCAGATCTTGTGTTGAGTTTTTTGGATATTGTTTGGGATAGTCTTGCTTATCTTCAAATCAGATGGTTCATGATTTGGTGCTTCACAATTTATCTTTCTTCATGATAGTTGCCAATTGGTTGTATTCTTTGGCTTTGAGATGTTGATCGATGAATATTTGATAAGTGGTCTTGGTAAAACTATTTATGATGATTCTACCATGCTTGTTGGTTTTTACTAGTTTTTGATTAAGGAAAATTAGGTTTTAAGGGACCCAAAACCCGCTTACAAAACAAAGGATAATCATGAAAGAAACTAGATAAGACAAGACCTAGATAGAAAAGCTACACAAAATCCAACAGAAAAACCAACAACTAGAACAAAAGGACAACACAAAGCCAGCAAGAGACTGGAAGCCAAAAATCAGCATTACATTTCAAATAAAAACTTTATGAACTCCTATGCATTCTTAACCAATAGCATCATGGCCTTAGTGACTTCTCTCATATATTTGTTCTCCTGCTTCAGCTAAGTGTCTTTCGTCTTTGTCTCTAAATCACTGGTCGTCTTCCTGGTCCTTCACCTGGAGACTTGTGGGGTAGAGCTAGAAGTCGGCATATCATCAATGATTACCATATCCTTATTCTGTTGTTTCATATCCAAGTAATACACCAAGGCATTCATATTTTTAGATGAGATCCTCAAGACCTCAAGACTGTGGTTCATGAAATTCTTCAGCACCTTCTTAGTTTTATCAACCCGATTGATGATGATTTCATTATTAGCCTCAATCTTTTCTTTGACAGTTCTAATAAAATCTTCCAGATGTTTCAAATCACCTTTTATAAGTTCTTTATCTGACCATTCCTGCATTTCAATTTCATCCTTTACTTCACTGGTTTCCACCTCCCCACTCTTTTTCCCCGAATTAGTATCCTTAATCAAATTGTGAATCTTATACTCCAGGTCTCTCTATTTTCTCTGAATGCTGGTAATATTTTTGATAACCCACTTCTGAAAATTGAAAGCCTCCAGCATGAAATTTTGAGTAGCATTCAAAATGGTGTTCGTCGAATCCCTTCCCTGTTCAGACTTCACAGATTTAGGGTTAGCTTCCTCCATGGAATTCTGGGCAACATTCCTGCTATCCGATGCTATAGGGTTAAAATCAGGGTTTTCAGTATCTCTTTTCTCTTCCTCCTCTTCTCCAGCATCCTCTTTATTCTCACTCTCCACTTCAATATCAGCCTCCTTCCCCTATTCTTCCTCCATACCATCATCCACATCTATATCCACTTTATCAATATCAGCCCTTCCTTTTTTAAGGATAGGACCATTAGACAAATCATCTTTAGATTCAGAGTCATTACAACTCTCTGAAATATGAGCATTTGTCAGCAGATTATCATCCTTGCTAACCCTAGCTTTTTTCTTCAAATGTTCATAAATGAGCAGGATAAGCCCCTGATGGGCTATGGGGTAAGATTTGGCCTTTTTGGCATGGTCAGCCAGGCTCTCATTCAGGGAGGATGCTATATAAAAAGGGTAGAGAAATCTTAACCCCATGGTAGAAATGATTAAGTATAGCAAAATGATAATTGTAAACTGCAGTAAATCTACCATCAACAATCAGGAATCCCATTAAGACCCTTAGCATCTTCTACCAAAAAGACTTTACATGATGAGGGAAGTAGTAAGAAACGTTGACTTTCTTTGAAAGCTGAGCCTTCTCATCATTGGTTTTTGGGAAATTTTTTATTGCTTCAGTGGCAAATTTTTGGTCTTTGTAGAACTTTGTGCCCTCCTTCTATAATCCCATGACCTCCACAACCAAATTCTCATCAATTTTCCAAGTCTCCCCAAATAGTGTAACTTTGTTGTTGTTCCAACCCTTAGAAAAGCCTTAAGACACCGATTTTTTGCTTCCATGCAACTTCTCCATAGAGTCTGTGAATCCATGTCTATGGAGCCTCCTCCACACTTTCCGCTCACTTTTCCAGTTCTCACAACTAGAGGGCTCATTCTAGTTTAGGTTACATCCCATGTTGAAAAGAAGGTTGAAGTCTTCAATAGTATATCTCACAGATTGCAAACCAAGACTTAAACATAGGCTCTTGAGCAAAATATAGGGTTCACAAAATAGAGTTCCTTTCGTGATTTTAAAAAAGTGAGTAATAATGGCCACAGAGATCCAACACTTATTATTATAAGCCCCATTACACACTTGATCATAAAATGATGCCTAAAAACAAACATTGAATGACATTTTGCATGCCCCCAATCTCTGTCTTTGATATCCAGACCCCAAGAGTTAATCATGAGTTTAACTTGAACCATTAATATGATTAAATGATAATTGCTCCTGAACATCCCTTTTACATTGGGCTTCTCCAGTATATTTAGCATCCACCTCTAAATAGACCCCCTCATTAGCTAAAAGGTCCGCTACCTTATTGCCTTCCCTTAGAGTGTGGGTTATGAGAATACTATCATAGTCATTTAATAACTTTTTAGCACTTTCAATAGTATTAGTTATATTCCAAGAGGAAGAACTAGTACCTTTAAGAGCCTGAATGATATTGAGGGAATCCCCTTCCAACCATATTGTTTTGAATTTGAAACCCTGAGCAAGCTAGAGGCATTTCAACATTGCCTGAGCTTCAGCAGCATGATTATTTTGAACTCCAAAGGGAGATGCAATAGCAGCAATGCAGACACCTTGGGAATTTTTGATGACTCCTCTCCCTCCGGACTTCCCAGGGTTGCCTTTAGTAGCCCCAAAAAAATTCACCTTGACCCAATCATAATCAAGAAATCTCCAAACAACATTTTCTCTCCTAGTCATATTGTCAGATTTGCACACTTTGTGAATCAATTTCCATTTAGTAATGATACCTTTCTCCATGTCATTCATGTCAGAAAAAAACCATTGCTTGTTGTTTCTATGAGGGATATTTATGTTTTCTTTTATAGCCCTGCAGATTTTTTCAAAGACCACCTAGGACGTGCACTTAGCTTCCCTAAAGATTTTGTTATTTCTCTCTTTCTAGATATACCAACAAATCATGGGAAGGATCAAGGACCAAAGGTTCTTGACAAGAGGAAGTTTGGTGGGAAAGGTCCATTGTATAATAGTTTCTTTGAGACTGTTATGCATAACCTTGTCAACTTTCCATTTCACCGACAACTTACTACAAATTTCTCAAGTGAAGGAGAAATGGATGAACAGATGATCTACTGATTCTTCCTCCTTCTAACATAGCTCACACCTGTTAGGAAACATAAAGCCTCTTTAAACCAAGTTATCAATAGTAAGAATCCTATTATGAATAGCAAGCCAAAAAAATATGTTAACTTTAGGAATAAGAATTCTATTCCAGACTTTACCCCATATTGGGTTGCTGATCTGAGTAAATGTGTTTTTATAGGCTGAGTCAACAATGAAGTTACCCCTAGGATTACTTTTCCAGAGGAACACATCATCAGAATATTTATTAATAGAAGAGGACAGTAGATCTTGCTGAAGCAGTGAAAACCCAGCATAAATAGCATCAAGTCTTACCCATCTATTCTCCTTCCAGTAGTTACAGACCATAGACCCATACCTTCTTTTACATTCATCAATGAATTGAATGTAGTCTTGATTAAAGATAGGTTCATCTTTAATCCAAGGATCCTTCTAGAACCTAATTTTGTCACCCTTACCAAGGACCCATCCAGCTCTAGCTTTGGCTACTTTAGTGGATTTGATAATACTATTCCATGTGAAAGACCCGACAAGGATGTCTTCAGAGTGGAGAAGAGACTGTAGAGGTTGATCATGAATGTACTTATCAAACTAAACTCGGTTCTAGTCTTTCTTAATGCCATATGCCCTCCATATCTATTTAGAGAGTAGAGCTTTATTAAAAGTTTTGAGAGCTTTAATACCTAGACCTCCCTTGCTCTTTGGCTTACACACTTTGTCCCAGGCTACCAAGGCAATCCTTTTTTTTTCTTCTACCCCTAACCAAAGAAATATTTTCTAGATCCTCTCTAAAGCTTTAGTAAATTTAGCTAGAATACCGAATAGACTGAGAGCATAGACAGGGAGATTCTGAAGGGTAGCTTGAAGGAGCTGCACTTTTCCTACTTGAGATAACATAGATCCTTTTGAGCTAGCCAATTTTTTGTTGAGTTTATCAATTAAAAAATTCCAAAATGAGCTTGGGGGAACTAATCCCAAGGGGAGACCCAAATAAGTGGAGGGGAGCATTTCCACCTTACACCCAATGATTTTCGTAATTCTCTACTATCTTATGATAGGAGTATTCATGAAATAGATAGCAAACTTGTCCAAATTGACTTGCTGGCCTATTGCCAAAGAATATGAACTAAGAGCACTTTTAAAGGCAATAGACTCCCCAACAAAGGAATATCCCATTAAAATTGTATCATCAACAAACTATTTGTGAGTAAAAGACACATTAGCTGAGGAAGGTTGGAGACCTTTGATAGATTTATTCCCTTTCATTTTTTGGATCAGTCTGCTCATGCTCTCTGCCAAGATGGTAAATAGGATAGGAGATATGGGATTTCCTTGTCTGAGCCCCCTAGAAGATTTATAGAATCTAGATGGAGACCCATTGATGAGATTGAAAACATTGGGATGGAGATCAGCTCTCTTGTAATTTTGATTATCTTCTCATCAAAACCAAAGGCCTCCATAATTCTGAAAAGAGCTTGCCATTCCAATCTGTCATATGCTTTAGCCAGATCCAGCTTTATTAGAAAGCCTTCTTTATTGGTAGCATTAAGAGAATTAATATTCTTGTGCACAAGAATGTTGGAGTCTAAAATCTTCCTACTAGGGACAAATCCTTTTTTCTCCTCTGAGATGATAAAGGGGAGGATAGCCAAAAGTCTAGAAGTCATAACTTTAGAGATGATCTTATAAAAGGAGTTACATAGACTTATTGGCCTAAATTTTCCCATGGAATCCATCCCAGCCACCTTAGGAATTAAGGCAATAAAAGTAGAGTTGATTTCCTTGAGGATTCTTCTTGTTCCAAAAAATTCTTTAACAGCAGCGACCGTGTCTTTTCCCACAATGTGCCAAAATTCTTGAAAAAAGAACATGGGGAAGCCATCATGTCCCAAAGCCTTATCACCCTGAAAGGACAAGAGTGCTTTTTAAATTCCCTTAGCAGAAGGGATAGCACAAAGGGCCTTATTCTGGTGAGGTTCAATAATCTTGGGGATGTTCTCAACCAGATCCTATTGCTTAGCTAAATCAATCTCCTTACTACCTATGAGGAGCTAAGAGAAAAAAGTAACAGCTTCATCCTTAAGAAGAATTTTGTCCTCAGCAATTAATCTGGATATTCTATTCACAACTTTATGTTTCATAGACATCATGTGAAAAAATTTAGTATTTCTATCCCTAGCTTCTAGCCAAATAGCCCTGGATCTCTATCTCCAATAGATTTC
The DNA here is from genome assembly GCF_030272615.1 of Cryptomeria japonica. NCBI lineage: Eukaryota > Viridiplantae > Streptophyta > Pinopsida > Cupressales > Cupressaceae > Cryptomeria > Cryptomeria japonica. The sequence continues at coordinate 868,191,862 of NC_081414.1, forward strand.
CTCCCTAGATATTATGTTGTGAAGTTTGACTAAAATATCATCTTCTTTAGCCTTAGGATACTTGTTATAGCCATCTTTCTGTATAGAGTTTTGGATCTATTCTAATTCCTCCTTCAGCTTTTTTTTTAATTCAAAAATATCACCAAAAACCTTCTTATTCTAGATCTTAATGTTATCTTTGATATTTCTAAGTTTTTAACAACTTTGTACATGGTTGTTCCATCCACCAATTGGCAATGGATTTTTCCAATGAGGGGTGAGAAATCCACATTCTCTCAAACTGAAAAGGGAAACACTATTTACTTTTCATAGGCTCAGCAACAAAAGAAATGGGATAATGATTTGAGGCAATTCTATTGACAATTGATAGGGAACATCTATGAGAAAGGATCCAATCATAAGTAATAAGGGATTTGTCAAGCCTTACCTGAATGAGGTCTTCTCCATCTCTTTGGTTAGACCAAGTGGAAGAAGCTCTAGTGAGATTAGTATCAATAAGAGCATTGACGTTGCTGAAGTCCATTAAATCAGTTCTTCTATCTAGTTGGGCTTGAGTTCCTCCAAATTTTTTAGTTCCTTGCAAAGGAGTGTTGAAATCCCCCATTAGCAGCCTACTGTCCTGAGAGAAAGAGCTTCTTTTCTACTGGATTTTATCCCAAAATTTACTCCTAGCAGCTTTGGAGTTAGGGGCACAGATATTTGTAACAACCCATTCCTTTCCTTCAGTGATGCTTTTAACTTTCATAGATATAATATTACCATCTTCATCAATCATATCTCCTAAAATAGTTTTCTTGTTCCAAAAAATAGCCACCCCACTTGAGGCCCCATTCGAGCTACTACCACAGACTCCTCCATTTTTAAAGAAATTTAAATTCTCAACTTTCTCCTTACTCATTTTGGTTTCCTGCACAAGGATAATATCCGGCTTATGATCTCTAATGAGATTCCATAATATATCCTACTTATTGAGACCATTTAGGCCTCGGATGTTCTAGGAAATTACCTTCATTTGGAAACCTCAAAACAGGATTCCTGTATAGTTCATTGCCTTCCATCAGCTATGTTTTTCTTACTCTCCTAGTCCCTATGCCATTTCATGGTTTTACAACCCTGCGGAGATTTGGAAAGACCAATATTTTCCTTGGATCTGGTCCTAGTTTTCACCCCATCAAGACATCCTGCCTTCTTATTTTTCTTTTTTCCATTCCCTATTATTTCTTCATCATGTTCATCTCTGAAAATAGCTTGCATTTTATTCCACAGTTCCCCTTTTTTCTGGGATGAGGTGGGCATGTCAACTCCAGCATTCTGGAATAAAGAGTTTAGGTTAGCCTTAGGTGATCCGAACATGTTCTTCCTTCCAGAATTAACTTCAGGTCCTTCAACATCATTTGGGAAATCTTTATCATTTTTCCTTACTAAAACTTGAAGGGTCTCATGTTGGGATTCAATTATATCATCAATCTCACCTTCTTCAAGAATCTCTTCAATGATAACATTCTCTTCCTCCTGAGTCTGTAAGACTTCAAAATTATTGACTATTTTGATCTCAAATCCACTTATTTCATCCTTTTTACCTTCCTTCAAAAGGGTCACCTTAAGAGGGTTATCTTTTCTATCATTTTCTGATAACTCTTTTAGGTTACTAGGAAGTCCGCTTCCTCCTTCAACTCTACTATCTTCCTTAGTGTTATTCTTTTCTTTCCATACCTATTTATGAGGATTATTAACTTTCAAAGGTTTTTTGGGTTGGTTTTACTAGTTATGTCCTATTTGTTTTTATGATTTGCATTAATCATTGTTTGATTTTTTGGTGGTTTTCATCAACTGATGATGATTTTCATGTTATGTGGTTTTTCTAGTGATGTAGTGTGTTGTAGTTGATCTCGGTGTGATTTCCAATGGATTTGTGCATTTTAATTAGGCCCATTTTATTCCATATAAATCATTATATTGGTTTGGTGGTCGATCCTTGTATCATGTGATATAATTTTTTAATTATGAGTTGAGGGTTTAGCCTACCTTGTTATCAAGGTTGATGAATTGTATATATAGGTGATATATTTATGTAATTTAGGTATTGAGGTTGTGTCTTCATTATTAGAGAGAGGATTATGTGTGATAAAATGATCTATCTTTCAGTCTTGTGTTTAAGGAGAGATTGGTGTTGTAGAGAAGACATCTATGCTTAACTGGAACTATAATCAGGCAGTTGGAGATGCTATTATTTCAGTATATTTCTTCCAGATTGTAGTCTAAATCTTATTGTGAGTTAGTGAGATTTCCCTAAGGCTTGTAGCATTCTGGGCCAATATATCTGCCCAATGAGCTCTAGGCTATGTGCCTGAATGCCTGTGTATTTCCCTTTGCAATATTTTCACATACTATAGCATAGTATCATCTTACTGTGGGTGGGTTCCCACTATGGTTTTTCCTTTAAGTTGTTTTTCCACAAAATTTTATTATGTTGTGTGTTGTGTTGTTAATTTTCTTCTCTTTATTATTGTTGTAGTTTTTTAGATTTGTTTTTGCAATTAACTTTCTGTAATCTAGTGAAGACTACTTCAACCCCTCCCCCCCACTACCCTTTTAGTCTTCCGTTTTGGTTGCTACAAGAATCTAATTTATCAGAGAGTGGTGTATGTGCAAATAAGTAAATTCATCTTTTAATGTGGTGTATTGAGTAGAGTTATTGAAGGGCAGACATTTGAGCTTAACTGGAACTATCATTAGGCATTAGCGGATGTTGTTTTTGTAGTTCATTCTTTTCAGATTGTATTCTAAATATTTTTGTAAGGTAGTGAACCTTCCCTGAGGGTTGGGTCCTTCTAGTTCATTGTAATTTGAGAAGTGAGCTCTAGGTAGTGTGCTTGAATGCATGTGCATTCTCCATTTTAACATTTACACATACTATTGTCGAGTATCATGTTATTGTGGGTAGGTTCCCACCATGGTTTTTCCCTTAATTGGGTTTTCCACATCAAAAAATATTAGTGTTATGTGTGTTGCTATTATTGTTAGTATCTTTATTTCTACTGCACTTGATCAAATTTGGGATTCTTCTTAATTGATCTAATCTAGTGAAAACTAATTCACCCTTCCTCTCAATTTTCCTTCTTGTTGTTTCCAATAAGCGGTATAAGAGCTAGATCCTTCGAAAGAATTGTAACTTCTTGAGGATATCTGGGATGTTAGCTTATGTGTTTAAGAAGGAGGTCCTAGATTTCATGGAAATAATTATGTTGTCTGGAAGGACCCTATGGAAGTTCATTTGAAGTGTTTTGGTGAAGATTTTTGGAAGATTACAAAGAATGTTTACAATGTTCCTCCAAATGCACTAGTTACTTTTGATGAGATCAAGGAAGTTGAACATAACATAAGGGCTAAGGAAGCATTGTTGAGTGCTTTCACTAATCTAGAGATGACTAATGTGATGGGCCTTTAGACTCCACATGAGATATGGAAGAAGCTTGAGGTCTTGTATAAAGGAGATGCATGTTAAAGTTGCTAAATTGTATAGTTTGAAGGGAAAATATGAATCATTAGCGATGGGAGGAGTTGAGATCATAACTTCCTTTATGGCTAAAGTGAATGAGCTTGTTATGAACATGAGATGTGTTGGTGGAAGTCTTGAGGAAGATGAGATTGTTGCTAAGGTATTGAGATACTTTCCTTCTTATCAAGCCAAAGTCGCTATTATTGATGAGATTTGAAGTGTGACTATTGTGACAAGAGATATGTTGGTTGGTAAGCTAGCTGGATTTGAGTTGAGTGAGATTGGAGAATCGCGTGGTAAATATAAGACTACATTCAAAGCCTCTATATCTTGGAAGCAATTGTATGATCCAAGAGAGAGTTAATCTAGGATTTCAAGATATGAAAGAGTGATGAAAGACATGGAAAAGCAAGAGAAAGAGTTGGATGATCTTGAAGCACTTATTGCTGGGAGATTGCCTAAGGGGGCTAATATGTATGATGGAAAGTTAACTTTGAAATTTTTCTCTTATAATAAGATTGCACATTTTTCTTCTATGTGTCTTGAAATAATGTCTAGGTATCCTAAGCATGAAAGACATGATAGATATGATAAGCATTATAGATATGAGAAGCATGATAAGCCCTACAAGGCCTATCGAAAGTACAAAAATTTAAAAAGATATTACTATGTTGTGGATGAAGGTGTGACAAATGAAGAATTAGACAATGGGAATTTAGGAGATGAGTTTGTGTTTATTGCTATCATAGAAGATGATCCAGTATGAGTGAATCCTACAAGTTGCATTGTTGAGGAGAAAACATTTGCTGCTAAGATTGAAGAGAAAAATAAATGGGTAATGGACAATAGTTTTTCACATCATATGATAGGTGATAAAAGTAAATTTGTTAGTATGGAAAGGTATGATGGTGGTATAGTAATATTTGGATATGATAAAGCTTGTGTGCTTTCTTGAAAAGGTTATATATCTTTTGATGGTAAGAATAACATCGATGATTGCTTATATGTTGAAGGATTGAGGAATAATCTTCTGAGTGTTGGATAGATGGTTGAGAAGAGATATGATTTACAATTCAAGAACAGTAAATGGAAGATTCTAAATACCTTTAGTGCAGAGATTGCAATAGGGACTAAAACTAAAGGTAATATATTTCACTTCAATGCTAGTGAGAAAAGATGTTTGATTGCTCAGATAGATGAATTCTTATTGTGGGATAGGAGGATGTTTCATGTTAACTTTGATTGTATGATAAGGATAAGTTTTACTCAAGTTGTTAGAGGTGTGCCTAAGATTATAAAGCCCTCTAATCCAATATGTAAAGAATGTCAGTTGGGGAAGCAAACAAGAACATCATTCAAAAGAAAATTGTATAAATGTAATGTAATTTTAGATCTTGTGCATATTGACTTGTGTGATCCTACTAGAGTGAGAAGTATGTAGGGTGACTGGTATTTCATGTTGCTAATTGATGATTACTCTAGAATCATGTGGGTGACATTTATAAGGGAGAAATTCAAGATATTCAAACCAAATGGGGAGACTTAGATAATGTTGAAGTTGAAGTGTCTCAGATCTGACAGAGGAGGATAATTCATGTCTGGTGAGTTTGATACATTTTGTGAGAGGAATGGAATTAGAAGCTAGTTATCTACTCCTAGAACCCCTCAACAGAATGGAGTTGTTGAAAGGAAGAACAAAACAATCTTGGATGCTGCTAGAATGATGTTTATTGAAGGAAATGTTGCACAAACCTTTTGGAAGAAAGTTGTTAGCACTGTTTTTTACACAATCAAATAGGTCAATATAAAAGGTGATTTTTGTAAGACTCCTTATGAGCTATGGTTTGGTCATGTTCCAATAAATAGATATTTTAGAGTTTTTGGAAGCAAATGTTATATTAAAAGAGATAAGGATATAATAAATTTTGAAGCGAGATGTGATGAAATAATCTTCTTGGGATATTCTACTAAGAGCAAGGCCTATCGGTGTTACAATAAGTGGTTGAATAAGATAGTAGAAAGTGCAAATGTAAAATTTGATGAATGTTTTGGTAAGTAGATCAGAGCATGCAAATATGAGATTGATGAAGAAAATATTGTCTCTAAGCTTTCATAGACTGAGATCCTGAAGAAGATCAATCTAGTAGAGATAGTTAATCTAGATATTGCTATTGTCAGTGAAGGACTTCAAGAGCCTAAGAATTAGAATCGAAGACTCTAAGGTATATAAAATTGAATCACTATGAGAATCAAATTATTGGTGATGAGAAGAAGGGTGTGATGACTAGGAGAATACTTATTGCTGAAGAGATATGTCTAATTTCTAAGATTGAACATAAAGATTTTTCTAAAGCATGTAAACATGAGAATTGGATAAAATATATGGAGGAGGAGTTGAATCGGATTGAAAAGAATAACACTTGGAAGCTTGTTTTGAGACCTAAAAAAAAATGTGATTGGCACTAAATGGGTTTTCTGTAACAAACTGAATCAAGTCGGTGAAGTGGTCAGAAACAAAGCGAGGTTGATATGTAAGGGATTATCTTAGATGGAAAGTATTGATTATGAAGAAACCTTTGATCATGTAGCTAGAATTCAAGTTGCTAGATTGTTGGTTGCATATACTTCTTATAATAATTTCAATGTTTATTAGATGGATGTCAATTCAGCCTTTTTGAATGGTGATCTTGAGGAGGAAGTCTACATTGAGAAACCAAAAGGATTTTCTTTATTAGATGAAGGAGACATGGTATGTAGATTGAAAAAAGAACAGTATGGACTAAAGCAAGCCCCTAAAGCCTGGTATGCAAGATTAGATAAGTATTTGATGAAGTTGGGATTTTGTAAAGGTGTTGTTGATAGTAACTTATACATTAAGGTTGAGAATGATAACATATTGATTGTTGAAGTATTTGTAGATGACATTATTTTCGGAGGAGATGATGATTTTAGTATGAAGTTTGCTAATGATATGCAAAAGGAATTTGAGATGTTTATGATAGGTGAGATGAAATTATTCTTAGGATTGTAGATTAGTCAGAATGATAAAGGTATTTTCATTTCTCAATCTAAATATGTGAAAGAATTGTTAAACAAATATGAGCTAGATGATTCTAAACCTATTAGAACTCCTATGATGACTAGATGCAAGTGTCTAAGAATGATGAATCTAAGAAAGTGAATCAGACCTTGTATAGATCTATGGTTGGTGGAGTGTTGTACTTGACTCAAGCTAGACAAGATATTATGCATGATGTGTGTCTTTATGCTAGATTTCAAGCTGATCCTAAAGAGACTCATGTTACTGTTGTTAAAAGAATTTTTAGATACTAGAAGGGAACAATTGATTATGGAATCTGAAGAATGATGATTTTATTCTTTGTGCGTATACTGATGTTGATTTGGTATGTTGGCATTGTGTTGTGATTGATGTCAACTGATATGGGATATCTACTGGTATGAGAGATGGTTGTGCAACACTTTCATGAAGGAGTACAAAATGAGAAGGAGTATAGAAGGAGTACAAAATGAGCTAGGTAGGCTACTGATATAGTATATCACCAGTAAGGAAAGGATGTCAATGGGTAAGTGATATGTTGACATGGAGAAGACAAATCAACCAAATGAGTGGTTGTCAACCGACAATTTTATGACCACTATACAAGTAGGATGAGCAAGGTGCTTGAGTTGTTGCTTGTGATGAAAAGGAAAAATGTTACCTAAATCACATCAACACTAGAGGAAAAGATGAACAAGTCACAAGAATGATGTGAGGTTGCAGAACAACAAGTCTCCTACTAGATGAAGAATGGAGTCACCATGTGAAGAGATGACTAATAGTGAATCTGCCCACACCGGATCACATGTGCTTGTTTGAAGATGCATTGCACAAATAAGGAAGTCACATGAGTGCATTGGAAGATGCAGATGACAATGTATCACTCCACCAATTAGTGGAGATTATCTCCTATTATGCATAATGTGTATTATAGTTATATGGGATAAGGAAGAAGAGGTAAAGGTAAGTGTTTGAAGGCTCACACTGGATCTACCGATAAAACAAAGGAACTCCTCAAGTGCATGAAATTAGGGATATGCACTGGACCAACACAAAAGGCATGTTGAGATATAGATACAAATGAAGAGTGATGGGTTTGTCTCTTTGACAAACTAGTTGAGATATGGTCCGAGTTGATCAAGCAGAAGGTAAGGCTGAGCAAATGTAGTCAAAGGAGAAAGGTTGGATTGAAGATGGAGTTTGGTGAAGGTTGATGGTATAGTATCATCAAGAGGGTTTATCGGTATGTATGTTGACTTATACTATAGACAAGGTGTAGATTCAAATGACACTCATCTAATGAGAATAAGTTTGTTATGGATAGACATGTCTAGTGACCTATTAAGGAGTTCCACCAGCAGTTCAGCAAAGACCATACATGAGGAGTTAACTGGTAAAGTGTAAGATACTGGCATGGTTAGTGAACCTGCTAGAAAGAAGAACTAGTTGAGTAGTTGGTCATTGATCCTATTCATACCCACACAAATGATCTTGCAAAGGTGGAGTTCAACGTGGATTACATGAAGAGAAGAAGTGGCAAGCTCACAAAGGTCAGTGAAGTGTCATGTAGGGATAGGTTTCTTTACAAGTGTGTATTTAATATGAATCTTATGATTTGTGGATCATATCAGATGAGTGCGGCTTGAGGAAGAATGAATGATAGAGAAAAAATAAGGATTTGTTAGTGCCTAGACTGAAGCAATAAAATCAATTTCTGTGCAAACCTCAAGAAGGAAACAACAAAGGTATTAATGGTAATTTGACAAATATAGGTCGAGATATAGGGTCATGTTTTCTATATTTGGAAAATGTGTATTGGAAGGCGTGATAATGGCAGTGATGAGAAAATAGCTATCTAGGTGATCAAATTGGATAGGATCTAATTAGATTTGGTTTTCCTCAAGGTTGATGAGGAAACCCTCACCATCTAAGATTTGACTTGGCTTTTGGTGGGAAAACTAGGTTATAAATAAGGAAGCCAAAATTATTGAATTTTGCTATTGGAAAGAAGAAGATATAGTTGTTATGAAGTGTGTGAGTGTTTCATGGGAGAGCTAGATCAACCAGAGAGAAAATAGCTAAGGATAGCAATGACTAAGGGAGTGAAGTTTAAAGTGGTGATAGGGTTTAATAGAGGGTTAATCGGTATGGTTTGCGCAACCGATATAGCGGCTAGAGTGTATCTGAAGAGATAACTAGTAGGAGATTGTACCGGTAGGTAGACAGTTGAGAAGACTAAAGAGTAGAGTAGCAAAAAGGAGATCTAATAGAGAAGAAGAAGAGTAAAGGTGAACCGATAGAGTTTACCAGCAATACAACAACATAAGAGTGAGTTTGTGTAGTAGAGAAGGTGTCTCATCGACAGAGTGAGGTATATGAAATGGTTACAAGGTTCACTTGTAATAGTATCACTAATTTTGTATTTGAAGATATCATTTAGATCACTAAGTTGTAGCTCAGTGCAGGGGTTGTAGCTCCTTTGGGTTGTAGCCCATAAACAAGTTAGGGGTTGGTGCTGCTTGGGTTGGTGCCCTAAATCAAGGGTCGATGCTCCTTGGGTTGGTTCCCTAAATCAGGGGTTGTAGCCCTAAACATTGTAACAAAGATTTATTGTGAGGTGAGATTGGAATAGTAGACTTCAGCAACATTGCTCACCAAAGTTTTTCCCATCTTGGGTTTTCCTCGTACATACTGATGTTATGTGATGTCCTTTTGTGTGAATGCATTTGTGATTAGTCTCCCCACTAATTGGTAAGTCTGCATTCAGCTAGATTTGTTAATCAGTATACTTTCATAGGGATAGTTAAAGGGAAATGTTTGAGAACCACTAATTCACCCCCCTCTCAATGATGCATTGTGTCTAACATGGTAGGTGATGTAGATGATTGGAAGTGCACTACTAGTGGACTTTTCTTTTTGGGGAAGAGGTTGGTATCGTGGGAAAATAAGAAAGAAGATACTATATCTCTATCTATTGTTGAAGCTAAATACATTGTTGCTGCTACAAATTGTACTCAAGTAGTCTGGATGAAGGGTATGTGCAGGATCATGGTGGGCCAAACAGGCCCTTAAGTGGCAATGAAAATCAGAAAATAGAATTAGGCAACTTGACATTAAAATTTGAATAAGTTACCAACATTATTTCAAAAATATGTAAGAATAGAATCTATAGAAAATTGAATTTATTTTATAAGCTACTAGTTGTTTTCTAAAAATATATAACTCTATTTGATGAAAATTTCAAATTTTAATGTAGTAGTGCTAAAATTTTAGGAAAACAATAAGAAGCGGGTGTCTGTTATGTCTAGATGTGACACATATATATAGAAGGCTCAAGTTTGGATGTGACACACACACACACACACACACACACACACACACACACACATATATATATATATATATTGAAATAAATAATTAATTATGATTATTTTTCTATAGCTTTTAAGAAATATAAAAATCGTGTATGTCTGACCACCATAACTTGGTCAAAACTTCATGAAATCCAATTTTTCTTTTTTTACACCTATATTATACAAATTATAGAATGTGACACATGTTTTAGATTCAAAAAATGTGATACCATTTGAAAGTTATACACATTTTTCAATCAACCTATCCATAAAAACTTTAGTCAGAATATTGTCACTTTTTGGCACCTCATAATCTTGCACATACCTTTAAATAGATGCTAAATGACATTAGAGTTGTGTATGATGAGCATACTATTATTTACTATGACAATTCAACTACTATTAATATTTCCAATAATCTGGTACTACATTCTAAAACTAAGCATATCTCAATTAAGTATCATTTCTTGAGGGAGAAAGTTAGTGATGAAGAAGTAAAAATAGAGTATATATCTACAAAAGATCAGATTGTAGATATTTTCACTAAGACTTTCCCTATAGATACATTTGTGCCCCTCTTGATGAGAACTAGGTGCATTGAGATGGATCAATGTGGTGGACTTTACAATCTTGTCTCTTTATCTGGGTTGATGAGTTAATGCTCCCACTCAACTAGAGTAGTTAGTTAGTTGTTTGAGAACTGTGAATTTATTATAGTGGGGAGAGATTGTTCTTTCTAGTTGGTAGAGAAGCTTAATTAGTTTATATCTTTGGCATTGTTGTCAAAGGGGGAGAGAAGCATGTGAAAAATTGTATTATCTTTTGATCTTTGTGTGCATGATCTTAGGAGGAGTCTATTGGATTTTTTTGATATTGATCTATTTATTTACATTGATCATTTTTCATATTTATATGTTGCCATCAATACCAAAGGGGGAGATTCTTGGGCACTATTGCTACTAGGATATGTTTTTATCATTGGTGTCAACATATTCTTGTGCTTTGGTATTGCAAAGAAGTGTTTCAATGATCCATAAGTTTACTTGATCATATCATTTCATCTAATTTGAGGTTTTGATCTTTCTGTTCAATGGCTGGCAAAGTCTAGTTTTTGATCTAGTGAGCTTTGGTATGATCATATCTTGTGTTGTGGATTTGGAAGAATTGTTTGGATATTCCTATGTATCTTCATTTAAAGTGGTTCATGATTTTGTGCTCTAGAAGCTATCTTTCTTATCTAAGTTGATGTTGTTGAGTGTTCTTGAACATTAGCATGTTGATCGATGAAGATTTGCATAAGTGGTGTTGGTGTAGCTATTACATATGGTTCTAATGTGCTTATTGGTGTTTCCTAATCATATCGTATTTGTCTTGGTGATTCAAATTGATTATTATGTGAGTTGTTGATGATCTTCATGGTCTGGTGATATTCTTTATGTTATGTGGTGTTTTGGTTGTGTAACATGTTGCGGTTGTCCATGGTGAGATTTCTGGTGGTCCATGTTTCAGGAGTTGATTTAGGTCCATGTTATGATGTCTATGGATTTATATTGGTTAGGTGGTTTATTTATGTATTATGTGATGTAATTTTGTAATTAGGTGTTAAGGGTTTGGTCAACCTTGCAGTTAAGGTTGATGATCTATATAAATGAGTGTAATGTTCATGTAATTTGGGTCATAGGTGTTGAGTATGCATTATTAGAGAGTGTTGTATGTCTGAATAAGTGAATTCATCTTTCGGTGTGGTGTATTGAGTAGAGATTGGTAAAGGGAAGATATTTTAGCTTAACCAAAACTATCCTCAAGCATTAGCAAATGTTATTTTTGTAGTTCATTCTTTTTGGATTGTAGTCCAAATCTTTTGTAAGGTAGTGAACCTTCCCTTAGGATTGGAGCCTTATGGGTCATTATAATTTGAGTAGTGAGTTGTAGGCAGTGTGCCTAAATGCATGTGCATTCTCCATTGAAGCATTTGCACATACTACTGCAGAGTATCATCTTATTGTGCGTAGATTCCCATTGTGGTTTTTCCCTTAACTGGGTTTTCCTTGTCAAAAATATTGGTGTTATTTATGCTGTTTTTATTTCTAGTATCTTTCTTTCTACTCTAGTTGATTAGATCTGAGATTGTGCTTAATTGATCTAATATGATAAAAACTGATTCACCCCCCTCTTAGTTTGCCTTCTTGTTGTTGCCAATATGATGTAATTGGTCCTACAAGAAGTTTTTGATTTTTGGATATTGTCAATTGATTTATGATGAATATATGATGTTGTGGATATCTTTGATTTAATTTTCTATGTTTTGTGTTCATGCTTACATTGTGTTATGCTTTCTGCATGATTCAGAGTATTCTCTTTGAGGGCATCCAGACCATGGTTGCATCAAATGGTATCAAACCTGGTTATGAATCTTGAGGTATTCCTTTTGGTGAATAGATCATCCATTTGAAGCAAGTTGCAAGTGTGTTCAATAAATCACTGATGGAGAGGCAACTGAAACCTTGTAGTCAAATCCTCGAGTTGGGATAGTTACATTAGAACAAAGGGAGGAGATGTTGTAAAGGAGGGTAGATCAGATGATGGAGGATTTCAAGAATAAGATGAGGATTGAGATTCAAAACATGTTGGCTGGTTTGTAGAGGAACCCAAAATCAGAGGATGAATATGAAGATGTTGGATATTGGCTAATATGTTGTCATTGATCTCAATATATGTGGATATTGTTGATGAGGAGATCGTTTGAAATTTTTGTTAATGTATACTTCTATCTATTGTAATTTTGTAGTTTGATTCAAGGAGTTGGTTTATCCTATGTGTTGTAGTTGAGATGATGTGGTTTAAAAGGTTTCTTGTATCTTTTGTTTAGATGGTTCATTCTCATTTTTAGAGGTATGCATGATGTTATGATCAAGTTATGAGATTTGGTATTTAGGATGTTATGCAGTTGTTCATTTTATTTGGTATTCTAGTTTGTACTCTATATTTCTCCAGAATTTCTATATCTTTAGTTACATATTTGTGGGATGTGTTTTGGATGTTGATGTGTATCTTTAGTTTGATTGGTTCATGATTTGGAAATCCACAAGCAAATCTTTTAAGTTGGCAGTCAGCTATATTGACATTCTTGAGCTTCAGTAGAGAGATGATGACGATTCTGGTAATTAGAGTTGTTGTCATTGTTGTGATACAATTCACATTACTTTTTAATCTCTAGATCATTTTCTATGCATATTGATGGTCTGTATTGATTATTGTGTGCATTATTGAAGATTTTCCTTGTTTGGTGATGTTCTTCATGCTATGTGACATTCTTGGTGGTTGTAGCATGTTGTAGATGATTGAGGCATAATTTTTGGAGGTGTTGCATGTTTGTGGTATTGATTTGGGTCCACGCTATGTCTTAGCCAGCATTTTTTTGGTTTGCATGTATTTTTATAGCATGTGAGGATATCATTTTATAACTTGTATTGAGGGTTTAGCCAACGTTAAAATTGAGATTGAACGTTTGTATAAATAAATGTAATAATCATGAAAGATGCATGTCTTCATTTTATTTGTGAGTGTATGATCAAGTTTTATGTGTGAAAAAGTGATTTGATCTTTCAAAAGTGTGAAAGAGAAGATAAGTGTTGTAGAGAAGACTATATGCCTAACCAAAACTATACTTAAGCATATGGAGATGTTGTTTTTCATAGTTCATGTGATCTGGATTATAGACTAAATGTTTTTTGTAATTTAGTGAGACTTCCTATAAGGCAATGAGCCTTCCCTTGAGGTCTATATCCTTTCTAGGTTTCTTATTTTGAGTGGTGAGCTATAGGTAGTGTGTCTGAATGCATGTGCATTCCCTATTGTATTATTCAAATTTAATCTTAATAGGGTATAATCTCATTATGCGTAGGTTCCCACCATGGTTTTTCCCTTAATTAGATTTTCCATGTCAAAAAGATTGGTGTTATGTGTGTTATTGACGTGGTGTTGTTTCATGTTTCAACTTCTAATTATCAGATATGTTTATGATATAAATGTAAAGTGGAAAATTGAACCCTAGTGACTCCCCACCTAGGAGAGAGAAAGGAAGTCAATAAGATAATTTTCACTTTGAGGAAGTTTACATTCAAAAGAGAGGCTTGAATCCACTAGATCCAGGTCCAAAGAGGTGAATTCCAAGTGGAATGTAAGGGTTGAAGTGTGACTTGCCTTGTTTTGTAAATGTGAAAACTGACTTGTTGACTATGTGGAAAAGGAAGATAAAATCAGTGAAATATGGAGCTACTAGTTCAGGATCACACTATAACTTCAAATCTAAGATATTTAGACTGATATGGATCTGCCCTACAAATTTGGAGAAAATTCATTGACACTGTGTTGAAAGTGCACACAATCCTCCAAAAAATCTGTAGAATGAAAAGGTTTTTGTTAAGGTTATGGCAGATCTAGATCAAATACAAATTAACAATCATATACAGATACAAACACAAAAGATGAAGAAACATTCATAACACAGATAACACAAATATTTTTAATGTGGTTCACTCAAGGTGAGCTATAGCCACATAAAACAATTGTCCAATATTTTCTTATTATCCAGTAAATCAGTACAACACATTTCAAATGCCTTATGCATTCCAACTGCTTATAACATGTAATTTTAGGGCAATATACAAAGTTAGCTAACAAAAAATAACCCTAACCCTAAAGGAATATTATCATAATCTTCTTCCTGTACATGTATTCTCATACTTGCAGTCGTGTATCCTTTTACTCTGGTACTCTCGTATGCTACATTTATCCCCTACTTTAGTGGGAGTATGGCTTACACCAATACTACCGGTAAAGTAGAAGAAATAGAGAGACAAAAACAAGAAACATAGAGCAATATCACAAGGAGTATATGACCCCACTAATCTTGAGGAACAAAAAGCCCCCAATATTAAGATCTTAACTCACTCAAACATATGCAAGAGCACAAAACAAAAAGGAACAAAACACACAAACAAAACACAAAAGAAACACGACAAAAATAAGACACAAGAGGACAAAACAACTAGCTGAAGAGACCTCAATGCTCAAATGTCTCAATAACTAATTGAAACACAAGGACCAATTCCACTACATTAACACAAGGACCAATGCCACTACATAAACACAAGTAATCACATAAAAGAGAAAAGTTGATATCATCCATGAACCATCAATAGTAAAACTATGGGTTCATGAGAGGAAGAAGATAAATAACATGAATACATGCTTAGGTGATCCATAAGAAGAAAGGAGAACAAGAAAGAAACCATAGACATCTTGCCTCTAAAACTAGGTGATACATGGACAGTAGGACATGGAAATTTATCCCCCATAGTTTGTCTAGGTGATCCATGTAAGGGAGGAGAGTGAGAACACCATTAGTTCAACCCAACCTCAAGCATGTGTGTGCAAGTGAGGTTCAAAGAACGTCATAGGATTCTATTCCTGAGTATGCTACAACCTATTATAGAATGTATAGCACAAGTGTCAAGAAAGGCATGACATATCTCTCTAAGAGTTTGTGCTTTGGTTCCAAGAATAATCACCCTGTATAAGAGAAAAGTGCTGCCATCTCACTCTAAGAGTTTGTGCTCTAGTTCTGAGAATAGCCCATTGTACAAGGAAAAAGAAACACCATCTCTCTCTAAGAGTCTATGCTCTGGTTCCAAGAATGATCCACTATACAAGAAAAGTGATGACATCTTTCTCTAAGAATCTTCCCTCTAGTTCCAAGAATGTCCCACTACACAATGCACGAGAGAAGTATAGTAAAAAGGAGTAGTGTGGGTGTCCCCCTCCCCCCCCCTAAATATGTCAACATAGGTTGATGTTGATATCTTAATTAAAGTAGAAAAAGGATACCTACCTTCATCACAAAGAATATTTCTTTTTTACAACAATGCAATGCATCCAAGCAAGAGAGGGGAATGCTCTTCAATAAAGGATAGGATAGTTGAAAAGAGATATCTTGTTGTAAGTTTAAACGAGATCCTTGGGGGAGAAGAGATCATTGTTCAAAAATACATCTACCCACCAAGATGAGTTGTCTTAGACAAACATAACATCTTCTAGAATAAGGAAAAGGAGAGAACACGAATTCAATCCTTCCTCCTATTTCTAGGTGAAGGGGATTCTTAATGAGGGATAGCTCACTTTTAGCCCCAAGAGGTAGGGGTGTACTTATCATAGATGTATATTACCAAGTGGAAAAGAGGTTGTCGTCAAGGACTTACACCTCTTGTATAAGAGAGAGCCCTTTAACAAACTATCAACAATTTCGCATAAGGAATGACATCAAGTAATATAACTCATAGCATTCACAAAATAGGGAAAAATGGATCCCTAGAGAAAGAGAGAGAGAGAGAGGGATCATTTCCCTCCAAGTATAGAGACAATGAGAAGAACTTACACAACCTTATAGAGATAGATTAAACATAATCGAATGCACAATGTTCTTGTGTGCAAGAAAATACATTTATATATGTAAAAATACATGTCTCAAGAAGTGGTAATCTTGAAAAGGAAGAAATAAAAAGAATCAAATATTCCCCAAGGGGGATTAATCCTAAGAGCATACCGGTGTAAAAGAAATGATAATCACATATGAAAAATGCATTCCTAATGGAAATAGTAATACTTGAGATAAAGAGAAAGGAGCTAAAATCCTTTCCCCCAAGTGAGGAGGACAAAAAGAAATATTACACATCTTCTGATGGTGACTATTTTCAAGTGACATACCTTCCTAATGGAACAAATCCTCTCAAGGAAGGAATATGTACTTCTCAAGAGATAATTCCATGGTAAGGGGCATATCATACATGCGAATAATCGAAACCATAAAAGAGGTAAATTTTCCAAGAGAATTAAGGAAACATAAGAAGTACCTTACTCATTAAAGATGCCCCTCTCCAAGCAAAGAGGAAAACCAAAGAACAATCATTTTCTCACATAGGAATAACTCTATGCAAGAAAGGATACCTAATAATGAATAATGCACAAAGATAGAGATAAATGTATAGAAAGAAGAATAAAAGTAGACTTCATGTTGATACCCCAAAGTATTTAAATTGAAACAACACCACCACAAATGATGAAAACCCCCAATTAAGTTGACTATTTGTGTAGGAGGGTGACGAGCAACATAAAGAGAAAAAAAAGTGCTAAGGCACCATTTTGATGTCAAGGAAGACATCTAGACCTATTGTAAGAGAAATTCGGGCAAGATCATATTATTTTTGAAATAAAATATTCAATGCATGACATTTCCCAAGAGAAGGTGAATGTAAATCATGAAAACTGCAATATTCAATACCTTTCACTTGTCGAAGATCTTTGTTTTTATTTTGAGGAGGAAAGGAATTTTTATCATATTTCAATCTCTAATAGGTTATTGCAGCTAATTCATCTTGACATGGAGAAGAAGGATTGTTAGAAGAAGAAGGATTATTATCCACAACTCTAATTTTCTACTATCTATGCCATCTTGAATAGATGTTTGAAAATCAGGGCAATCATTAGCATTATGGTCATGGGTTTGATGAAATAAAAAAAAAGGATGTTTTAAAGAATAAGCATTCTTGTGGACTCTTTTTATTTGTTGTCTTTGCAAATATTTTTTTAAATTTTGGAGCCTAAGGAGTTCATCCATAGGAAGAGGAGTGTCATTTTCTAGGCCTTTTGTAGTTGTTTGTGTAGGAGGGTTTATAGGAACATGAATTCCTTGTCCTTTAAAACCTTGTTTTGTTATTATATTAAAGCCACAACTATAAGAATGTTGTAATTGACTAGATGAAGGAATAGGATCATGGATTTCTTTGAAATATGATGTGTAAGGGGGAAGAAAAGGATTTGTAGATGAAGAAGGAGTATCATGTAAAATGAATATCAGCTTTCCTTAATCAAGCTTATCCTTTATGGGAGATTGGGGATGAACATCTTCATCATCTAGAAGCTCATTTTTAGTTATTTCCATGCAAGAGGAAAGATCATGAATACAATGTATGACTATTGGCATTTGCATGAAGATTGCGTTGATGAACTATTATGTTGTCATTGATGTCAATTATAATGGGTAATGATGTTTTTATGATGTTGTCTTGTAACAGGTAGGAGAGCTAGTGAGGGAAACCGATATTACTTGAGAAGCAGTGAGATAAATTGGTAACCCCACCTATTGGTATGATAAACCCTAATCGATGGAGCTTGGTAAATTGGTTGTATTGGTTTATGATCAAATGATGAATGGTAATAATTATGCCACATATGAATATTGTATGTGAAGACTTTCAAATAGTTTTTGGCTCATAGAGATAATAGTTTTATCTTGGGAATGAGTGAGTACATTGCATAAAGAGGAAACCGTGTGATGAGTTACATGGATCGATGAAGTAGTGGTCAAGGAGTGATCGAGGTTGTCTTGAACAATATGTAATGATTTCTATGTAATCCAATGGTCATACTTTAACTAATTTGTTTGTAATGTCTATGATATCTTAGGTTTGTGATGTGTTACTGACCTATTGTTTTGCTTATAAGGTCGATAAGTTGTTTTGTTGTAGTGCTAGAAATTTTGGTTAAGTGTAAGTGTGATTGGTTGTTGAACTAGAAGGTGTATTTGTAGTATGTGTGAAGGCAGATAGAAGCATGAAAAGGATCTAATCAAGCAAACTAGTGTTATTCACCACATCAACAAACCCTTGTTGTTCTCTAACAATTACAATAGTCAAATCCCTTAATAGGGTAAGCTCTAATAGGCTTAGCGCTATCTAAATCCTTGAACCAGGTGATCCATTATCATGGATTTCAAATCCTCTACCAAGGTTACTCCTAACAGGGTATTGCTTCTAATAGGGCATTATAGTCAATCCCTTAACCGGGTGGTACCTAACAGGATTTATTTCTAATAAGACTTTTTGTAAAGCTTTAACAAGCTTGGCTCCTAACAGGGGAAACTTCAGAAGAGTTCAGAGTACTTGTGGGTATTCATCCCCACCATGTTTTTTCCCATTTGGGTTTCTACGTCAAAATAATTGTGTCAAGTGGTGAATGTTTTTGTGGTTATATTTTCTATGGTTAATTTTCTTAAGTACTAAATCCGCTTAGATATGATAAGATGACTGATAGTAATATGAAATGTGCGTTTACTATTGTTAGTAAAGTATTTGAATGTTTTTGTTAAAAGGTTTTGAGAGTTTTAGAGCTGTTATACTGCTATTCTTATATGATAGTCAACCAGTATACTTGATAGTGATATTGCAATTTGTAGTTCAGTGTTTGAACCAATTAGTTCTGATTTTGACTTGAGAGGTTGTTTTTGAGTTTGTTGAAAGTTTGGTCAATTTTCCATCTACTGATTCACCCCCCCTCTCAATAGTAGTTTGGATCCTTATTGATTCATCATACCATCAATGACATCATCCTCCCTACATATACTTTGATGCTAAAGATAGGGCTTAGGAGAATAAGGAGGATCTAAAGATGTAAGAATGTTGCAAATTATAAGAACCCCCTCTTCAAAGATCTGAAATCGATTCCAAAAGGTTGTAGAACAATAAAACCATATATTCAGCTATTATTTGAAAGATTTAGTGAATATTTGACTCTGGTAAGCGACTCCATGAAAAATAAAGGTAACAAATTGTAGCATTTATTGCAATGTGAAATTAGGTTTTCAAAGGTTAAAAAGGCATTTCAAAGCTTTATTTCTCACAGTGCGATCAAGAGAAAGTGTATAGCAGTAAAGTTAATTAATTTGGCAATCTAAACAATGATTACAATGATCCTAAAGCAAATTTCTATCCTCAATTATGAATTGAGATATTTATTTGTTTCAAGCTATCAGTTCTTGAAAACCCTAAGTTCTCAATGGCATCAGTATCTGGAATTTCTACCCCAACTGTTGTGGAAATAAAGGATAGGGCTCGACCCATTTTAACAAAACATTCTTTCAAATCAGTCGAGGATGATCTGGAAGGATTTTTTTTCTCTGTACCCTATGATATTCTTCATAATGAGGACACTAAGGCATATATCTACTATGAGCTTGATGAACTCGACAACGCTAATATGTTGGCCTTGTACAACAATCTTTTGGTAGACAGCTTGATGAATCACAAGCCAGAATCTCAATATTTGTAGGCCAAGGGTTTTTCTCAGTTTGTACACTTTCTGACATTTTATGAGAAATAATAGATTTTGTACATACTCAGCAGAATTCATGATGAATTTATGTGGTAGGATAAGCCTTACAAGATCACAAAAACAAGAAATCTAGGCCATGAATTATCTAAGAACATCTAGTAAAGTTCATAGCCTAAGAAAAATATCAAACAACACTATGATTGCTACCATTGGTTCTCAATTTGATAGCAGATATATGACAATCAATGACATTTTGGAGCATAATGTCAAGTTTGCATAAATGGTGGTTGGGTATAAAGTATATCAGTCAAGAAGACAAAACTCTATCTTTGGTACAACAATATACTCTACCTATCAGATGTTGAAGGAAGATAGGAGGTATGATTTATGTATGGTTCTTTTAATGAGTTATTGAATAGTTTGAAGATAACTAAACAAGACAAGAAGCACACCTTTAATTTTCACACCCTTATTATCTATTTGGTTCTATATTTTTTGAATGAAATCCTCAGTGTTCAAGGAAAAGTCCAATGGGCCTATGACAAGCCTATTTCTATGAAAATCAAGGAAGGTATTATTGGGATTGGTGATGGAACAATGAGGATATCCACTCTGTGGGGTTATTTCAAAACTTTTCAGTCTACAATGAAGAGTAGAGAAAGAATCCCAAAAGAGACAGTGGAGAAGTATGAGAAAACAATTTTCTTCATGGTTGATAAAGACCAATGTCTAATGGAAGTTGTTGAGCCAAAGATAATGTGGATTCTTCTAATGGGTTATGAAGTTGATGTTTCTTCCCTTGATGTCTATGCTCAACATATGTTGAGTCATCCTGTTGATAAGAAAGAAGAAATATTCAGCACCATCAAGGAAAAGGACATAGAGTTGCACAAGTAGTTCACAACACCTACAAGGAAGAGGAAAGTATCTAATATGTGTGGGGAAGTGGTAGTGTAGATGGGATTTACCCAAGAGGTGGTGAAGCAATCAAGGGAGAAACATGCTCATATAGAGGCTAAGGAGGAATCTAAGAAGCCTAAGGCCAAACTGGTTCACTCTTTATCAAGCCAAAAGAGACCAAGTCTACCCCTACTCTAGTAGTACCATCATCAGGACAAAGATCATCTGGAAAGGAAATTTTGAAGCAAAATGAGAAGCCTAAATGAACCTATGTTGTATCTCTAGTCACATCTAAGATTGAATTATATGAAGAGGCAGATAAGGCTAAGAAGAAGGGAGAATTTGTAAGGGTGGTAAGGAAACCACAGTTTGGTGGAGCCCCACAAGAAAGAAAGAAAAATCTTAACCTACACTTATCAAAAGACCCAAGAGGGTGTTGGCATTATGTGAACTAGCATGAGCCTTATGTAAACTAGCATGAAGACATAATGATATTGTATGTTGTCATTGATGTCAATATGAGACATAGTGTGAACCGACACATGAGATAAGTGAAGAAAGAGATACCAGCATATGTGTGAACCAGTATATGCCAAAGTGAAGTGGCACATTTGTTCAAAGTGAACTGGCATGCAGTTATGGGAACTAGCACATGGAAGCACTATATGACTACTAGTTGGTAAGGCAACTTACACTTCGGGGTTTCCGATTGGAGTATCTCAAGTCTGTATGACTCAATTGGTGATCTTTGTGTCATGAGTTAGTAGTATGATGGAGGACAGATCGTGTTGCCACGTAAGCTCTGTGCGCATGAAGGATCTTGCATGAACAAGGCTATTCCTATCTACCTGAGGAATGTGTGAAGTCTATCAAATAGTGATAGCGCATGATGGGTTATCAACTGCCATGAAAACGGTGGATTATGGACGATGGAGAATGTCTTGAGATCAACTCAAGATTGGTGCATTGAATGCAGTATGTTTCAATGGTCAGGATCGAACCGTTTGAATTGTTCAACCTAACAGGTTTAGGGTTTAGGGTTTTTGCTACCGACCTGTATGTTCCCTATAAGGTTGATGTTAGGTTTCTATCTAAAGTTGTTGGCAAAAAGTTGTGAGTGTGTATCCAATGAAAGTGATACAAGATTCTTGCCAGACCATAGGAGAAAAGAGATATCTGCAAAGTGTATGTGTAGAAGAAAAAGAGGAGCCTAAATGGATCAGTATTAGTATTAAGTACTATTAACAGATCATTGTAATACCTATTGATCTCTAATCACTTCAACAGTTGCAAAATCCCATAACAGGGTAGCCTTAACTGGCTTGATTCAAAATCCCTTAAATCGGGTGGTCTTAACCAGCCTGCTGTAAATCCCTTAACCAGGTAACTCGAAGCTAATGAGTTATAAGTAGCTAGAGAAGCTGAGGAGATCCTTTTAGCTATTGAGTTCTTAAAATCCTCTAACAAGGTGACCCTACTGGGTTTAACCCTTAACCAGGTGATCCCTAATAGGATCGGTTCCTACTAGAACCTATTGTAATGTTCTTAACCGGACAAGGCTCCTAATAGAGAAGACTTCTAAAGAGTTCAAAAAGCATCTTGTGGGTATTCATCCCCACTGTGGTTTTTCCCAGTTGGGTTTCCATGTGAAATGCTTTTGTCTTGTGATGTTGTTTTATCTGTTATGCACATGAAGTTTCTATGTTTTATGCCTGTCTATAAAACATATTGAATTCACTGTTGTGAAGATTTGATGGTTAGGTCTACTAGTTCATGCATGAGAATATTATGATAATGTGATATTCAACTAAGTGAAAAGCTTAGTAAGTGACTGGTTCATGACCGATTGAGTTATTCTGGATGCTACCGGTTGCACTCTATTTTACCAGTATCTTTGTTTATTAGTCATTGTGAGTGTTTGTTGTCAAACTGGTTTTTGGACCCTATTTGTGTTTGTACTGATTCACCCCCCCCTCTCAGTATTGGTTTGGTACTAGTGGTTCATCATTGAGTTATCAATTGGTATTAGAGTACTCCACATCCTCTGTGTTGTAAGCTTAACCACTTGAGGAAAAGATCCTAGCCAAATGATGAAGAGGGAAGGTCCAAAGTTCAAGAGGGAAAACTTTGGTATATGGAAAGATAGGATGAAGATATTCATCAAAAGTATGGGTGTTCAACACTAGAGCTATGTTGAAAATGTATATGTTTTTCCTACCAGTACTCTCACCAATGACCAAAAGAAAGAGATACAAGATAATGGGCAAGTCATGGAAGCCCTCATTTGTAGTCTATCTAACATTGAGTTTATTGATGTTCAAGACAAGGCAAATCCCAAAGAAGTATGGGATGCTCTTGAAAATATCTATGGTGGTGATGAGCATGTAAAATAGGCTAAGGAAGAGAGCTTGAGAGGAAAGTTTGAAGACATGAGAATGGTTGAAGGAGAGACCATTCAACAATATGGAATAAGAATCAAAATAGTTGTTGGAGAAATAAAAAGTGTAGGTGGCAAAATAGAAGATTCCACTATGGTAAGTAAAGTCCTAAGATCCCTGTTGCTAGTCTATGCAATAAGGGTTGCTGCTATTCAGGAGCCGAGATCAATAGACAAGTCTAAGACAACCTTGGACTCCATCATAGCCAAGTTGATAGGCTATGAGCTAAATAGCTTTGATGGTAGTGTTCAAAAGTTAGAATCAGCTTTTAAAGCTTCTGCTATACCATCCAGAAAAGGAAAAGAGGCTAGCATTAATGGGGAACCTAGTCAGAATAGAGAGATGAAGGATGAAGAGTTTCTGATGGAATTTGAAGCTCTTATGGCCAGGAGATTCCCAAAAGGAACTAGTAAATACAAAGGTAAACTATCTTTGAAATGTTTCTCTTGCAACCTGTTAGGACATATTGCTATGAACTGTCCTAATAGTGACAACAAGGACAAACTGGAAAGGTTCAAGAAATTCAAAGGAGGAAACTAGAGAAATTGTTTTGTGGTAGTTGATGAAGGTGTCACAAATGAGGAATCTAAAGATGAAGAAAATGAAGACATTGTGTTCATTGCTGTAAAGGAAGATGTGATAGACAAGAAGGCTCTTGTCTCCCAGTTTGATGATTCCAAGGAGTGGATCATTGATAGTGGCTGCTCTCACCATATGACTAGTGACCAGAGCAAGTTTCTATCATTAGAAGAGTATGATGGTGGTGTCATTTTCTTTGGAAATGATGCACCATGCATGGTCAAAGGAAAAGGGTCGATCTCCTTGAATGGAAAGAGTAGTGTTGACAATGTGTATTGGGTTGATGGTCTCAGACACAACCTTCTAAGTGTTGCCTAGTTAAATGATAGTGGACTCGCTCTACAATTCAAGAATGGAGTTTGTAGAATCAAAGGTAAAGATGGTAAATTGGTAGCCACCGGCATGCAAACTAAAGGTAACCTATTTCATTGAAATGCTAATATAAGTACATGTCTTATGGCTAAGCTTGATGATAGCTAGATATGGCATAGGAGATCCTGCCATGTGATTGACAACATTGTGAAGGCTAGTAAGATCAAGGAAGTTAGAGGGTTGCTAGTGTTGAGCAAACCAGATAATACCTTGTGTAGAGAATGTCAATTGGGGAAAATGTCTTCCTCAACTTGTAAAGGTAAATCTTTCACTGCTGACAACTTGCTTGATCTTGTGCATACTGATTTATGTCATCCTATGAAAACTAGAAGTGTGCAAGGTGATAGGTACTTCATGATTCTCACTGATGACTGCTCAAGAATGATGTGGGTCACATTCTTGAAAGACAAGTCTGAAGATTTTGGGAAATTCAAAGCTTTCAGAGCATTAGTGGAAAAGGAAAGCGGCAAAAGGATCAAGTGTCTCAGAACTGAGCAAGGAGGGGAATTCACTTCCAATGAATTCAACAAGTACTGTAAAGAATTTGGCATCAAGAGACAACTTTCTACCCCCCAGACTCCATAGCGGAATGGCCTAGGAGAGAGGAATAACCAGACTATGGTTGAAGTAGCTAGAACTATGTTGATCCAAGGAAAGGTTGCTCACACCTTTTGGAGAGAAGTGGTGAGCACTGCAGTTTACACTATGAACCGGGTACTCATCAAAAAGGGTAAGGACAAAACTCCTTATGAGTATTGGACCAGTAAGACCCCTATGGTAAATTATTTTAAGGTCTTTGGTAGCAAATGTTACATCAAGAGGAGTGAACATCAGGGCAAGTTTGAAGCTAAGTGTGATGAAGGAATATTTCTAGGATATTCCACCAAGAGTAAAGCTTTCAAGTGCTACAACAATAGGACTTCAAGAATTATGGAAAACATCAATGTAGGAGTTGATGAATCCTCTAAGAAGACTAAAAAAACCGGTAGTGAGCAAGTTGAAAATGAACTAGTTGCAACCTTCTGGGAACTGGTTATCAGTCAAGTGAGCACCAGTAATAGTGTTCCTAAACCAGTGAATGTTGATACTAATGAAGATAAGGATGAAGAAGAAAAGAAAGAAGAACCAATTAAGACCATTCCTCGGTATGTCAAGTTGAATCATGATCCCAAGCAGATCATAGGTGATAAGGATGCAGGAATCCTTACCAGAAGAAAGATTAGAGAAAACTTATGCATGATCTCTGAATTTGAGCCTAAATCATTCAAAGAGGCTCATAATGATGAAGACTAGATCAAGGCAATGGAAGAAGAACTAGACCAGATAGAGAAAAATGGTACATGGTCCTTGCTACCCAGACCAGAGCATAAGAATGTCATTGGCACCAAATGGGTGTTTAGAAATAAGTTGAATGAGGATGGCGCAGTGATTAGGAATAAAGCCAGACTGGTATGCAAAGGATATGCTCAAGAAGAAGGTGAAGACTATGGGGAAACCTTTGCTCCTGTAGCCATTGGAAGGAGTTGATATGCTTCTTGCATATGCAGCTTTTAAGAGATTCAAGGTGTATCAAATGGATGTAAAATCTGCATTCCTAAATGGTGTACTTGAAGAGGAGGTATATATTGAGCAACCAAATGGGTTTACCCTATCTGAAGATAGTGACATGGTCTAAAGCAAGCACCTAGGGCATGGTATGAGTGCCTACATTCCCATCTTGTGAAGATTGGATTTGAGAGAACAAGTGAAGATAGTAATATCTACTTGAAGTCTGAAGAAGATCAGATCCTGATCTGTAAAGTCTTTGTTGATGACATCATCTTTAGTGGAGATGACAAGATGAGTCATGAGTTTGTTGATGAGATGAAGAAAGAGTTTGAAATGTCACTCATAGGGGAGATTAAGTTCTTCATTGGACTATAGATCCAGCAGATGAAAGATGGAATCTTCATCACTCAGTCCAAATATGTCAAAGAGGTGTTGAAGTTTTTTGGCATGGAAGATAGCAAACCAGTTGGTACACCGATGGTGACCGGTTGTAAATTGACAAAGGAAGATGATTCCGCACTGGTTGATGAGAAGGAATACTAATCAATGATTGGTAAGTTGCACTATGTAGCGCATAGCAGACTGGATATTGTACACGCAGTTAGCATCACTGCAAGGTTCCAGAAGAGTCCAAGAGAATCTCACTTGAGTGCAGTCAAGCAGATTCTTAGGTATCTGAAGGGAACAATTGACTATGGATTGTGGTACCCATACAACAATAATTTCAATCTGAAAGTATTCACAGATGCTGATTGGGCCAGTAATGTGGATGACCGGAAGAGCACAACCAGTGGTGCATTCTTTCTTGGTGGTAGACTAGTCTCATGGATGAGTAAAAAGCAGAGTTGCATCTCTCAGTCTACAGTGGAAGTAGAGTATGTTGTAGCTTTCATGAACTGTACTCAGACAATCTGGATGAAGCATGTACTGGAAGGCTTCAAGATCTTTGTACCTGAACTAGTAAGTATATTCTGTGATAACACAAGTGCTATCAATATATCAAAGAATCTGATTTTACATTCTAGAACCAAGAATTTTGAGCTTAAGTATCATTTCTTGAGGGAAAAGGTTCAGAATAAAGAGACTGCATGGAAGCATGTGTCCAATAAGGAGCAGTTAGCAGACATATTCACCAAGCCTCTCCCAAAGACAACATTTGTGCATTTGAGAGGTGAATTAGGGGTATTGTCCCTTCAGGAGGTGAACTAAAAGTGGTTGTTCCACATCAGTCAGGTACCAGATAGAAAAATCTTTGGTTGAATGGTGTGTTTAAGGATGCTACTCCTCAGGGGGAGTAGCATAAGGAAATAGTGGTGATTGTACCTCCACTTTGGCATTGTTGTCAAAGGGGGAGAAGAAGTGAAGCGAAAAGATATCTGCAGCAAATGGGGAGAAGAAGTGAAGTGAAAAGACATCTGTAGCAAATGGGGAGAAGATGTGAAGCAGAGAAGATATCTTTTGTATATTGCCATCAATGCCAAAGGGGGAGATTGTTGGCATTATGTGAACTGGCATGAGCCTTATGTAAATTGGCATGAAGACATAATGATATTGTATGTTGTCATTGATGTCAATATGAGACATAGTGTGAACTGGCACATGAGATAAGTGAAGAAAGAGATACCGGCATATGTGTAAATCAGTATATGCCAAAGTGAAGTGGCACATTTGTTCAAAGTGAACCGGCACATGGAAGCACTGTATGAATACCAGTTGGTCAGGCAGCTTCCACTTCGAGGTTTCTAGTTGGAGTATCTCAAGTCTATATGACTCAATTGGTGATCATTGTGTTATGAGTTAATAGTATGATGGAGGATAGATCGTGTTGCCACGTAAGCTTTGTGTGCATGAAGGATCTTGCATGAAGAAGACTATTCCTATCTACCTCAGGAATGTGTGAAGTCTATCAAATAGTGATAGCGGGTGATGGGTTATCAGCCACCATGAAAATGGTGGATAATGGATGATGGAGAATGTATTGAGATCGACTCAAGACTGGTGCATTCAATGCAGTATGTTTCAACAGTCAAGATCAAACCATTTGAATTGCTCAACCTAACAGGTTTAGGGTTTAGGGTTTTTGCTACTAACTTGTATGTTCCCTATAAGGTCAATGTTAGGTTTCTGTCTAAAGTTGTTGGCGAAAATTTGTGAGTGTGTATCCAATGAAAGTGATACAAGATTCTTGCCACACCATAGGAGAAAAGAGATATCTGCAAAGTGTATGTGTAGAAGGAAAAGAGGAGCCTAAATAGATCTGTATTAGTATTAAGTACTATTAATAGATCATTCTAATACTTGTTGATCTCTAACCACTTCAACAGTTGCAAAATCCCCTAACAAGGTAGCCTTAATTGGCTTGATTCAAAATCACTTAAATCGGGTGGTCTTAACTGGCCTGCTGTAAATCCCTTAACTAGGTAACTCGAAGCTAATGAGTTTTGAGAAGCTAGAGAAGCTTAGGAGATCCTTTCAGCTATTGAGTTCTTAAAATCCTCTGACAAGGTGACCCTACTGGGTTTAACCCTTAACCGAGTATCCCTTAACTGGGTGATCCCTAACAAGATCGGTTCCTACCAGAACCTATTGTAATGTTCTTAATCGGACAAGGCTTCTAACAAAGTGGACTTCTAAAGAGTTCAAAAAGTAGCTTGTGGGTATTCATCCCCACCGTGGTTTTTCCCAGTTGGTTTTCCACGTGAAAAATATGTGTGTCATGTGAAATGCTTTTGTCTTGTGATGCTTTGTTTTATCTGTTATGCACATGAAGTTTCTATGTTTTATGCCTGTCTATAAAACATATTGAACTCACTGTTGTGAAGATTTGATGGTTAGGTCTACTAGTTCATGCATGAGAATATTATGATAATGTGATATTCAGCTAAGTGAAAAGCTTAGTAAGTGACTGGTTCATGACTGATTGAGTTATTCTGGATGCTACCAGTTGCACTTTGTTTTACCGGTATCTCTGTTTATCAGTCATTGTGAGTGTTTGCTATCAAACTAGTTTTTGGACCCTATTTGTGTTTGTACTGATTCACCCCCCCTCTCAGTACCAGTTTGGTACTAGTGGTTCATCATTGAATTATCAGAGGGGAAGGAAGATTAGAACTTAACTTGATAAAGATCTTGAATCTGGTGATCAACAAGCTAAATATATATTTTTTCCTCCAATAACAATAAACCAATTGATTGATGAGATAATTGTTGATGGAAATTTGAAAAGTATTGGGGCATATTATGAAAATCTTGTTGAGGTAGATCATAGAAAGGTTGAGGAATAAATTTTGTATTTACATAAATTTAGTAAAAATTTGATTGAATTGGAGTGTAGTATCCCTAATGATCTATACAATATTTTTTTTAAATATGATTGAATTGGAGCATAGTATCCCTAAGGATCTATACAATATTTTTTATATGAGGAGATCGACTGCTAGAAAAATAGATAAGGAAACGAAAGAGAGAGAATTGATTAATGTTTGTACCCATGTCTCCCAAGATGAAACCAAAAGGCTTATTGCAAAAGTAAATAAGAAGGAATTCAAAAGTAGAAATAGGGTTAATATGTTGATGATTGGAAAGGTTGAGGAGGTTAGGAATGAGATTGAGGATATCTGGAGAAAAATCATGAAGAATGGTCCCTTGTACAGTGATGTAGTTCAAACTTCCCATCTAGAAGTAAAAGAAGGTGTCTTTGATGATCAAAAAGATGAAACTCAAACCAAGGATAATCTGGAAGACCAAGGCCATATATCACTTGATGTTGATGTCAGTACAAATACTCTAGTGCTAGATAATGTTGGAGAAGTTCCTGAGATTCAAAAGGATGATACTACACCAAGTGGCAACATCAATGCACAAGATAAAGGGGATGATAAAGAGGTGAAGGAGTCTTAGAAGTTAGCGGTGCAAGATGCAAAGGTAGATAAAGGGAAGGGAGTTTTTGATCTAATAATTGAAACTCCTCTAGTCACAAGGACCCTACACCAAATCCCTATCAATCTTGATGGCCCTCTAGATCTTGGACAAATGTCTCTTGCTAAAACGATAATGCTTACAGTAGTTGTACAAGCTCAAGCTAGTCAGGAGCTAGTCAAATTAGAATCTAAAGACAAAAATCTTATTTTGATGTCTATTGATGTGTTACAGAAGGTAGTTTTCGGAGTGCGACTAGATCCCAATTTTGGCCCATCCAGTAAATTATTACAATTGATTAACAATGTAAATACCAATTTTGTTTATTTGGATAAGTATACTACTAAGAGAGTATTAGATAGATTCAAGGAGGTAAGAATACAAACATTCCAAAAAATGATAGAAAATGATAGAGTAAGATTGAATAAAGATCTGGAGGCTATTTCAGATACATTGGCTAAAGATGGTAAAATATATGTCTTGTCTTATTTTTCCAAAGATCACAATAGATATAGACAAGCAAATAAGTGTTTGTAGGGTAAACTTGGTGTTTCATAGTATTTTGAACCTAATGTATCCTTAACTAGTACTATAGAAGGGCAGATAATGGCTCTCAATGATCAAATATCAAGCCTTAATATGGATAAGGATTAAATTTTGAGGAGAGTTGGTGAACTCCAAAATTTGATTACCCCCTGGCTACACACCATGTTGAGAAATAAGTTTTGATTGTATGAAGGCTATGGGACAACTTGTTCCATCTGAACTAAAGGATGTGGAGATTCATCCATATGCTTTCAATGCATTCATTACATTCTTTGACAAATTGAAGAGTGGGTGGGACACACACCTAGAATTTTTTAAAACTATTTTTGGTGATATCTTCAAATACTTGTAAAGTTTCTGGTAGATATCTCTGTATATAGGTTTTGGACAACATCCCATCTTTGGCATTTCTACCAAAGGGGGAGAGTAAAGGTGATAAATGTACAAAAGAAGAGTGTAATGTACAAAGCATGTTAGAGGTTTCCAAAATCTTTTTCTAAGTGGGAGCCTTAGCAATTTTGATCTAGTGTACAAGTTTCAACATAATCATTTTTCATGAGTGTTGCCATCAATACCAAAAGGGGAGATTGTTGGCAATTAACACTCATCCAATGCATTATTATGCTTGATTATTCATTCAAGGTTTTCATTGTTGGAAAAATTTATTGAGATTCCTATCTAGTAATCAAAAAATCTTAATATCCAGAAGCGGATGTCAATCGATAGCTAGTTAACTAGTATTTCAGGTTGAGTAGAGTAGTTTTGGTCTAGAATCTTTTCAGCGATTGCGGTGTTATGAATTGTGCATGGGATGATTAGGCTGACATAGAGACATCATCTTATCATCTACTTGGTGATTTGGTCAAGATGACTCTTGATTACATATTACATCATTAGGCCAACTTATTCTTTTGTGATTGCAAATATATAAGACCAGTGCAAAAAGAAATTTTTGGTGTGTGGGTATGATTGGTATGCGAGCGAGTGGTGATTGAGAATACTTTGTATCATAGTTTCACATGTGCATTCTTTATCTGGTAGCTAACTAAGATAAGAAACAAAGTAGAGTTATAGAGAAAATACAATCAAAGGTTTGGTGCTTAACTGGAACTCATCTAAGTATTGTTAGATGCTATTTTGGAGTTCTTTTCATTGTATTTAACACTATAATTGATGAGTTAGGGAATGATCCTTCCTAGGTTGTAGCCCTTCTTGTAATTGAGCATTGACCTCTAGGAAGTGTGCCTAAATACTTGTCCATTTTGCCTCATTTAATATTGTTTTTCTACTGGCCATAGTGGAATAATATTGTGGGTTCAAATCCCACCATGGTTTTCCCTATTTGGGTTTCCACGTATAAAAACTTGGTGTTATGATTTTGTGGTTGGTTGTTTTGAGTTTTTGCATTTTAGTTTCATGCTTATGCTTCTAGTGGTATAAAATTATATTAGAAAATTTGATAACCAGTAGAACACTAATTCACCCCCCTCTCAGTGTTCCTTGATTCCAACAAGTTCATCTTCCTCTGGTCTAGGTCCTTCCTCCTTGAAATATTCCTCAGTAAAATCTTCCTCCTCTACCTCTTTGCTTCTACTCATGTCTTTTTTTCACCTTCTCTTTTGATTTCAGTGCATATTGATAACCTTCTTCAATAACTCATAACTTGATTAGACTTTGTTCATCTTGCATAGACATCCACAATCGATTCAAGTACCTAGCAACTTGTTCGAGCTCATCTTTAGTATTCCCAGATCTGATATTCAACTTGTAGAATTCTTTGGTGTATTACTTCACTCTAGATTCCATTATCTTCAAGTTCTGTAACTTGGTAATTAACATGCATAAACTTTGATTTCAACTTGTTAACCATCTACTCCCAAGATTTATTCTTTTCTTTACCTCTTCTCTATCTATCTACCTAAAAATGTTTCCACCAAAGAGATACATGTCCCTTCAACTTAGTGAAAGTATATATCACTTTCTTGTCTTTAGTTCTGCTCTCAAAATCAAAACATTTTTCCATCTCTATGGTCCAATTAAGCAATTCATCTGAATCTAATTTGCAATCATAATCTGGTGGGTTAAAATATGGTTTGGTATTCACTCTTGTCAAGGCTCTTATGAACCTCTCTTCTTTTGGATCATTCACTGGTGGATTTTATCCTTCTTCTCCCACCATCTCTTCTTCTTCATAATCTCTCACATCTTCAACATGTTGACATGTTCTCTAGGTTATTTAAATAGCTTCTAATTGGCCTGCAATTCCTCACAACATTTCCATCATTGCAAGGTCTACAATTCCATGCACTCCAACACCTCTAACATTTCCTCTTTGGGCCATCTTAATGCAAGTCCTCTGTAGTTCTAGGTTGGATCATCAATCCACCACCCCACAAAAAATTCTTACAGGACTCTGCAATCAACATAATGAAAACTCACTCTGATACCACTTGGTGTAGTCTTGGCTGGAGAGTCATCAAAGAGAATAGTTTTGACAATGTAGCAAGAGTAACACACTATAAGACACATGATGTGATGGAGACAATAAAGAAACAAACTTTATTGGATTGAAGAATTCAAATGCAAGTGGATGGCAACATGTGGTCTTACAAAATTTGGGACATAGGCATGATTTCAAACATGCTCAAATATAGTATTTAAGCTCAAGCAAGAATGTCCCCCCTTGGTCTAACTACTTTATTATATTTATTTATATGATATTCATAGCTCAAGGATGATCTGCATTTACCCAAGATGAAAAAAATTGCCAAAGAAGAAGATGTAACTTGTAAAAAAACTAGGTCGGCCTCTGCCAAAGGAGTCCCTCTAGAAAATACTTAGAATGAGGTGTGGACCCAAAGGAAGGTCGGCCACAAGCCAAGGAATGTTGGTGGAAACAAAATGAAGCTACACAAATGATCTAGATGATTCGCCATTAGCAGATAGGTCCAAGTGGTTTCGATGCTTTGAGATAGAAAATTATCTTAGATTTTGGAAGTGATAACTTGTCAGAAAAAGATCCAAATTCCCACAGACATAGGATAAGATAGGTGAACATTTCCACAAACAAAAAACCAACTCCATAAGATATTATGTGCAAATGTAGTAAAATGTAGAAAGAAATGTTGAAATTGCAAAATAGAAGCAAAATAGAAAGAAAATGTTTTTGGTTGATGCAAGATTACCAAGATCTAGGGTTGCTCCTGCATCAATTTGACAAAAATATTTCCTCTTATTGGTCCAAGTGAAATCTCCATATTTTGGGACACAATCTAATAACTTCTTAGATGTCCAAAAATTATTAAATTATTAATCTCTTGCCAAGGGGGGATAATACCACATAAATTTTCATTTGAGTTAAGCATGGCACTAAATTCACCACCATAAATTCTAAGTACATGAGATTAAATATTTGAAACAAAAGACAAACAAGCCCATAACTCTTTCTTAGAAAAAGTAGTCATCAGCCCGTAAATGTAAAATAACTAGAATCTCAAATTAGGTAAATGACTCTTGACAAGAACAAGCATCCAATTATCAACCGTAAAAACCAAGGAGTATCAATAGTATTATTAGCGCAAATAGTAGCAAGACCACTAGATGCCCCAAAGGCCAGATGGGCTACAAATTTCCAAGATTTTCAAAAGCCATAAGTTTTATCTATAAATTCTAGAGAAATTTTTATTTCCTAAAGAAAAATAATATCACTTTTCAAAAGAGCTAATTGGTGCTTCATAATGCACCTTTTGTTAGGGGTATTTAAGCCCCTAACATTCCAAGATATGACCTTTATTGCACTCAAGGGCATGAAGTGCCTAGGTCCTCTTACTCTTAGTTGTTTTCTGAGAAGTATGCTCCCCAATAGAAAACTCATGTTGTAAACCCATCTTTGCCATTGAAGCTCTCCCTAATACTAATTTTTTAATTTTTAAACTTCTTTGACATTATTCAAAACAATCATTAAAAGTAAAAAAATATAAAATAAATTTATTGAATTAATTATTCTCTCCTAATAATTTAAAAAAATATTTGCTACAAATTATAATTATGAAATGGTAGAATTTTTTTTAAATGTCTCATATTTTATTTTGCATTTATATATCTAACTAAAACTTATATTTTTGATATTTTATATGGTGTTTATTTTGAACATATTATATTTATAATCAATATTTATGTTTTAATATGTGAAAGTTTGTCAAATTTAAGATAAAAGGTAAAACTTATGGGCATTGTGTTGTCATTGATGTCAACTAGAAATGGTGTGATTGATGTCAAGCAATATAGCATGTTACTAGTATAGCCTATCACTAGTAAGTATGTGATGTCAACTAGTCATTGGAGTCACTGGTATGCACAAGTTAGTGTTGAAGATATAAGTTGGTGTTAAATAGTAAATAGGCATTGGAGACAGTTGACATTATGGCAATGCCAACTGGTGAGTGAGGTGTTGATAGTGTATGATTTGAAACCAACAAGCATGTAACTAGTAAGAAAGAAAGGTTGAGAAAATGGAGAAAGTGCAGGCAACCGATATGCAATTAGATGTCATACAACATGACTCCCATTGATTAAAGATGATGTCACAAGATAAAGAGAAGACTAACATAAACTATGATATTGTTAGATAGCAAGGATGACATATGTGAAGGTTATTGGATTATATGTTTTATTGATGTTGTGTCTGCTCAAACAGGGAAGTCATATTGGTGCAACACATGAAGCAGAGAGCACAATATGAGGACAACCATTCCCATTAGCTATTGGCCAGCAAGTGACAAGGATCTACTCCCACGGGTCAATTATACTACTTAGCTTATCTCCTAACATGCATGGAGTGCATTATAAGTCTCTGAGATAGGTGAGTCAAGAAGTTAAAGGCAGGCGATTGAGAGCTAACACTAGATGAACAAAGTGGAACACAAAGATACCTCAAGTGAATGAAACCAAATATATGCACCGAATTAGTAAGAATAAGCATGATGAGCTATCAAGACAAAAGAGGAAGAGTAAGTGTGATGAGTTTGTCACTTTGACAAACCAATCAACATAACGTCTAGAATGATGAAGGAAAAATAAAGTATTTGCATCTACAGTCTTGATCTAAGATGCAAATGAAGGTTGATGCTTAATAGGTGGATATTGTAGGGAACTAAGTCATCAAGGTTATTACCATAATGCAGGAATATGCATTATCAACCAGAAAGGATGTGAACCAGTAAGCTAACAAAAGAAACAAATTGAAGGAATCTTGTCAGTTGAAGGTGAGCATGTTGTATGTTGTGGATTGACAAGGTTAGTGATTGGGTTGATGTGATCCCACTAGCAAAATAGAGACTACATGGTTTGAAGGTTAATTGATAAATGTATAAGCGGTAGGGAAGTTGAACTGGGAGGTGTATACCAGTAGAGCATGTTGGTTGATGATTGAGCGTAAACCAACATAGTGGCCTGTGATGAGGTGGATACTCACAATGATGACACATAAGACACATGTAGTGTACATGTAGTGGAGGATAAATGGTACGTAGATGAGGTAGTTGGTGAGTAGGTCAGCATTAATATTGACTACATAAATCATGGGTTAGTTTTAGAGGTGTCTGACTCAAGGAAGACCGAAAGGTGGAGATCTATGGAGTGATAATCAATGCAAGTTTTCCGGATGTAGATCAGACTTCATGAAGAAAACCACCAGACCATTTATGGTGGTTGACCAAGAGATAAGCTGATAGACAAGATGTAGGCTACTAAAGATAGAAAATGTGTGCTTGAAGGATGTGTTATGGTGGGGGTGTCTGATTGATAGCAGGTTATCAATCCCCAAGATGAGATTCAATGTGATCTGATATGGTTTGGGTTGGTGGAGAGAAACCCTAAGCACACAAATTTTTGAATCTTATCTTGATAGGAAAGCTTAAAGATAAATATGTAGCTCAAAGAAAAAGATAAATGATGTTTCTAAATGCTTGGATGCCAAATGCAACCAGTAGAGTGAAGTTAACCGGTAGACTAATGAGGCTTCTAGAGGGTGTGGTTACAATTATAAAAGAATAGAGAGCGAGTGCACATTAGAGAGTCAATTAGTTAAAGAATTCATAGAAGATTAGTGAAATGACTGAGTGTGTGAAGGTGTAATCAATAAGAGGGTCTATCAGAGGTTTAACTGGTAAGGTTAGAGTGACCGATAATCTGCAAAGAGTATAGGAGTCAAGTGAACTAGTAGTGATAGAACCAACATGAAGATAGTAGAGGGTGTTACAATGAAGTGGGAGTGTTAGTGAAGATCTGGCAAGGCAAAAATTGAGTAGGGCTTGACTGGTAAGAAGAGAACTGATAAAGATCAGAGAAAAGTGAACTGGCAAAGAATAGAGAAGAGGAAGAATTATTGAGAAGAATTGAACTGGTAGAGAGATTTGATTGTGAGAGGTTACAAAATTCATTTCTAACTAGTTTGTAAATATTGTATTGTTTGTAATCATTTTGATCAATGAGTTGGTGCTCCTTGGGTTGGTTCCCTAAATCAGTATAGATTGGTGCTCCTTGGGTTGTCCCCCTAAATTAGGGGTTAGTGCTCCTTGGGTTGGTGCCCTAAACATTGTAATATGATTGTTTATTGTGAGGCTGGATTGGAGCAGTAGATTCTAGAAACTTATCTCACCGAGGTTTTGTTAATACAATGAGGATCTAGTTAATATTGAGAGGGGAAGTGTGAATTAGTATTAACAAGAATTGAAACTTTTAACTCCAAAAATAAACTTATCATAGATCTAAAAAACATTCAACACATAAACCAATTCTTCTAAACTAATTTCTCACTCTCATTATCAAATCTAGACAATCATTTCCCACTTACAGAAACTCATTAATCAAATCAGCCATCAACTCAATATCAGATCAACAAACACTTTTACCAACTTATTAACTGATCAAAATGCTTCATCAACCAATTAACCATCAATACCAGTAACCACTTTAAGATCTTTGATAAACAAAGATAACCCATCTTAACTAATAATAAAAAATAAAACATGAACATCATATGAAAAGTATTATGCACACGAACACCATAATTTTTTTGACGTGGAAACCCAAATGGGAAAAAACATGGTGGGAGTTGGTACCCACAAATACTCTATACTCTTTTCAAGTATGCCCTGTTAAGAGCCTACAATATGCCTAGTTAGGAGTATACCCTGTTAGGAGTCACCTAGCTAAGGGATTTTCCTATCACTCCACTCTAGCTAGGAGCTTAATGATTTGTTAGGATCAACCTCATAAGAGGATTTAACACCCTTTTTAAGAGCTTCCCTATTAGGAGACTTAAATGTTTAAGGCTTGTTACAACCTACCAAGTTGAGGGATTTAAGTTGTTGTAAATGTTAGGGAACAAAAGTGAAAAATTGATATGTTACTTGCACTTCTCGGCTTGCTAAATCAGATCTAGTTATGCTCTTGCACTTTTCAACTCTTAAGAAGACTTCATTATTCTCTTTGATGGCTAATTCATTCTTCTAAGACGAGCAATACACAAAACGTCAACTATGTAATCCTAAATATACATCTCAACTAGGTCGGCCAATAAACCCTAGTTACATCTTGAATTATA
This sequence comes from Cryptomeria japonica, assembly GCF_030272615.1. NCBI lineage: Eukaryota > Viridiplantae > Streptophyta > Pinopsida > Cupressales > Cupressaceae > Cryptomeria > Cryptomeria japonica. Next base: position 868,229,846 of record NC_081414.1, read on the forward strand.
ATACAGATCATATCAAATCATCATCCAGATTATTACAACTATTTACAATGCAATATCAACCATTGGTTGATCATAACTTATCACAAAAATCTGATCTGTACCAAAGTGAAAACCTCAAAACACTCCACTAAGTGTTTCATTGTTTCCCATGAAGTTATTCCTTGAATCATACCAAAACAACATTCAAATCATTTATGTGGGTTGTGGCATGTTACCTCCTTCATTTAGACTCACCGTCAATCACATTCATATCAAAAATCATTACTGATTGAGTGATCTCATTACCTATTGTTAAATCCTACTAAAACCCTGGCAAAACTTTATCAAAAATTCAAAACATGCCTTTTGATAAACATCAAAGGATGTGGTTCTGGTCACATACTCAAATCCATCATGAAAGATTATATTTCAAAACATAAGTCACCAATTGTCATCGGTCACCTAATTTAATCAAAACTTCTCTGCTTGATTGGGTAAAGTGTTAATTCACAGTCTTGTTGGTAAACCCTGCCAAACTGTCAAACTTTAACTTTGGTAGACCAAATCAGTTAGCCAACAAATAAAACATCAAGAACCATCTATAAACATCATCAAAAATATATTGACACTAGTTTCTATCAATGACAACACAAATAACTGATCATGCCAACTATCCATAACTTCTACCTAGTCACTCATCTTTAACTATCATCATCTCATCTATATCGGTCATGCCAATCATGCCAACATTCTCCCACTTTGGCATTTATGGCAACACCAATCAAATATAAAATCAAAGTAATCATTAAATCTACAAATTTCTTTCTAGTACATCATCTGTTGATTCTCCACCTTTTGTCTTCTCTCATATCTGATCTTGTTCTTCTCCCCCTTTCAGATCGATTCATTTTCTTCTCTCCAAGGCTGATCATCAACTTCTCTCATATTTGATTTTTCTTTTCTTCTCCCCCTTTGACAAAAATTGCAAAGGTTGAAATGCATCACTTATCTTCAATTCTACTATTGCCTCTTCCATCATCTCTGCTGATCAAATCAAAACACCAAATTATTGCATTAGAGTACTAAATCATGATTTTACTTATATTAGGACTGTATCATCTTATCATAGAGCTGTAAATGAAAACATCATATGAAAATTGCATTAGAGTTGCTCCCCCTATAGAGTATCTTGCATCTTCCTCAATCCTTAGTGAAAGATAAACATGAAATCCACAGTATTGAGGCATCTCCATCATCTCAGTTCTTCTAGTGTAGGGGTCTAACCCCTAATTTACCACTAAGAAACTTAAAGGTAGTCTTTTGTAAAGGTTTAGTAAAGATATCAGCTAACTTATCTTTACTCTTTGCATATTCCATATTCACCTACTTCTCCTGAACTCTTTCTCGTAAGAAATGATACTTCAATTCTATGTTCTTGGTTCTACCATGAAGTATAAGATTCTTACAAATGTTTATTGCACTTGTATTATCATAATAGATAGTCAATGGTTCAGAAATATATATCTTAAATCCTTCTAGCACATGTCTTATCCATATGGATTGGGTGCAATTGATGGATGCAACTACATACTCAGCTTCAACTATAGATTGAGAAACACATGATTATTTCTTGCTTTTCAATGCTAATAGTCTTCCTCCAAGTAGAAAAGATCCACTGGTTGTGCTTTTCCTATCATCCACATTACCTACCCAATCTACATTAGTAAAGACATCCAAAGTGAAATTTCCTTTGCGGGGATACCATAATCCATAGTCTAATGTGCCTTTGAGATACTATAATTTTTTTTTCACAACCATCATGTGACTTTCCTTCTGTTCCTTTTGAAATCTAGCAATTATGACAACAACATGAGAAATATTTGGTCTTCTATGAACAACATAGTTTAGCATACCAATCATGGATTTGTACTCCTTTTCACTAACAATATGGGACTCATCTTGCTTGGACAATTTGCAGTCTGTTACCATAGGTGTACCTACTGGTTTGCATTCTTCCATACCAAAAGTCTTCAACATTTCTTTGATATACTTGGTTTGAGAAATAAAGATACCATCATCCAGTTGTTGGACTTGTAAACCAATAAATAAATTTATTTCACTAATTAGAGACATTTCAAATACCTTTTTCATCTCATTAGCAAACCTCATAAACATATCATCATTACCACCAAAAAATATCATCTACAAATACTTATAGAATCAACACCTTTCTCCATCAATCTTCAAGTATATATTATTGTCCTCACTAATACATTGAAATCCAATCTTGATCAAATGTGCATGAAGTCTCTCATACCATGCTCTTGGTGCCATCTTAAGACCATACAAAGCTTTATTCAATTTACATGCCATGTCCTTATCATTAGTCAAGGAAAATCCATCTGGTTGTTCAATGTATACTTCCTCTTCTAGGATTCCATTAAAAAAGGCTGACTTGACATCCATTTGGTAGACTTTGAAACCTTTATATGCAGAAAATGCTAGCAACATCCTTATGCCTTCTACTCTAGTAATCGGTGCAAAATTTTCACCATAATCCTCACCTTCTTCATGTGCATATCCTTTGTAGACTAACCTTGCTTTATTTCTTAAAACTTATTCCTAAAGACCCATTTTGTTCAAATGACATTCATATTCTCTGGTCTAGGAACAAGTGATCATCTCTAATTCTTTTCAATTTGATCTAATTTTTCATTCATTACATGCACTCAATCATCATCTTTCAATGCTTGCTTAACTGTCTTGGGTTCAATTTTAAAGATCAAACAAGAATTTTCTCTAATCTTTCTCTTGGTTTGCACACCTACATTCTTATCACCAATTATCTACTCTTCTCAATGATTCAACCTGACATATCTAGGTATATCCCATGTCAATTCTACATTTTCCTCTTCTGATTCTCCATTTTCTTCCTCAATGTCATCGCTTATCAGTTGAGCACCTAACTCTGCATTAGTTGGTTGATCATTATTCTATGCTTCTGATTCAATGATCACAAGTTTTTCGTCATTATCATCCTTTTCAGGTTCTGATCTACTTGTACCTTTAGACTTATTAGATAGATCATCATTTTTTACATTAGAACTTTCAATAATTTTCCTAGTTCTCTTATTGTAACACTTATATGCCTTACTCTTAGAAGAGTAACCAAGAAAAATTACTTCGTCAAATTTTGCATCAAATTTCTTAGTATAGTTATCCTTCTTAATGAAACATTCACTTTCAAATATTTTAAATAAATTACACAAGGAGTTTTACCATACCATAGCTCATAAGGTGTCTTATTCTTACCTTTCTTCACAAGTACCTAGTTTAATGTATATACTGTAGTATTGACTGCTTCTCTCAAAAATATCTTAGGTACATCACCTTGTAATAACATTGTTCTAGCAGAATAAATAATTATTTTGTTCATCCTTTTCACTATGGCATTTTTCTATGGTATCCTTAGAGAAGACATTTTTCTATTGATACCTTGTTCATCATAATACTTAACAAATTCATCAGATGTGAATTCTCCTCCTTGGTCTGACCTTAAACATTTCAAGTTCTTATTGGTCACATTCTCAACTAGAGCTTTTAATGTTTTGGATTTAATGAAAGCTTCAAATTTCTCCTTTAAAAATGTAACCCACATTATCTTAGAATATTCATCTACAAAATGCATGAAATACCTATCACCAAAATAACTTTTTGTTCTCATAGGTCCATAGAGACCAATATGTACCAAGTCCAAAATATTCTCAAATGTACACTTATTTCTTTTAAAAGAAATATACATTGTCTTACCAAGAATTATGCAAACTCTACCATTAAACTTAAGCAAATAACCTTTATCATTGAGTTGTGCAACACTTAATAGATTATGCTTTAGACCATCAACCCAAAATACATCATCAACATTACTCTCCCCATTTAAAGAAATAGAACCTTTATCTATCATCATGTAGGGAAAGTCATTTTAAAATCCAACAAAAACTCCATCAAATTGATTAAGAGTTATAAAATTACTTTTGTCTCTAGTTATGTTTTGTGAGCAACCACTATCTATAATCCATTCATAACCATTTTCTACATGAGAAACTAGTGCCTTCACATTAGATAATTCCTCCTTCATGACTACAAACACAATCTCTTCATTATCTTCATCATCTTCAGACTCTTCATCAATAGCACCTTCATCTACTGCAACATAACATTTCTTTTTCCCTTTTCCTTTATACTTTCTAAATTTATCCTTTTTGTCATTATTAGGGCAATTTGCAGCAATATGACCAACTATACTACAAGAGAAACATTTCAATGGTAGCTTTCCTTTATACTTACTAGTGCCTCTTGAAAATTTCTTTTACAATAGTGCCTCAAGTTCCATTACATTATCTTCATTTTCTTCACTTCCCTGGTTACCTCCATGACTTGATCTGCATTCTTGATTCTGGCATATAGCTTTTCCTTTTCTAGCAAATGAATCGGTAACATAAGCTTTAAAGATAGATTCACTAGGTTTACTAACACTATTGTCAAAACTATTAAGCTCAAAAGAAGGTAACTTACCAATTAAAGAATCAATAGTAACTTTATCTTTTTAAATAGATCTATGTTCTTGGATTGCTGATACTCTAATAGCATATTGAGGTTGAAGGGTTTTGAGCATTTTACTCACCATTGCATCATGAGCTATTTTACCACCAGCACCTTTTATGTTGCCAAAAACTTCTTTGATTCTCTGACCATACTATCCAATATTCTATCCTTCTTGCATTCTCATGTCATCAAATTTTCCACTCAAGATTTCCTCTTTTGCTCATTATACATGTTCATCTCCTCCATAGATTGCATCTAACTTTTCCCATACCTCTAGCACAATTTCCATCCTTGAACATCAATATATTCTAAATTAGATAAATTACTTACAAAGGCTTCTATGGCTTGCATTTTCTCTTTCTTCTCTTTGAGTTCATTTGGTATGAAGGGAGAAGTAGCAGGAGGAATATATTTTGTTTCAATTTGCTTCCAATACTGTGCACCAAGACCTTTTATTCTATCTTTCAAAATCTTGTAGTTATCCTTGTTGAAGTTGGGAACCTCTTTCTTCATCATCTTGACTACCTCAGAACATTTTCCTCAAGTAGTTAAGCTTTTTGCACATAGAGGACCAATGCTCTGATAGAAATTGTTAATATTATGAGCATCTAGTTAATACTGAGAGGGGAGTGATGAATCAGTATTACAAAGAACTAAAAATTTTAAATCCACAAACAAACTTATCACGGATCTGAAAACATTCAACACATAAACCAATTCTTCTTAATAGATTTCTCATTTTCCTAGTCAAATCTAGACAATCATTTCCCACTTATGAAAAATCATTAATTAGATTAGCCATCAAGTCAATATCATATAAACAAATACTTTTACCAACTTATTGACTGATCAGAATGCTTCATCAACCAATTAGCCATCAATACCGGTAACTACTTTAAGATATTTGATAAACAAACATAACCTGTCTTAACTAGTAATAAAAAATACAAGATGAACATCATATGAAAAGCATTCCACACATGAACACAATCATTGTTTTGATGTGGAAACCAAAATGGGAAAAACCATGGTGGGATTTGGTACTCACAAATATTTTGTACTCTTTTGAAGTATGCCCTGTTAGGAGCTTAGCCCTTTTAGGAGCTTACAATATGCCTGCTCAGGAGTAGACCTTGTTAGGAGTCACCTGATCAAGGGATTTACCTACCACTCCAAATAGGAGCTAATGATATATTAGGATCAACCTCACAAGAGGATTTTCCACCATTTTTGAGAGCTTCCCTATTATGGGACTTAAATGTTTAAGGCCTATTAGGACCTACCCGGTTAAGGGATTTAAGTTGTTGTAACTGTTAGGGAATAATAGTGAAAAAGTGATATGTTACTTGCACTTCTCACCTTACTAAATCAGAACTAGTTGGGTTCTTACACTCTATAACTCTCAGCCAGACTTCATTATTCTCTTGGACGGCTTAATGCATTCTTCTAAGATGACAGACACATAAAACATCAACTGTGTCATCATAAATAGACATCTCAACTAGGTCAGCCAATAAACCCTAATTACATCTTGAAATTACAATACAAATCATATGAAATCATCATCCATATTATTACAACAATTTACAATGCAATATCAACCATTTCTTGATCATAACTTATCACAAAAATCTGATCTTTACTAAAGTCAAAATCTCAAAACACTCCACTAAGCATTTTACTATTTCCTAATAAGTTCTTCCTTGAATCATATCAAAAAAACATTCAAATCATTTAAACAGGTTGTGATGTGTTACCTCCTTCATTTAGACTTAGCGTCAATCACCATCATATCAAAAATCATTACTGGTTGAGTGATCTCATCGCTGGTCCTTAAACCCTACTAAAACCCTCTCAAAACTTTATTAAAAATTCAAAACATGCCCTCTGGTAAAAATCATAGGATGTGGTTCTAGTCACATACTTAAATCCATTATAAAATCTTATATTTTAAACTACAAGTCACCAATAATTACCGATCACCTGATTCAATAAAAAAATCTCTTCTTTACCAGTTAAAATTCCTAATTCATACTTTTGCCACTAAACCCTGTCAAACTGTCAAACTCGAACTCCAGTAGATGAAATCACTTAGCCAACAAATCAAACATCAAGAACCATCTATAAACATCATCAAACATCAGTTGACACCAATTGACATCAATGAAAACACAAATAACTGATCATTCCAACTATCCATAACTTCTACCTAGTCACTCATCTTCAACTATCAGCATCTCATATATACCAATTATGCCAATCATGCCAACAATTTTTTCCCACATTGGGTTTTCCTCATACATCTAGTGTTATGTGATGTATCCTTGCATATGCTTGCATCTTGATGTTTCCCTTATCTCACCAGTATGTTCTCTTGGTCCTTGATATGTTAACCAGTACACAAATTTAGGATTAAAAGGGTTAAGTTTGGAAACCACTGATTCACCCCTCTTCTCAATGGCATCTTGTGTTCTACAAAAGTTAACACATTGACACCATTGCACTTCATTGTCTACTACCTTATATAATTCCTCTTAGCATTAAATATAAATAGATATATGTGAACTACAAATTATTTTTTCATCCTACAAATATCTTTTTTCCAATAAACACACAATCAAAATATATATACTTTTATAATATGTATAAAAATAAATAAATAAATAAATAAAATAATGAAAAAAGTATAGATTGAAGGTAATACATAAATAAATTTAATACATGTAGCATCATAAAATTGTGACCCTGCAATTTTCATTCACATTTGGGTCTTCAAATTGGCAAATCGAATCCCAAAGCCTGATTGGAGATTCGAGGCATGCTCACACTGCCCGAAGCTTGCATCTTATCGCACCCTGCACTCTCCTATGTTGCTTCCTTTCCTAAATTAGGGCAGGACGGGGGCTTGGCACCCCTATCCTTTCCCTATTTTGGGTCCCCTCTGCATTTACCTTGCATTAAACTTTGCAACTTTGGAGCAGGAAAAGTTTCCCTATGTCAACCTATGATGAAAATTAGTCAATTAACCCTAATTGATGAATATATAAGATGCATTCCTCTCTCTCATTTGTAGAAGATAGATACATTAAGTGAAAATTGCAAATCTAAGCGAAACCAAGCATTCAAGCATTCCTTTCAAGCATTGAGCATTCTCAAGTCTCATTTCAAGGCTAGGTGTTGCATCAAGTTAAGGATTCAACCATTGTAGAGGAAACCTCTATTGACATTCAATTCTACATATCCTTAAAACAAATATATTTACATCCTCCCCTGAGGCAAATTCTATTTTAGTCTTTCATTTACATTTACTTGCAAGTACTACTTTTCACCATTTGGTTAATTCCAAAACCAAGGTTTGACCTAAAGACAAACCCCCAATCCCAACCCCTTTTCCACTCTTTTATGTGTGTAGGTTGCAAGTGCACAACTATATTTGCATATTTGGACTTCATTTGCAGAGGCACGAAAACTATTTTTGGCGTGTGGATTTTTCGGAGAATCATGTGCACTTTCGACATGGTCCTGACAACTTTCACCCAAATTTGCAGGGGAGCTTCATCTTGACATTTTATTTCCAATTCTAGGTGCAGAGCTTCATCTCGCATTTCTATCTCAAGTTATAGTCATTTCTTTGTCACTTTTAGACTTGGTCTTAAATCATATAATTTAACCTATTGCATTCTAATAAATCTCCCCTATATACCCTATAAAAATTTATGCCTTATGTCAGCTTACAAAGATATATACAATATCACATTTACATGTCGGCCATATAACATAAATGAATAAGTATTAAAACAAGTTGTCGATTCTGGATCCAAGCTATGTCATCCTCTAATGTTGATGATCTTTACCATACCATATCAGCCTGCATTGCCGGTGACCAAAGAAATCTTTTATCCTGTCGGTGTTGGTGTTGATGTTGGTGTAGAGTTTGTGAAGTGCCTATTGGTACACCATATGAAGTTGGAACCCAAAATCATGTTTCCATCAATGATAACATAATGAAACCTAATGAATAGAATGTCAATTGTCAACAATGTCCCCCTTTGGCATTGATGGCAACACTCATGTGAAAAATGGTCATGGTTTCAACTATTAGTTTCATCCCACCTTGCTCCCCTTGAGATGAGTATGTAAAATGCTCCATATCTCCAAAATTCCCAAAACTTTTTAGCTCCCCCTAATGTATGCAACCCTTAATTATTTTTCACATGTATACTACTCCCCCTTCGACATCAATGCCCAAAAATTGTAAAAAGAATGTGAAAGAATGATAGCTATACACTGAATACCTCCAAAAAAATTGTCTTACCAGAGCTTGACCAATTTCAAAATTTTGGGGTAAGATTTCTCTAATAACTCCACATAAGTATCACAAATAGTTTTGAATGTACCAAAGATAGATACAAGTCCACTCAATAAATATGCGAGTGGTTCCTTCTCATTAACTTCTATCAATGTGGGCTTACCAAGCATATCCATGCATTCCCTCTTATGTACACCAAGTGAATCCAATCTTGGACTCACCAAACCTCTGAGACTTCTGGCTCTCTAGATGATCTTATCTCTTTCCTTTTCAACAATAGAAATTTGATTCTCCAGGCTTAAAATTTGTCCATCAATGGATGTGGTGAGTGAAGTTAGTCCATCAAATGAGTTAGCAATATTAGCAATCTTATCATGTACCTCTTTTATCTTTTCATCTACTTTTTTTGTAAGAATATTTTTATTGCAACATAACCTATATATATTAGTACCTTATTTCAATGAATTTGCTATCAAAATTAACTTCTCCTCAATATTTTTCTTCTCACTATCAATGATCTGATCAAAAGTGACTCTCTTACCCAAAGTGAATTTTTCAAGTGCTAGCCGGTTAGAGATCCTTTGTAATGATTGAAAATATTTAGAGATGTGTTCTATTATTATCTTAAGATTGTCGGAAGGGATTTCTTCATTCTCAATCTTACATTCTGGGAATAATCTATGCAAAATAGTTAAGGATTGATCTATAATCCCTTTATCTGTGGTTCCCTTTTTCATCATTTTCTGAGTAGCCATCATCACCAGTTTTGTGGGACTCATCTCTGTGATGTTTTTCTTTTCCACTAGAGAAGTGTCAATTTCCAATAATGATGTGCCAACAACTGGTTCCCTACTAAATTCCCCTATTTTCTCTGGTGATTTAACTTTTATTACCCCCTCACTTGCACTAGTGCCTTTTCTACTTGGTGCAACCTGTGCAACTATTGGTTCCTCCATAGGAACAATATCCTCAATATATACATTAGTATTTAGAGGACAAGTATCCTTAGTGTTAGTATCTTGTACAATGTTCTCAACATTAATGGGTGTCTCTGTATTTGTGTTTACTAGTGGCTCAATTTCCACTATCTTGATATTTTTCAAAACTAAGGGTAGAGTACCCATGATTCCTTTCCCTTTCCCTTCAACCAGTGTATCTACAATATCAATCATTGTCTCTAGTGAAGTGAAGAATCTACTATGCTGTCCCTAAAATTTTATCCAACCCTTTTGGGTTTCCTTTATTATATGTCATCCTTCCTAATATAAGACTAGTTATTCTATGTTTTCTATTAAAAACATTCCCATCTGCAGCCTCAATTGTCTTCTCCATCTCATCTAGAGCTATAAAAACACATATAGCTAAAAGTTCTTGAATCTTAATATGTTTGTCTTCTTGCATTGCAAATAACCTTCTAGCATCTAACATGTTGTATAGCTCTTCCGGTATTTGATTTTCTATTTAAATTAATGCTTTCTTATAGATATCTAAATATAGAAGAATTTCTTCCTCTACCTCTCTATGTTCATCATCTTTAAATGTATCATAATAAGACTTAACATTTTTCAGCATCGCATCCTTAGTTATTCCATCTACAATTTCAGCACAAGTCTTAGGCAGAATAATAGTTACATTACCAATTTCTAGTGCCAAATCAATGTCACTCTTCTTCCTCCTTCTATTAGTATTGGATAAAATAGATGGTGTAGCCTTGGGTGCCTACTTCTGTGCTGGTAATTTGATGGTGACCTTCCTAACTAGTTGTTTCTTTGCTTCAACTTTAGGTTCTTCTGATTTCTTCCTTACAACCCTTTTGAATGCTAATGGTGTGTCATCTTCAGGTTCAATGTAAACTATTGGATCCTTCCTCTTTCTCTCTTTCTCTAGGACATCATTAATGAGTGCCTTAATGTCCTTTGAAACCTTCTATACAAACTTGCTTGCCTTACCTTCTTATTTTTCCCTCTTCTTTCGGTTAAACTCAGTTTCAATCTCAAGAGTCTTTTGTTGTGTTGTTCCACAAGGTTTTTCTGATTCATCTATATTTGCATCAAGTAGAATTTTTTCATATGCATCAAGAATTAATGCATCCACCTTATAGCCCATTTTAGCTATCCAAATCTTTTGGTGCTTGACTACCTCCATGAGGGTCTCATCTTTCTTGACCATGAAACATATGTCAATAGAGTATTTCTCTACTATATGCTCAGGTACTCTTAATCTAGACCTCATAGATTTATGAAAGATTTGAAGTAACCACATACCTTATAATCTCTAAGACTGCCCAATGCAATAATTGATTGCTTAAGTTGTCTTCCTACCGAGATGTCAAAAGCTCATTGCTTCCTTCAATAACTAGGGGTTTCATTAGAAAAGTATAACATTAAGCAGGCCAATAGATTTCCATACCAGAAGGTGCCCTTCTTCTCACCTTTAATCTTCCCTAAATTGATCAATAGCTCTTCAAGCATCCAGTCACAAAGATCTAACTTAATATTTTCTCTCATCATCCTATATGCTCCCAAATTTGATGTTAGTGTTGGTGATGGTGCTCACCTTCATCGATCTCTTGTTTGATGTAGCGTTGGTGATCTTCTTTACGAAGTCATTTGATAATTTCTTATTTAGATGATGCACTATTGATGGAAAGCTAGTAATTGCTTAAATGGCTTCCTTAGTGATTTTATAGGGTCGGTCTAGCCATATGAATTCCCCATGTACTCTGCTCAGTACATATCTAACTATCTCATCCTCAAACTCTAGAATATATAGAATATCAATGAACCCTAGATCTTTGATGTGTTTATATGTCAACTCTATTTTACCAGATTCTCCCATGAGTTCATTCATATACATCCCTTTGATCTCTGATGTGCCTAAATCCTCTATATGACAATGAATATTGGCCCTAACATCTTCCACATATACCACTCCCTTTGGGACATGAGAAAACGCTCCAACCGAATCTTCCTTGGTAGCCACATCTAGATACCATTTGAAAATTGGCCTGGGGAAGTCATTCACTTCTACTACAGTTTGATTTGTAATGAAAATAGGAGCAGAAGATGATCCTAATTTCATTATTCAAGAAAAATACCTTTAGAACCCTACCATTGAAAACTTCTAACAAATCCTTCCATATGCCGGTGTGGTCCCTCAAGAAGAAATCTAATTGCCTCTAAATAGAATTTGATTGTACTAAGTCACTCTAAATTTCTCTAAAATTGTTCTGAATGTTGGGTGAATAATAATGAAGTGTAATCAGCCTTTTATTCATCAAAAAAACCCTAATTTTCTATTGACATAAATTACTATCGGTGAAAGATACATGATCTCACTTTGAATATATCAATGCCGAATAATCTTCTCCAATATCTAGAACATCTTCCAGAATCTCATCCAAGAGCATATGCATCATCTTCCATGAAGTTTTCCTACCCCTAAGACTTCTGCCTTAGTTACTAGATGAGCTCACTGATGATGCAGCAACAACCTCTTTTGCCAGATAGGTAATCGGGACATTCCCATCTAATGATTTCTCTTCAGTCTTTTTAACCCATCTCTGAGTATGATCTTTCCAGATTTCATTAGCCTTCTCTTAGCCTTATCATTTGATCCTCCATTTCCAACCGGTGGATTTTTACTTCTGTAGAACTTAGCAATATGTCCAAATTTATTGCATGCATAACATGTAACCTTGTTCTTTTGAATTGCCTTGCTAAAACCGGTGAAATTGATTGACCTGCACTGATTAGCCATATGTCCAAATTTTCCACAAGCATAGTATTTTACATTCATTCTACAATATTTTGTCTTATGACCAATTTTATTGCATATAGAACATTTACTAGGAGCAGAATCAGGGTTCTGATTTTCTCTATTTCTATGTTGCCTAGCCATTTGACCAAATTTATTACAAACAAAACATCTACCATTGAATTTATAGTCATTGAATTGCCTTACTGGTGCCTTATGGTTTTGAACTTCATTAACACTATCGGAACTCTGTCCTTGCTCAAATCCAAGTCCACTAAAATATCCAATCTATCTTTGTCTCTTCAGTAACTCATCAAGCTGTGCTAAACTTATCTTGAATTTTTCTTTGTACTCACTTGCAGTAGTTAAATAATCTCTTAGTGTTGTAATTTGTCTCTCAAGGTCTTACTCATTACTCTAGGATTGTACCAAACTAGACCTCAACCTCTCATTTTCATGAGTCAACCTACCACATTCTTCAAATTTGTTCTTCAGGGATACAACAAGATTTTCTTCCTTTTTCTTTATTTCTTAAATATCCTTAGACAACCTCATAGTCATAGTTTGTATTTAATTCTTCATAACCATGTTCTCTTGACTCAACTTCTTACATTGTTCCTTAGGTGCATTTCTCTCTTCATCATCCTAATTTTGCAAAAGTTCCTTCCTCCTATCTTGAATAGATGATAGTCTCTCTTGTAGGACAAGAATAAATCCTTTAGCAGAATTCAACTCATCTTGTAGCTTTAAGTTCTTCAATGTTTCAGAATCATAATCTTCAAGTGCCATCTCAAGCTACTTCTCCAAAGCCATATTCAATGATTCTGGTTTCAAGATCTTCCTCAAGCTATTAAACTTCCTCCTAGGCATAAGGCTCTGATACCAATTGTTGGAAACCAATTACACTAAGAGGGGGGGTGAATCAGTGTTATACCAAAATAGAAGATTTTAGCTTTAACAAAACATTCATACACCAACTGGTATACTGATATAAATAGAATTGAAACAAGTAATGCAACCAATACGCCAAACACATAAATGATAATCATAACACACAAACTTATATGTGGAAAACCTCAATGAGGAAAAACCACGATGGGATTTGTGACCCACAATATCAATTCACTGGCCATATGAAGAGATATTACAATATATGATGGGCTTGCACTTGTAGGAAGGCTTATAGCCTAGAGAACACTACTCATCACAATATGAGCCTAGCTAACTACATAACAATCTAGACAACAATCCGAAGAAGTGTGAACTGCTTAGTATAGCATCTCCTATGCTAGAATACAGTTCTAGTTTAAGCTCCATCTATTTTAGTTAAAACCCTAAACCTCAGTACTGAAATAACCCTTATAATGAATTCCTCACATACATAGTCTCTCTAATATATTTTGCATAACATTACATCCATATATCCATTCCACATGTATATCCCTTATTGTCTTATTATAAAATGATCTAATCAATCTCCCATATATATACCATATACAAATTTATGCCTTATGTCATCTTACAAAGTGTAGCATCGTAAATTGTACGCACTTGCTAAGGTGGTACAATTTCACACCTAGTTTAGCACCCACCTTGGCGCATTTTGCATCTTGCATTGCATTTCCCCTTCAGCACTTAATTAATTAAATTAATTAGGTCTAAGCTTCTATTTCATCATCTTCCACATCATAAAGTTGGGCCCTTTCATTAAAGCGTGCCCTTTTCATTTTATTCCTCCAATACATCATTCAATCAAAAACCCTAATTAAGTCCTATTTTGAACTTGGGGGCTTGGTTTTGGGGGTCAAAACATCTCGAAATCACCTGTAACTTCGGGATTCTCTCTAAAATAATCATATCCGACGGCCCTGAAAATTTGGTGAAAAGTCATCGGGACCGTGGCGCCCGGAGTGCACATGGTCCTCGACATTTTTCCCAAAATTTTAGGAGCACAATCCAATCATAAAATAAAGCTTAACCCCAAGAAATTGGCAGAAGATTCAATCTCTAGGTCGGCCAAAAGATGAAATTATGACCTAGGGTTTCATACATAAGAGCTCTCTTTCTTCATTTGAAAGGATCCGGAATTTTGTTTTTAGGAACCTCATATGCAGCGAAAGAGAAGATCTTTGAAGACTTCAACAACATTCAACATCCATCTATCAAGCATTTATCAATTTCATTCATCCATTTAGGCTTGGAAGACATTTAAGAGCAATAGGAGATTACCGACTGAAGATTGGCTTGTACCCCTCCCTTGGGATTGGGTATGATTTCATGTTGTTTTCATGTCTTTGCATAAGCTTCAATATATTACTTATTCATGCTTTAGATCACTTTGCATCTTGATTTAGAGCATTTAAATTGTCATTTACAAGCAATTAGGGTTTACTTTCTAGGTTGCTCTAGTTTGCTTACTCGCATTTTAGGATCTTGCACACACGCAAGGTCTGCACACACAATACTTTTTACAATACAACTTGGCTATTCATGGAGGCAGAAATCATCGAAGCGGGGGTTTGACTAAGGCAAAACCCTATATTGCCACCCACCATACCCTTTTCAGATATAGGTGCAAGTTTTAGGACTCGGACGATGCCGTAGGTTGCAGATCTGGGAGAAGCAGACTGAGACCGACCTTCCCACCAAGTTGCAGAGCAAAAGACCAGGATAGGGGTGTGGGGTGCCCTAGTCCTACCAGGATAGGGGTGCTGGGTGCCCTGGTCCCTGTGACAGAGGCGCTGGGCGTCCTGGTCCTCCTGACAGACAGTAATTTTTGATATTTCCGACAGCTTTCCGGAGTGCAAAACAATAGTTTCAGGTGCAGTTTCTGGGACACAATTAGGACAGTGGCGCCCGCGCCCCCATCTCAAACATTTTCACTCAGATTTTGACTCCAGGTATGCATCTGCATTCTTGTTTTGTCCTTGTGTTTACAGCTGTTCATTGTTTAATCTCAATTTTGCAATCTTGTCATTAGTTCATACATGCATTTTGGGATTAGGACTTGAACTTGCATCATTTTATCTTTCAATTACAACAAAGGAATAGAAATCCTAATAGGTAGCCTGTGGCTCTCTCTTTCACAAAAAGAAGTAGCCAATTGTGTGATACCTCTAGTCTCTTTCGTATTCTGTAATGTGTGTCAAAAGGTAGGATTAGGGCATGTTAACCTAGTCTTGCTTTTTCCCCTACACATTTTGGTGAACCCGACGTGAATCTATCATTGCTTCCTCTTGCATTGCATTTGTTAGATCTAGATCTAGATTTAGTGTGTTTAAATTTTATGCAACCTTTATTTCAAAATGTAAGATTTTTATTTACAAGATGTTCATGTTTATGATGATGTATGCAATTATGTTGATTATGAGTATAGCCAAGATGAATTAGATGAAGCTTTAGATGAGTTTTTGAACCCTAAAGATGCCAAACCTTCATTTTACCAAAGACTCATAAACCTTGTTACTATGCCATTTAGGTGTGATGAGAAAGATAAGTCAAATGGTTCCTCTCAAGGGTACATTCCTATCAACTTTTCCACTAAATCTAGTAACATGGTTGTTTTCAATAATCCCCTCTATGAAGAGATATCTCCTTTTGAATCAAAAGATAAACCTTTTGATAGCTATGATCATAATTTGTTGGATGATTCTCTTGATGTCTTAGTGGCTTTATCGAAATCTTTAAACAATAACAAGACCTCTAAATTGGTTAACATGATAAACCTGAATGAGCAAAATAAGCCTCTCTTTGAAGTCCAAGGTGCTTATCCTTCTCCCACCTTTCAAGTTCCTAAATCAGCTCTCCTTATTGTCCAAGGAGGGTATCATCATGATTCCTTTCTTACTCTGAATAAACCAATCATCACTGTGCAAGGAAGAAAACCTATAAGTCCTTATAGTTATGCCAAGCAATTAACTAGAGAGACTTATCATGCGGTTCCCCATACTTATCACAGCAAAAATAATAGGCAGCCTAATCCTCCTCCTGTTATTCTAGTTTCTCTTCCTAATGCCCAACCAATTCTTCCGCAAGCTCCACATATTTCGCAAGTTATGGGTAAGGAATATGATCTCATAGAACAACTTAAAGCTACCCCTGCTAAGATATCCCTCTGGGATTTGATTCAAACTTCTTCCACTCATCATGGAATGTTAAAAGATGCCTTGAAAGATTTGAATGTTCCTCCACCGAATACATCTAGTAATATAGCATCTTTGGTTAACTCTGTGATGAATCCTAAAGCTCAAATTGTGTTTACCCAAGATGAGTTGCCTACTAGTGAAATTCAACATCAATATGATCCCTTGATGATTGTGGTTATCATGAAAGACATTTCTATAAGATGAACACTAGTAGATAATGGCTCTAGCCTTAATGTGTGTAGCATTAATCTATTGCATAAAATGAATGTGGATACATCCCTCATTGAGCCTGACTCTCATCCCATTCGAGGCTTTGACAATGTGGCTAAGACTTCATTAGGTATTATCACCTTACCCCTCACAGTAGGACTTGTTACTTTGCCTACTCCTATCCATGTTATGTCGAGAAATTTAACATACAACTTGTTATTAGGGAGACCATGGATTCACAGTATGCAAGCTGTCCCCTCTACATTGCATAGACAAGTTAAATTTATTTATAACAATAAGACATATACCTTGATAGGTGATACTAATTTCCAAGCTTGTTTACAAACATCTACTTCCAAAGGGGGTTCTTCTAAGCCGTCCTCGTCTAGTGATGACTCTTTAAACAAGATACCTATCGATGAATCCTTGCTCTCTGATGATCAAAATTCTTTGGATGAGTCTGGAGCTCTTGAAGAAGATTCTTCCCGACTTGAATCTACACATAAGAAGGATTTTGATCCTGAGAAGGTTCTCGCAGAAGATGATTGGGGATCTCCTGATTTTAATCCCACCTTTGTAGGTGAATATAAGGTTCCTTCTAGAGAGCTTAAAGTTGAAAAGAAGGAAGAAGCTAAAAATCAGTCAATCTTACCTAAACCTATGAGTAATAATTTCGTGGCCGCTTCTCAAACTTCTTCTCCTCACACCTCTAATTTTGAAGAGTTTGATTCTTTGTCTTATGAAAAACCACCTTCTCTTTTTGAAATGGCTGATCGTTATGGTTGTGATTTTCGTATTCTAGCTAAGCATGGGTATCATGGAAATGGTTGTGGTGCTCACGAACAAGGAATAAAGGTTCCTCTAGAGAATAATCTTTATGATATGATCTTTGGACTTGGTTATAATCCCTACAAGCGCACTAAATCTTCTAAGAGACCATGTATTAGTGTTAATGCTATTTCTACATCTCTATCAATGCAACACCCTGAGTATATTGATGGGGATCCTTCGTGTGTCTGTGCTTTGGATATCTTTCCTACCGATGATGCTTTAGCTGAGTTTTTAGGAGCATATGATACTCTTCCTCATTATCATCACAATAGGGGACTCCCTTTTTGTTTGAACACTGAAGCCTATTTTGGAAAAGAGATTGATAATGATGAGATTGTGAAAGAATTCCCTCAGTTAAAGGATACTCCTCAACAAAGTAATCTTCTCATAAGTGACACCACTGATGTTAAGATGGATCCTTGCAATGAAGAAAAAGTTATTAAAATTGGAAAATGTTTGGATGAAGAGGAACAAAAACAATATGAAGATTTATTGCATGAATTCCCCAAGATCTTTGCTTGGACATACTCTGACATGCCTGGTATAGATCCTAATATTGTCACTCATAATATTGTCTTAGTTCCCGATGCTAAGCCTATGAAACAAAAGATTCGAAAAATGAATCCTAAGGTGGCTCTGCTTGTTAAGGTTGAGATTGAAAAATTATTGGAGGTTGGATTTATTCGCCCTATTGATTATTCCCCGTGGATTTCAAATATTGTTGCTGTGGCTAAACCAGATAATAAAATAAGAATGTGTACCGATTTTTGAGATTTAAATAAGGCTTCTTTAAAAGATGATTTCCCTCTTCCAAACATTGACATGATAGTTGATTCTATGGTAGGACATGCCTTGTTATCCTTCATGGATGGTTTTTCAGGATACAATCAAATTTTCATTAACCCTCAAGATCAATTCAAAACTGCTTTCACCACTCCTTTGGGTATGTTTTGTTGGATAATGATGCCTTTTGGACTTAAAAATGCTGGTGCAACTTATCAACGAGCGATGACCCTTATCTTTCATGATTATATGCATAAGATTTTAGAGGATTATGTTGATGATATTTTAGCCAAATCCATTCTTTGCATAGATCATATTAAAATCCTTCATCAAATCTTTGAAAGAATTCGTAAATATCACATGTGCTTGAATCCCTGAAAATGTGTTTTTGGTGTGGATAGTGGAAAAATATTAGGATTCATAGTTTTGCATCGTGGGATTGAGGTGGACACTAAGAAAATAGATGCTATTGTCAACATGCCACCTCCTAGAAATGTGTCTCAACTTAAAAGCTTACAAGGAAAGATTCAAGCTATTCGTAGGTTCGTATCTCAACTTGCGGATCGTACCTTTCCTTTTACTCAACTTCTCAAAAAGAATATCACTTTTCAATGGAACGAAGATTGTCAGCAAGCATTTGAAGATTTAAAAGTGTATTTGGCTAGTCCTCCTATTCTTCAACCTGCCGAACCTTCTAAACCCTTCCTTCTGTATACAGTTGCTTCCTCTCATGCTCTCACAGCATTGTTGGCACAACATGATAAAGACGGTAAGGAATGTCTGGTTTATTACATAAGTCATACTTTACTCGATTATGAGACCCGATATTCTGCGATAGAAAGACAATGCTTGGCATTGGTGTTTGCGACTCAGAAATTGAGACATTATCTTTTAAATTTAGAAGTCCACGTCATGGTAAAGTTTGATCCTTTGAAGCATCTTTTCTCTAAAACTGATTTATCAGGACGCCTAGCTAAGTGGGTTATGATGTTAACTGAATTTGACCTTAAATTTGTTTCACAAAGAGAAATTAAAGGGCAAGCATTGACCGATCACTTAGTTGAGGCCCCTTCACCTTTCTCCTTCCCTAATTCTGAGTCTTTCCCCGATGACTTCATTCTTTCTATAGAGAAAGATAAAACTTGGGAGTTATACTTTGATGGTTCTAAGTGTCGTACGGGATCAGGGGCAGGTGTTGTTCTGATTTCTCCTACAAGGAAATCCATTCCCTTATCCTATCATCTAAATTTCTTGTGTACCAATAACATTGCTGAGTATGAGGCCCTTATAGTAGGAATAAAAGTGGCCTTGGCTTTGAATATAAACCACATACATATTTATGGAGATTCTCAATTGATTATAAGACAAGTAACAGGACTGTATCAAGCAAAACAAGATAAATTATCACAATATAAAGACCTTGCTATCTCTTTATTACAAAAATTTGATTCTTATACCATGGAACCTGTTCCTCGAAAAGATAATCGACATGTGGACGCAATGGCATGTGTGGCTTCTCTTGTATCTTTAGAGGACCCTGTGGTTGATCTTAAATTTGTTATTCACAACCTTATTTCTCCAGCTATTATAGACGATTCTAGCTTGGTGACATGTTGTGACTTTATAGACTTAGATGAATGGTATTCGCATATCGTAAGATATCTGACCGATGGTACCTTTCCTGATTCCACCAATAGGAACACTAGGGCTAGAATCCACAAGCTGTCTGCTAGATATATCATTCTTTCTAATGTTCTTTACCGAAGGGGTTATAACGGTCTTCTCCTTCACTATCTTAACAAATCAGAAATCCCCATTGCTCTTGAAGAGGCACATTCAGGTGCCTATGGGGGGCATTTTGGAGGCAAATCCTTGGTTCAAAGATTGCTTCGTATGGGATACTATTGGCAAACTATGCAGAAGGATTCTTTTTCATTTGTTAAGAAATGTCATCAATGTCAACAACACAATAATCTGATTCATGCTCTTGCCCAAGAACTTCATTCTCAAGTAGCTTCTTGGCCTTTCTCCACATGGGGTTGGGATCTCATTGGTAAAATCTCTCCTCCTTCATCTCAAGGACACACCTTCATTATAACCACAACGGATTACTTTACGAAGTGGGTAGAAGCTATTCCCCTTCACTCTACTACTGCTGAAGTGATTTGTCAATTTCTTCTAGAAAACATTATTTCTCGATTCGGGATACCTTCCACTATAATCTCAGATAATGGGACATCATTTAAGAACAACAATGTGAAGAAATTCCTTGAGAAGTATCATATCAAACATCGATTTTCTACACCATACTATCCTCAATCAAATGGTCAAGCCGAATCATCTAATAAGATAATTGAACAAATTCTTCGCAAAACCATGAATAAGCATGGTAAGGATTGGAGTAATCAGCTAATCTATGCTCTTTGGGCCTATCGAATGAGTGTACAAATTGCTACAGGAACTACCCCTTATAAACTTATTTATGGTGCTAATGCTATTATGCCTCTAGAGTTAGAGATTCCATCACTTAGGGTTTCTCTCAAAGGTATAGTAGATGATGACTCTTATAGAGAACAATGACTTCAACAGCTTGAGATGCTTGATGAACAGCATATAAATGCTCTTGAGCATATTCAAGCATATCACAAAACTCTACAATGAAGCTATAATGATAAGGTTATTCAACGTTCCTTCTCAGTAGGTGACTTAGTCCTCTATGAGAATCAGCGCAATGTGAATGCCTTACCTGCAGAAAAGGGAAAATTTAGTCCTAATTGGCTTGGATCATATATTGTTATTGAAGATTATGGATCAGGTGCTTACAAAATAGCGGATGTAGACGGTACGCCTCTTAAAGAACCTATCAATGCTATGCACTTGCGTAGATACTATGCTTAATTCCTCATTCCTTATCTTTCATTTCATCTAAGCTTCATTTCAGTTCTTCAAAATTGCATAATATGTTAGTACATCTTGGTTAGAGAAAATAGAATTAAATGATATGGTGTTTAATCTATATTGCTTCATTCTTGACAAGCGTGTTTCTTTACTTTATAGTTTGTCTTGAATTCATTTATGTAAATTGTAAAAGATTTACATTTCCATTATGCTAGCATATTGCACAATGTCTTTATGTGCTAAGTGGAATCGTATCATGTTGTGTTTAAGTTCAAAATTAAATCACATTAGTTATATGATTCTTAGACTTAAGGCATATTTCTTCCCTATCATCAATGTAGTACTTGATTAAATATTTTAATTAAGTCACACATGTATCAATTTAATCATGGAGCATTGAGAAATCAATCACATGGAAATTAAATCCTGAACATACATGTACATCTACCAAATGTATTAACTTTAATCAAAATACACATTATTTTAGGCATTAAAGATAACGTGTTTGAGACAAAGAGAAGCATGTATATGTATATATATATGTGTGGATCGTATACGAATATAGGTCACTATACATCCAAAATGTGACCTATCCTACATCATGAGATCATCTCCTATCCCTAGGGCTAGTGACTGGAGAGTGACGACTAGACGCTCCCTCCTGATCTGGCCATGAAGGTGGACCCATAGGTGTGTAGTGCGATATAGACCATGAGTGACTCCGAGAGGAACTCCTACGATCCCTATCCATAAGGATCGCATGATAGGAGGTAGCCTCGGCCTGAGCTGCTGCTAGATCTCGTTGTGCTCGCTGAAGGTTCTCTGATAGAACTCTCTCTCTCTCCCTCCATATGTCCACCTATACTCGAAATAGGGAAAACAAGTCCTCATGCCGACCCACGTTCCCCTGAGGCCTATAAGCAATCTGTGAGGAACTAGGGATCTATGCCATTGTGGAAATGTCTGTCACTACTTGTTGAATCAAGGAATGCCACTCCTACACATTAGCTGTAGCAGTAGAACAGATTTTTGTATTAGTACCATTCTATATCATCAAAACATTAATCAATCAATATAAACCTACTATCCCTAGATCTCCCTCACGCTAGTAGGGATCATGATATGGTAGCATCTGTGACTAGGAACTACTAGGCTCCCCACGCTCAAATAATCTATGCACGATGGGTGTAGGCTGGCCCGTACTAGAAATAGGTGTCTATATCGCCTCATGTTCCCCCTTTTGGGGAATAAGAGGAGGATCCAAGGCTATGGTATCATCTCCTGAATGGTGGGGAGCTGCATCTGACTCCTCCTCATCATCTCTATCCTCCTCCTCCTCATCATCCTCATCCTTGTCCACATCCTCACTTGCATCCTCATTCTCCTCATCTCTATCTGTGTCATCCTCTTCTCCCTCCTCCTCCTCCTCGGCACTAGGCTGATCTCCTATGGGTGGATCAGGATCTCCTGCCTCCTCATGACCCTCTCCCTCCTCTGGCTCCTCCGACCTAGATCCCTAATCCTCATCTCGGTCTCCATGTCTCCATGGGCCTAGATGGCCTGTCAGGTGATCTGGTGGAAAGATAGGCCCTGGGTATGATCTCACAAACCATGAGAGATACCTGCGCTATGCTCCTAGCTTTGCGGAGTAATCAGTGACCACATCTTGATCGGATCTCTCTATATCTGTAGTCTTGATGTCATCTATCATCAGTCTCGCTACTGCTCTAGGTCTGGGAAGGACTCGTGAGTGTCGAGTATAGATGGTTACATGGGCTAGAACACACTGCTCTAGCCCAAAATGCCTCCATACTCAGTCAAAGTAGAATGGGACTATGATATGTGAATATCATCCCCGCAGTAGGTGGTTCCTCTGTAAGCATGCTAACTGTCTCTCCATCCCATCCCATCTGTGCATCCGCAGATATGGTCTCCATACTGTCACCTCGGCTATCAATCTATCAAGTATCACTCTCCAATATAGCAGATCCCCAAATCTCCACTCACTGGTAAGTGGATAGGCAAACACCCTAAGTCGCTCGCTAGCCGTACTCATCGGATAGCCGACAGGCTTGGTGCATGTGAAGTGCTCAAATATCCACACTTGCAGAAGTGTGCATGTCATCAAGCTGCAACCCTGTCCAAACACATACTCCTTAAGGTCGTGATAGAGATGTGCAAGCATACTCTGACCCCAAGCATATACTCTCCTATGTCTCTCCATAGCTCTGATGCACCATGTGAGACCCCCATGCATGTGTGTACCTCGCCCATTAGGGCAGATGGCTAGTGCAATGATGACAATCATAAGACGTCTCACAAGGGGCACCTCTCCTATAGGATGTAAGAGCCAGCTGACCATGATGCGACCTCTCATCTCGCTCGGCATGACTCTCCCTAGGCAGTATACCTGCTCCCTCTGATGGTCCTCCGCTGACCGATCAGTCGCGTATGTCACAGTAGCTCCTCTGATAGGAAGACAAAGTATGTGGTACACATCCTCAAGTGTAACCGTCATCTCTCCTACTGGAAGATGGAATGTGCATGTGTTAGGATCCCGTCGCTCCATCAGTGCCATCAGCATCATAGGATGAAATCGAATGGTGAGCATGAGGATCGCATACCATAAACCCACAATCAATAATGTATCCCTCTTTGCCTGAGTCAGCCGGGGAATCTGATCTCGCAGACTACAAAGAATCTACCCCGCGGTGTGCTCTCTCATGTATGGAAGACCTTGCAACACAAAAACATAAGTATAATCAGTACTCAATCATCAAAATCATTCATGCAAACTATCAAACATCATATGCTAACCCTAACATCCCTCGCTAAGTCTTGATTGGGACCATGGCGCCCTGTTAGGGACCATGGCGCCCTGTCAGGGACCATGGCGCCCCACAGGGACCATGGCGCCTTGGGTGGGACCCAGGGTCAGATTCCAGGGCCCGCAAATGATCACAGAAAGTCAAAGTCAATAGAAATGCAGAAAATCAAAAGTCAACATTCAGTCAACTCACCTCGTCTAGTGGCTCATCATCGATCACGGCCTGTCGCATGATCTCAATCCTCGTGGGATGCTCTGGTCATCGTGAAGGCATGATGATAGCTATGTGGGCTCCGCTACAATGGACAATACTCAGAAATGAACAAAGTGACAAATGCAAATGTCACTTTCAAGGTATATACTTTCATTCCTTAACCTTTACTTTCAAAACCCTAATTTTCCTCTATCACTCATTTCATCATAACTTGAGTTTGAGAGATGCGATTTTCGAACCATTTGTTGTGTAGGAATCGTATTTTCATTCCCCTACTCTCGGGATGTTCCAAAAAGTGCTCTGATGAAGCCTATTCAGTGAACATGCCTCATCAATACTCTCTTACATAATTTGTCGTAAGTAAACATGCTATCCTGTTTCACCTCCCTAATAACCAAGTCAAAACTGGGGGGGCATATAGCTACTCACAAATTTCATCACTTTCCTTAGTAAGCATTAGGTGATTTTGTGATCTAAATGTGTGTTTTGTAGGGTGCGGTTCCTAACTATGTACTGTAGATACCGCTGGGGGCTTCGTCCGACAACTTATGGATATATCCTTTTTCAAATGATGTTTACTTTTCTGTACTTTAGCTTGCATATGCATGTAGTACTCATATGACCGCTAAAGTGGGGGCTAAATGTAGCATCGTAAATTGTACGCACTTGCTAAGGTGGTACAATTTCACACCTAGTTTAGCACCCGCCTTGGTGCATTTTGCATCTTGCATTGCATTTCCCCTTCAGCACTTAATTAATTAAATTAATTAGGTCTAAGGTTCTATTTCATCATCTTCCACATCATAAAGTTGGGCCCTTTCATTAAAGCGTGCCCTTTTCATTTTATTCCTCCAATACATCATTCAATCAAAAACCCTAATTAAGTCCTATTTTGAACTTGGGGGCTTGGTTTCGGGGGTCAAAACATCTCAAAATCACCTGTAACTTCAGGATTCTCTCTAAAATCATCATATCCGACGGCCCTGAAAATTTGGTGAAAAGTCGTCGGGACCGTGGCACCCGGAGTGCACATGGTCCCGGACATTTTTCCCAAAATTTTAGGAGCACAATCCAATCATAAAATAAAGCTTAACCCCAAGAAATTGGTGGGAGATTCAATCTCTAGGTCGGCCAAAAGATGAAATTATGACCTAGGGTTTCATACATAAGAGCTCTCTTTCTTCATTTGAAAGGATCCAGAATTTTGTTTTCAAGAACCTCATATGCAGCGAAAGAGAAGATCTTTGAAGACTTCAACAACATTCAACATCCATCTATCAAGCATTTATCAATTTCATTCATCCATTTAGGGCTTGGAAGACATTGAAGAGCAATAGGAGATTACCGACTGAAGATTGGCTTGTACCCCTCCCTTGGGATTGGGTATGATTTCATGTTGCTTTCATGTCTTTGCATAAGCTTCAATATATCACTTATTCATACTTTAGATCACTTTGCATCTTGATTTAGAGCATTTACATTGTCATTTACAAGCAATTAGGGTTTACTTTCTAGGTTGCTCTAGTTTGCTTACTTGCATTTTAGGATCTTGCACACATGCAAGGTCTGCACACACAATACTTTTTACAATGCAACTTGGCTATTCATGGAGGTGGAAATCACCAAAGTGGGGGTTTGAATAAGGCAAAACCCTATATAGCTGCCCACCATACCCTTTTCAGATATAAGTGCAGATTTCGGGACTCGGACGACGCCACAGGTTGCAGATCTGGGAGAAGCAGACTGAGACCGACCTTCCCACCAAGTTGCAGAGAAAAAGACCAGGATAGGGGTGTGGGGCGCCCTGGTCCTGCTAGGACAGGGGTGCTAGGCACCTTGGTCCATGGGATAGAGGCGCTGGGTGCCCCAGTCCTCCTGACAGACAACAATTTTTGATATTTCCGACAGCTTTCTAGAGTGGAAAACAGCAGTTTCAGGTGCAGTTTCCAGGACAGAATCAGGTTAGTGGCACCCGCGCCCCCGTCTCGAACATTTTCACTTAGATTTTGACTCTAGGTACGCATCTTCATTCTTGTTTTATCCTTGTGTTTACAGTTGTTCATTGTTTAATCTCAATTTTGCAATCTTGTTATTAGTTCATACATGCATTTTGGGATTAGGACTTGAACTTGCATCATTTTATCTTTCAATTACAATAAAGGAATAGAAATACTAATAGGTAGCCCATGGCTCTCTCTTTCACAAAAAGAAGTAGCCAATTGTGTGATACCTCTAGGATCTTTCGTATTCTGTAATGTGTGTCAAAAGGTAGGATTAGGGCATGTTAACCTAGTCTCGCTTTTTCCCCTACACACAAAGATATATACAATATCACATTTACATGTCGGCCATATAACATAAATGAATAAGCATTAAAACAAGTTGTTGATGCCGGATCCAAGATGTGTCAAACTCCAATACTGATGATATTTACCACACCATGTCCACCTACATTGTCGATGACCAATGAAAACTTTTATGCTATCGGTGCCGGTGTAGAGTCTGTGAAGTGCCTGCCAGTACACCATATGAAACCGGAAGCCAAAATCATGTTGCCATCAATGACAACATAATGAAACATAACCAATAGAGTGTCAATTGCCAACATCCTCTTCTCATCTAGCTTTTCCTTATACTTATTGTTCATGTTTTCCAAATGTTGTTTATGTTGAATATGCAAGGCTTCCATGTGATCTACAAAATCCTCTTTTTTAGAACTTCTCCAGTTATCACTACTAATATCTCTTAATTCTAATATACCTCTAGGATGTATTCTGGTAACTATCTAAAATGGTGTTTTTCTAGTACTCCTATTCATTGACTTATTTTAGGCAAACTTCATTTGTGCTAAAATCAAATCTCAACTTTTGGTTTTATCTCCAACTAAACATCTCAACAAATTTCCCAAGCTTTAGTTAACCAATTATGTCTGTTCATTAGTCCATGGGTCAAAAGTAGAACTGAATTCCAAATTTGTCTTCATCTTCTTCCAAAGTTTTCTCCAAAAATAGCCAACAAGCATAGTATCTTTGTCTTAAACTATGCTCTTAGGTAATCCATGTAATCTCACTATTTCCTTAAAAAGTAGGTCTACCACATGCACTACATCTAAGGTCTTCTTACAAGGTATAAAATGAGCCATCTTAGAGAATCTATCCACCACCACAAATATAGACTCATTCCCTCTCCTAGTCTTAGGAAATACTAGTATGAGCCATCTTAGAGAATCTATCCACTACCCTTTGCAACATGAAAAACTCTACAACTTTACACATATTTCTTGACATCCTTATGAATCTAGAGCCAAAAGTAATGCTCACTCACCAAGGTTACTGTTTTGTCAACACCAAAGTGTCTAGCTAATCCTCCACTATGTTTCTCCTTAATTAGGTTCTCCCTCATAGAACTCTTAGGTATGAATAACTGATCTCCTCTCAATAACATCCCACCCTGCATGAAATATTCCAACCACTTACTCCTATCTACCATAAACAATTCTCTACATGCTTTCCAAGGTTCTCAAAAATATGGGCCATCATTATACAAGGTCCTCAATTCTTCAAATCCTAATATTGTCACTCACATCTCTGTCAATAGATTCCTTCTCCTACTTGATGCATCAACAACTTTGTTAGATTTACCACTTCTATGCTTCAACACAATGGTGTAACTCTACAAAAATTCTACCCATCTCATATGTCTCTGATTTGACTTACTTTGACTATTCAAATACTGCAAGGCTTGATGATTTGTATACAATATAAACTCCTTAGGCAACAAGTAATGTCTCCACTTCTTCAAGGCTTGAATTATGGCATATAATTCCTAATCATATACTAAATATCTTCTTGTAGAATCACTCATTTTTGCACTAAAATAGGCTACTGCTCTTCCTTCTTGACTTAAGACTACCCCTATTGCTATTCCACTTGCATCACAATCAACT
Organism: Cryptomeria japonica; assembly: GCF_030272615.1. Lineage (NCBI taxonomy): Eukaryota > Viridiplantae > Streptophyta > Pinopsida > Cupressales > Cupressaceae > Cryptomeria > Cryptomeria japonica. Next base: position 868,258,349 of record NC_081414.1, read on the forward strand.
TGAAATGTTTTGTTGAAATCTGATAAAGCCAACATAGGTTGCTCAGTCACTTTTTGCTTCAATAACTCAAAACTTTTTTTGGCTCTAGTGGCCCACATGAATTCCTTCTTATCTCCTCTGATGGTCTCAGTCATAGGGTTACAAACAAAACTAAAATTTATGATGAACTTTCGATAAAAACTAACCAATCCATGAAATGATCCTACCTCTCCAATGCTTTTCGGCGTAGGCCACTCAATAATTGCTTTCACTTTTTGAGGGTCCATCTTCAATCCATCAGCAGATATCACAAATCCCAAATAGACTAACTCTTCCTTCATGAAAGTACACTTCTTAAGGTTTATCAACAACTTTTCTTCTCTCAACGTTTGCAAAACTTGTCTCAAATGCAAAAAATGCTCCTCCTTTGTCTTACTAAAAATTAGAATGTCATCCAAGTAAACAATAAAAAATTTACCCAAGAATTTTTTCAATACCTCATTCATCAACCTCATGAAAGTACTAGGTGCATTAGTTAACTCGAAAGGCATCACCAGCCATTCATAAAATCTATCATTTGTCTTGAATGTTGTCTTCCACTCATCTCCTTCTATGATCCTAATCTAATGATATCCACTCTTTAAATCTATCTTTGTAAAGTATCTTTCTCCACTCAAATAGTGCATTATGAAATCCATTCTAGGCAAGGGAAACCAATATTTCACTATGATCTTGCTTATTGCTTTAGAATTAGTACACATTCTCCACTCTCCATTCTTCTTAGTGCTAACACTACTGGTATTGCACAAGGACTCAAACCTTCTCTGATCAATCCTTTCTTCAACAACTCTTGCACTTGTTAGTTTAACTCCTCACTTTTTGTCGATGTCAACCGGTGTGCAACTTTGTTAAGAAAACCAGCTCCAAGAATCAAGTCCATGCAATGACTAATACTTATAACCTATGGTAATCCATTAGGCACATTATCTGAAATGATGTCTTCATACTTTGTGAGCAAATATTTTATCTCCTTTGGCTGTTCTTCCGATTTTGGTCTCTCATACTCCTTAGGAAACAAGGCAAAGCACACAGTCTCATGTCTCATTCCCTCTAGGAACTTTGTTCCATCCACCAAATAGATCCTATCATTCATACAAACTTCATTCTTCAAAGGATCCTCCAAAGTTAACAAGATTTGCTTCATTGCATTTGCCACAATGGTGTATATGTTCTTCCTCCCATCATGTATTTCATATCTATCAAACTACCAAGGTCTACCCAACAAAAGGTGACAAATATCCACAGGCATAATATGACCTAATACTTCATCATGATATTTCTAAATTTTCAATTTCACCAAATATTGCTCACCTACCAAAAACTTATGTTCATCCTGGATCCATGCTATCTGATCGGGTTTCAAGTGTTTCAATCTTTCCAAATTCAACTTATTCACCATCTCTTCTAAAATAAGATTATCCGAACTACTGCTATCAATAACAACTTTACAACACTTACCGGATACCTTACATCTAGTCTTTAAAAAATTTCTCCTTTGCAAGGATTCTTCATCTTCTCAAGTATGACACAAAACTCTCCTCATCATTAATAGTTCTCCATCTTCTGGTTTGTTAGCTCATCCAGTGGGGCTCTCTTCCACCACTTTTTCTCTTCCAGTATGCTCTATCTTCTTACATTCAAATGCATGATTGCCTTCTCCTCCACACTTTAAAAAAGGTTCCTCTAAATGCTCTCTTATCTTGTTTTCTATATCTTTTCCAAAATTCTCATTCTAGTACACATCTGGTTCTCTCCTCTGGTAGAAATTTCTATCTTCCTTCTAGTATGAATTACCTTGTCTGCTTACTTCTTTATCCTTGCTCTAATCTAAACAGGTATGTATTCCTCTGATATATCCTCTTCCTCCTTGAAATCTACCTCGGTAAACCTTCCACTTCTACCTCTCTGGCTCTACTCATGTCTTTTGTTTAACTTCTCTTCTGCTTTCAAGGTGTACTGGTAGGCTTCTTCAACACCCTCCAATTTGATCAAACTGATTTCATCTTGTATAGACATCCACAGTCCATTCAAATATCTAGCAACTTGTTCAACTTCATCATCAACATCTCTTGATCTGATATTCAACTTGTAGAATACTTCGGTATAGTCCTTCACACTAGATTTTTTCTACTTCAAATTCTGCAACTTTTGGAATAAATTCACTTGATAATCAACCGGTATAAAATTTGATTTCAATTTTGCAACCATTTGATCCCAAGTCTTGATCTTCTCTTTACCTCTTTTATGTCTATCAACCTGCAAATGATCCCACCAAAGAGAAGCATGACCTTTCAACCGAGTACAGGCATATCTCACCTTCCTTTCCTCCATGGTATTCTCAAAATCAAATTACTTCTCCATTTCCAAGATCCAATCGATCAATTCATCGCAATCCAACTTTCCATCATATTCTGGTGGGGTAAAATGGGGTTTAGTATTACCCCTACTTAAAAATCTCAAGAACCTATCATCCTCTAGATCAACCATCGGTGGGTTTGCTTATTCCATAGGGGCTCCTTTTGTTTCATGTTCACTTAGATATTCAATATGTCAACCTCTTCTTTGTGTTGTCTCCACGGCTTCCAACCAGGCTGCTATACCTCACAACATTTCCATCATGGTCAGGTCTACATTCCCATGCACTCCACCATTCCTAATTCCTCTTCGCGCCATCTTTCGATGATCCTCTGTAGCTACAGGTCGGATCAATAGTTTGCCACCCTACAACAAAATTCTCAAGACAATGAAACAAAAATTGCTTTGATACCACTTGATGCAGTCACCGGTGAGGAGGGACCTCAAGGAGATCGGTCCAAATTTGTTAGTAAGAATAAACACAACGGAAACACACAGATATGATGGAGGCAATGCAGAACAGATAGTTTTATTGCATGAAATTTGAATACATCCAACTAGTAACAACCGGTTTACAACATACCAACACACAGGCCTCATAGAATAGGTCACAACCGGGACCTTAAATTGAAAGATCTATCTTCTAGGCCCAGTCTATTTATTTGATATTTTGATTTATTCTCCTTCATTGCATTCTAAAGCATAATTACATATATATATATATATATATATATATCGATCCAAAGAATCCAGTCAGCCCAAAAGGGATCAAAACCTAATGTGCAAAATGAACAAGGTCGACTGCCGCAAAGTCCAAAGGATGAAACGTAGAAGGTCATCCACATGCCAATAAAGATCGAGATCAATGCTCAAGGCTTCGCAAGCTTCGGAAGGGGTTCTGATAGATCGCCAAAATAGGTCCAAGCAACTGGTAACAAAAAAACTGTCAACCAGTAACAGGAAACAGACATTGAAGCCGGTAGTGATATCTTGCCAGAAAGTGATCCAAATGTGATTTTGTCTGGAAATAAGAAAGATGATGAAGTCTTCAATTAGAATCCAACTCCATAGGTTCCAGTGAGCCAAAACCGGTACACATAGAAAGAAATGTTGAAACTGCAAATTGAAAGAAAAACAAAAGGGAAATATTTTTGGTTCATGCAAGATTGCCATGAACTGAGGATGCTCCTTCATCATTCCATTTCAATAGTTAATGGAAGGTTTTTTTTAAGGAGAAGCTCCTAGTAGAATGCAATATCAACCAGTGGATTTTATTCCTAACTATGTCTCTTGGTGTTTGTCATACATAGCTTTGTGGGGAAAGCTAAAATATTGTTGTTGGGCTAATACTATTTTGTAATGCCCTTTTGATCTCTTCTACTATTTGTATGATAAGGTATGTCCCTCATTGCTAAGAGGTCAACTATTTTTTCTCTCATTTTGTTCTTGCTTTATATTGTGTATGCTAGGGTTTGTTCCTCCTATCTAAGAGGTCGACTATTTTGCCCCCTCTTTTGTTATAAATTTATACTAAATCCATAAATGTAACCAATTCTATTATTGATAAAAGTTCAGGCATCTTCTTTTAATAAAAATAAATTATATATATATATATATTCTAAAAATGAATTTTTTCATCCCATAATTGTTTAGGAATACATACATAAATAAATAAAATAATGAAAAAAGTATAGAGCAAGGTGAAAAATAATGAGAAACATTTCTCCTATCTAGACAATAAAACTTTTAAGAAAAGATTGCTTCTTTTAAGACATAAATAAATTTGATTCCATACAAATGAAAAAATATGCTAAACTTTCCTTAGAAACACATACTCTCGTACTCACAAATTTTGTTTCCCACATAGAATAGATGAGACAATTAAGTGATTTAGGACAACCCAAATGACTTTTCTTTTACACTTATAGGGATTAATAATATAGTCAAATTTTTAAAAAGTAAGATATTAAAGAGCTAGCTACAAATGATGGTTTAAGTTTGAGGCACATTGATTTACTCTTACACCACACGTTGTTGTGCTTAGAGGTCACCGATTTACTTTTATTTTTAGAACTTATTTCATTTTTGTTAAAGATACTAAATCTAGCTCTACTTCCTTGTTCTCCTCTACTGTGAGATGCGAGAACATAGGAAGATTTAAACTCAGAGGTGACAAAAGATCACAATACTAAGTTTTATTCCTTACGTAGGCTTAGAAAACACGTATTGAGTGGACAGCTCAACACGGAAACATAAATGGCTGAAAACACAACACATACTTAGAGTTTTGTTTACGCGGACTTTACCGCTCAGTCTCCATTAATGTTCCATTGGACATTTACCAAGTGTTGTTCCCATGGTTATTCTCTACGTTCTGCTGCTTCCCACTGCCCGTGTTGGTCTGATTGCTCCTCGTTGAGGTAGAATTTTGTGTCTTTATGTTCTTCTGCTTGTTGATGTTCCCATCGCCTGAACTGTACTGACTGTTCTTGTTGACCTTTCGGTTGGACTGATTGTTATTATATGAGCCTGAAACAGGTTTGTACTCCTGGTTGTTCTCCGCTGAGCTTGCGTAGTTCTGATTGCACTCCAGTGAGGACGACATGGTAGGAGATTGTTGAGAGCACTTGCACAACTACTTCGCAACACAAAAGAGAACTTTTAAAATAAACAACGGATGCCAAAAACAAGGACTTTTTCACCTTATATAGGCTTACCAGAGCATCACCAACAAAAATCACGGAAAAGCTCAATCGTCAGTACCAGAGCAAAAACGACCGAAAGATTCTTTTGTCATTACGAGAGCATCAGAAAATGGACCCGAAATGCCCAAAAAGCTCAGTTGTCACTACCAGAGCATCAAAATATAGGCCCAAAATGACCGAAAAGCTTAGTTGTCTCTACCAGAGCATCGCAATATAGACCCAACATGACCAAAATGCTTAGTTGTCGCTACCAGAGCATCAGAATACAGAGCCAAAAGAAATATGGCATGACATCAGTGGCTATCTAGAAAGAATCAGTGTTATGTCACCTCTATCAAGAAGGAATCAGAATTATGTCAGCTCTATCTAGAATCATGTGTCAGCTATCAATGATATATGGAGATGGCATTAACGTGTGTCCGGTCAACATCATTGGTCTATAAATCTTATAACATTTCTAGGTAAGGCAAAATCTTATAACATAAATACATTTTTTTAATGGACAATGAAAATTTTTTAAAAAGTTATTTTTCAGTGAGGTAAAATCTTATAACATAACTAGGTGAGAGGCAATGAGAACCACTTTTCTTATAGACAATACAAAATTTAAGAAAATTTTATTTCCTTTTAATTCATAAATAAAATTGATATCATACAAATGAAAGGAAATTGAGAAACTCTCCTTAAAAATAGATACTCTCTAGCTCACTTTCACATTATAAATTAAAGAAATTTGTTTATCACATTGAATGTAGAATATAAGGTAAAATATTGCAAAAAATAAAGAGGGAATGCAAAATAGAAGAGGTATGTGTCTTTTCACCTTTATACCTACAGATGAAGATGAAGAGTTTAATGGCTAATTAAAATCTGAGAATATATTGTAATAAAGAGAGCAACACATAATTGATTTCTATGTGCAAGATGAAAGAGGCCATGCAAAAGAAGATAGAGAAATGTGCAACAAAGAAAGAGATGGAAGATTCGATTAGAAAAGGGGAAGTGTAAGGGTATGAGAAATAGAAGAAAGCATAGGAAATACAAAAAATTGTATGTATAGGAGTGGAAGAGAAGAGTATGCACATATAGATTTTAATTGTACATAATAAAATCATAAAACAAGGGCATTTAGTGTGAGAGTTGAAAGATACAAATAAGAAAGAAAGAATGAAGTGTGTAGGAAATATAATTTGAAAAACATTAAGAGGAGGTGGTGTAGGAACAAGAGTAGTGCATAGTAGAACTGTGAAGCGTAAGAAATAAATATTAGTAGCAATGTAGACAAGATGAGTAGCAAAGAGGATAGTTATTGACTTTTACAGTTTCGGCAGGTTTGGAGAAATAAAAACTAACAATTATATGCAGATTCAAATACACAACACAAATAACACAGAGATTTAACGTGGTTCACCCAAGAAGGGCTACATGCATAGAACATAGCCATCCAAATTTTTTGTATTATCTAGTAGAATAGTACAACACCATTACAATGCCTTTTACATTCCATGCACTTATAACATGCAATTCTTAGGGCAACATACAATGTCAGTTAACCAAATTAACCCTAACCCTAAAATAATATTCTCATAATCTTTTCCTTGTACTCGTATTCTCATACACACATGAGAAAATTTTGGGAGGGTCCATTTGGGCTCCCTATTACATCAGCCATTTAGGAAAATCCCTCTATCCAACAAGTGTACAATACTTGCATGATCAATCACCACATAACAACAATCTCCCACTTGGAGATTGATCTTAGATGGCATCACTACACTTGTAGCTCCCACTAGATAAAATTCTTGGAATTGGCTATTCCTTACTTTCATGATTTTTAGCCAAGAACGCCAATAAAAGTCGATGAGGAAATAAACTTCTCTTCTTTGTCTTCCTTTGTAAACATATCTGCAGGATTGTCACTTCTATGAATCTTGTCAAGTTGTAATTGGCCATCTTAAAAAATAGACCATATGAAGTGGTACCTGAGATGAATGTGTTCTATACTTGAATGAAGAGCATAATTATTGGCAAGATGAATGACACTCTGACTATCATTATACAATGGACTATTGTCCTGCATCTTTCCCAATTCCTCTAGAAAGCGTTGTAACCAAATCATCTCCTTACTAGCTTTGATAACAAGCACATACTCAACTTCAGTGGTTGAAAGTACAACAAACTTTTGCAATATAGAAATCCAACTAACTGCAATTCCCTTTAAAGTAAATACATACCATATAGTACGCCTCGTATCAATTGCACTTTCTAGATCAAAGTCAACATATCCTCGTAGAGAAGAGTTTTATCCTTGGAAACATAATGCCTTGCTATTAGTAGCTCTCAAATACATGACAATCCATTTGACAACATTCCAATGCTGTTGGTAGAGTTAGTGAACTAAATGGAGTTAAATCAATCCTAAGTTGGATACAATGCTTAGTGCTTTAAAGGAAGCCCAAGATGCTATGAGTACCAATGATCTCACAAATATTCATTAGACATAGATACAAGAATTTCTCTTCAGTGTTCTCATCTCAATTTTTGAGTGTCTCAAGAAAGGTTGGGACAATCATTTGAACTTGTTGAAGAGTACTTTTGTAGATGTATTTAAGTTCATGTAAGTTAGAGATGTCTTCTTGTACATATTTTGTTGTATATAGATTTTTGTTTGAGTTTTGGCATGTGGATCCATGTCTTTTGTCACTAATGTCAAAGGGGAAGTGTAGGGTAGTGAAAAATGTTATATTCATCTCAGGGGGAGTTTCAGAGTTTTGAGTTTCGCAGTGTGTATTATTGGCATTGAAGTTGTCATTGATGTCAACATGTGTACGTGTAGGGTTTTGACTGATGAAGATGTCGTGGAGAGATCAGAAGCACTTGTCTATGTTGACATCAATGCCAAAGGGGGAGATTGTTGACATTGACGTTGCCATCGATGTCAATGTGTGTGCGTGTGTGTGTAGGGTTTTGGCTGGTGAAGATGCAATGGAGAGTTTAGATTGATAGGTTGGCATCTCTGGCTAATTTGTGTCTCTTTCATTTCCCTCATGCTTAGGTTTTAGGGATTATACCTTTTGATCAAGTCATTTTGTTAAAATCCTTAAACCTATTATAATTTTGTGTTACCATTTTTACTTAAGTTTGAGGGTCATCTAGTCGTTGGGAGGGGCCATGTCCTTTTCCTAGGAATTAATTTGTTTGGTAAGCCCCTTGTTAATTTTTCCTAAGTCTAAGCGCACTATATTGTATTTCCCAATGGGTGGGCCCCTTTGCTCTTTTTTTTTAGTGTTGTGTTCTTTGTTGAAGTTCCTGCAATACCACAATGATCTGGTTTGAGCATCCTACTCATCATAGGATCGCGAGGAGTTGCCATATGTATTTGAGCAGCTAGGTATCATGACATGGGTGGTAGAATTTGTTGGCTTGATGATGATTGTATTGAATGACTTCATATGTTGTCATTGATGGAACATGTACACACATGCATATGTTTGTCTACCGGTGTTACTTCAAAGTTATTTGTATTATATTGCTACCAGAATTAGAAGTTTTATTTGTGATGATGTCAAACCGGTATATACAAGAGTATCTGGACACCAACTTGGAGATCAAACAGAGATTATCATAGAAGCAATTAAGGACAATTGGTTTATATGTTGACAGAGGTAAACTCCAACTGTAATCGGTTTTCCAACCGGTATTTATTGATTGTGTGATGAGTTATCACCGGTCATGATGAGTTATCCTAACTGACAAATTTTGGTTGTATTTTGTGATGTGTTATGTTTGATTGTCTAGATACACTGCACCTAGGAAATTGTGTTTTAATTCCTAAGGCCAACATGAAATCTAAATGTCTATCTAATGACATTATAGTGAACTATTTTGTATATATGATGAGATATGATATGAGATGATTTGATGTGAAAACATAAGAGTTAAGTCACAGAGTATGTTGGTAATGCAGTTTTGAGTGCGCAGAAGAGGAGCTATTCAAGCAAGTTGTGCTACTTCTAGATCATACCACCTGTTCTTCTCTTATCACCACAATAGTCAAATCCCTTAATTGGGTAAGCTCTAACAAGCTTCATTGTACAAATCCTCTAACCAGGTGATCCATTAGTTTGGATTTAGAAATCCTCTACCGAGGTTACTCCTAACAGGGTACTACCTTTAATAGGGTATAGCTCCTAAAATAGCTTTGGGGTCTTTCACAAGATTTGCTCCTAGAAGAGCATGTTTGTAGACCTTAACCCATTACTTACCTATTACTACAGATAGTTAACTTGTGAGTCCCATCTCACCATGGTTTTTCCCATTTGGGTTTTCCACATATAAAAAATTGTGTTATGGTGGATGTTTTTCTTATTGTGGATGCACTAATATCATTTTGGATAACATGCACAATGTTTACCAAACTCGTTAAGTATATATACCAGTCAGTGTTTAAAGTAATATTATTTTTCATGTCACTGATTCACCCCCACTCTCAGCGCTTTATAAGTCTATAAATTGGTATCAAAGCCTAACTTATTTAATGCTTAATCTCTTGTAAGAAAACCCTAAAGCCACCATGGGGGATATGAGATAATTTGAGATGGCTAGAGTGCTTGAAGCTACCAAGGATGAGCTTGAAACCCTAAGGGTCATATTCAAAGCCTCACAAGTCAAAAGGAGAGAGCTAATTGAACAACTATTGGAAATATCTAATAATAGTTCTTCAGATGAAGCCAACATTGATGCATTCACCGAGGAAGTTGAAAAATTGAATGGTGAAAAGCTAAATATGAGAAGAGAGTTAGAAGCCCTAACTATCTGCATGAGTCAAGAGCCAGAAGCTAGGAGGGCAGCTGAAGACCTTGTCAAAGAAAGAGATCATGAGATTGTCAAGATCAAATGAGAGAATGCTACTTTGCATGAGCATTGGCATGCAGAGAAAGAAGAAAAAGAGGCCTTGTAGCTAGATATTGAAATGGCATCATCTCTGAAAGAGACTCTTTCAAAACACAATGAAGATCTTACCAGAGAACTCACTGAGGTTAATGGAAAGCTGAAAAAATTCAATAGAAGTTCTACCATGCTAGATGAGTAGATTCAATCACAAAGGATGAAAGGCGATACTTTTGGACTTGGTTTTAACACATCTAAGAAAGGATAGTCTTCTGAAACCAAAAGAAACATTTATAAGGACAAAAGAACTCCTAAGCCTTACAAGCCTACTGGTAAGAAAATTATTAAACATATTTGCTTTATCTGTCATAAGCCTGGACATATTGCAAATGTGTGTAGAAACAAACCCAATGGAAATACAAGCTACAATGCAAATACTAGGTATGTATCTAAGAGATTTGAAGGTCATTGTTTCACATGCAAGATGTATGAACATAGATCAGTTGAATTCAGATATGGAGCAAATAATCGAGTACCTCACATGAATCCAAGACCTAATCACAACTAGATGAGAACCTATGATAACTGGGGTAACATGAACTGGTAGAGACCGTATGTCAACCGGTTTAGTCCATTTGAGATGGAAAAGGTAGCTAATGTCATTTTCACCATTTGTAACAATTATGGTCATGTGGCTATTAATTGTAGAAGGAGAACTAGAAGAGGCAATGCAGGACCTTGGAGATCATCTGGAATGGCCTGCTATCATTGTCATAAACCGAGACACATAGCGAAGTTTTGTAGATCCAAAAAGAACAAACCCATTAATCATTCTAATGATCAGAAAGGAAAGCACAAGGTAAATAACAAGGAAAGCAGAGAATGGATGAACTGAATTTGGAAAAAGAAGAGGAACAATATACCTGCATAAGAACCTAATCCTTCACGCATTGTGGAAAATCTTGCACTGGTGAACTAATTCTTTCAACAGGGCTAAGGGGAGCATAGAGGTAAATCTACTTCCGGATGGACCCCTTGAAAGATGAGTGGTAAGAGAGTTTTAATTTAGGATGGTTATGTGTGAATTATTGATGTCTTTTGTCAATTGGTTTTCCAAAAGTTTATCAACCGGTTTTACACCTGTTAATAATGTATGCATAGTTAAGCAGTGTATTAGGGTTTGTAACCCTAGTGGTCGAGCATTTAATGCAATAGGTAAAAAGGATAAAAGCAATTTTTACTTTGTTATTTTTACCCTAAATGCATTTGAGAGAGAATTATTGAGCACTTGTAGAGCAGAGAGAGAATTGCTAGCTAGATTTAGTCGAATTCATGCCATGATTTGTGTTATTGAAGCTGATTTGAAGTTAAGTAAAGGCTAAACTGGTGTGTATTTGAGTAATCAACCAGTAAGCAAGGAAGCATGTGTAAATTGAGGTATTTCTTTGTAAATCCCACTTAGAATCAGAACCTATGGAGGTTGTGGAATTAGAACGAATTGTTTCTTATAATGCTTTATCTCAAGTTCCTAATGGATTCATTGTAAAAGGAGATTTGTCTAGCTAAATTGATTGTAAAATTGAAGATTTAGGATCATTTTAAATTTATTCTCAGTTGAAAACCCTTTGTGATAAGAGCAGAAAGATTCAACCCGAGTATATTAGCGTTTATGAGAGGTTTTCATAATGCAAATTATTTTCTTGAGGATTTTAAGGAGGAACATATCTGAATCATTTTGAGTTGTGTTCATGGTGAGAATATGTATTTGGAAAGGACACACACTATAACCAAGGAGGATATTAAAGCTATAACTAGGTTTTGGTCAATCGGGGAAGTGCCTAAGCTAAGGCAAATTTCAAAAGAGACAGTAACCACTTTAACCTTGTGTACCTCTGATGGGCGTCCCTTTTTTGTTAATAATGTTAAGGACCCAACGGTTGAGCTGGCTACTATGGTTATAGGCTACTGGATATTCTATTCTAGTAGAATGAACAATGTACCATTTGTAGGAGTGCATACTGCCTATAAAATGTTTTTTGAGAATGCAAATTATGAGATTTGCAAGGCCATAAGAATTCAATTAATGTTGAATATATAGTCAATCGAGAAGGACAACAGTCAGAAGTTCAAGTTTGGTCAGTTATTGATTGATCTATTCTTTTACTTTCAAAATTTCCTACCAAGAATTGGTGATCTTGAATGGTCTAAAGACCTACTGGTAACCGCTCAGACCAAGAACAATGCTAAGGTTGTTAAGAACACTTTTTCTGTTGCAATGAACAAATATTTCAATGGATTTTAGAAGAAAATGAGTACGAGGGTAAGGCTACCTGAGGATGTGGTGAAAAAATTTGCTAAGGACATCATTTTAATAGTCACGACTGATTTTTGTTAGATGGAAGCTATTGAACCAAGAGAAGATGAAATGGAAGACATGAGTTATGAAGTTAATTATGACTTATTGATTGGTTATGCCAATAACCTGTTGGCATCTCTAGTGGACAAAAAGAAGAAAAAACTGGATACTGTTGTGGAGCAGATTGCAAAAATTGAAACTAGTAGTGGTAAAGGAAAGAAGAAGAAGGTTGAGCAACTACCTCCGGTGTCAAAAAGTACTAGAGTGATACGAAGTGTCCAAACTAAAAAATAACTAACACCTAAGCTATATATAAAGAAGCAGTCCGCAACAAAGAAAAGAGGTCAGAAACTGATTCTTCAAGCAAAATCAGATGAAAATGATACTAAGGAAGAACCAAAGAAGGTAAAGGCAACTGGAAAGAAGTCCAAACTAGTTGAAGCCACCTCTCAGCAAACTATTCCCATTAATGCTTTGTCTTACAAGCCTATGACTAATTTTTATAGAATGGTAAAGACATTGGGAAGAAATAGATTTGATAATGTCAAAGAACATTTTGATTCATGTGATGAAGATCAGAAGGAACAAATTGTTCAATAGGTAATTAGCTATTTGTGTCATTACAATCGGTTACCTCATGATCTTGAGAAGGATATTTCTAATTCTTTATATACTATTCTTTTGAATAAATGGGAAGAAGCTATGAAGAAAGAAAAATAAATTATTGATGATGTGTTTGTGCAATATTTTTATGATTTGTCAAAGGATGAATTAATTGTATTGCTTGATAAACACAAAGCTCAATTTTATTTTAAGTCTAGAAGATTGAAGCTACTTAGTGGGAAGGTGCAACCTGTTGAAGTTGATGTGCATTAGATAGAGAAGGAAATTCAGAATATGTGTAAATTGATAGAGTCCCAATAGGATAATGAGCACGATACTATTCATCTACCAAAAATTGATGAGGAAGAAATAGTGCAAACTGATATTGTCTATCCTATCAAGAAGAAGGATGGAAACATCATTGCACCAGATATGCAGCCACTTGAAATTACTGATTCATAGGTTAATACTGTAGAGATACAAGCAACTCAACTGAGTGTGGATTTTCCACCCCCGTTGGTAAATGATCAACTAGTGAAACCCCAACTCCCACTGATTTCACAAGCTACTTAGGAGGAACCTGCTGAAAAAGTTGATAAAAAGACCGTTGAACAGGAGAAGGAGAAAGAAGATAAGGAAGAGAAAATTGAGAAGTAGAAATCTGCTGAACCGGAAAAGGCATTAGTTAAAGAGTAGAATAATGATGATGATGATGATGATGATGATGATGATGATGATGATGATAACTCATTTTGCATCAAAGGACCAATACATGTTGATAACCTTAGTGCATCAGAATTGCTAGAGTTTGGAAATGTGATGCAATCCAAAGCTCAAAAGAAAAGGCTTAAGGAACAGAGAATGGAAGCTGAAACCATTCAAAATGTTGTAGATATTCTATCAAGCCTTCTATTAGAAACTACTACAGGGAACTTGTCAACTCCCATTGTCAAGCTTGGCCAGTTGGTTGTTGATGCCTCTGACCAACTTAAGTCCATTGAGGAAGTAGTGCAAACCTATGCAAAGAAGAGCTACAAGGAGATGCGAGGAGAACAAATCATGAAGGATATTAATACAGGGAGAATTTCCCTACCCTGAATAAAGATCTGTTAAGAAAAGCTATTGAAACAAGAGGGAAAATTCTTGCACTTACATCTAATGTTTCATTCTTTTATACTGATATCAATCAAAGGCGAACAAAAATAGAGTGAGAATTGGAAAGGATATCTCATGCTTACATACCTTTATAGGATTCAATTTTATCTTTTGGAAAATCTATGGATGATTTGCAAAACTGGTAAGATGTCTATGATTGTGAATAGGCAAAAAGACTCTGATCTCTGAAGGAGTTGAATAATTTACTCAGACCAAAAGTGGACATGTTACATGTTGGCATGATGATGATTGTACTATATTCATCATATGTTGTCATTGATGAAACACATACACACACATATGTTTATATTGTCTACTAGTGTAACTTCAATTGTTTACACTGTCAACTGGTATACTTAGTGGTTAATCTCTAACCGTTATTTTGTGATAACCGGTATGTGCATAAGAGATAACTTGTGGTTATACTAATTTGGAATCAAGATGAAGATCAAGATGGAGATCAAGCGGAGATCATGACATTAGATTTGAGGATAACAATATATATATATTTAACTCAAACTGGTATTGATTGTTCCAACCGGTATTTGGTGATTTTGTGATGAGTTACTACAGATTGTGATGAGTTATCCCACCAAAAAACTTTTGGCAGTAATTTTTGTGATGTGTTATGATCACTTGACTAGATACACTGCACCTAGGAAATTGTGTTATGATTTCCTTAGGCCGACATGAAATCTAAATGTCTATATATTGACATCTTAGTAAATCATTTTCATATGATGATGGTATGCATGAAGAGAAAAAGATTTTGATGTTGAAGAGAGATAAGTGTTAAGTTGAAGAGTGTGTTGAATAGTAGTGTTGAAAATGTTTAGAAGGATCTGATCAAGCAATTATTGTGCTACTCAGAATAGATCAAACCAATCCTATTGTTTTCTAACAATCACAGTATAATTCAAATCCCCTAACCAAGTAAGCTCTAACAAGCTTCAATGTACAAATGCTATCACAAGGTGATTCATTAGTTTGAATTTAGAAATCCTCTACCGAGGTTACTCCTAACAAGGTACTACCTTTAACAGGGTATAAGCTTCTAATCAAGCTTTGGGATCTCTAACCAGATTCGCTTCTAGCAGACCACTTTGTAGACCCTTATCAGTAAGTAATCTATTACTGCAGATAGTTAACTTGTGAGTTCCATCTCGCTGTGGTTTTTAACTATTTGGGTTTTCCACATATAAATATTTGTTTTATGGTGGATGTGTTACTTATTATGAATGCTATTATATCATTTTGGATTATATGCATTTTTCTTAAAAGCTTTGTTAAGTTCATCTACCAGTTACTAGTTGAAGTAGTTTCATTTTTGGTGTCACTTATTCACCCCCCCTCTCAGTGCATTCCAAGTCCATCAATTGGTATCAAAGCCTAACTTTTGTGAATCCTAATCTCTTAGAAGGAAGTCTTGAAACCACCATGGGGGATATGAGTTACCTTGAGATGGTTAGAGAGCTAGAAGCTAGTAGAAATGAGATTGAAACCCTAAGGGTCAAGCTGAAAGCTTCTCAAAATAAAAGAGGAGAGCTTACTAGACAACTACTGGAGATATTTGATAATAGTTATTCAAATGAATCCAATATTGATGCTTTGGTTGAAGAGGTTGAAAAACTCAATGGTGAAAAGTTAAATCTGAGAAGAGAACTAGAATTGGAAGCTATAAGAGAAGTTGAAGATCTCATCAAGGAGAGATATCATGATATTTCCAAGATCAAGTGAGAAAATACTACCTTGTATGAGCATCTAAATTCTGAAAAAGAAGAGAACGAAAATTTGCAGTTAGATCTTGATTTAGCATCATCTCTAAAAGAGAACCTATCTAAGAACAATGCAGGTCTCACCAAACAACTTACTGAAACAAATGAGAAGTTGGACAAATTCATCAAAAGTTCAATCTTGCTAGAAGAAAAAATTTAGTCTCAAAGGATGAACGGTGATACCTTTGGACTTGGTTTTCACACATCTGAAAAAGGTGAATCTTTTGGTACCAAGAGGAACATTCCTAAGAACAAATATTCCCCTAAGGTCAAAAATCCTACCGGTAAGAGAGTCTTTGAACTTGTTTGTTTTGTTTGCCATAAACCTGGTCATATTGCAAAAGTTTGTAAAGACAAACCTAACAGGAATACAAGATTTAATACTAATGCTAGATTCATATCTAATAAATTTGAAGGTCATTGCTTCACTTGTGGAATGTATGGACATAGATCTGTTGAGTGTAGATATGGAGATAATAATCCTGTACCGCATATGCATCCAAGACCAAATGGCAACTAGATGAGGAATTTTGACAACCAGGTCAACATGAACTAGAAAAGACCCTACAACAACTGGTTTAGTCCATTTGAGATGGAAAAGGTAATGAATGTCATTTGCACCATCTGTAATAACTTTGGTCATGTGGCTATGAATTGTAGAGGAAGAAATTGGAGAGGAAATGCAGGATCACGGAGATCATCTGGTATGGCCTACTATCATTGCATCAAACCAAGGCACTTAATAAAATTCTGTAGATCGAGAAATAGTAAATCAGTCAATTCTTCAAAAGATCAGAAAGGTAAATAGAAAGTAAATGTTGAAGAAACAAGAGAGGAAATGAACCACATTTAGAAGAAAAAGAGTGATGACTCACCGACAAAGGAAACTGTTCCTTCACCTAGTGAAGAGAACCCTGCACCGGTGAACTAAGCCTTGTCATATGGCTAAGGGGAGCTTAAATGGTAAATCTGCCTCTAGACCCCTTGAGATGAATGAGTGGTAAGAAAATTTTGGGAGTATGAAATTTTGGTAACTTTTGTTGACATGTTATCAACCGATTTACTCCTTGAGTGGTGAAATTAGGGTTTGCAACCATAACGGGCGAGCATTTCATGCAATAGGTAAAAATGATAAAAGCAAATTTTCACTTTTTATTTTTACCCTAATGCATTCGAAGAGAAATTTGGAGTTCTTGTCGAGCTGAGAAAGATTATTTTCTATCAATTGTCGAATTACTTTGTCATTTGTGTAATCAAGCTGATTTTAAGGTTGCAAAAGATAGAACTTGTGTGCACTTGGGCATGCAACCGGTAATACGAGGCAACGTGCGTAAGAAAAGGTATTTCTTTGAAAATCTTGCTTCAAATCTTGTTCATCTGTCATGGCATCATCTTCAAAGACTATAGAAAGGTTAATGATTATATCTGAGCCAATGGAAGTTGTAGAGGCAGAACAAATTGTGTCATACAATGCATTATCACAAGTTCCAAGTGTAGTTTTGGTTAAAGGTGATTTATCTAGTTTGTCAATATAAAGAATCTAGGATCTCTATACATTTATACTCAGTTGAAATTACTTTGTGATGAGAATGGAAAAATACAAACATAGTATGCTAGGGTTTTCAAAAAGGGTTTTCATAATGCTGCTTACTTTCTTGAAGATTTCGAGGAAGAACATATCAAAATCATTTTAAGTCGAGTTCATGGAGAGAACATGTATTTAGAGAGAACTCACACAATAACTAAGGAAGCCATTCAAGCTGTAACTGGTTATTTCTCAACCAGTGAAGTACCTATTCTAAGATGAATTTCAAAAGATACGTTATTCTCTTTAACCGGATCTACATCTGATAAGCATGTATTTTCTATTAACAATATTAGAGACCCTGTAGTGAAACTAGTAGCAATGGTGATAGGCTACCAAGTATTTTACTCTAGTAGACTTAATAGTGTTCCATCTACATCAATTCATACATCTCATAGAATGATTGTTGATAATGCAAATTATGGTCTCTGTGAAGCTATCAGAAGGTAATTGTTTCAAAATTTGCAATCTATTAAAAAAGACAATAGTCAAAATTTTAAATATGTGTTGGTAAATGCACACTCCAATGAGAAATTGTAGGTGATTGAAGGTATTGTCATTGATGGCAACCTTACAATCTTATGACACCAGCAGGCACTTGCATCAGTAGACTCTACACTGGCATACAGTTCACCGGCAGCGAAAAGATTGTTTACCGGCACCCTGGCCGATAGGATTTTGTTTATTACATAATGTATTTAATTACAATATCCTTTTGTAAGCCGACATGGCATATTGTAAATAAGAATCATATAAGTATGAGATCTTCTAGGATCATTCTAGAAGATGTATGAAAAAGGATAGGACATGGATATGAGGAGCGAATATTGATGTAAGGTTTATGATTATTGCAAGAGCTTAAACTGGTATTGAATCTGACATAGTAGATGCTTTTTGTAGTAGTACATCACTTTGGATTTCTATAATCCACTTTTGTAAGTTAGTGAGACTTCCTTTGTATTTGAGCAGTGAGCTCTAGGCAGTGAGCGAATATTGTGGGTCACAAATCCCACCGAGGTTTTTCCCACACTAGGTTTCCTCACCAAAAATATTGTGTTATGGTGTGCTTTCTATGTTGTGTTTATTGTTCTTATTTACTGCATTAATTCTAGTTTACTGGTACACTGATTTGGAATGTAGTTTACTTAATAAGTTCAAAAAATACATTAACTGGTTAGATGCTGATTCACCCCCCTCTCAGTATCTTTGGGAATCCTAACAATAAGGTCAACTATTGGTTGGGTTATTCTTTTATTTTCAAAACTTCCTACTAGGAATTGGAGATATTGAGTGGTAAAAGGACCTATCAGTCACTGCACAAATCAAAAACAACATCAAATCCACAAGGAATACTTTTCCTACTACAATAAATAAATATTTTAATGAGTTTCAGAAAAAGATGAGCCTGAGAATGAGATTGCCGGAAGATGTGGTAAAAAACTTTGCAAAAGATATAATCTTTACTGTTACCACTAAATTTTGTTTGATGCAAGCAATTGAACCTAGAAAAGAAGAAATGGAAGACATAAGCTATGAAGTAAATTATGAGTTATTGGTCAGATATGATAATAACCTGTTAGCATCTCCTAAAGACAAAATGAAGGCAAGACAGGATATTGTGGCAGTCCAGGATGGGCCAGCAGAAACCAGTATTGCTCCTATTAAAAATGTGAAATGAAAGAAAAAGAAGTTTGAAGAAGCACCTCCAACAATAAAGAATACTAGGGCAACCCAGAGTATCCAAACCAAGAAGGAACCGAAACCCAAGGTATATGTAAAGAAGGAGAAAGTTACAAGGAAGAGAAGCAAAAAGTTAATTTTGCAAGTAGAGTTTGAAGGTACAGACACTGAAGAAGAACCCAAGAAGATAAAGGCAACCGACAGTGTATCCAAGCAAGTAAAGGAAGTGTCGAAGGAAACTGTGCCTCTTAATATCTCTACTTTCAAACCTGAGAGTCATTTTGAAAGAACAATGCAAATATTAAGGAGAAATAGATTTGAAAATGTTAAAGAACATTTTGATTCCTTCAATGAAAATGAGAAGGAGCAAGTAATTCAATAGGTAATCACTCAATTGTGCCATTACAGTAGATTGCCTCATGATATTAAGAACGATGTCTCAAATTCTTTGTATACTATTATTTTAAATAAATGGGAAGAAGTTATTTAGATTGAAAAAGAGATCATTAATGAAGTATTTGTACAATATTTTCCTAAAATTTCTAAAGATGAAATTAGTACTTTAATTGACCGATACAAAGCTCAGTTTATATCCAAAGAAATAAGATTGAAGCTTCTCAATGGAAAGAGGTCAATTATTGAAACTGAGACCCATCATATAGCCTACAATATCAAAAGGATGGAAGAAATTGTACTATCTTCTAAGAATGTAGAAGATGTTGTTGTTAATAGATTGGAAATGGATGAAGAAGAGATTGTTGAAACAGATGTGGTCTATCCTATCAAGAAGAAAGATGAAACCACTATTCATCTGGTTGATGATATTCAGGACACAGTTGATGTATCTATGGAGCCTCCTAAAATCACAAATATATAGGACAAGTTAGTTGAGCAACTGACAACTCAACTAAAAGTGAACAATCCATCAGAAAGAGAACAACTAGAGAAACCCCAATCTCTACCTGTCATTGAAGATAATAAGGAGTCTACTGAAAATGTTGTCACACAGTCCTCTAAAAAGGAAATGGAGAAGAATACAAAAAAGCGATCATTAAGGTTGTATCCTCTAAACCAGCAAAGCAAAATCAACTTGATGAGGATGATAATGATTCATTGAGTATTTCAGGACCTATAGATGTGGACAATATGACCGCATAAAAAATGATGAAGATTGCTAATATTATGCAATCTAGAGTGCATAAGAAGAGATTAAAGGAGCAAAGGATTGAGGTAGAGACAATATAGACTATAGTAGATATTTTATCTGGTCTGCTACCGAAAACATCTACAACACATCTATCTACACCTATTAGCAAACTTGGTCAGTTAGTTGCAAATGCATCTGATCAAATCAAGTCACTTGAAGATGCTGCTCAGACCTATGTTGAAAAGAGTCACAAGAAGAAGTATGGAGAAAAATTGGCAAAGGATATTGATAGTGGGAAAATAGCTCTATTGCACAATAAGGATTTGTTGAGAAATTCTATTGAAATGGGAGGAAATTTTCTTTCTTCCACCTCTAATGTTTCATTTTGTTATTTTGATATCACAAAAAGGCGTACAAAAATAGAGCAAGAGCTAGAACGGATATGAATGCATATATTTCACTTAAGGATTCTATTTTTTCTTTCCACAAATCTGTAGATGATCTGCACAACAAGTTGGATATTTATGATCATGAGAAAGCAAAGAGACTCTGGTCTCTAAAGGAACTCAAAAGTTTGCTCACATCACAAGTAGACATACTTCAGAGAGCCTACTCCAATGTAGAAGCTATCCTAGCAACCCCTGAAACCTGTACACTAGATTCAATGGAAGAGATCCATTCACAACTGATGTCTACATTTGAGTACACTAAGAACATGTTAGAGACATGGAAAAAGCTTTGTCATAATTGAAGAGGAACTACAATGATATTTTCATGACAATTACTTCAGCATAAACATTGATTCAAGTTATTATTGTATATGCTAAACATTTTGATACAAATTTTCTATATATATATATATATTTTGCTTTTTCAATTTGGCATTGTTGTCAAAGGGGGAGTAGAAATATGTATGTGTGTTTTTGAAAGTTTGGTATATCATGTATGCATTAAGGGGGAGTATGTGTAAATTGTTTTATGCACACTTAGCAGTATTACTGTAAAAAAAAAAATTCTAAGTGTTTCCATCAATGCCAAAAGGGAAGATTGTTGGCATGATGATAATTTTAATATATTCATCATATGTTGTCATTGATGAAACTAATACACACACATATGTTTATATTTTCTACTGGTATAACTTCAATTTTTTACACTGTCAACTGGTATACTTAGTGGTTAATCTCTAACCGGTATTTTGCGATAACCGATATGTGCATAAGAGACAACCTGTGGCTATACTAAATCGACGTCAAGATGAAGATCAAGATGGAGATCAGGCGGAGATCATGACAGGAGATTCAAGGATAATGGTTTATATATTTAACTCAAATCGGTATTGATTGTTCCAACCTATATTTAGTGATTTTGTGATGAGTTACTACAAATCGTGATGAGTTATCCCACCAAAAAAAATTTGGTGGTAACTTTTGTGATGTGTTATGATCACTTGACTAGATACACTGCACCTAGGAAATTGTGTTATGATTTCTTTAGGCTGACATGAAATCTAAATGTCTATGTATTGTCATCTTAGTAAATCATTTTCATATGATGATGGTATGTATGAAGAGCGAAAGATTTTGATGTTGAAGAGTCATAAGTGTTAAGTTGAAGAGTGTGTTGAATAGAAGTGTTGAGAATGTTTGGAAGGATCTGATCAAGCAAGTATTGTGCTACTTAGGAAAAATTAGAGTAGAGTTCAAATCCCCTAACAATCAGAGCATAATTCAAATCCCCTGACCGGGTAAGCTCTAACTTCTTGAATGTACAAATCCTCTCACAAGGTGATTCATTAGTTTGAATTCAGAAATCCTCCACCGAGGTTACTACCTTTAGCAAGGTATAAGATTCTAGTCAACCTTTGGGATCTCTAACCAGATTCACTCCTAGCAGAGCACTTTGTAGACCCTAACTAGTCAGTTATCTATTACTATAGATAGTTAACTTGTGAGTTTCATCTCACCATGGTTTTTACCTATTTGGGTTTTCCACGTATAAATATTTGTGTTATGGTGGATGTGTTACTTATTATGAATGCTATTATATCATTTTAGATTACATGCATTTTTCTTAAAAGCTTTGTTAAGTTCATCTACCAGTTAGTAGTTGAAGTATTTTCATTTTTGGTGTCACTAATTCAACCCCCCTCTCAGTGCATTTCAAGTCCATCATTACAAAGAGCATACAAGAATGCAGAAGTAATTTTGGCTACTCCAAAGATGTGTACACTTGATTCAATGGAAGAATTCTATACACAAGTCATGACTACAATTGATCTCACTTAAACCTTGCTGAAGACATGGGAAAATGATTTTTCTCAATTGAAGTGTACTTTTAGTGACCTTTTTTCTGAGAATTGCAATGAACAATCCTAGATTCTGATTTTCAAGTTTTGTATATGTAAATTTTTCCTATATATGTATACAATTTACTTTTTCAATTTGCCATTGTTGTCAAAGGGGGAGTAGAAATATGTATGTGTTGTGAGAATTTTGTATGTATTGTTAAGGGGGAGTAGGAGTAAAAATATATGTGTACAATTTTTGTAACCACACTTAGTTGTATAGTTTAAAAATTTTCTAATTGTTGCCATCAATGCTAAAGGGGGAGATTGTTGGCTTGATGATGATTTTAATGAATGAATTCATATGTTTTCATTGATGGAACATGTACACACACACATATGTTTGTCTACCAGTGTTACTTCAAAGTTATTTGTATTATATTGTTACTGGTATTAGAAGTTTTGCTAGTGATGGTTTCAAACTAGTAGATGTCATCAACTGGTATATACAAGAATGTCCCGACACCAACTTGGAGATCCAGTGGAGATTTTCAAAGAAGCAATGGAGGACAATCGGTTTATATATTGACAAAGGTTAACTCCAACCGGTATTCATTGATTGTGTGATGTGTTATCACCGGTCGTGATCAGTTATCCTAACCAACAAATTCTGGCAGTATTTTGTGATGAGTTATGTTCGATTGTCCAGATACACTACACCTAGGAAATTGTGTTATAATTCCTAAGGCCGACATGAAATCTAAATGTCTATATAATGACATTATGATGAACTATTTTGAATGTATGATGAGATATGATATGAGATGATTTGATGTGAAGATAGAAGAGTTAACTCACATAGTATATTGGTAATGCAGTTTTGAGTGCACAAAAGAGGATCTATTCAAGCAAGTTGTGCTACTTCTAGATCACACCACTTATTATTTTCTTATCACTACAACAGTCAAATCCCCTGATCGGATAATCTATAACAAGCTTCATTATACAAATCCTCTAACTAGGTGATCCATTAGTTTGGATTCAAAAATCCTCTACCGAGGTTACTCCTAATAGGGTACTACCTTTAACATGGTATAGCTTCTAATAGAGCTTTGGGATCTTTAACATGATTCACTCCTAGCAGAGCATGTTTGTAAACATTAACTAGTTAGTTACCTATTACTCTAGATAGTTAACTTGTGAGTCCCATCTCACTGTGGTTTTTCCCATTTGGGTTTTCCATGTATAAACACTTGTGTTATGGTGGATGTACTAATATCATTTTGGATTATATGCATAGTGTTTAACAAACTAGGTAAGTATATCTACCAGTCAGTGTTTAAAGTAATATTGTTTTTGGTGTCATTGATTCACCCCCCCCTCTCAATGCTTTATAAGTCTATCAGAGTTGAGCATCAAAAGGGGTTTTAAGCCAAAGGTAAGCGGGAGTATGTTAATGCTCAGGCAGCTAAAAGGTGCATCTTTTTGCACATGCTGAAAATGGACTGAGATGTTTTAAAGGCTGATCAAAAGGTGCTCTATGCTTAAGTGGTAAAAGTTGGTGGTCACTATGGTAGGAAGTTAAAGAGTGACCCCATTTCATGGTCCCTGTGATCCCATGACTGGAAGGGGTAGGGAGATTAATAATTGCAACATCATGGGATGATGCCATGTGTCCACATCAGGGAGGTCAACACTAATGGTGGGGCCTTAGGGATGAGTTGTGAGGAAGGACCGATATTTAATTTTCTTATTGGCCGAGAGTGGAATCATATGCCAATGCGAAGGTCAACATCAGATTTACTATTGTGGATGGTTAGATTTGCCAACATGGAGGCAGATCTACAGTGGAGATTTAAACTTGATTCAAAATTGTTTGGTGTTGTTTCTTTGCAATGGTTCAAAGAAGTAATGGCAGAAAGTATGAAGGTTTGCCAACAAAGGGTTATCCTTATCCCATGGATCCTCATGGGGATAAGGAAAGGGCGATGGGATAGAAAATTCCTTGTCTAGGTGAAAGACCAAGCTTATCCCATGAGATGTATAACATGAAGATCAATGAGAGTATAAAGAGCTTGATTATCCACATGGTGAACAACCAAGTGTGACTAGAAATGATGAACAAAAAATTTGATGCCATGGATACATGTCGATATATGTAGAGGCTTATGTGGCAACTAACCGATATTGACCAAATGAAGTGGATATAGAAAATGATGACAGTTGGCTCCCATGTGGCCGATAGTAAGATCTGATATACATAAGTCAGTGATGAGAGAAATTGTTGTTAATATTTTCAAAGTAAAATGAGAGAGGAGGAAGGCTACATTAGTGGTGAAACTTCTTTAGTCTATTGATGGGCATGGGATGATCGACAATGGTTGGATCAGATCTGTTGGATAGATCAAGTTTTCTAAAAATAGAAAACTAGTGCAAAAGGTAAGTAGTACAAAGATAAAAAGGAAGAAAAATGGAGTACAATCATTCAATGCAGGTGGTCAATTCAAAAAGGGAAATCCAATCTACTACAGACCGTATCCTTGAAGAGAAAATTGAGATTACTAAGTTTAGTAATCTATGTACTGATCAACCTGAAGATAGATGAAACACATTTAATGTATACAACTAGTATGAAATCATTCTATAGATAGGGAATAAGATCTTGTTGAAAATGAGAGCTGACAGTAGGCAAAGAAAATCTGATATGATTCGAAGTTGATAGTGTGAGAGATATTATGTGCAAAAGTGAAGTACACCGCTGAATGATATAGATAGAGTAAGATAGAGTGTGAGATGAGTAAAAATTATAATAGTAAGGGTTGTTGTAGTAGTACAAGACTATGGATAGAGAGTAGTCTGAGATAGGTGAACCTGAGACAGAGTAAAGAGGACAAAAGAGTATAGAATAAAGAAGAAGA
This sequence comes from Cryptomeria japonica, assembly GCF_030272615.1. Taxonomy (NCBI): domain Eukaryota; kingdom Viridiplantae; phylum Streptophyta; class Pinopsida; order Cupressales; family Cupressaceae; genus Cryptomeria; species Cryptomeria japonica. Next base: position 868,283,844 of record NC_081414.1, read on the forward strand.
ATAAAGAACTATTTGTAGAGAACTGATAGGGTGTAATCCCTACAATCAGAGAGAGTTATTCTCAAGATATGAGAGTTGTTTAGTGCTACAAAATTCATTTGTAACTTGGCTTTATTATTGTAAACTTGAATCTTATTGAAATTTCTTTGAGTGAGTACTCAGAGAAGGGGTAGGTACTCATAAAACTAGGGGTTGGTGCTCCTTGAGTTGGTGCTCAGAATATTAGGGGTTGGTGCTCCTTGCTTTGGTGCCCTAAAACATATTGTAAATTGTTATTTACTGTGAGCTCTCTCTATTTTTCCTGAATGCTGGTAATGTTATCAACCACCCACTTCTAGAAATTGAACATTTCTAGAGTGTTGTTTCTAGTAGCATTCAGAATAGTATCTGCATTCTCCATGTCCTAAGCAAAACCCTTAGACCTAGGGTTGCCCTCCTCCATATTATGTTGAACATCATCCTTGTTGTCTGAATCATAGGGATTCTCCTTCACCTCTAATTCTTCAACATCCTCTTCTCTCTACTCATTATCCTTGTATCCTTCCTCACCCTCAACCTCCTTCTCCTGCTCCTACTCAGACACAACCTTCTCTTCAGTGTCTTGTTCATCTTTTTTACTAACTCTCAACTTATTTTTAAGGGAAAGATTGGAAGAATCCCCATAAGAGTCAGAACTTTCATAATCCTCAGAAATATGGGCATTCTTCACAAAGGGATCATCCTTATTAGCCTTAAGTTTACCTGTAAGATGCTCATATATTAACAAAATAAGACCTTGGTGAGAAATGGGGTAGGAATTAGGTTTATTTGCATGGTTAGCCAGACTATCATGAAGGGAGGAGGCCAGATAGAAGGGTAGAGATATCTTAGAGCCATGGCGAAAGTGATTAAGGATAACAAAGTGGTAATTATAGACTTTCAAAAACCTACCATCAGTCGTAAGATACTCCATTAACACTTTCAATATTTTCTACCAAAAGGATTTAACTTGGTTTGGGAGATAATAGGAAGTGTTATCCTTTTTGGTGAGGTGAGCCCTTTCTTCTTCATTCTTGGGGAAATTCTTGATGGCTTCCACCAAAAACTTACGGTCTCTATAAAATTTGATGTCGTCCTTTTGTAAACCAGTAACCTCAACCACCAAATCTTCATCCACTTTCTAGGTTTGACCAAATAGAGTAACTTTGTTATTTTTCCAACCCTTGGAAAAACCATGGGAAATGAACTTCTTTCTCCCAGGCAATTTCTCCATATAATCAGTGAATCCGTATTTATATAGCCTTCTCCAAATTTTCCTTTCACCCTTCCAACTTTCACAGTTGGTGGGCTCATTATGGTTGAGATTTCCTCCTATAATTTGATATTTGTTCAAGTCAAAACCATTAGGGGAGCAAAAACTGACCAGATGTTGAAGAACAAAGAGGCTGGAATAGAAAACCAAGGTAATTTTCTTGTTTTTCAAGTAGCCCTTTAAAGCATGCAAATTAACCCAGTACTTACTATGATAAGGCCCTTCACACCTATACTCATTAGCGTGACACCTGAGATTGGTCATCATCTGACAATCCACCTCACTCCAAATTCTATCATTGAAGTCCGAACCAAGAAAGGTAATAATGAGATTAATATGTACCATTGATTTTGTCATAAAATAATTACTCTCGGACTTTTCTCTTACATGATGACTCTCCAATATAATTAGTATCCTCTGCTAAAATGACCCCCTCATTGGCTAACAAATCAGCTACCCTATTACCTTCCCTAAAGGTATGGGTAATAATCACACTATCACAAGCATCTAACATTTTTTTAGCCTTATCAATGATATTTTGGATATTCCAAGAAGGGGAACTAATACATTTAATAGCCTAAATTATATTAAGGGAATCCCCCTCCAGCCAAATTCTTTTGAAATTGAAGCTCTGAATAAGATGAAGACATTTTAACATTACCAAAGCTTCTGCCACATGGTTGTTTTGAATTCCAAAGGGAGAGGCAATCATACCAACGCAAAAGCCATAAGTGATTCTGATAACCCCTCCCCCTCCAGCATACCCTGGATTTCCTTTAGCTTCTCCATCAAAGTTCACTTTAACCCAATCATGAGGAGGGAACCTCCAAACCACATTATCTCTTCTACTCTTCATACTAGACTTCCAAACCTTATTCATCAAATTCCATTCAGTTAGAATACTTTTCTCATTATCAGTCATATCAATATAACTACACTGCTTGTTGCTTTTGTGAATGGTATTGATGTTTTCTTTAATAGCCCTACAAATATTTTCATAAACCACCTGAGAAGAGCACTTAGTCTCCCAAAAAATTCTATTGTTTCTCTCCTTCTAGATATGCCAACAAGTCATAAGAAGAACAAAGGACTAGAGGGTCTTAATCATGGGAAGCTTGGTAAGGAAAATCCAATGCCAAAGGACTTCCTTAAAACTATTCTACATAACCCAATCAACTTTCCATTGTGTCAACACTTTACCCCAGATTTCCTAGGTGAAAGAATAGTGAATGAACAAATGATCCATAGACCTAATTATCATATATGTTTGTGGTTTAAGGTTCAATAAGTTTTTGTTTAAACTGATTCACCCCAACCCCCCTTAGTTTACTTCATTGTTGCCAACAATTGGTATTAGTGCTAGATCCTCTAGAAGAACCCTGACCACTTGACGATATCTGGGATGGTAACCTTTAATTTCAAGAAGGATAGTTTGAGATTTGATAGAATGAACTACACTCTCTAGAAGAGCTGGATGAAATGTCATTAAGATGCATTGGATAAGAGTACAAGAAGATTACTAAGAATGCATATAATGTTCCATAGAATGGTCCTACTACTCTGGATGAGTATAAAGGAAGTAGAATTCAATATTAGATTCAAGGAAGCATTGCTGAGTGCCTTGTCAAATTTTGAAATGACTAATGTAATGGACTTAAAGATTGCTCATGAGATCTAGGTAAAATTATAGAGTTTGCACGAAGGTGATAGTCATGTGAAGAATTCTAAGTTGCAGATCTTGAAAGGTAAATATGAGAACCTGAAGATGATAAAATTACCTCTTTTATGTAGAAAGTGAATGAGCTTGTGTGTGAAATCAAATATACCTATGGAATTTTACAAGTCTGAGATTGTTGCTAAAGTGGTGAGATCGTTGCCTCATTCTTACAAACATAAAGTTTCTTCTATTGATAAGATCCAAACTATGAAAAATATTACAAGAGGCATGATGATAGGTAAACTTGTTTCTTTTGAGTTAAGTGAGGTTGGAGACTCTCTTCCAAGGACTGAATTTTCTTTCAAAGCTATTGTTTCTAGGAAATAGAGATATGATTCAAGAGAAATTTCTACAAGAGTATCTAGATATGATAAAGAGATGAAAGAGATGGAAGATGAAGAAAGAGACCTTGAGGAGCTTGAAGCACTTATTGCCAGAAGATTGCCTAAAGGTGTCGGCAAGTATGAAGGGAAGTTACCTGTTAAATTTTTTTCATGTAATACAAGAGGACATTTTACATCAAGGTTTCCAGAAAGAGATAGAAATCTTAAGAAGATATTTAAGCCATATAAACCTAGATATCAAAAGAAGTTTTATTATGTTGCTAGTGAAGGTGTGATAAATGATGAGCCAAATATGGGTAATTCAAGATATTAGTATGTGTTCATTTATATCAAGGAGGATGATCATGTAACTACATGTGGAGGGGAAAAAAGTGAGACTGGGTGACTAGGACCTAATCCCACTTTTGCCAACATATTGGGAATACGAACGAGCCTAGGGAGATAGCTCACTTTGACTACTTCTTGTGAGAACTAGAGAGCCAAGGATCATATCTTAAGATTTATATTCCTCTTGATATATATAAAGATAACATTAAAAAAATAGGGTGTGATTGATCAACTAGACTAGGAGATGAACAATGAAGCATATTGAACTAAAATTGTAGAAGCTTGTAGACATGAAACTAAGATACCAAAATTAGAGAAGGGGGAGGAATTTGAATGTGTACCTAGTGTTGAAAGATGAGCCAAACTAACCTAGATAGGGTTACCATACCCTAGTCCTATTTCTATAAATAGGAGGTTGCAATTGAGAGATTGCAGTCTAAATCTTTTGAGCTTCCACCCTACCAAATTTCAGCTGAAAGTGGGGGGACCAGGGTACCATGCCCCTATCCTCGATGGGAATAGGGTTCCATACACTTTTCCTAGGTAGGACTATGGTGCCACTCCCCTATCCCTGATAATTTTGGGACATATTTGAGGCTTTAGGATAGTCCTTGTTCCTTTGAGTGGTCTTGAAAAACTTTTGGGTACTTGTACCTACACCTGCAACTAAAAATATGATTTTGGGTGGCTATATGGGGTTTTCCCTTAGTCAAACCCTTATTTTTATTGTTTGTACCTAAACAAATAGCTAAATTTGTATAGTAAAATAGTGTGTACAAGAATCTTGTGTGTTTCCAAGACCTTAAAATGAGAAAGATAAAAAACTAGAGCCACCCTACGCTTTGGAGAGTAAAGCCTAAATGTATGTAAATTTAAATGTAAATGTAAATGAGAATGCTCTAAATCAAATGTTCTAAATAATCTGAAGCATAAATGTAAATATGAAAATGAGTGCAAAGAAGCTCATACAAAGACATGAAAATAACATGAAACCATACCAATCCCCATGGGAGAGATATAAGCCACTTGATCTCCTATTATTCTTCAATGTCTTCAAGGCTCCTAATTGATTAGGAATACTTGATTAATACTTGATAAGTGCTTGATGAATATTTGATGAATGTTGATTAATATTGTTTAAGACTCTACATAAGCTTCTCTTTCACTACATAGAAGGCTCCTTGTGATTTCTAGAAGGCTTTGCTAAAAAATCTTCCTTAGATCCCTTCAAATGAAGAAAGAGAGCTCTTATGTATGAAACCCAAGGTCTTAATTCCATCTTTAGGCTAATCTAGGATTCAAATTTCCTATCAATTTCTTTGGGATAAGCATTATAATATCATAGAATTATGATCCCAAAATTTTGGGAAAAATGTTGGGGATCGTGTTGCACTTGCACATGTCCAACCAAATTTCACCAAATTTTTAGGGTTGTTAGATATGATGATATTAAAGTGAATCCCAAAGTTATAGCTGATTTTGAGATATTTTGATATGCAAAATCAGACCTCAAAGGTTAAAATAATACATAATTAGGGTTATGATTAAATGATTTATTAGAGAAATAAAATAAAAAAGGGGCACACTTAGGGTAAAGGGCCCAATTTTATGATGTGGGGAGTGATAAAATATGAATTTATATTTAATTAAATTAATTAAATAAATGATTAAAGGGAAATTACAATCGAAGATGCAAATACAATAAGGCTGGTGATAAACTGAGCGTAGAATTGTACCACCCTAGCAAGGGTGTACAATTTACGATGTTGCACTTTAGATTCTGCAAACTGCACTAATGAGGAGAAATATTTATTTGCTAAAGTTGAGGAGAAAGATGAATGGGTAATTGATAGTGGTTTCTCTCATCATATGATTGGTGATAAGAGTAAATTTGTAAACTTGGAAAGGTATGATGGTACCAGTATAGTAAGATTTGGTAATAATAATGCTTGTGAAATCCATTGCAAATATTTGATTTCTCTCAATCATAAGCATAATACTAATAATGCATTGCATATTTAAGGTTTGAAGAATAATATTTTCAGTGTTCGTTAGATGGTTGATAAGGGATATAACTTGAAATTAAAGAATGGCAAATGTGAGATCTTGAGTAGCTCTGGAACTTAGATTGTATCAGGGACAAAGACTAAAGCTAATATCTTTCACTTGAATGCTGATGGTAAAATTTCACTGATTTCTCAAATCGATGAAACTTGGTTATAGCATAAAAGGATGTGTCATGTAAATTTTTATTACATGGTTAAGATAAGTTCCACTCAAGAAATGAGAGATCTACCAAAGTTAATAAAGCCTTCTAATTGGGTATGTAAGGAATGTCAATTAGCGAAGCAGAACAAAGTTACTTAGAAGAGAAAACAATATAATTCTAATGGATTGTTGAATCTTGTGCATACTGATCTATGTGGTCCTTTCTAGAGTGAGAACCTTGTAGGGTGATAGGTATTACATGTTGTTGATCGATGACTATTCAAGGATGATGTGGGTTACCTTCTTAAGGGAGAAGTCTAAAGTGTTGGAGAAGTTCAATATTTTCAAAGCTAGAGTTGAAACTAAGACTGCAGTGAAGCTAAAGTGTCTGAGATCTGATAGAGGTGGAGAATTCACTTCCTGTGAGTTTAATGCATACTATGAAGAGCATGGAGTTAAGAGACAATTATCTACTCCTAGGAAACCATAATAGAATGGTGTTGTGGAGAGAAAGAATATAATGGTTCAAGAAGCTACTAGAACCATTATGATTGAAGGAAATGTTCCACATGTATTTGGAGAGAAGTTGTGAGTACTGTAGTATACACTCTTAACCAAGTAAATATGAAAGGAGATACTGGTAAGACTCCTTATGAGTTATGGTTTGGTCATGCTTCTACTATTAGATATATCCAAATTTTTGGTAGTACATGTTGGTATTACATATGTGTTGCATTGGTTTTGTCATTGATGTCAACACTTGTCAACACTTATCAGCACTAGAGATCTTTGGTTATGTTCACTGGCATGTTCAGTGACTTATGCACATTCACTGGTATCTAGTTCACCGGTAGGTTATATTGTTCACTGGCACAGAGGATGACTTGTTATCATCTGGAGATAATTTGGTTATGTCGAAGACATTGTTTGGACACTTGTTTTTGGTGATTTGGTTGTTGGTCTAATGAAGTTTGCATATTTTTTGTAACTGGCAAATTGGTCTAGGTTATGGACTGGCATGCGTTAACCAGCATTAAGTTTGGTTTACTGGTATTATGCATCAAGTTTGATTAAGTTATACTTGGGTTGAACTTAATAGACAACTAATTCAACCCCCCCTCTCAGTTGCCTCCGGGTCCTAACAGTAAATTCTATATCAAAAGAGATGAAGATCTTGGAAAGTTTGATGCTAGATATGATGAAGGAATATTTCTTGGTTACTTTACTAAAAGTAAGGTCTACCGATGTTATAATAAAAAATTGACAAAGATGATTGAAATTACATTGTGAAGGTTGATGAACATAATGTGAGATAGATTAGATCTTATGGATGTGATTCTAATGATTAGGACATCAGTTCAAATAAAGGAAAAAAAGTGGAGACCCAAAATCAAGTTCAGATTGCTTTGAAAAAGATTGACAATGAAGGTGCAAATGCTAATGCATAAGAAAGAGTTCAAGAACCTAAAATTCAAGAAAATTATAAAACCCCTAGGTATGTGGGGTTGAATCATTCATAAAATAAGATTGTTGTTGATAAAAATAAAGGCATGATGACTAGGAGAAGACATGATGAAGAAATTTGTTTGATTTCTAAGATTGAACCTAAGAATGTTGATGAAGGATGGAAAGATGAAAATTGGATTAAAGCTATACAAGAATAATTGAATCATATTGAGAAAAACAATATATGGATTCTTGTTCCTAGACCTAAGGATAAAAATGTAATTGGAACTAAATGGGTATTCTAGAATAAGCTGAATGAATAGGGAGAGATTCTCTGAAATAAATCTAGACTTGTTTGTAAAGTTTATTCATAGATGGAAGGAATTGACTATGATGAGACCTTTGCTCCAATAGCTAGAAATGAACCTATTAGATTATTTCTTGTCTGTACTTCTCACAAAGATTTCAATGTTTATCAGATGCATGTCAAATCAACCTTTCTTAATGGTGAATTGGAAGAAGTATACATTGAGAAACCGGATGGACTTTATGTTGGTATTATGGATGACTTCATCATGTGTTGCATTAGTTTTGTCATTGATGTCAACACTTATCCTTATGGAGGTCTACATTGTTGATTTGGCACTCTGGTTTTATTAGTTTGTTGTTGAATCGGCACATTGTGGTCTCGGTATGGATATTGGCTTATGAATAGTCATCGGTATATGTTTCACTGGTAGCTCAGGAAGTTGGTGATGACTTGTTATCACCTGGAGATCATTTGGCTATGTCAAATACATGGATTGGATGTTTGCATTTAATATTTTTCATATTAGATTGATTGGGTTCACATATTTTCTTTTACTGACAGATAGGTCTAGGTTATGAACCGGTACAAGGTATCATGTTCCAGATCAGCATGACATGTTTTGGAAATGGTTTATTGATTGAATAATGTGTAATTGTACTGAGGCTGACATATTGCATTGCACCAAGGCTTATTTTGTAATTGATTTAAATGTAATATCTTTGAGGAGCTGACCTAATGATGAGGTCTTAGGTTTTGTATAAATAATTATAAGATCCTATTTGGAAATTGTATCTCTATGTCATGTGTTGTGGATGTTGTTTTCCTTTCTGTTTCATGCATTAAGTTATACCAGTATTAATATAACTACTAATCTATTTTACTAGCACTGAGTTTTAAGTTGGGATAATTTGTTTTGGGTTATAATTTATCGATATCTGATTCACCCCCCCTCTCAGTTGCCCTTCCTAGTTTCTAACACTTTAGATGATAGATGAAAAGGACATGATTTGTCGGTTGAAGGAAGCATTGTATGGATTGAATCAAGCCCCTAAAGCCTAGTATTCTAGATTGGATAAGTATTTGATGAAGATTGGATTGAATAAAGGTACTATTGATAGTAATTTTTATTTCAAAATTGATCGGAATAATATTTTGATTGTTGAAGCTTTTGTTGATAACAATATCTTTGGATGAAATAATTGTCTATGTAAGAAATTTTTTGAAGAAATACAAAATAAATTTGAGATGTCCATGATTGTTGAAATGAAATTCTTTCTAGGATTGCAAATTACTGAGTTGGACAGAGATATTTTCATATCTCAGCCTAAATATGTGAAGGAATTGTTAAAGAAATTTTGTCTTGAAGATTCTAAACCTATTGGTACACCTATGGTAATCAAATGTAAGTTGACAAAGCATGATGACTCTATGAAAGCTAATTAGACCAGATATAGATCTATGATTGGTGGAATATTGTATTTGACTCAGACTAGACTTGATATAATGAGTGATGTGTGTCATGTTGCTAGATTTCAAGTTGATCCTAAGGAATCTCATGTTACTACTACAAAAAGGATATTCGGATATTTGAAAGGAACAACTGATTTTTGGTTTGTGGTATTCTAAGAATGATGACTTTACTTTGAGTTCTTTCATAGATGCCAATTAGGCAGGTGATGTTGATGACCAGAAGAGTAGTATAGGTGGTGTATTCTTTTTGACAAAGAAGTTGGTCTCTTGGGCAAGTAAGAAGCATAATGCTATTTCCTTATCTATTGTAGAAGTTGAATACATTGTTGTTGCTAGAAATTGTACTCATGTAATTTTGATGAATTGGATGTTGAAGGACATAAGAGTTATTTATGATGAGCCTATTGCTATATACTATGACAATTCAAGTGCCATCAATATCTCAAAGAATCTGGGGTTGCATTCCAAGAAAAATCATATATCAATGTAATGGGAGGAAAAGTGAATGATGAGGAGATGAAGAGGAAATCTTTTCTTCCCACCAAGGAGAGAGGAAAGCTTCACTATGGATTTTCCTTCAAGCACTTTATCCATATTACATTTAAAAGAGGGGGGGAAATTGAATAGATCCAATCTTTTAGGAAAGAGATTTAATACTATATGAATTGATAATGGTGTGAAAATGATAAGTTAACCCCTCTTTTAGAATGAAAGATGGTCGAATTATGTGTGATTTGAGACTAAGTGTAAAAGTGGTCAATAACTGATTATAGATTGAGATAGAAGTGTGGGATGAAGTTGTGCACCTGGATCTAGATATAATATGTTGAGATGAAGGCGCCCTGCAAATTTGAGGAAAAGTTGTCGGGACCGTGTTGAAAGTGTACATGATCCTCCGAAAAATTTGTGAAACAAAAAGGGTTTTTCCACCTCTATGAATGGATTCCAAATCTACAAATAGAGTTTCCCACCTACAATCTACAAATAGAAAAGAGAGGAATTGTCAGGCCCAATATGGAAAGCTAATGTACTGAGAGGGGAGAGATGAATCAGTACTTCAAATCCTTTTCTCAACAATATCTTTACTGTTATGCATAAATGCAAAACTACTGTAACATAACATAAAGCTAAAACAAATGAGTAAGAATCATACATGATTCACTCCATAACACATATATTTTGGTTATGTAGAAACTCTTGGTTAGAGAGAAAAACTGTGGTGGGATGGCACCTACAACTTCACTACTGCAATAATAAAGAGTGCTCGGTTAGAGCTACATATTTAGCTATTTCTGATAGCTTACCCTGTTAGGAGTAACAAGATCTATTAGATCTACCTTGCTAAAGGATTTTACAATGGTATATATTTGCTACACCTGGTTAGAGGATTTAAAATTTATAGACTTGATTAGAGTCTTTTACCATGTTAAAGGTTTCTCTTACAACTTCAAAATATTACAATAAGGCTTTACAAATATCTACAACTTTACATCTGAAATGCTGTAGCAAATTCTATGTGCTCAAAATAAGATTACCTTGCCTATAGCATACCTCAGTAACTCATAAAGTAACTCGATAAGCACTTCTGTTTACTCTGTTCCTCAACTATTCTCTGATAACCTTCTTGGTGACCTCTGTGTCTCTGTAATAGTCATAATACTCTATGATTTCCCATGTATCACATAAGTCTTGCTTCATACACATATGCACACATATTTCTCACATTCACATATGTTTCTAACCCTAAGTTCATGCTGTATAAATAGACTTCTTATATCGGTGATCTGATTCATTGCTTTGATCTTAGAAACATGATTTCTTGAATAAATAACCATGCAAAATATTTCATTTGTTAGATGACCTCAAAATTATACAAAATCTATATGTGCAATTTCTAATGTGATAACAACTCTATGTGCCTCGATCTTGTAACATGTTTTCATATGTGTGTCCAGGTTCAATGAATCTGGTAACACATTTCACTAAGTGTATATCAACTCGGTGTATTATCTTTACTACTCGATAGACATGAAATAACACTCAGTAGACAACTCGGTGTATACTGGGCTTTGTGACTATTTTCCTTCTGTAATCGAGTAGGCTGTTCATACCAAATAAATATTTTGGTAGTGGTAACCGACTAGAGTATATAGAATGACTTTGTATATAAAACTAATGACAATTTGATAAGTAGTAACAATCTCCCCTTTTGACATTAGTTGAGATGTTTGACAAAACTACTTTCAAAGTCATTACTCAAAAATCTGTATACTTTACAAAATTTGACTAAACATGCAGTATATACATTATTCATTGAAATAGTATAATAAAATATACTCCCCTTATCAATATGCTATACAAAACTCTGTAATCACTGTTCTTTCCTCTGTTCATTGCTCGGTTCACTACTCTTGGATACTCTGCATATTCTACTCATTCTCTACTCGGTATACTCCCCCTGTATACTACACTCTGGTTGTTTGATACTTTGAATACTATACACTCCCCCTGTGTACTTTGATGCTATATATACTCTTGATGATATACTCTAATATACTCCCCCTTTTTGACAAATATCAAAATTTAGTTGCCATTGGGAGGTGGCAACTAATCAAAAATGGATTTTTACTTTGTCTTGGCTCTGGTGAGAGCGATAGAGAGTGCATCCTTTACACTGTCCATTAAAGAATTCTATGCATTAATATCAGCCAATAATGAAATTAAGCCATCTAAAGTGCTTCCCTCTTGTGTAGTAGAGAGATAAGTGGCTTGGTTTACCTGTTCTTGAACCGATGAAAGATGAGGAAGGAATAATGTTTGAAGTGTCATTATGTCCATCCTAATCTTGTGTTCTTCATTCCTCAGTTCCAATTGTTGAGCCATGAGCTCTCGTAGCTTAGTATAAAAATTCTGAATTGAATTGGGCTCGGGGGTCAACCTATTTGAGAGATCGGTGATCTCTTTCTTAATTGCTTCTATTTTATTCTTAATGTCCTTAAGAAATAAAGAAAATGTGCAGAGTTTTTGAAATAATGAAAGAATGTGCTTGAGTTGAGGGGACAACTCAGCAATAAATTTGACAAGTTTTACCTTGCTAGCAGAAATGGATTTCTGTACTTCCTCGATCATTTTAGCAGTTAGCTTCTTGTCTTTTAGTTTGCTCAAGTATTTGGATGCATCTACTCCAGATGTCTCAATTTGATTTAGGAGTTCATCCAATTGAATATGGATGGCTGCATCAGTTGATATTGTAGCTAAAGGTCGCATATCTGATAGTAAGGTCTTTACCTTCTGAAGTACTTTATTCTTCTTTTGTATGGCCAGTTGCTTCTCCTGTTCAGCCTTTGCTTTGCACAGTTCACCAAATTTAGTGAGTGCTTGCCCCTTCAATTTGGAGATGTCTACATTAGGAAACACTATCGGTTTTGATAAATCAATTTTGAAACTATGCTTTTCCAACTTATTTTCTTTACCTTTCACTAGGTGAACCACTACAATAGCTTGAGAGGCTTGAGAACCCTCGGTAGGTTTCTTTGTAGAGACAACACTTTTGTCAATTTCTTTAGCCTTGGTAGTGTCCTTCGGTGTCTCGGTGCTTGGTGTCTTAGCTGTAACATTTTCTCTACTAGAAGGTTCTTGAGAGGTTTGTTCTTGTGAAGTACCTTTTGCTATAGACTTTTGACCTTTGGTGCCTTCACCTATAGCCTGAGGAGCTTTGGTTGTAGCAGGTTGATTGATCGGTGGGTAAGGCTGAACTTGTTCCAAAATAGATTCACTAGAGACAAGTTTTGCATAAGCATTTCCTTCTATCATTTCTTATTCAGGTGCCTCTGTATCCATGATATCTTCATCTATTTGAATGGTGTCAGTAGGGTCTTTCTCGGTGACACTAGGCTCTTGGTTGGTGACATCAACTATTTCTACTGTAGATTGTTCACTAGCATTCTTTCTTTGAAAGATGGTCTTCCATTGCTCTTTTGTTTCCTTCTCCACTTCTATATACAAGCCATTCATCAATTTGAAGGCCTTTTATTTTACTGTAAAGTCAGATGTTCTTTTATTTCATCAACTAACATATCAAGAAAGAGATACACTAAACTTCTTTCTCTAATTTGTTTCTTCGAGTCTAGGGCATATTGCCATCTAGTTTCAATATGTGCATATAATTCCTTAGGAATAGAATTACATACTTCTAATGGGACCACTCAAAATTTGAGAAGTGTGCAAATGACAGCTTCTTCAATTTTCCTCTTTTCATCAGTAGATCTGGATTCATATTTGACAATTCTGAATCCACCAAATCCACCATATTCCTTTAGATTATTACAAAAAATTTCTACACTATGTACATCTACCTTCTTGCTTTTCACAATCTGAAATTTATTTGCATCTTCAGATTTGGTATCACTCGACTCTTTTAGCAAAATGAGTCTTCGAGTAGATTTCTTGTAAGTTCTAGTTACCTTAGGAATGGAAACAGTCTTTTGTTTCTTACTGGGTGATGTAGCAGATGCCCTTGTGTTAGGTCTCTTTGTTGGAGGGGTCAGTAGGGCCATTGAAGTGTCCTGTTTCTTTCTCTTCAACACTTTTGCCTTATGCAATTCGATGCTAAGTGTTATGGCTACTTCTTGGGCTTCTGTCTCCTCTTCAGTGATGGCTAGAACTCCTTTGACAGGTGTGGAGGAAGACTCTTCTCCAAATTTCTCAGTTAATGCCTTAATCATCTTTGTAGCTTTTCTTGTGGCCTTAGGTACTACAATGCTCATTTTTACTTTTTCCTTTACCTCTTCATAGGTTCCATACCTTAGTTCAGTTGCATGCCTTGGCAATGATAGGTAGGCATCAATTTGTTGTAGTGTGATGTCATAATCAATTTCATAACCCATAGGTGACAAAGATTGAGTCCTCGGTTCCACAACATTCACATAACAATAATCAGTGTCGACCTCAAAACATATTTCATCTTTGTATTTTTCTACCAACTGTGGTGGAATTCGGTACCTATTATGCATTTTCTCTTGGAACTTGCTAAAATAATCATCCATTATATCATTAATGTTATCACCTAACCTCTTGATGAAGTCATTGATCTGATGGGTGATTGGTCAGTGTAGTTCCCAAACAACTTTACCGACTATTGGAAAAAACTTCACAAAGTAGAAAAACATACATACAAGTAGAGATCCAAATTTTAGAGTATTTGTCATGTTGTTCTTCTTCAGCTTCCTGATTGTGTTCAGATTTTCAAACAAGTTCTTTAGCAATACTTCACACAAGTCAATTTTCATGCCTTTCTTAACAATTTTGTATGCTAAGTCCATTGTTGCACAGGGTACACTATTTTCCCTTGCCGATTGGAAGAAACAGTAACCAATTACTCTAATGGCAAATTTGAGTTCAGGATCAGTGACATTGTTCAACTTCAGAACTCTACAATCCGATTCAACTCCAGTCAAACTGATCAATTCCTTATGTGATATAATTTTCTGTGCTCGAGCATGATTATAGATGGGATAACTAGTGATCATATGAATGATTTCTTTAGTGATCTTAAACGGTTGCTCTTGTAGCCACATGAAATCATCATGCACTCGGCTTAGTACAAACTTGACCCACTAGGGTTTGAACACACAGGGATAGGTTAGGGCTTCAGTCAATACCTTGATTTTGATATGCTCATACTTGCTATCCATTTTACCATCTGTGCACAATTCATCATATGCATCTTTGATCTCAACATGACCGAGTTCTTCAACATGACATTTTGTGAAGAATCTCACATCCTCGACTAATAGGACTCAATCCGGGATGAGTGAAAAAGTAGTTTTGTCATCTAGTTCTGATGCAATTTTGGGAGTCAAAGAGTATTTTAGTGAGGGCTTTTCTACATTTGTGACAACAATGGGGTCTTAGATCATAGATTGCATTTTGATTTCAAATAAAAATTGACACAAGAACCTTAGGGTTTGAGAACTTAACAAATGACAGACACTTCACACTCAACAGATAATAACTGTAGATAGGAATTTGGAAATCATCAAAGCAAGTAGCAAATTAGACTAGCTCAATCACGAAAACTAAATTGCAATGATAACAATCCTAAAACATTCAATAGAGACAAGAAAACAAGACATTCAAATCAAATGCAAACCATCACAAATGCGAATATCTCCTCCATAATTCTCCATTGTCCTTCTTTCTCCTTCAAATTGCTGTGTTTGTGGATCTCACCTACAAATGCAAAGGCATAATATGAAAGCAAGATTGTTAAGATGGAATGGTAGCATAAGGGTACTAGAAGCGTGATTGATTGATTGGATCCTTTGATTGAAGAAATTCATCAAATTTATAGACAAATTGGAGAGATGACAAGATTAGCATGAAGAGATTTGAAAGGGAATTTCAAATCAAGAATGACAAATATGACAAATTATGACAAATTAACACTTTCTATGCAAGATTGATTGATTGACAAATTATGACAAAATTGACAAGGTTGCTATGCAAAATTGATTGATTGACAAATTATGACAAATTATGACAAAATTGCTATGTCATTCCCATGAAATTAGGAGAAATATTAGAAAAATAGGAGAAAATAGAAAATTAGATGAATTAGGAATTAGGAGAAATTAATAAATTGGAAAATTAGGTAAATTAATTAATAACTTTTCATTCATTAATTAATTCACAAAAAGAGGAAAGAATTAATTAGCCAATAAATAAATATTTAATTGTGACAAGAAGACTTAGGATAAATAAATAAATTATTTAACCTAGAGGGGAAATGACAAACAAGATTAAAGGAACAAATCATAAAACCCTAGGAGATGAATTAGAAATGCAAGGATGACAATTAGGTCTAGACAAAAGATAATTGATGTAGGGTCGATTTGATCATGATTTTGATTGACAGAGGACCAATGTTGACAAATGATTGAGATTGATAAATTGACTAAGATTGATAAAGAGACCAAATTGATAGGCGCCAATTGATGAGAAACAATGACTAATTGATCCAAATTGACATGATTGAAAAAGGACAATGATCGATGACAAATCGATCACAAAATTGACAAGATTGACAAGAGGACAAGGATCAATGATGAATCAATCACAAAAAAATGACAAGATTGAAAAGGACAACGATCAATGACAAATCAATCACAAAATGACAAGATTGACAAGTTGACAAAACCCTAATTCTATCATCCATTAGGATTGATGATATTAAAATATGCTCAATGAGCATGCACATTGATGCAACAGGATAAGATCGACCAAAATCATGACTGAAGATTATTATCATCAAGACCAAATTTGAAAGTGAGACAAATGAAAAATGTAGAAGAAGGACTTGATGCTCGCAAATGATAAAGACCAAGTGCGCAACATAGAAGAAATGTTAATACGATGCAAAAATCCTAAAATAAGGCAACGTGCCAATGTTAAAGTATGACTCCGCAAGCGTTGACCATTTTTAGATGTCTACATTTTGCCCCTCTTTGAGACAATGTGATTTTAAGTGTTGTTTCAAAGAACAATAATGAAAATGCCCCAGACAATAACAATGACATATGCATGCCCCCTTGAGGAATTGGCTGGAAACATCTAGAAAAGAGGCCAATTGATCGATAAGAATGATAGAAAATGATAGGATCAAACAGATGAAGAATTGAAGGTCGGATGCACAAATTACAAGCAATAGAAGGCACAAAAGACAACGACCAGCATAAGATGGAAAGGGTGCATGTCCATCTATGCATTGACAAAGATCTATAAATGAGACAAGTAGAAGGAAAATAGTTCATTTGCACTAGCCAAAGTGGAGGATTTGTTGCTCTAGAAAAGGACCCTTGCATAGAGATGGAAAACATTCCAATGGCAGATCACCTTGGGGAACATGTATGCACCTACAAATGACTGGATGATGCAGGAACAATAGTATGTATCTCAAATACCCATATTGTCAATTTCATGAATTTTGCTTGCTCGTGGGACATTGCGGGACCCAAAGGGACTGGAAAGAGGGACTTCTGTGCCTGTGTGTGTGCATTCTACACTTGTGTGAGGATTTTCTACACCTGTGTAGGATACACAAGCATAGCTTGATGCTGCATAGGCGCAGGACAAGGTCCACATGCGCAGTTATGCACTAAGGACCCTAATTTGACCGAAAACAACATGCAGATGATCTCAAAAAGGGGGATAAGTGTAGGATAGGTCAAAATAGATAAGAAACACCTTGATTTGTGCATGAAACAAGGAAATGCAGCCCTTAGGAGAAAAACCCTAAAACTGACAAATTTGTGCCCCAATTGTGATGCAAAGTCGACATTATCCATTGATTATGCAGGAGAACAGACCTGACTGCTTCATGTTGGGACATAGACTCAGGAGCACAGATAGAGATACATTAGCAGGACTTGGATTATACTATATCACATTCATGCCCAAGATTAGGGAAAACACAGGACTGCTTACCGCATTGGCAGAGCAATAGCATTCAAAGACTTCCTCATTCCATCTACTGACTGGAGAGGCGACAGTGACACTAGAGGACATGTGGCATATCCTCTACATTCTGATTCATGGGGAGATGATATTATATGACTGAGTGATAGGGAGAGATGCTTTGTGTAAATTATTCAAGTGTGATGCAGATGATCTAGATATCATAGAGAGGGAGATTAGCTGGGAGACCATGGCATCAGAGCATGATCAGCGATATGTGGTGATAGCTATGGTGATAGCATGCTTATTAGTAGGTGATAGATGAGGACATGGATTCCCTATTGAATGGGGAAGAGTGATAGAGTGGATGGCGACAGAGGGGGCTGTATATGCATGGGGACCATGTGTACTTACAATGCTATATTTTTAGCTGCATCAGATAGCATATCAGAGGGTTCAGACTTTGAGCTATGGGGTCACACTATTAAAGGTATGGGCATTTGAGCACATAGCCATATGTCAACGGATTGTAGAGAGATAGGTAGTACCACACCGACCATATGTGTACTATTATGGGGGTATGCTGAGATAGGGTCAGTTCAGATACATACTATATGGGTGACATGAGCTAGACAGATTGAGAGAGTTCAAATGGAGGCCATATCTTGATTGCCCTAGATAGTTAGTTGATGGGGATGAGCTACCATATTGCAGATAGGAGAGATACCTGATTGGATGACCAATGAATCACCAAAGAGTGATTGAGATGTACCTACCAAAGAGAGTCAGACGACAGTTTGGAGAGAGGCAGGATGTACCGATAGGGACTGCACACTTTGCCCGATCTCATAGAGAGATGAATCAGTGGGGGAGGATGATTCAGCCACACATAGCATATGCTAACTTCACATAGCTACAACAAAGAAAGTGGGATTGGAGATCAGATGTGGTGGATGCTGCGATGACAAAGGAGTATGAGCAATGTTTTGCACGATGATGGCTAGTGCCATTGACAGATCCTGATATTCCAGTACCTAGGAGATAGGAGGACTTCCCACTCACTGGAGAGGAGGAGGGAGATGATGAGGATGAGGAGGATGACAAGGATAGAGGTGATGAGGATGGAGGGGATGATGAGGATGGAGATGAGGATGAGGAGGAGTCATTGCAAGATATACCCATAGAGCCAAAGACAGCTAGCATAGAGAAGATGGAGATATATAGGGCCACCATAGCGAGTTAGCATGATCACATTGTGATATTAGAGAGACAAAATGCTATCTTGAGGACAGAACATGATTAGTTTAGAGTGGAGATAGCCATACTAACAATGGCTTGAGATACAGTGATAGCCCAGGCACAACAAGTAGGGTAGAGAGTGACCGAGTATATTGGGTCGATTAGGGATGCCAGTGCACGTGAGATGGCATAGATGTTGGTAGAGACCGAAGAGGAGATACACAATTGGAGGACACTATATGAGAGTGTAGTTCCACCAGAGCAGAGAGCATCATCATATTGGGCACGATCAAGGATAGAGAGTAGGCCACGTTCTCAGAGGTCAGTGAGTAGCATGGGGGTGAGTGGACCTATGAGACCACCACAGCCAGGACCTGGGACAAGAGGGACATCATCCTTGAGACATGGAAAGGATGAGGAGGATAGAGGGAGAACCCAGTGATAGAGGCATGTGCTCCTTATGACAGAGACATTTATAGTGTGACATTATGTATTTAGCCTACGGGCCATACTTAGGATAGACAGTCCAATTTTGTACTCTGATATTGTGTTGATATATGATATGATATATAGCTATATGATGGGATGCAATGTGTTATGGCTTATGTTTACTTTCCATGTATGGATGGCTTATGCACTATTTATGTACCATTGTGGAACATGTATGGATATATTTTTATGTGTTTTTGATGCATTTATAATATGAAATGGATAAAATGCTTGAGATAATGCAAATGTAATAACCAATGAATGTAGGATGCCGCTTATGTTTTTTGGATATCGGAGAACAAGATCAAACTGACTGCCCAAACTTTTGGAAGAAATTTTAGTAATAAGAAATTAGATAGAGGACAGTTAGAGATGAAGAAAACCTTGCTTTCACCAATGCATAGAAGTAGGTGAGAACCTTTATTTAATGTAGCAAAGTGGATGCAGAGCATCATGGCATGGAAGGCTAGAGCTAAAATGCAACCCCTTTTGCAAAAAATAGACACATCACACATAAGCAATGAGTGAAGCATCCTAGGGTGCAAACGTCAAGGGTCGAGGTATGTGCGGTGTTCACAAAGTGAATGTACTTATCACAGACACCCAATGATATAGTTGCCCCAGTTTGTGACAAACATTCTACAAACAGCAAACACAACAAAAAGGAAAGGGACTATGAACCATCCCGATCACTCTAAATCACTCAGTGACATCCTCGAGCAACATAGGAACATGATAAATTAGTAAAAGATAAGACTCACAAATTCGACCAAGTCAAACAAATAGTCTGATTGTCATCGTCAAAAGTGGAAAATAGGAATGATCATGCTGTCTAGTTTCAGGGAATGCGGAACCCCATCTAAGACAGGACACAGTCTAGTTTCGAGTATACCACACCCTGTATAAGACCCATGATAATAGTGACAAAGACAAATGATATTGATGTTGATTGATTGATATGACAATTTTGATCAGTTTGAATGTCTAGTTTGATTGAAAAGTTCATCTGTTAATGCATGATTTCATTAAAGCACAATGTGTGATTGAAAAGTCATTTGATGTATGCTTAGTGATCTGTCTATGCATAGAGGGTACAATTTATTGACAAAATGAAAAATGCCAAAGGAATTGTTTTTGGATTTTGATGTTTTAAGACTTTTTTTTTTTGTTCATTTTTTTAGGACTTTATTTGACTTTTTAGGGATTTATTTTAGAACATTATTTTGATTTTTAGGGATTTTTTCAAGACTTTATTTGATTTTTTAGGGATTTTTTTAGGACATTATATGATTTTTTTGGATTATTTCAAGACATTTTTGCAATTTTTTTGGATTATTTCAAGATATTTTTTTTTTTTTTTGGAAAGCTCCAGTAATTTATCATGACAAGGGGTGCACACCCAATGACCAGTTTAAAGAAATAACCATGACTAGGACCGAAACATATGCACAAAGACTGGAAACCTGAGTATGCAAGACACTGATGTTGACCAATCATAGGCCTGGAACAAAACATTAGGTCAGGACAAGAATAAGCATGATAAACCTGCAGAGAGAAAGTATAGCTAGGGGTCATGATAGATAATGAAGCAATAGTCTTTTACACATGGTACCTATTTGCCAGGTTTTCACCATGGTACTTGCCCAAAGCACTTGTTTGCTAGGTTTTCACTAGAGGGAGAATCATTTTTTTTTACTTTTGTTTGTTTTTTTCTTTTTCACTTTTTTTTAATTTTTTGACTTTTTGAGCTTTTTTGAGCTTTTTTGATTTTTTTGATTTTTTTTAGGATATATTTGAAGAACTGCTAACAGAAAACTATGCCCAATACTTGTGAAGGTGCATGCTATTTATAGGATCTGACAAAGGTTCACCTTCTGGGGTTGCAAGCTGATATGCCCCCAAGCCATAGGTTGTAGTAACTATAAAAGGTCCAACCCAATTAGGCTCAAATTTTCCTTTGATGATGTCATTAGATTGTGTATCTTGGGGTTTGCCTTTAAAACCAGATCCCCCACTTCGAAGTGTCGCCCTTTGACTTTCTTATTATAAGAGCAATGGAGATAGTTTTGATATACCTACAAATGTGTCAGGGTTGTCTGATGTTTCTCATCTAACATCTCAAGCTGATGCAACTGAGAGACTCTGTGTGTCTCATCATCAATCAAATTTTGTAGGGAAACATGCAAAGAGGGAATTTCCACTTCCAAGGGTAAAATGGCTTCCGCACCATACACCAAGGAATAAGGTGTTGCGCTAGTGGGTGTGTGGATAGAAGTGCAATAAGCCCATAGTGTTGGATTCAGCTATACATGCCAATCTAGACTAGCATCATTGACCACCTTTTTCAGGATCTTAATGATGGTTTTATTTGATGCTTCAGCCTGATCATTACCTTGTGGATAGTAGGGACTAGAGAAATGGTGTTGGATGTAAAAATTTTCACAGAGTTACTTGACATCTTTATTCTTGAATGGATGGCCATTATCTGTGACTATGGCAAGAGGAACCCCATATCTGCAGATGATATAATTTAGTAAAAATTTTGAAATTTGCACAGCAGTGATATAGGTCATAGGGATAGCCTCGATCCATTTTATAAAATACTTGGTGGCTATGATGATAAACTTGTGTCCATTTGTAGATGTCAGGTGAATCTTACCAATAAGATCCAACCCCCATTGAGAAAAGGGCCATGGAGAGATGATAGAATGAAGCTCTTGGGCTGGTGCATGAATGTAATTTCCATAGATTTGGCATTTGTAACATTTCTTGACAAAATCTTGAACATCCTTTTCCATAGTGGGCCAATAATACCCAGCACAAACCAACTTTTTGGCTAAGCTCAAACCATTGAAATGCCCCCCACATATACCATTGTGAACCTCACATAAATTCGTGTGTGCTTCATCAGAATCCAAACACTTGAGGAGGGTGTGGGCAAAGGAATGATGGTAAAGAGTGTTAGTGATGATGACATATTTGGCAGTCTGGCGGATGAAGGCTCGACGTTGGTTAGAGGAAAGGTTAGGTGGTAAGGTTTGGGATTTAAAATATTGATAGATGTCATTGTACCATGGGGAATTAGGACCAACAAGAACACACATCACATTTGCTATCAGAATTTCAAAAGAAGGGACAAGCAACTGTTCCACCAAAAATTCACATATGTCCATATTGTGGAGCATATTTCACATGGAAGCAATAGTTGCCATCACATCTGCTAACTTATTTTGAATTCTTGTAAATTGACTGAAATGGATAGCCATAAATTTTGTCTTGAAGAAATCCACCATATGCTTGTAGGGAATAAGATTTTCATCTTTTGTTTCATAGTCATCATTCACTTGATGCATGACTAACTGGGAATCTCCATAGACTTGCAAATGTGTGATGTTCTAGTGGATCACTACTTGGAGTCCTCTGACCAAAGCTTCATATTCTGCAATGTTATTGGTGCAATGGAAAGTTATTCTGTAGGATTTGGGAATAGCATCACCTTGAGGGGTGACAAACAATATACCTGCTGCAGACCCAAATTTGGTATGGGATCCATCAAAATATAACTTCCATTCATTATAAGATGTGAGAGAAAAGACTGTTTCATCTGGAAAATCCATCAACATGTGATGATCATTAGGAATAGGTGCCTCTGCAAGTTGATGCACTATGATTTTTCCTTCTATTGCCTTTTGCTCAATGTACTCAATATCAAACTCACTAAGGATCATAACCCACTTTGCTAAGTGCCCTATCAAAGCTGCCCTGCCAAGCAAGTATTTCAAGGGATCAATTTTTGCAACTAACAATGTCTGATGATTTAACATATAGTGTTGAAGCTTCTGTGTTGCAAAGACCACTACTAAACATGCCCATTCAATAGTTGAATAATTCAGCTCATAGCCCACTAGTGTCCAACTAATATAATAAATAGCTCGTTCTTTGCCTTTCTCATCCTATTGGGCTAAGAGAACTCCCAATGCCATTTGAGTTGTAGAAATATACAATATGAATGGCTTCCCTTCTATAGGAGGCATTAGAATAGGTGGTGACAGCAGATAATCCTTAAGAGTTTGAAATGCTGATTGACATTGCTCAGTCCATTTAAAAGCGACACCTTTATGCAATAAATGTTGGAAGGGATGACATTTGTCCACCAATTGAGCTATAAAATGGCGGATTGACTATAGCTTTCCTTGCAAACTTCTTAGTTAACAGAGATTGGAAGGAGGAGGCATATCCATTATTGCTTTAACCTTGGCAGGGTCGACTTTGATGCCTCTATGAAAAACAATGTACCCTAATAATTTGCCTGTTGTGACACCAAAGACACATTTCTTTGGGTTGAGTCTAAGCTTGTAGGTTTCCATTCGATCAAAGATCAGGCCAAGGATGGCTAGATGACTATCTCTTGTGACATATTTGCATAATAGGTCATCAACATAGTCTTCCATCAAAGTATGCATAAAATCATGGAAAATTGTCGTCATAGCTCTTCGATATGTTGCGACAACATTTTTAAGACCAAAGGGTATCACGTTATAGTAGTAGGTACCCCAAGCACATGTGAATGCAGTCTTATGTTGATCTTCAGGAGCAATGCAAATTTGATTATATCCAGAGAAACCATCCATCAATGATAGCATCTCATATCCAGCAGTCATGTCAACTATGATGTCTATATTTGGTACTGGAAAGTCATCTTTAGGGCATGCTTTATTAAGATCCCTAAAATCCGTATAGATTCTGATGCCCCCAGTTACTTTGCTAACTAGTACCAAATTTGAAATCCAGTTTGCATAATCAATGGGTCTGATAAAGCCCACATCTAATAATTTTTTTAGTTCTACCTTGACCAAGAGAGCCACCCGGGGATGCATCTTTCTGAGTTTTTGTTTGACGGGCTTGGCATCTAATTTTAATGGCAAATGATGAAGGACTAATTCTAGATCAAGGCCAGGCATATCTACATAGGACCATGCAAAACTGATCTTCTTCTCGAGAAAGAAATTGATAAAATGTATTCTTTCTTGTTTTGATAGAGAAGCAGTGAAATGAATGACCTTAGGGTTATCAGGTGTACCCAAATTTATCTCTTCGGTCATTTCCAAAGGCAATGTTGATTTATCCTGACTTGATGAGGGTATGTCCAATCTTCCACCTTTGGGTGCCTCAGAGAGGTTTTCACCCACAGGTACATCTTTTATTTTTACTTTTCCATGGTCAGAGAGCACCTTACGGTTTTCACTCAAAGACTCATTCTTTTGATTTTTTACTTTTTCTTTTTCATTTTTATGACTAGAAGATGGAGTTGACTACCCAAAATATGTTGTGGAATTTAGATCAATAGAAAATCCTTCTTTATGATCAGCATGTGGTATGCCTTCCCGTAGTCCAAGAAATTCAGCAATTGCTTCATCATTTTGAAAACAATCTAACGTGAGTGGTTCTTGTTGGTCATGTTGGATAAGCTAAGGATAGACAAGGGGAATGTCATCATCGATTTTAAGGAGAGAGAGAGGGCTGAGATTGTAAAGATGTAAACATTCATGGTATCATTGTCTGAACTGCTTCTATTTAATTCAGAGCTTGGGTCCTAGAATGACTCTATCCAAGCATTAGGACATGTTTTAGGAGGGGGAGTTATTTCATGTTTGTCTTCCATGGGCAAATCATCCGGGTCAAGGAAAACATTGTCAAGGGCATAGGAGCTAGAAGAAAAGGAACTCCACTCCCATTCATTGGAATTAGTTTCAAGTCAGGTATCCTCAGGTGTTGTTTCATCATCAAAGTCACTCTCCTTTCTACATGTGGTCACTCTGGTACACAAGGGTCCAATTTGCAATGGTACAAAACCTAACCCTAAAGTTGGAGGTCGCATCTTGGGTATAATAGGTTCTATCCTTCCTTTCTTGTAAGAGCCCAAGCCACTACAACCATCATATCCCTATTTCTATAGCATAGTAAACCCTTTACCATACCGCTCCATCGGCAACCTGATAGGTGGTGTCTCAGTTGGATCCTTCTAAAGCCAATCTATGACATCATCATCCAAAGTTTCTTTATCAAGTTCACCCCATCTGGTAAATGTAGTGGGGGGCTGATATTGAATGACTATTGTGACATTTTGCCAAGATCAAGAGGCAATGGAAAGCACAAATAAGAGAGACAAAATATATGATAGAAATAAACTGTATTCTATTAAGATGAAAATACTGATCAACTTGATCATCAATCCTTCGTTACATACAATGAATATGAGCCTCCTTATATAGGCAAGGCTATATGGATATGTGAGAACACAAACATGACATGTGGCTCAATAAGAAACAAGGGTTGGTAGGAAATAGGTGTGGGTAGGTAGGAGAAATAATATAATATTCCACATGAGGTGGATCACCCACTGAATGTAGAGTGTAACAACAAGATCACACCATAAAAGGTAGAAATTATCCCACACACACTATCCCAATGTGACACAAAAACCCAAGTGTCTCATACCCAAACTACTATGAAATGCATTTCCTAAGTAAACTTAAGTAACGTGTAATAATATCGAAGATGAATGAGTATTTGCACCAACAACTATCTTAGGTTCTTTTTGCAATAAATGTGGTTTGCCATGTGATTTTGGAGATATAGGTAAATTCCCAATTAGGAATGTTTGAGCCATTGAATACTCTCCACATCCTTGGTCCTGTATCTTCAATTTTCCTTTGACAGCATCTAACAACTTATTAGGATGCACGTAATTATGTGAGTGGGCCTCCCTATTAACTTTTACTTGCTGCTATGGGGAATCCTTTAGATTAGCACAAAATTGAAATGGATTATGATCTCCTAGAATTGTTATCTCAGTCCCATTGTAAGGATATTTTAAACACTAATGATAAGTAGATGGAACTGCTTTCATTGTGTGGATCCATGGATGGCCAAGAATCATATTGTAAGGGAGATCGAGGTCTAGGACCTATAGGAAAGTGTTTTCTATCACTAGACTGACTTTGATAGGCAATGAAATTATCCCTTTAGATGGACACTCAACATCATCATATACTTTGATTGTTATTCTTTTGGAAGAATCAATGTCATTTTCTGTATAGCCAAGACCAATGACCACTCTCAAGGTATAGATGTTAAGACCTTCTCCGCCATCTATCAAGACTCATTGGATTTTTTAATTATGGACAAAGACTTCAAGATGTAATGGATCATTATGAGTGAGATTATTAGGTGAAATATCATTATCAGAAAAGGCAACATGTTGGGAGATGGCTAAATGTCCAATTCAGGCTTGACACTGGTCAACATCAATGTCTTTCAGGACAGTGGACTCAATTAAAGCTTTATCTAGGACTGCGTGATGCATAGGGGACATTTTCAACAACTCAAGAATTGATATTTGTGTAGGTGTCTTTCCAAGATGATCTAGGATATTATACTGACTCGTAGGAGTTGATTTGGGAGGAATTGCAGGAGCTCCTTTTAGGACTATTTTTGATCGATGAGTGGTGACCGCACAAGAAGGATCTTGTCCCTTTATTCTTATGGTGGAAACATACTCATTTGACACTCGAAAATAATTCATGACATTATTATAACTAGTATTTACATAATTTGTTGTTTGGGTAGAGTTTGAAGAAGATGCTTTACCCTTGTCATGATCAAGCAAAGGAGTTTTGAAGATTGTATGATCAGTGTAAGAGGTCATGTTGGGCAGGTCTACCTCAATTACTCCTTGATCTAACAAGTCTTGAATCAAATGTTTCAATTGAGAACACAATGCAGTTTTATGTCCTTTTGACCGATGGTATTCACAATATGCATTATCATTCCACCAATGTGGCTTTACCAATGGTTTTACCTTGATATCTGGTAACTTCATAAACTTTGCTTGTATTAATTGTTTCATTACTGACTCAATAGGCTCTCCCAATGGCGTAAATTGTCGAGGAGGCCCATCCCTTGATCAGAAAGGTTTTTGTTGCTGGTTTCATTACTGACCTTGTTGTTGATTATATTGTTGGGTATATTGTTGGTATTGTGGCTGTTGAGTAACATTGCTTGCTGGTGTTTGATTTTGTTCCATAGCTGACATATTAGGAGCACTCAATTTCTTTATTGTGAACGTGGGTTGATTTGCATTTATTGCTCTTGTGTCAACAACTCCATCATTTGTGCAATTCTTGTTTTTGTACCAAAATCTATTTTTGTCCCCTGAATTATTTGTGTTGTCACTATCTTTGTTGAGCTTAATGATTCCCTTAGCTACAAGACCAGTTTCAATGTTCATCCCTTTCTTAATGAGTTTCTCAATGGTACTGGGACTTTTCAATTTGAGTTCATACATCATTTCTGGGATCAAATTTTGAATAAATAAGTTCACTTGTTGTTCTTCAGGTATATCTAGGGAAGAATGACTATACAAGCTTCACCATCATTGCAAGAAAGTCACTAATGGTTCACCTTGCTTTTGCTTGGTATTGCATAAATCTGACATGGTCACTTCACTGTCAATGTTGAATGTGAAGTGAGATATAAACTTTTGAGCCAATTCTGACCAAGTCTTTATATTCCCTGGCAAATGCGAATACCAATCCATGGCTTGTCCCGTGAGACTTCATACGAACAAGCGCATTAAATATGTTTCCTCATAACTCACTTCAGTACATGTCGTGAAAAATGCTCAAATGTGGTCTTTTGGATTTCCATTCCCTTTATATTTCTCAAAATTAGGTGCCTCAAAATTCTTAGGGAAGGGAGGCATGTACAAGCTCTTGTCAAATAGATTAGGACATAAATCTTGATCTATGTGCAATTTCTTTGTTCCTTTGGTTTCCAATGTGTTGACTTGTCATTGCGAATTCTCAAGCTGTTGCACAATTGTGTCAGATTTGGGAGGTTCATCATTGATCCTGGTGGGTACTCTTTGTTGATACATCATGTTTCCCATCAGATGTGGAGAGAAACATAACAAAAAAAGGGATATGATGGCTGTAGTGGCTTGGGCCCTGACAAGAAAGGAAGGCTAGAACCTATTATGCCCAAGATGTGACCTCCAACTTTAGGGTTAGGTTTTGTACCATTGCAAATTGGACCCTCATCTACCAAAGTGACCACATGTAGAAAGGGGCATGACTTTGATGATGAAACAACACCTAAGGATACCTTTGTCAGATCCTGTAAATAGAATGCACCTTCGCAAGTACTGGGCATAGTTTTCTATCAGCAGTTCTTCAAATATGATCCTGAAAAAAATCAAAAAAATCAAAAAAATCAAAAAAAGTGAAAAAGAAAAAAACAAACAAAAGTAAAGAAAAAGGATTCGCCCTCTAGTGAAAACCTAGCAAATAGGCACTTTGGGCAAGTACCATGGTGAAAACTTGGCAAATAGGTGCCATGTGTAAAAGACTATTGCTCAATTATCTATCATGACCCCTAGCTATACTTTCTCTCCGCAGGTTTATCATGATTATTCTTGTCCTGACCCAATGTTCTGTTCTAGGCCTGTGATTGTTCAACATCATCGTCTTGCATACTTAGGTTTCCAGTCTTTGTGCATATGTTTCAGTCCTATTCACAGTTATGTCTTTCAACTAGTCATTGGGTGTGCACCCCTTGTCATGATCAATTACTGGAGCTTTCAAAAGAAATCAAAAAATGTCCTGAAATAATCCAAAAAAATTGCAAAAATGTCCTAAAATAATCCAAACAAATTATATAATATCCTAAAATAATCCCTAAAAAAATCAAATAAAGTCCCGAAAAAATCCCTAAAAATCAAAAAAATGTCTTGAAATAAATCCCTAAAAAGTCAAATAAAGTCCTGAAAAAAATGAACAAAAAAAAAAGTCTTAAAAAATCAAAATCCAAAAACAATTCCTTTGGCATTTTGCATTTTGTCAATAAATTGTACCCTCTATGCATAGACAGATCGCTGAGCATACATCAAATGACTTCTCAATCACACATTGTGCTTTAATGAAATTGCGCATTAACAGATGAACTTTTCGATCAAACTAGACATTCAAACTGATCAAAATTGTCATATCAATCAATCAACATCAATATCATTTGTCCTTGTCACTATTATCATGGGTCTTATACAGGGTGTGGTATACTCGAAACCAGACTGTGTCCTATCTTAGATGGGGTACTACATTCCCTGAAACCAGACAACATGATCATTCCTATTTTCCACTTTTGACAATGACAATCAGACTATTTGTTTGACTTGGTTGAATTTGTGAGTCTTATCTTTTATTGATTTATCATGTTCCTATGTTACTTGAGGATGTCACTGAGTGATTTAGAGTGATCGAGCTGGTTCATGGTCCCTTTCCTTTTTGTTGTGTTTGTCGTTTGTAGAATGTTTGTCACAAACTGGGGCAACTATATCATTGGGTGTCTGTGATAAGTACGTTCACTTTGTGAATGCCACACATACCTCGACCCTTGATGTATGCACCCTAGGATGCCTCACTCATTCCTTATGTGTGATGTTTCTATTTTTTATAAAAGGGGTTCCATTTCAGCTCTAGCCTTCCATGCCATGATGCTCTGCATCCACTTTGCTACATTAAATAAAGGTTCTCACCTACTTCTATGCATTGGTGAAAGCAAGTTTTTCTTCATCTCTAACTGTCCTCTATCTAATTTCTTCTTACTAAAATTTCTTCCATCAATTTGGGTAGTCAGTTTGATTTTGTTCTCCAATCTCCAAAAAACATAAGCAGCATCCTGCATTCATTGGTTAGTGCATTTGCATTATCTCAAGCATTTTATCCATTTCATATTATAAATGCATCAAAAAAACATAAAAATATATCCATACATGTTCCACAATGGTACATAAATAGTGCATAAACCATCCATACATGGAAACTAAACATAGGCCATAACACATTGCATCGCATCATATAGCTACATATAATATAATATATCAACATGATATCGGAGTACAAAATTGGACTGTCTGTCCTAAGTATGGCCCACAAGCTGAATACATAATGTCACACTATATATGTCTCTATCATAAGGAGCATGTGCCTTTGTCACTGGGTTCTCCCTCTTGTCCCAGGTCTTGGCTGTGGTGGTCTCATAGGTCCACTCACCCCCATGCTGCTCACTAACCTCTGAGAACATGGCCTACTCTCTCTCCTAGATCATGCCCGATATGATGATTCTCTCTACTCTGGTGGAACTGCACTCTCATATAGTGTCCTCCAATGGCATATCTCCTCTCTTGTCTCTACCAACATCTGTGTCATCTCATGTGCACTGGCATCCCTAATCGACCCAATATACTCGGTCACTCTCTACCCTGCTTGCTGTGCCTGGGCTATCACTGTATCTCGAGCCGCTGTCAGTCTGGCTATCTCTTCTCTGAATTGATCATGCTCTATCCTCAAGATAACATTCTATCTCTCTAATGTCGCAATGTGATCATGTTGACTTACTATGGTGGCCCTATATATCTCCATCTCCTCTATGCTAGCTGTCTCTAGCTCTATGGGTATATCCTGCAATGACTCCTCCTCGTCCTCATCTCCACATCATCCCCTCTATCCTCATCACCTCCATCCTCATCATCCTCCTCATCCTCATCATCTCCCTCCTCCTCTCCAGCGAGTGGGAAGTCCTCCTGTCTCCTAGGTACCAGAATATCAGGATCTGTCAATGGCACTGGCCATCATCATGCAAACCATCGCTCATACTCCTTTGTCATCCCAACATCCACCACATCTGATCTCCAATCCCACTATCTCTATTGTAGCTATGTGAAGTCAGCATATGCTATGTGTGGCTGAATCATCCTCCCCCACTGACTTGTCTCTCTATGAGATTGAGCAAAGTGTGCAGTCCCTATCGGTACATCCTGCCTCTCTCCAAACTGTCGTCTAACTCTCTCTAGTAGGTACATCTCAATCACTCTCTGGCGACTCACTGGTCACCCAATCAGGTATCTCTCCTATCTGCAATATGGTAGCTCATCCCCATCATTTGACCATCCAGGGCAATCAAGATATGGTCTCCATGTGAACTCTCTCAATCTATCTAGCTCATGTCACCAATATAGTATGTATCCAAATGGACCCTACCTCAGCGTACCCACATAACAATACACATATGGTCAGTGTGGTACTACCTATCTCTCTACAATCAGTCGACATATGGCTATGTGCTCAAATGCCCATACCTACCCTCTGATATGCTATCTGATGCAGCTAAAAATATAGCATAGCAAGTACACATGGTCCCCATGCATATATAGTCCCCTTTGTCACCATCCACTCTAGCACTCTTCCCCATCCAATAGGGAATCCATGTCCTCATCTATCAACTGCTAATAAGCATGCTATCACCACAACTATCACCACATATCGCTGATCATGCTCTGATGCCATGGTCTCCCAGCCAATTTCCCTCTCTATGATATCCAAATCATCTACATCACACTCGAATAATCTACACAAAGCGTCTCTCCCTGTCGCTCGGTCATATACTATCATCTCCCCATGAATCAAAATGCAGAGGATATGCCACACGTCCTCTAGTGTCACCGTCGCCTCTCCAGTCGGTAGATGGAATGAGGAAGTCTCTAAATGCCATCACTCTACTAATGCGGTAAGCAGTCCTATGTTTGTCCTAATCTTAGGCATGAATGTGATATAGTATAATCCAAGTCCTGCTAATGTATCTTTGTCCGTGTTCACTAAGTCTATGTCGCAACATGAAGTAGTCAGGTCTGTTCTCCTACGTAATCTTTTGGGACTATTTAAAACTGAGTCAAGTTTATAGGCCTATTTCAAATTTTTGCTCTGTATGTTAGAAAGGCACCCAAATAAGTCAGTTTGAATGGCCTACTTAGCAAGGGGTAAAATGGAGCCAGTTGATTTTTAGAGGGTAAGGCTCAGGATTCATGTCCCACACCTTTCATTTGGCCTATTCCGTGATGTGCAACTTTTAGAATTCAATTTGGATAAGTTTATGAGGTACCCATTTTGAGGGGTGAGCTGGAAGTGCATTTTAGGCACAAATGCAGATTTTATTGAGTAGCCTTCTTTGAGCGATTACATCTTTTTCCCTGTTGATCGTCATGGAGGAATTCAAAATGGATTCAATTGTATGCATAAATGTGAGTCATTTTGCAAAATTTCAAGTCTTGACGAATCCATTTGCTCAATTTTCTAGGCCAAATCCGTTTGTAGTTTCTATGTTTTGGCAAGTCCCTGTTTCGACAGCTAGTCGGAGCCCTGTTTCGCATAAGTGTAAAAGTTTCCTTAGTAAGTGTCATATCAGAATGTTTGTTCTGGGCTAATTTTGGTATAAATGATGAGCTACGTTTAAAATTTCAAGCCTTTATCAATCCATTTGATCGGTTTTCAAAAGGGTTCATTTAGCCATCATTTTCAGTTATCCACACTTCCAGTGTTAGATTAGTTAATGTAGCCGTTTTGGTGAGCACGCCGTTTGCATCCTGTCAGTCTAGTGATCAAACTAAGAATTCAAAGATTTAATATGTATTTTAAGGTACCTATGTTTCAAATTTGAGGGCCTACGGAGGTCGTTTGATATTTTTGAGAAAGGCGTCATGTGTTGCCAGGACATTGACTTCATCAAGTCCACAGTGTCGACAAAGCTAGTTGGGCATTTTCGGAAATTAATATCTCTTCGCTCGGGACTCATCTTGAGAAAAAATTTGGTAGAAGACATCCTTGTATATCAGAGTACACGCTTGTCAGACGACGAGCTCCAGAAAGGTGTTTTGACCACATTGAAAATTACGTCTTCGCGATTAAATGCGAAAATTGTGGCGTAATTGCCTGAAGGTTGTAAAATGTGGAATAATGATCCAAAAACGATGCCGATCATTTCAATAGGTGTGTTTGAGGTCTGTGAAGCATTCCAGGGGTCAGTTGCATGAAAACAAAATTTTTTTAGGTCGGACCCACTTTGGGGCCCGACCTGGCTCATGCCCGCACATTAATTTTGTGGCGAAATGCTCTACTTTCACGACTTTTTAACCCCTAGATATTTTCAGAGTGGTACAAAATGAAGGATATGAGGTAAATATTGGGATATGATAATATGAGAGGGAAACATAAAAAAAAATTTAATAGTGAGGAGGCCAGCCGAAAAGACTCTGAAACATTTGGAGAAAGACTTCCAAGACACAGTGGTGTCAAGCTGCTAGCAATTGATGAGTTTAGGGAGAAGGAGAAGGAGCTGATAATAGATCAAAGCCCTTATCGCTTTCAAATAAGGATCTTCAAGACATCCCTTCAGGTTTTAGCAATCAAATTTAAGAACAAAACTACAGAATTCAGTCAATCATTCTTGAAATTTTGATGTGAAAGACAATTTCCAGTTTGTTTTTCCTGGTGAATTAATATTTCTGTGTTGAATCATAATCATTACTCTTATTGGAAATGATATCATTGAGGATAACATATATCAAAGACAAGCATTGAGAATAGAAAGTGAATGCCATTGAATGGTTTATGCAATGGTCTATTTTATTTCTTAGCTCTCACATGCCCTCCCAAAAGCAAATTTGCCAGACTGCGTGGTTGAAGAAGAGACATAGAACAGAAAGTGCAAGCAATTTTATAGCAGCCTCCTCACTTGTGTACCTTCCCATGTCCCTCCCCTAGTGTGTGGCATGGGTTTTTGAAAAAGGCTTCTGATTTTTTTTATTTAAAAAAAAAGGTGTAATGCATCCTCCACAACGTGGACAATGCACTCTGCGTGGTTTTTAACAAACATGGTATTTGGAATGTGGAGGGGCATGAAGAAACCTTCAAAAAATTCCATTGGACACTCCAGGCTTCTATGTGGCATGGTAAGGAGGTGATCAATAAAAACATTCAAGCAAATTAAATAGCAAGTGTGCAGCTCTGAATCCTCCCTTGTTGTGCGTGGCTTTTGGTAGAAGCTTTAAACTCCAAGAAAATTACTCTCTACTGTAGCATGGAACAATGAAACAAATGCAAATTGGCTGGTTCAAAGGCATAAATCCCTCTTTCATGTGGAGCATGGTTTTGGCAAATACATTTGGGGGTTTTTCAATTTTTTTTTGAAAACTCCAGATTGACATGGAATTGCCAGCAACAAGAGTTTTCCAAGTGAATTCTAGTAACTCCTCCTTCTGTGGCATTGAAAAGGACCATCAAAATCTTCAACAACATCCAAAATCACCATTGAAAGTTGCAGAGAGAGTTTTAACATGCAACTACAAGCAAATCTCTTTATCCCACATGCATTGGGAAGTGGGATATTTTAATGTTTATAAGCAAATCCTTACTGTAGTAATATGTCTAAGCCATAAAGGCTTTTGACGGATGGTGCCTATGGGAACCCAAGGTGGGCCCACACATGAGCACACATCTCAAGGTGATGGAGGAGGTGACTGAGCAGCGACCAAGTGGACCCCACATAGGCACGCTTCCCAAGGTAGACAAGTGGAATTTTGTAGAGAAAGGCCAGGTTAACAAGTGAGCAGGTTTGAGATGGATCAACGGTGTGTATGGATTCATGAAGACAAGATGCACACCTGTTAGAGCCTACAAAATGGCAAAAATGTAGCAGGTTAACCAGTGAGCATGTTGGATCAAGATCGACGGCCCTTGTGATTTTGTAGGCCAAAGATACATGAAAGTTAGAGCCTGCAAAATGGTGAAAGCCAGGTGGACAGATAGATGGTAGGTATAGTCAGATGTCCAGTAGGTAGGCTAGGTGAGGTTGTGCCTAGGTGACGATGATGTGGCACTGAGGTGGCATACACGTGGCGGCCAAGTGACGGATGAGCAAGTGAACATGTGGCGGTGATGATGTGTCATCCCAGGTGGCACCCAGTGGACCCCATCAGCCAATCAAATCCTGCCATGTGGAAAAGCGTCAGAGCACATATGGAGGCAAAAATCAAAATTAAAATTGTAAATGATATAGTTTAAACTATATCAAATAATTCAAAAATTTAAATGACTGAGCATAAATGGGAATTAATTCGCCCACGGTTTCAATTTTGGCTGAAATATAAAGTGTTATATATCACTGGAAAGCTCTCAATGTGAGGAATCCAATTATGGGGTCAATTTTGACAAATGTGGGATATTTTGGAAGCAATCTCCATGGGAACAAAATTTAGTTAGAGAGGAGACTCTTGACAATTCAGTTGCAGATTTGATTTGGTTCCCTCTCCCTTTTATTCCCAATTCTTCTCAGTTGTAAGGGTTCCATAATTCTGAGGTGTGCTCCATTTTTCATGGCTTCCATTTTCTGAAATTCTTGACTCAAACTTGTAAAGTTCTATAGATCTATTTAGGGTATAGAGGCTACATTGCAGGATGACAGATTGTTTTCTAGTTGTAGGTCTTGCTTAAGTCAGGCATGAGTAAATTTCCCATGATATTGTCTCTATGTATGCATTTAATTATTATGAATTGAATCCTCAAGGAGGCTTATAATTTTTCATCTCAAGGAGATTGTATGATTGTTTGTAGGCATACTTCAATGAAGAGTTTAAATTCTATAATCAGTCATAAACAATGGAATGTGTCCCAGATCTAATAATTTTATGAATGGATTGAGTAATGCATTAGTACAAGGTATTAATGCAGGGATATGTTGTAAGGAAAACCAATTTGTAGTTGTGATTCATATTTGTAGTTTTGTGTGTGACCTTGTTGCCCAATGAACAAGGCACTGGTCTTGTAGGTTTGGGGATGGTTTCAGATATACATTTAAAAAGATAAATCTATTTCCCTTTATGTTTAGGGGTGTGTGTTCCATTCTTTCCAAGCTCTATTTCATCCTATTGTTTATACAGATCTGGCCAATCTGTAATGTTTCCTAACCTATTGAGCTTGTGAAATGATATATCTGCTTAGTGTTGATGCAGCTATGTGTCTTTAATTGTTGTATTTAGTGCATCAAAAGGGTGTCCCCCCCTAGGTCTAGTAGAACCTGAAGTGCAGGAGGATCAATTAGGGTCCTATGTTATGTTGTCCAAGCCCTGGTGTGTTTTGTAGACTGAAATTGGCCATTTCATAAAAATATTTTTAGGTGTTCTTGGGTTATCACTTTTGGTGAACAACATAATCAATGAATACTGTCGACTCTGCATCACAATTGGGGCACAAATTTGTCAATTTTAGGGTTTTTCTCCTAAGGGTTGCATTTCCTTGTTTCATGCAAAAATCAGGGTGTTTCTTATCTATTTTGACCTATCCTACCCTTATCCCCCTTTTCGGGATCATCCGCATACTATTTTCAGTCAAATTAGGACCAATTATCAAGGGCATATGAGCTAGAAGAAAATGAACTCCACTCCCATTCATTGGAATCAGTTTCAGGTCGGGTATCCTTAGGTGTTGTTTCATCATCAGAGTCATGCCCCTTTCTACATGTGGTCACTTTGGTAGACAAGGGTCTAATTCACAATGGTACAAAACCTAACCCTAAAGTTGGAGGTTGCATCCTGGGTATAATAGGTTCTAGCCATCCTTTCTTGTCAGGGCCCAAGCCACTGCAGTCGTCTTATCCCTTTTTTTGTAGCATAGTAAACCCTTTACCATACCACTCCACCAGCAACCTGACAAGTGGTGTCTCAGTTGGATCCTTATAAAGCCAATCTATGATATCATCATCCAAAGTTTCTTTATCAAGTTCACCCCATCTGGTAAATGTAGTGCGGGGATAATATTGAATGACTATCTTAGGTTCTTTTTGCAATAAATGTGGTTTGCCATGTGATTTTGGAGATATAGGTAAATTCCCAAATAGGAATATTTGAGCCATTGAATACTCTCCACATCCTTGGTCCTGTATCTTCAATTTTCCTTTGACAGCATCTAACAACTCATTAGGATCCACGTAATTATGTGAGTGGGCCTCCCTATTAACTGGGACTTGCTGCTGTGGGGAATCCTTTAGATTAGCACAAAATTGAAATGGATTATGATCTCCTAGAATTGTTATCTCAGTCCCATTGTAAGGATATTTGAAACATTAATGATAAGTAGATGGAACTACTTTCATTGCATGGATCCATGGATGGCCAGGAATCATATTGTAAGAGAGATCGAGGTCTAGGACCTGCAGGAAAGTGTTTTATGTCATTGGACCGACTCTGATAGGCAATGAAATTATCTCTTTAGATGGATGCTCAACATCATCATATGCTTTGATTGTTATTCTTCTAGAAGAATCAATGTCATTTTATGTATAGCCAAGACCAATGACCACTCTCAAGGTACAAATGTTAAGACCTACTCTGCCATCTATCAAGACTCGTCCGATTTTGTAATTATGAACAAAGACTTTGAGATGTAATGGATCATTATGAGGGAGCTTATCAGGTGAAATATCATTATCAGAAAAGGCGACATGTTGGGAGATGGCTAAATGTCCAATTCAGGCTTGAAACTAGTCAACATCAATGTCTGTCAGGACAGTGGACTCAATTAAAGCTTTATCTAGGACTGCGCAATGCATAGGGGACATTTTCAACAACTCAAGAATTGATATTTGTGTAAGTGTCTTTCCTAGATGATCTAGGAGATTATACTGACTCGTAGGAGTTGATTTGGGAGGAATTGCAAGAGCTCCTTTCAGGACTATTTTGTATCGACGAGTGGTGACCACACAAGAAGGATCTTGTCCCTGTATTCTTATGGTGGAAACATACTCATTTAATGCTTGAAAACAATTGATGACATTGTTATAACCAGTATTTGCATAATTTGCTATTTGGGTAGAGTTTGAAGAAGATGCTTTACCCTTGTCATGATCAAGCAAAGGATTTTTGAAGATTATATGATCAGTGTTAGAGGTTGCGTTGGGCGGGTCTACCTCAATTACACCTTGATCTAACAAGTCTTGAATCATATGTTTCAATTGAAAACATGATGCAGTTTTATATCCTTTTGACTGATGGTATTCACAATATGCATTATCATTCCACCATTGTGGCTTTACCAATGGTTCTGCCTTGATATCTAGTAACTTGATAAACTTTGCTTGTATTAATTGTTTCATTACTGACTCAATAGGCTCTCCCAATGGTGTAAACTGTCGAGGAGGCCCATCCCTTGATCGAAAATGTTTTTGTTTCTGGTTTGAGTTTCTTGTTGCATATTTTCTTCATTTGGATGTGGAGAGAAACTTAACAACTCACCGCCTTGTTGTTTTTGCATATTTATTTGCTCACTTGAGGAGGTCACATTACTCATCATGTCAAGAAATTTTTGTGGGAACATCTTAAAGACCTTGTTCAATAATTTATCCATCTTTTTTGTCAAATTAGGATCTTTAAGAAACATATCAACATCATCAAAAGCATCAAAATCTGATGAAAAATTTGGTAAAATATTTGGATTTGTTTCTTGTTGCATGCCCTGATCTGAACCAAATCCTTGTGAAAGAGTTTGTTCCTCATGTAATGTTTGAATTTCATGTTGCAGGTTTGGTTGATTGAAGTTGAAAGGCACATTTCCTCTTGGTACTAGTGGAACACTCCCATATCCTGGTTTCATGGGTACAAACACTGGCTCATATAATGGAGGTGGTCCAAGTTTAACCATTCCATATGGTGGTAATGATGTGTTTGATGAACCTTCAATTTGTAATGATTGACTAGGTTGCAACTATGAGTTTGATATGTCATCAATGGGTTGATATGTTGGTTCGCCCATCTTCTTAGATTTTGACCTTGTTTCAATAGGCATGTCACTATGCAAATGAAATTTTTAAAGGATGATGTATGATATGCAACTAAATGCAAACTAAATAGATGAAAATGCAATCTATGGAAAGAATGCAACCTATATTTTTGTTGTTTTTCAAGATTTTGACAAACTTTTTGGAATACAAATCTTAAAAAAGAGACCCTTAGGAAATTGAAATGATGTCTAGACCTCAAACAACAAAAGGACCAAGTGACAAAAGGACAAAATGACAATGTCTCCCCTATATGCTTGGATACTAAGCTAGGTTTGATGAAATGACATTGGTGAAAAAATACAAAAGTTTGATAAGGTCTAGACTTCTTAACAATGACTTAGGGTTTATTCAAAGATTTGGATTACTCAACTATGACAAAACCTAGTTTTTGAGACTACACACAAGAAAGTAATGACAATGACCTAGGATATGATATGAAAATGATCTAAGGATATGATATGACAATGCAATGATAAGGAAATATGAAGACCAATGACTTGGAATATGCGGAATGCAACCTATGCAACCTAAATGGAAATCTGTCTTGGATATGACAATGAAATGCAAACTTAGGGAAATGATCTTGGACCTAAGTGCAAAATGAGGATGCTTGCAATGAAAAGGACTAAAATGAAAGGAGATGACAATATGCCTTATGACCTAAATGGGACTATGCAAAACCTAGCCTAAAGTGACATGAATTTTGAGACAAAGTTTTTCAATGTGTTTGAAAGCCATGTTTTGAAAATGTTTTGAACTTTGTTGGATGAATGTTCTCTTTTGACAATGTTTGGACTTGTTTGACAAATGATGTTTTGTGATAATTGTATAATTCCACTTTTGACAATCACAAAAGACAAGATGTTTGGATTTAGACCCAAGACAATCATGCTCATTCACAACAAATCCTATGGCTGGCAAGGGCAATATTTGTTGAATCCTCTACCCAAAATACAACACTTAGCTGAATAGCTAGACGCTTGATAGCACTGGCTCCCCCTTATAGTGCACTCACTTCTTGGGCATACCAAGCTTCAAGTTCAAGGGGCATCACTTCCCAAGAACTTGCTATCTCTAACTAAGGAGTACATGAGAGGTGTCTTCGACATGCACATATCACAATGCCTAAGCCAACAGATAGAAGGTTTTTGGCATCTAAACAAGAGCTTCTAGTAAGGGCATCCATTTGGGTGGGTATTGATCCGGCAAATAAATCATCGCAATACCATTCCAACACCCGTTGTCTACATCTTTCATTGCATCCATAGTTATTTAGAGTGGTTCGGAAGAGCTTGGTTTTAGCCCGTCACCACTTAGGGTCATTTCCTCTCACCAATGCCTATGCAAAGTGCTAGGCAAATTGAGAGGTAGGCCCAATTCTAAGGGTTAAAACATGCAATCAAACTAAAAGCAATCAAAGCATGCATGGTGTTCATTAACCTTTAGGAAAGTAAATGTGCAACTACTTTAAAAATCACATGCAAGGTGTTTTAATAGAAGTCTTTGACCACGTCCTCCATAAGATTTGTTTGTAGTTTTATTCTTAGTCTTTGTCACATGTCATGCCAAGGTGCTTCATAGAGAATCAGTACCAAAGAAAACCAGAATATAAGAACAAAATGCAAAACAAAGTAATTTTCAAGTAAAAAAATTGATTTTCACCTTTATTTTTGGCCTTACACAAGTGCAGAATGTCTCAACACAGGTGCAGAATGCCTTGACACAGGTGTAGAATGCCTTGACACAGGTACAAAATGCCTTGACATAGGCCCAGATACCCTTAACACAGGCGTAGATCCCTCCTACATAGGCGTAGAAGTGTCCAGAAAGCTCTGGGTCACCTTGTTTCTTGAGTTTTTCACCTACAAATCAGGACAAAAGGCACTCAAAACATAGTTAAATGGTTAGTTCACATCATTTTCACCAATTAATGTAGATAGGAATTTGGAAATCATCAAAGCAAGTAGCAAATCAGACTAGCTCAATCATGAAAACTAAATTGCAATGATAACAATCCTAAAACATTCAATAGAGAAACGAAAACAAGACATTCAAGTCAAATGCAAACCATCACAAATGCAAATATCTCCTCCATAATTCTCCATTGTCCTTCTTTCTCCTTCAAATTGCTTTGTTTGTTGATCTCACCTACAAATGCAAAGGCATAATATGAAAGCAAGATTGTTAAGATGGAATGACAGTGTAAGGGTACTAGAAGCGTGATTGATTGATCAGATCCTTTGATTGAAGAAATTCATCCGATTTATAGACAAATTGGAGAGATGACAAGATTAGCATGAAGAGATTTGAAAGGAAATTTCAAATCAAAAATGACAAAAATGACAAATTATGACAAATTATGACAAATTAACACTTTCTACCCAAGATTGATTGATTGACAAATTATGACAAATTATGAAAAAATTGCTATATCATTCCCATGAAATTAGGAGAAATATTAGAAAAATAGGAGAAAATAGAAATTTAGATGAATTAGGAACTAGGAGAAATTAATAAATTGGAGAATTAGGTATATTAATTAATAACTTTTCATTCATTAATTAATTCACAAAAAGAGGAAAGAATTAATTAGCCAATTAAATAAATATTTAATTGTGACAAGAAGACTTAGGATAAATAAATAAA
This sequence comes from Cryptomeria japonica, assembly GCF_030272615.1. Taxonomy (NCBI): domain Eukaryota; kingdom Viridiplantae; phylum Streptophyta; class Pinopsida; order Cupressales; family Cupressaceae; genus Cryptomeria; species Cryptomeria japonica. The sequence goes on from NC_081414.1 coordinate 868,325,507, forward strand.
TTATTTAACCTAGAGGGAAAATGACAAACAAGATTAAATGAATAAATCATAAAACCCTAGGAGATGAATTAGAAATGCAAGGACGACAATTAGGTCTTGACAAAAGATAATTGATGTAGGGTCGATTTGATCATGATTTTGATTGACAAAGGACAAATGTTGACAAACGATTGAGATTGATAAATTGACCAAGATTGATAAAGAGACCAAATTGATAGGCGCGAATTGATGAGAAACAATGACTAATTGATCCAAATTGACATGATTGGAAAAGGACAATGATCGATGACAAATCGATCACAAAATTGACAAGATTGACAAGAGGACAAGGATCGATGATGAATCGATCGCAAAAAAATGACAAGATTGAAAAGGACAATGATCGATGACAAATCGATCACAAAATGACTAGATTGACAAGTTGACAAAACCCTAATTCTATCATCGATTAGGATTGACGATGTCAAAATATGCTCAATGAGCACGCACATTGATGCAATAGGATAAGATCGACCAAAATCATGACTGAAGATTATTATCGTCAAGACCAAATTCGAAAGCAAGACAAATGAAGAATGCAAAAGAAGGACTCGATGCTCGTAAATGATAAAGACCAAGTGCAAAACATAGAAGAAATGTTAATACAACACAAAAATCCTAAAATAAGGCAATGCGCCAATGTTAAAGTATGACTCCACAAGCATTGACCATTTTTAGATGTCTACAATAACAACTTAATGAGTTTAGTAAACTAGCTTAGCAATGTGATGAGATTCGATGTAAATACCTTAGATTTTTCATTGAAGATGGTTTGATCACCTTGATTTGCTCTGCTCTGCTTCTCGAAAACTTAGTGAATGAAAATGACCGCAAAAAACCTTTTAAGTACTCAAAAATACCTTATCGGGCTTCGTGCAAGTTAGGTCAAAGACATTAAATCCACTTGATTCAGTTAACTTTCTTTGCCCCTTTTTTTTTTTCTTTTGCGCTTTAACCGAGTAACCAGATTTCCTTCATATACTGACTTGATAGGCTTACTGACTTGACAGGCTTCCTGAATTCACCGACTTAATAGTTTACTGTAAAGTACTCCAAAAGACTTTGATAAAATTTCAAACTTACTACTACATCTTACTATGCAAATTTTGAATTCAATACATACTAAAATAGGAACTATTTAAGATTTAACCTTGTGAGAATGTAGTCCCTTCATACCTTTACCGATTAATTTGGAGTGGGAGCACCTAACTCGTAGGTAAGGTGCTTTCTTTATTTGACACATTTTCCTTATTTCTCCAAATCATCTTTAATTTCTCTGTTATTTCTTTAGTGTCTTCTCTAGGTTGATCTCTGCAATCTCCAGCCAAGTGTCCAACTTTGTGATAATGAAAACATGCCATACCAGGATTTCTCCATGATCTTCAGTTATTCATTCCAAAACTTATAAAGCAGTTGGCACTTATATGTTCATATCTTCCACAACATTCACACCATATCCTTGTATTGTAATCCCATGGTACTACAAAATATTGTCGGTAAGGATCTGTGTGAGTTCGGTAACCTCTAGTATTTGCTCGATGTGCAGACCACATGTGGTTCTTTTGCTTAAACCAACACTTCTCGGTACTATGTCCATATCTATTGCAGTTTTTACAAAAACCTTTGAATTTTGCCTTCTAATAATTGTTAATATACTTTGTCCTACATTGATTAGATGTGTGACCATATTTATTGCAATTGTAACAATAACCATTGGTCTTAGTGGTATTCGGTTGCTTACCTTTTCTGATTTGACACATGTTGACAGTATGACCTTGATTTCCATAGTAGTAGCAAATAGGCTTCTTCCTTTTGATGTTATTCCTTTTGCCAACTTGTTTTGATGATTCTCCTCTCTTGGTAGTGCAGATTTCCTTCTTGGTAGAGTCTTTTCCTTTGTAATCGACTCCTCCTTCTTTGTAGGGTTGTCTTGTGTTCAGTTGCTCATCCAACATCTTTGATGCTTCATAACTCTTCTTTAGTGTTTCCTTGGATTTCTTGTCTATTTCAAGTTCATTTCTCAACCTTGATACTTCAAGTTTCAATGCTTGATTCTCACCATCTTTCAGATTTGCTTCATGATGTGTATAACCTAGTTGATCTATCAGATTTTGTTGAATACTAGTTAGCCTTATGATTTCATCATTCTTATCAGGTACTAAGATTTCAATTTGTTGTTTCTCTCTTTGTAGATCTCTTGCTTTATCCTCAGCTATCCTTAATGCATCTAGATTTTCAGTCATCTATGTACTAAAATGTTCATGTTCTCTTTTCATTTCTTTTAGTTGATCAGCCAATGCTTTGTTCTTTTCTTTCAACATTCCAATCATTTCTTTAGTTTCTTCAGATATATTGTTCTTAGATGATGTCTCAATTTGTTCCACAAACTCTTGAGAATACTACAAGTCATCAAATAATCTTCTCCTTACTTTCAGATATTTTTGCATTTTTCTTTGCATGTCTGCAATCACTTGATTTGCATTATCCATCTCTTCTTGAAGATGCACAATCCTCTGAGATTGTTTGTAGCCTTCCATTGCTAAGATCTTTCTCTTCAGGTGGTTAAACCCTTTTCCAAGATTCAAGCTCTGATACCAATTGTTAGGCCCAATATGGAAAGCTAATGTACTTAGAGGGGAGGGGTGAATCAGTACTTCAAATCCTTTTCTCAATAATATCTTTACTATTATGCATAAACCAAAAACTACTATAACATAACATAAAGCTAAAACCAACGAGTAACAATCATACATGATTCACTCCATAAGACATATATTTTGGTTACGCAGAAACTCTTGGTTAGAGAGAAAAACTGCAGTGAGGATGGCACCCACAATTTCACTACTGCAATAATAAAGAGTGCTTGGTTAGAGCTACATATTTAGCTATTTATGATAGCTTACCCTATTAGGAGTAACAAGATCTATTAGATCTACCTTTCTAAAGGATTTTACAACACTATATATATGCTGCACCTGGTTAGAGGATTTACAATTTATAGACTTGATTAGAGTCTTTTACCCTATTAAAGGTTTCTCTTACAACTTCAAAATATTACAATAAGGCTTTACAAATATCTGCTACTTTACATCTAAAATGTTTTAGTAGATTATATGTGCTCAAAATAAGATTACCTTGCCTATATCATACCTCGGTAACTCATAAAGTAACTCAGTAAACCCTTCTATTTACTCTGTTCCTCGACTGTTCTCTAATAACCTTCTCGGTGACCTCTATGTCTCTATAACAGTCATAATACTCTATGATTTCTCATGTATCACATAAGTCTTGCTTCATACACATATGCACACACATTTCTCACATTCACATATGTTTCTAACCCTAAATTCATGTTGTATAAATAGACTTCTTATATCGGTGATCTGATTCATTGCTTCGATCTTACAAACATGATTTCTCGAATAAATAACCATGCAAAATATTTCACTGGTTAGATGACCTCAAAATTATACAAAATCTGTATGTGCAATTCCAATGTGATAACGGTTCTATGTGCCTTGATCTTGTAACACATTTTCATATGTGTGTCTAGGTTCAATGAATCTAGTAACACGTTTCACTCGGTGTATATCAACTCGGTGTATTATCTTTACTACTCGGTAGACATGAAATAACACTCGGTAGACAGCTCACTATATACTGGGCTTTGTGACTGTTTTCCTTCTGTAACCAACTAGGCTGTTCATACCGACTAAATATTTTGGTAGTGGTAACCAACTAGAGTATATAGAATGACTTTGTATATAAAACTAATGGAAATTTGATAAGTAGTAATAGGAAAAGGGGTTGGGATTGGGGGTTTTTCTTTAGGTCAAACCCTAGTTTTTGAATTAACCAAATGATGAAATAAAGTACTTGCACTTGAATTGGGGTTGGGATGCTTGAATTATTGAATGCACTTGAATTCTTAAACTTATGCCCACTTTTTGGTTATCCCACCTTTTTTTTTTTTGCAAACTGGAGGGAAAATGCAACTTATATTTCATCAATTAGGGTTACTCGGCTGATTTTTCATCATAGGACAACACAAGGAAGGTTTCCCGCTCAAAATGAAAAACCCAATGCACAATTTTAATAGAGAGGACCCAAGATAGGGTAGGGAGAGGGGTGCCACACACTTCTCCTACCCTTTTCTCGGGACAAGAAGAAGGTCTAAGCAGTGCAAGGGACAAAAAAAGGTGTATTTTTAGGGATGAGAAACTCTCAGGTCTTTGATTAGACTTGGAGATTCAGTTTGCTAGCCTGAGGACCCTAATGTGGTCAAAAATTGTGAGGGTCACAATTTTAGGACACTACATTTAGCCCCCACTTTAGCGAGAGTATAAGCGTAGGCAAATACTATTGGTAAAGTACAAGGAAACAAGATTGAAAGACTTCTACCATGTCAAGGAGGGAAGATATACCAAGCCCCCCATAGACTAAGTATCATATGATTTTTATTGACAAAGTAAAAGAGAAGATCGAGAAGGGAAAACCAAGACTACTAGTAGCAAGGTTTGAATCACTATGAGTAATGAAAACAAAGGATACCAAAAATTATAGAGAAAAGACAATTTCACTAAATGACTCCAGGTATCAAAAAGGAAAAATATGAGTGGAGTGTATGACCCCATGTTAAAGATATTGTGCATGCCTCATTGGGAATGATTTCTTTAAGGTAGGATACACCCAAGAGAGAGAAAGAGAGGGCACATGTTATAGCAAGGATTTAGCTCCTAGTCGAGGAATAAACCTAAGGATAATGAACACAAAACATAAGGTAATTTCACTTTCCTCAGGGTCAGTGTGTTATATGATAACTCATGTATATCATATATATGCATATAATAATCATCATTCGCTAAAGAAAGGAAACTTCCTTGGAAGAAAGGGAATAGAAGGTGTCTTTTGAGTCAACATGAAAGAGACCAAAAGAGATCTCAATGCTTTACATTGTCCTTGAATAGATATTAAGGGGAAAAATATAAGAACAAGGATATGCATAGAAGAATGGTCACAAAAGAGCAAGAGAGGAGAGAGGGAGAAGATCTATGGTGCTAATGTTTGCTAATCTAGTACAACATCCACCTCCCAATCTTTATTCGGTATCATCACCTTGCATATTAAGGTAGGTCCTATTACTTTACTCACACTTATCCATGTCATTTCTGGAGAATTAACTTACAATTTGTTACTAGAGAGACCTTGGATTCATAGAATTCAACTTGTCCCATCTACATCACATAGGCAAGTTAAGTTCATTTAAAACAATAAAACATATCCCTTGCTAGGTGACACAAATCTCCAAGCTTGTCTACAAATATCAACTTCCAAATCCTCTTCAATTGATTATTCCCCCAAAAATTAGATGATTCCTCTAAATCTTCTACTCCCACTAGTGTTCTCACTTCATCAAACTAATCTCCCACATCTAAATTTATTCCCCATACTTCCTCAATTGGATCTAAGGTTTATGAGGAAGAGTCTCCTACACCTGACTCTAATATGGAGGATACCTTCTCTACTGAAAAGGTTCTTGTAGAAGATGATTGGGGATCCCTTGACTTTAATCCTACTTTCATATGGGAATATAAAATTTCCCCTAGAGAACCTAAGGTTGAAAAGAAGGAAGAATAAGAACCCAAAAAGTGATTCACTTTGTCTGGGCCATTGAGTAATAACTTTGTGGTAGCTTCCCAAAATCCCTCCCTCTTAGTTTCTAACCTAGAGGAATTTGACTCTTTAGTCTATGAAAATCCTCCTCCTCTCTCAGAAATGGCTAACCTTTATGGTTCTGGTTTTCACATCCTAGCTAGGTGTGGATATAATGATAATGGATGTGGTGCTCAAGAACAAGGGATAAAGGTTCCTTGGAAAACAACTTCCATGATATGACATTTGCACTAGGATATGATCCTTTTAAGCATACTAAACCCTCTAAGAGACCATCTATTAGTGGTAATGTCATTTCTACTTCTCTCCCAATAAAATATCCAGAGTATATTGATTGAGACTCTTCTATTGTCCTTGCTTCAGATGTTTTTCCCACTGATGATTCCTTAGTTGAATTCTTAGGAGCTTATGACAACCTTCCTCAATCACCATAATAATGGTTTTTGCTATTGTCTAAATGCAAAATGTTACTTTGGGAAAGAAATAAATAATAATTAGATATTTCAAGAATTTCCTCAGTTAAAAGGCCATCCTCAACAAATAAATCTCCTAATAAGTGATGCTATCAATATTAAGATGGATCTTTATATCGAAGCCAAAATCATTAAGATAGGGAAATTTATTGACGAAGAAGAGAAAAAACAATATTTTGAATTATTACATTAATTCCCAAAAATATTTTCTTGGATGTACTCTAACATGCCTGACGTTGATCCAAAGATTGTCACTCATAACATTGTCTTAATTCCTGATGCTAAACCTATGAAGCAAAAGATTTGAAATATTCACCCTAGAGTGGCATTACTTGTTAAGGATAAGATTCAAAATGTGTTGGATGTCGGATTCATCTATCCTATCGAGTATTCCCCATGGATTTCAGACATTATGTCTATGGCTAAGTCTAATAATATTATTAGGACGTGTATGGATTTTTGGTATCTTAACAAAATTGTTTTCATCTCACCTTGGGGCACATTTCATTGGGTTATGATGCCATTTGGATTGAAAAATGTGGGTGTAACCTATCACCATTCTATGACTCTTATCTTCCACAATTATATGCATAAGACCTTAGAAGATTACGTTGATGACATCTTAGCTAAATGTGTTCTTTGCACAGATCTTGTTAAGATCCTTCATCAGATCTTTGATAGAATTTGTAAGTATAACACGCACTTGAATCCTCAAAAATGTATTTTTACTATGGATAGTGGAAAACTATTAGGGTTCATAGTTTCACATCATGGAATTGAGGTGGATATGAAGAAGATAGATGTCATTGTTAACATGCCACCTCCTAAAAATATCTCCCAACACAAAATTTTAAAAGGAAAGATTCAATTCATTCGTAGGTTTATGTCTTAGCTAGTGGATCGTACATTTCCTTTTACTCAATCACTTAAAAATAATATTAATTTTAATGGAGTGAGTATTGTTGTCAAGCATTTGAAAACCTTAAAACATATATGGTTAATCCTCCTATTCTTCAACCTGCTGACCCTCCCAATCCTTTCCTTCTATACATAAGTGCTTCCTTTCACACTCTTGTAGCTCTATTGGCACAATGTGATAAGGATGGTAGAGAATGTCTAATTTATTTTATAATTCATACTATACTCAATTATGAAGTTTGATATTCTACAATACAAAAACAATGCCTTTCTTTAGTCTTTGCAACTCAAAAGTTAAGGCATTACCTTTTGAATGTTGAAGTCCATGTTATCATTAAATTTGACCCTCTCAAGCATCTTTTCTCCAAAAGTGACCTTTCAGGGTACTTAGCTAAGTGGGTTATGATTTTCACCGAGTTTGACCTTAATTTTGTCTCAGAGAAGGCAATAAAGGGTCAAGTGTTAACTGACCACTTAGTTGAGACTCCTTCACCCTTCTCCCTACCCAACCTAAAGTATTTTCTTGATGAATACATTCTCTCTGTTAAGGTTGATGAGACTTGGGAGTTTTACTTTTGTGGCTCTAGGAGTTGTACAGGATCTAGGACAGGGGTTGTCTTAATTTGTCATAAAAAGAAGCCTATCCCCTTATCCTATTGTCTCAATTTCTTATATACCAACAACATTGCTAAATATGAGGCTCTTTTAGCCATAATTAAAGAAACCTTAGCATTAAATGTAAAACATTTTCATATCTATGGAGATTCTCAACTAATCATAAGGCAAGTGATAGGAGTTTATCAAGCTAAGAAAGACAAATTATCACAATATAGGGATCTAGCTATATCCTTGTTACAAAAGTTTGATTCTTATACCATGGAACCTATTCCTCGAAAAGATAATCGACATGTTGATGCAATGGCATGTGTATCCTCTCTAGTGTCTTTAGAGGACCCCTTGGTAGATCTTAAATTCATTATTCACAAACTCACTACCCTGACTATTCTTGATAATCCTAGTGATTTAATGTATTGTTGCATTATAGATTCTAATGAAAGGTATTCACATATTGATGTATTTGAGTGATGGTACCTTTCTTGACTCTACAAATAAGAATGCTATGGCTAGGATTTGCCAATTGGCTGCTAGATACATTATCCTTTCTAATTTTCTTTATAGGAGAGGTTACAATGGTCTTCTCCTTCGATGTCTTAACAAAGTTGAAATCCCTATTGCTCTTGAGGAAGCACATTTAGGTGCTTATGGGGAGCATTTTGTGGGTAGATCCTTAGCTGAAATATTTCTCCAAATGGGATTATTAATGGCAAACCATGGAAAAGGATTCTTTTGTGTTTGTTAAAAAATGTCATCAATGTCAGCAACATAGCAATTTGATCCATGCCCCTACCCAAGAACTTCGATCTTAAGTACCATCTTGGCCCTTTTCTACATGGGGTTTGGATCTCACTTGTAAAATATCTCCTCCCTCATCTCGAGGACATACTTTCATCATAACTATAACCAATTACTTTACAAAGTGGGTGGAAATAGTTCCTCTTTGATCTACTACTGCTGAGGGAATTTATCAATTCATTTTAGAAAACATTATCTCCCAATTTGGAATACCTTCTACCTTAGTTTTTGATAATGGAACGTCTTTTAAAAATAAGGATGTGAAGAAGTTCCTTGAGAAATATCATATTCAATATAAATTTTCTACACCCTACTATCCTCAGTCAAATGGTCAAGTTGAGTCTTCAAATAGGATAATTGAACATATTAATCAAAACACATTAAACAAGCATGGAAAGGATCAGCATACTCAATTAACCTATGTTCTTTGGGCCTATCGGATGAGTGTACGTTTCTATGGGTAGTACTCCTTAGAATCTTGTTTATGGTGTTAATGCCATTATGCCTTTGGAGTTAGAAATCCCTTCTTTGAGAGTTTCTCTTAGGGGTATAGTGGATGATGAATCCTATAAAGAACAAAGACTTCAACAACTTGGGATGCTGGATGAATGGTGTATAAATTCTCTTGAGCATATTCAAGTTTATCATAAAACTTTACAATGGATCTATAATGATCAAATCATTCAATTTTCATTTTCAACAGGTGATCTAGTGTTGTATGAAAATCATCGTAACATGAATGCTTTAGCCAAGGAGAGAAAAATTTAGCCCTAATTTTCTTGGACCATACATTGTTGTCGAAGTCTATGGATTAGGTTCTTAGAAGATAGATGATGTAGAAGGTATGCTTATCAAGTAACCTATAATTTCTATACACCTTCATACATACTATGCTTAGCCTCTCTCTCTCTCTCTCTCTCTCTCTCTCTCTCTCTCTCTCTCTCTCTCTCTCTCTTCCTGGTTTATCTTCTCTCTTTTCTTGCAACCTTTTCTTTCTTCAAAATTGCATAATGTGTTAGCATATGTTGATTAAAGTATGTAGGATTAAATGATATTTTATTATTTAGTCTACATTACTTCATTCTTGAAAAGCATGTTCCTTTACTATATTGTTTGTATGGGATTCATTTATGTAAATTGTAATAGATTTACATTTTATATGTGCTAGCATGTTATACAATTTTGTATGTGTTGAGTAGGATTATATCATGTTATTTAATTAGAGTTAATTAAATCACATTACTAATATAGTTCTTAAGATTAACACATTTCTTCTCTTACATCATTAAAGTAGCATTTAATTAAATACTTACTTATTTAATTAAATCACAGATGTACCAATTCAATCATGAAGCATTGAGAAATAAATCACATGGGAATTAAACTAGACATACATGTTCACCACCAAACATGTTGCTTTTATTCTAAGCAATGCATACATCATTTAAGTACTAAAATAACATGTTTGAGATATGACATAAGCATAAATAAATACATATCCATAAGTTTCATAATATATACATCAACAAAATGCCTCATAATAAAGAAAAGTCATCTCCTATCCCTAGGCATAGAAACTAAACAATGGTGACTAGATGTCCCCTCCTAATCTAGCCATGGTGGGGGGCGCATGGGTGTGTATCATAATATGAAACGTGAGTGACTCTGCGAGGAGTTTCTACGATCCCTCTCCATCATAATCTTGCAGTATGTGGTTGTCTCTATCTAGGAAACTACTAGATCATAGTCTATCTATTGTAATCTCTCTCAAAAAGATCTCTTTGTCTCTTCCTACACCTCCATCTCCCTTTGAATAGGGCTGAAAAGGTCCTTGTATTGTCCTGCACTCCCCTATGGTCTATGTGTTATTTGCAAAGAACTAGGAATGTGTGCAGTCATCATGAGGTATGTCACTATTAGATAGTTCAAATAACCAAAAGACAACTAAGAGGGGGGGTGAATCAATTGTCACTAGATTACCAGAACCTTGACCATTTAAAAATTTAATACCGAAACCCAAAACAATAATGTTGGAATGCATAAAACAAATATCAGAATGGCAGTTAAACTAATTAATCATAAACAATAATCAAAGAATAAATAGCATCCACATGACACCAAGATTTATACGTGGAAAACTCGACAAAGGGAAAAACACGGTGGGAAGCCTACCCATAGTCAGATAACACTACTGCAATGAGTATGTGAATTACAATTGAGGGGCCTCCACTTGTAGGAAGGCCAACAACCTAGAGCACACTATTCATCACAAAAGGAGTCTCAGTGACTACATAGAAATCTAGACTACAATCTAGAAGAATGAATGAACTGCAATGATAACATCTCCTATGCCTGAGTATAGTTCTAGTTAAGCTCAATACCGAAGGACTAAATCATCTTACATAAACCCAACTTGATCTCTAATGATTGACCAAATCCTCTACTTGAATAATATTACATTATTTGCATAGATAATCTACTAATCCCATAACCATCTTTTCTACAATAAGATCTTACATCATATATATACAAACCCTCAACCAAAAACAACTAGGTCAGCCACCAGACAAACAAACAATTACATAATTACAAAACATGTCAGCCTAAGGCAAAATAAATAATATGCAACCCATAAGACATCCCCAAAACACATCAAGAGGACCAATCCACATGTTATATTAAGTCGGTCCATAACCTAGATCAATCGGGACCCAATATAGGTCCACATGCTAAGGAAATGATTCCAATCCACCATGTCTTGAACAAGATCACCAATAACATCCTAAATCTCCACCATATGTTGCACTAGAACCACTTATGCATATCATCAAAGATCGCCATCAAAGCTCTATCGGTGAAACCCTCACCGAAACTACAAGCAGAGCTTCCCAGCAAACAAGATAGCATCTGATTACCAGACCAAAACAAACTAACTAAATATGAACATGAGTATCATAAATAAGCCAATTTGTTAGGGTACCACAAACCATGTTCTTATGTACCTTGTAAGTATCTAAATCTCTTTATCACTACACTCATGATTTTATCTAGGATCACTCTGAAATTTTGATACAATACAAATAACATTCATTATGTCAGGCCTAGTCCGAGTCAAATAATGCAGACCACCAATCATAGATTTGTATCTTGTAGGATTTACTGGTGTAGAAATATCTTTTCTTGTCACTTTCTTATTTGTAACCATAGGAGTACTTACCGGTTTAGAATCTTGTATAACAAATTTCTTCAACAATTCCCTAGCATACTTACTTTGATAGATGAAAATACCTTTGTCAATCTGAGTAATCTGTAAACCAAATAAAAATTTCATTTCCCCAATCATAGACATCTCAAATTCATTCTTGATATTGTTAGCAAATTCCTTACACAACTTATCTTCACCTCCAAAAATAATGTCATTAACAAATGCTTTAATAATCAGTATGTCATCATCTGTGATCTTATAATATAAATTACTATCAGCATTACCCTTGCTAAAACCAAGCTTCAAAATATATTTATCCAACCTTGCATACCAAGCTCTAGGTGCGTGTTTCAATCCATAAAAAGATTTCCTTAACCTACAAACCATGTTTGTATCATCTGATAGTGAAAAACAATCAGGTTACTCAATATAAACTTCCTCATCAAGATCCCCATTCAAAAATACACACTTACATCCATTTGATAAACCTTTTAGTTTCTAAGGGATGCATTGGCAGGAAATAATCTTACAACTTCAATCATAGCTACTAGTGCAAAAGTCTCACCATAATCAATTCCTTCCTTTTGAGAGTATCCTTTACAAACCAATCTAGCCTTATTCCTTACAACTTGACCATCCTCATTCAATTTATTCCTAAAACCCCATTTAGTTCCAATAACATTCTTATTTTTAGGTCAGGGAACCAAAGTCCATGTGTTCTTCTTCTCAATTTGATCTAATTCTTCTTCCATAGCGTTTAGCCAATATTCATCTTTATATACCTCAATTACTGATACTAATTCAACTTGAGAAATTAAACATACCTCACTAGTTGTTAGTCTTCTTGTCATTACTCCATTATTCTTATCCCCACAGATCTGATCTTTTGAAAGATTCAATCTCACATACCTAGGAGTATTCTTACTCTGTTTTTGTCTTCCTAGTTCTTTAGTTACTATAGAATTTTCTGATACCGTTAGAGTAACTGGTTCATCACTCTATTTCAGTAAAGATGCTACCAGTTCAGATATAATTATTTCCACTAGATGTTCCTTCTCATAAACTCTGATTTGACCTCTATTCAACTCATACATCTTGACATTAGTGTTTTCCATAATTCTCTACAATCTCTTGTTATAACATATATATGCTTTACTTTCTTTAGAATAACCAAGAAATATGCCTTCATCACATCTAGGATCAAATTTTCCACTAATATCATCTCCCCTGATATAACATTTACTACCAAATATTTTGAAATACTTAACTTGTAAGTGTATTGCCAAACCATAATTCATAAGGTGTCTTACCATTTTCTCCTTTGATATGTACTCTGTTGAACGTGTAAACCATTGTGCTCACAACTTCTCTCCCATAGACATGAGGCAAATTAGATTTCACCATCATAGTTCTAGCAGCATCCTAGATAGTTCTATTTTTCTTTTCCACAACTTCATTCTGCAGAGGTATTTAGGGAGTAGAAAATTGTTTCCTTATACCATGTTTCTCACAAAAGTTATTAAACTCACCAGATGTGAATTCTCCACCATGATTTGACCTAAAATATTTAATCTTGAATCTTGTCTCAGTTTCCACTTTAGCTTTAAAGATTTTAAACTTTTCAAATGCCTCAGATTTCTCCCTTAGAAAATTAACCCACATCATTCTAGAATAATCATCAATGATTAGCATGAAATACCTATCACCTTGAAAACTTTTAACTCTAGAAGGGCCACACAAATCAGTATGAATAAGATAAATAACATCATTATATTTGTCTTGTATACTCCTAAAATATGTTCTAACCTATTTACCCATTGGACATTCCTTACATACCAAATTAGAGGGCTTCACAATCTTAGGTATACCTATAACTGGCCTAGTTGAACTGATCTTTACAATGCAATCAAAATTCACATGACATAGCCTCTTATGTCATAGCCAACTCTCATCAATTTGTGCAATCAAACATGTCTTCTCACCAGAATTTAAATGAAATATATTACCCTTTGTCTATGTACCGATTGCAATTTCCAAACTAGATCTGTTAAGGATTTTATATTTTCCATCCTTGAACTATAATTGAAATCCCTCATCCACCAATTTTTCTAGACTCAAGATTATGCCTCAAAACTTCAACATAATAAACATTGTCAGTATTATTCTTACCATCCAATGATATAGTTCATTTTAATTTGATAATACATTCTTGGTCATCTCCAAATCTAACCAGACCGCCATCATATTCTTGCAAAGATAAAATATTCCCTTTATCTCCAGTCATGTGATGTGAACAACCACTATCAATTACCCGTTCATCCTTTTCTTCAATTTTTACATCAAATGTATTCTCTTCCAGTACAATATCTTTTAGTGCTGGAAAATCTTCCTTGATAGCAAGGAACACCCATTCCTTCCCATTGCCAGAATCACTAACAGAATCTTTTGTCGGTTCATCATCAAAATCAGTAATGCCTTCCTCATCTGCTATGTAGCATGATTTGTCTTTGTTTTTCCTGAACTTATACTTGTTCTGATATCCAGGGGTAGGTTTAAAAAATCTTATAACTTTTTCTTCAAATCTTGAATTCCTTTTAGGACATCTAGATGCAAAATGACCAATCTTATTACATGCAAAACATTTAAAAGGTGCTTTTCCCTCATACTTACTTCCTTTCGGTCCTGTAGGTACTCTTCTAGAAAATAGGGCTTCAAATTGCTCAAATTCTTCATCTTCTCTCTTCATATCATCCAATTCTTTTTCATACAACCCTTTCCAATCTTCCTTACCAATTGATGATGTAAATGCATGAAAAGCAGGTTTGGTCTTCACAACTCCAGAAGGTCAAAATTCTTCAAGATCAAAAGAAAATAGTTTCCCAACCAAAGTATCTTTGTTGACAAATGTACTACCCATTGTCCTCAACTCATTAATATAATTCCTTCATCTTTTAAGCTAGTGGTAGGGCTCTCAGAACTTTAGAAACAATTTCATCTTAACTTAGAGTTCCACCACAATATTGAATTCCCATAATAATCTCATTTACCCTTTCCATGAATGTAGTAATCCTTTCATCTTCTTCCATCTTCAGGTTCTCATATCTCAGCTTGTAACCATCAAGTTTTGTAATTTTAATAGTAGGGTCACCTTCATTAAGAGTCTCCAATTTATCCCATATAGCCTTTCTAGATGACTTTTCAGTTAATTCCATTATTTGCTAATCAGAAAGTGCACACAAGAGGCCTTCTCTTTCTCAAAAATCATTCTCAAGCTCCTTATCCAAGTTTACTAGAGGAGGATTGCTAGATGCCAGATTATGAGGTGTAATACCATTATGTGTGATCTCCCCAATCTCCTTGCCAAGACATCTCAGATGAGTCTCGATCTGAATCTTCCATACTATGTAATTTGTTCCATCAAGACTAGGAATATCTCTCCGAAAGATACCTCCAGATGAACTGGATGAACTTGAACTATTATTCACCATAGGATATTCCTCAAGTAGTTAAGCTTTTTGTAGAGAGGACCATTGCTCTAAAACCAATTGTTAGACAATTCAAATAACCAAAAGACAACTGAGGGGGGGGGGGGGGGGTAATCATTTGTCACCAGATTATCAGAACCTTAAGAATTTAAAACTTTAATACCAGAACCCAAAAGAATAATACCAGAATACATAAACCAAATACTAGAATGGTAGTTAAACCAAATAAGTATAAAAAATAATCAAAGAATAAATACCATCCACATGACACCAAGATTTATACGTAGAAAACCCGGTAAAGGGAAAAACCATGGCGTGAAGCCTACACACAGTCAGATAATACTTCTATAGTATGTATGTGAATTAAAAATGAGCGGCATGCACTTGAAGGAAGGACAATAGCCTATAGTGCACTACTCATCACAAAAGGAGTCTAACTGACTACACAAAAATTGAGACTACAATTTGGAAGAATGAATGAGCTACAATGATTGCATCTCCTATACCTAAGTACAGTTCTCGTTAAGCTCAATACTAGAGGACTAAATCCTCTTACATAAACCCAACTTTATCTTCAATGATCAATGAAATCCTTTTCCCGAATGATAGTTTATTTGTGTAGTAAAATAGTGTGTACGAGAATCTTGTGTGTGTGAAAGACCCTAAAATGAGAAAGATAAGAAACTAGAGCTACCCTACACTTTGGAAAGTAAACCCTAAATGTATCTAAATGTAAATTAGAATACTCTAAATTATATGTGTTAAATGATCTAAAGAATGAATGTTAATATGAAAATGAGTGTAAATAATCTCATACAAAGATATGAAAATAACATGAAACCATACCAATCCCCAAGGTAGATTGAAGCTTAGAAGGACCTGATTAAGCAAAGATAGTGCTACACAGACAGATCAAGAAAACCTATTGTTTTCTAACAATTACAGCAGAAGTAAAATCCCTTAATCAGGTAAGCTCTAACAAGCTTGGTTACTCATTAAATCCTCTAACAAGGTGGTCCATTAGCATGGATTCTTAAATCCTCCAATGAGGTTAGTCCTAATAGGGTATTGTGCTTCTAACAAGGCATATTTGTAAATCCCTTAATTGGGTGATTCCTAACCAAAATTAGTTCTTAACATGACTTATTATAAATCTCTAACATGCTTTGGCTCCTAATAGGGTGAACTTCAAAAGAGTTTAGATAGCTATCCTTGTGAGTCCAATCTCACCATGGTATTTACCTATTTGGGTTTTCCACATATAAATATTTGTGTCAAGTGGTGAATGCTTTTGTGGCTATGATCTTATTTGTCAATTTGATTAACTTCTGATAAGGCATGTTAAGTATAGGCATTGAGAGATGAATATGTTGATTTATGATTAAGCATTGTTTATGTTTACAAGATTGAAGGTGTTTACTATTAATGTTGTCATAATAGTTAAACCGGTTAATGTCAAGTATTCCTATGAATATTGATCCTAACTAAGATATGTTTACTTTGTTTAACTGAGTTTGAGTTTGGAAAATTTGTATTAGTTTTAAAATATACTGATTCACTCCCTCCTCTCAGTATTCTACCAAATACTTATTGTTTCATCATACCATCAATTGGTATCAGAGCTTTTTAGGTCCTCTTAATCTAAAAGCCTAACAACTTGAGGAAAAGATCTTCTAGCTCATGATGAAGAAAGAAGGTCTGAAGTTTAACAAAGATAACTATAGAATATAGATTTAATAGAATGAAGATTTACATTAAGAGTCTTGGTAGTCAGTATTGGGATCATATAGAACATAAGTATACTACACCTACTAGAACACTGACTGATGATCAGAAGAAAGAACAACAAGAAAGTCACCAGGCATTAGAAGCTATTATCAATTCCCTATCTGATGTTGAATATGTAGATGTTCATGGTCTTGAAACTACATATGAAGTATGGAAGAAACTTGAAGATATCTATAGAGGAGATGAGTGTGTCAAGATTTCTAAAGAAGAGAGTTTAAGAGGCAAGTTTGACGACATGAGAATGTCTAAAGGTGAGAACATTCAGCAGTATTGTCAAAGGATCAAAGAGATAGTTGGAGAGATAAAGAGTGCAGGAGGGAAAGTGGAAGACGCCACCATAATCAGTAAGGTAATGAGAACCCTGCTACCGATCTATGCTATCTGATTTGTAGCTATTCAAGGGCTAAAATCCATTGACAAGAAAAAGGTAAGTCTTGACTCTATTATTGGCAAACTTACTCTTTTGAACTAAATGGATATGATGACAATGTATAGAAATCAAAATCTGCCTTTAGAGCTTCTGTGTCTAACCCATCTATGAGAAGAAGTAGAGATACCAGCCATAGTTATGAATCTAGATGCAGTAGAGATGCTGATGATGAAGACAACTTAGTGGAACTTGAAGCATTATTGGCAAAACGATTGCCTAGAAGCACTGGTAAATATAGAGGTAAGCTACCTTAGAAATGTTTTGCATGCAACAAGATTGGCCATATAGAAACAAACTGTCCTAATGGTGAAAATGATTACAAGAGAGACAAATTTAAGAAGTACAAGGGTAAAGCCAAGAGAGATTGTCTTGTAGCTATTAATAGTGGTATTACTGATGATGAATCTAGTGATGATGCTAGTGAAGATATTGTGTTTGTAGCAATTAAGGAAGAAGTATCAGATCATAAGGCACTAGTATCTAGAATGGATAGCTCTAATGATTGGATAGTGGTTGTTCACATCACTTGACCAATGATTGGAGCAAATTTTTGTCCCTAACGGAATTTGATGGCAGCATTGTCAGATTTGGCAATGAATCACCCTGTATGGTAAAAGGTAAGGGAGTTAAATCTCTTAATGGGAAGAGTAGTGCTGATGATGTCTATTGGGTTGAAGGCCTAAAGCACAATCTATTAAGTGTGGAATAACCTAATGATAGAGGATGCCCATCAGAATTCAGAAATGGTATATGAAGAATCTTTGACAACAAAGGAGAATTGATTGCAACCAGTAAACAAATGAAAGGTAATCTATTTCATCTCATTCCTAAAGTTAGCAACTGTTTGATTGCAAAAATAGATGATAGCTAGCTTTGGCATAGGTGATTTTTTCATACTAATTTTGAGAATATTATTAAAGTGAGCAAGTCTAAGACAGTAAGAGGTCTGCCTCAGTTAGACAAACTAGTTAATGCTCTTTGCAAAGAATGTCAACTAGGAAAGATGACTTCTTCAACTTTCAAGAGAAAGTCCTTCTCAGTAGAGCACTTGTTAGATTACTGATGATTGTTCAAGGATGATGTGGGTCACATTCTTGAAGGATAAGAATGGTGCTTTTGGCAAATTCAAGACATTTAGAGCCTTAACTAAGAAAGAGAGTGGCAAGAAGATAAATTTTCTAAGAATAGATCAAGGTGGTGAATTCACTTCTACAGAGTTCACTAAATATTGTGATGATAATGGTATCAAGCGGCAACTTTCTGCACCATAGACACCACAATAGAATGGTATAGTAGAGAGAAACAACCGGTTAGAGGTTGAAGCTACTAGAACTACATTGATAGAAGGGGGTGTATCAAAAACCTTTTGGAAAGAAGCTATAAGTACAACTATCCACACAATGAACCAAGTTCTGGTGAAAAGAGGTAAGGACAAGACCCCATATGAATACTGGTATGGGAGATCACCAGATGTTAGCTATTTTAAAATATTTGGTAGCAAATATTTTATTAAAAGAGGTGATTGCATAAGCAAGTTTGAAGCTAAGAGTGATGAAGGCATATTTCTTGGCTATTCCACTAAGAGTAAGGCCTATAAATGCTTCAACAACTGGACACAAAAAATTGTTGAGAGTGTTGATGTTCATGTAGATGAATGTCCTGAAATATTAGAAGGAACCAGTTCTGAGAAGAAGGATGAAGATCCTTGCATTTTTCTTTCAGAACCTGAAATTGTTAAATCAGAAATGAGTAAAGAAAATCCTAATTTACTTGTTCAACCAGAACAAATAAACTCAAAGGAAGATGGCAATGAAGAAGATGAACCTGAAGAGAATGATCATGTTATTCCTAGGTATGTAAGACTGAATCACAATCCTGAATAGATAATTGGGGATAAGGATGTTGGAGTACTAACTAGAAGGATAATAAGAGAGAACTCTTGCATGATATCCACCTTTGAACCTATAAATTGTAAGGAGGCATTTGGTGATGATCATTGGGTGAAAGCTATGGAGGAGGAGTTGGAACAAATTGAGAAGAGTAATACTTGGACCTTGGTACACTGATCGGTAAACAAGAATGTTATAGGTACTAAATGGGTATTTAGAAACAAGTTAAATGAAGATGGTCTTGTAGTTTGCAATAAGGAAAGATTAGTATGAAAAGGTTATGCACAAGAAGAAGGAGAAGACTATGGAGAAACTTTTGCACCAGTAGAAAGACTAGAAGGTGTTAGAACATTACTTGCATTTTCAGCTCATAAGAAGTTCAAAGTATACTAGATGGATGTCAAGTCTGTATTCTTGAATGGGATACTGGAAGAAGAGGTCTATATAGAGCAACCTGATGGTTATGAATTGATAGATAAGGAAGATATGGTATGCACTTCATACTCATTTCATGAAGATATGCTTTGCTGGAACCATTGATGACAACAATATTTATCTCAAGTCTGAAGGAGATGATATACTGGTCAGTAAAGTATTTGTAGATAACATTATATTTGGAGGAAATGATGACATGAGTAATTATTTTGCAGATGAAATGAAGAATGAATTTGAGATGTCACTAGTAGGGGAAATACAAATTTTCATAGGCTTACAAATATAGCAGATGAAGAATGGTATTTTCATTACTCAATCCAAGTATGTGAAGGAGGTTTTGAAGACTTTTAGTATGAGTGATTGTAAACTAGTTGGAATCCCAATGGTTACAGGTTGTAAATTGTCCAAAGAAGATGCATCTAAGTCTGTAGATGAAAAGGAATACAGATCAATGATTGGCAAACTACACTATGTTGTTCACAGTCGACCGAATATTGCCCATGCAGTTGGTATGGTGGATATTTTGACTTACAGGCATACACAGATGCTAATTGGGCAGGAAATATTGATGACTAGAAAAGTACTACCAGTGGAGAATTCTTTCTAGGAGGAAGGCTAGTCTCATGGAGTAGTAAAAAGCAGAATTTCACTTCACAATCTACTACTGAAGCTGAATATGTAGAAGCTTATATGAATTGCACACAAGCTATGTGGATGAGGCACATTTTGGAAGGTTTGAAGATGAAAATATTAGAACCTATAAGGATTTTGTGTGATAATACAAGTGCGATAAACGTTTCTAAAAATCTTGTTTTGCATGCAAGGACTAAGAACATTGAATTGAAGTATCACTTCTTGAGGGAAAAAGTTCAATGTAAAGAAGTTATCTTGGAGCATGTTTCTACCAAGGAACAACTTGCAGATATCTTTACCAAACCTCTACCTAAGACCACTTTTGAGTATCTTAGAAGTTAATTGGGGGTTGTTCCTCTTCATGAAGTTAGTTGAACATGATGTTGATTGCATCAGTCCCTAAGTTAATTGTAGAATCTTAAATGGATTGATGGAGTGGATGTATTCCATAGGGGGAGCATCAAGTTGCAGAATGATGTTGATGCATAGTGAGAGAAAAATTACATGTTTTACTTTCACTTTGGCATTGTTGTCAAAGGGGGAGAAGAATTATGTGATTGGGGAGGAGAATTATGTGATGGAGGAGAAGAATTATGTGTCTGATAAGGTGAATACTTGGTAATGCAAACCAGGATTCCTATTCATCACTGGCAGCCTGAAGACACACAGAGCAAGGTGAATACTTGGTAATGTAAACCAAGATTCCTATTCACCAATCTTAGCAGCAATCAGAGGCATTGATATTTATATTGCCATCAATGCCAAAGGGGGAGATTGTTGGCATTTTGATTTTGTTTGGCATTTTGCATAGAGATTGCATTAATGATATGTTATCATTGATGTCAATTGAACTAGTAAATGTTATTCATGTTATTGTTGATATTGTTGTTTCTGATATTGGCTAGTAACCGGTAAGAAGAGAGTTGTAGAAGATGTTGTAACCAGTGTATGTAAAGTTTGTGAGTTGAACTGGTGAACCGGTGTAAAGGGTTAAACCTTTCTATGAAATATAACCAGTAAACCCTATCAGCTATTAAACCCTAACCAATAAAGTTTGTTGGTTTATTATCTGATGAGCGGTAATGAAGGAGACATGCATGATCATTGTATAAGGATAAATTCAAATTGGTTTGGCGTGTTTGCTTATTGTCTATGGAAGGATTAAAGTGGGTTGCGTTGAATGCACGTGTGATGAGTTACAAAGTCCAATGGAGTAGTGATCATGGAGTGGTTGGAATTTTCTTGAAGAATGTGAAGAGATTGTCATGACTTCTAACAATCAAGATTGAACCAACTTGTTTGTAATATCGATGATGAGAATCAGGTTTTTGCTATGTTACCAACCAAATTGATTTGTATTTAAGGTCGATGAAGTTGTTTGTAAAGGTTGTTGGCAAACTTGATAGAAAACATGTTGTGTGTGTGGTTGCCCAGTGAGTGAATGTATCTTCTCTTTGAGTTAAGGAAGATTGAAGCTTAGAAGGATCTGATTAAGAAAAGATAGTGCTACTTAGACAAACTAAGAAAACTTGTTGTTTTCTAACAATTACACCAGAAGTAAAATCACTTAACCAAGTAAGCTCTAACAAGCTTGGTTACTCATTAAATCCTTTAACAAGGTGGTCCATTAGCTTAGATTCTTAAATCCTCCAGTGAGGTTACTCCTAACAGGGTATTGTGCTTCTAACAAGGCATATTTGTAAATCCCTTAACCAGGTGATTCCTAACTGGAATTAGTTCTTAACAGGACTTATTGTAAAGCTCTAATAGGATTTGGCTCCTAAAAGGGTGAAATTCAAAAGTGTTCAAGTAGCTATCCTTGTGAGTCCCATGTCACTATGGTTTTTACCTATTTCGGTTTTCCACATATAGATATTTGTGTCAAGTGGTGAATGCTTTTGTGGTTGTGATCTTATTTGTTGATTTGATTAACTTCTAATAAGGTATGTTAAGTATAAGAATTCAGAGATGAATATGTTGAGTTATGATTAAGCATTGTTGATGTTTACAAGATTGAAGGTATTTACTGTTAAAGTTGACATAATAGTTAAATTGGTTAATGTCAAGTATTCCTATGAATATTGATCTTGACTTAGATATGTTTACTTTGTTTAACTAAGTTTGAGTTTGGAAACTTTGTATTAGTTTTTCAATATACTGATTCAACCCCCTCTCAGTATTCTACTGGATACCTATTCTTTCATCATACTATCAATTGAGTAGGAAATGGGACACTTAAAGGAGGAATAAAATTGTTGAAGGAATTGTCCCATTGTGTCACATTGATTGGTTGAAGGATAATAGGAATTCTTATTGAAGACATAGGTAAGGATGGAGGATTAAATGAGGAAGAGAGATTTCCCTCATGAGTAATTGTTGTAGGAATGAAATTTCGAGTTGATGTAGCCTGTCATGCCTAAACTTTTAGGCAAGAATGGGGTAAATTTTTTTTTTTAAATCATAACTTAAAACATTCAATTTATGAATATGAAATGCACTAACATGTTTTGTCTTAACTATGTTGGGTTAACTTAAACCACTAACTCAAGTAAAAAAAAATAACTTTAATTAAATGCGGAATATTAATTCTCCAAAGAAATTATTATTGTCTCAATGATTTTAAATCACTAAATTAACTTAATTAAAATTCTCTAAAACATTTGGCGAAGGTATTATTAATCTTCAGTAATCATTAAATGCTTTTAGGAACTAATTAAATTAGTCCTAGCACTTAGGTTCATTAATGTCTATATTCATTTTAATCATATATTAAAAGCATACTTAAATTACATCGACTAAGGGGTCATTTAATTTTCATAATGAATATTTTCCCATAAAGTTTCATCTCATAAACCTACATCTAGGTGGCTAAAATTAATCCCTATAGTTAAATAGATTACAACAGAAATTAAATTTCCTAAAAGGTTAACTTCATGAGTATTTTAATTTAAAACATCCTTTTTAATAATACTCATAAGTTTATTAAAACATATTAATTATAATCACCTAATTAATATTTTTACTCCATTTTGACCTAACCTTTCGTAATTTAAACTCTACGTATAAAAAAATACATATATTATATTTTTATGTATATATATGTATATATATGTATATATGTATGTATATATATGTGTGTATATATATATACATATATATATGTGTATATGTATATATATATATATATGTGTATATGTATATGTATGTATATATATATGTGTATATGTATATGTATATATATACATATATATACACATATATATATGTGTATATATATACATATATATAAACACACATATATATGTGTGTATATATATGTATATATATACATATATATATACATATATATATACACACATATACATATATATATGTATGTATACATATATATGTATATATATACATATATATATGTATATGTGTATATATATATATGTATATATATACATATATATGTATACATACATATACATATGTATATATATATATGTATATATATACATATATATACACACATATATATGTATGTGTGTATATATATACATATATATATATATGTATATATATATATATATATGTATATATATATATATATATATATGTATATATATATACATAAATATAAAACATAAATATGCTATCATATATTGAAAATCCTAAAATTATTAATATAAAACGAAACCCTTTTATACTATTTTTTTCATTCTTTATTTTCTGAACATATTACCCTAGACCTAACCGGCTAGGGTTTTATTTTTATGACTTTGGATTTTGCAATGCCGAAGGGATTTTTGTGTGGCGGCCATGGAAGGGCACGCGAAGGAGGGGAGGGATGGTGGAAACGGGCAGCGCTGCTGTGTGTACACATAGTGGAGCCGCCGCACCACTATGTGTCCACATAGTTGCGGTCGAGGCACCACTGTGTGTCCACACAGTTGCGGGCGCGGCACCACTATGTGTCCACACAGTGGCGGCCGTGGAGCCTTCCACTGTGCATCCGCACCATGGCTTCGGCCCTATGGATATATTTTTTTTCCGTGATAAAAAATAAAAATTTTCTTTTGTTTTATTTTTATTTTTAAAAAAAATTTGATTAATATATTAATATATATATATATTATAGACACAATATTCTTTTTTTTTTAGCTTATATAATTAAATTAATATATATATATATATATACATATATATATATATATATCACATGCATAATATTACATGCAAAATATTACATGCAAAATATTGTATAAATTTTGTTTACAGATCCATTAAAAAGGAAATTCCAGAATTAGAACAAAGTATATTTTTTTTTAAAACCAAAGATACCTTGTTGCTAAATCATAGATGTACTAAGTTAACCTTAGATTTATCTTCTGCATAAAATAAATTACAGAATTAAAATAATTTTATACAGCAACTATAAAAATATATTTTTATATAGACTAGATAAGCTATCTATCTTAGATTTTAATTTCTGCAATAAATGAAAGAGACAATTTCAAGAACTTTAATGTACTATATTGCATTTACAGAAATAGGCCTAAATGTTTTATTTCTAGCCTACAATATGCATGCAAATCTAATCTATTCCTTTCATATTTTATTTTATTTTAAATGCATAAGAATAAAATAAATTTTTTGCTTTTCAATTTATCATAAACACATTAGATATAGATTTTTTTTTGAAACTTTGGAAACTAATTTAGGAATACTCATTTCTTTTCTGCAATAAATAGCATACTAAAATATTACAACCTTTTAAAACATATTTCAAAGACACAATCGTCACTTTACAATGGGCCTCTCATTTCTAATAAATGAGGACTTTTTCAAATAATAATTACATTTACAAATAATTTTCTGCAACAAATATCTCCAACAAACTTTCACTTGTCCTATTTCTTTATTTCAACAACTTGCAAATAATTCATAGGCTATGACCATGGAGTGCACACCTCCTAGCCTAGGCTAACTAGTAGCCACCCCCAAGCTTGGAGAACCAAGCCCTAGATAGGTTACACACATGCAAACACAATAAACAAGGGGAAAACAATCACGAACATATTCCCAACCAAGGCTACACTGCACCACACATTGTGATGTCTATACACTGGTGGTAGTGGACCAAATACCCTGAGGAGACTGGAAGTATGGTAAAACACAAAGCCACCTCATTGCAAACCAAATACATCATAAATATATCAACCCCACTTCCTTATGCCCCCCCAAGGAATTCATGCCTTATTTCCCTCCTTATGACCCCCAAATGCATAAACAAGCCATGCAACAAGGGTCACATAAATATCTATTATTATCACTCTCATAACGAGAGCCTCTCACTCGAGGGCTGTCAAACTTCTACCACCCACAAGACCATCCTCTCTCCCAAGAGTAGGAGGCCTTGGTTACTCCCAAAACACATAAAATGCATACAAAAAGTAAAACATAGAACACAATAATTTTCCAAGGAAAACAAGCAAGAAACTAGCCTTTTTACACAAGCAAATTATTTCAACATGACATGCAATACAAAGACAATGCAACAGAAATTTAACCAACCTTTAACTGCCCAAAGGTATGCTAGATTAGTTGAGGATGAGCAGCCCAATTCCACAAATTGCTTGCTTCTCTACACTTAGCCAAATTCCCATTTCCAAAAACTCTATTCAAATTCCTTGTCTCCAAAAATGGAGTGGGTGATTACCCACAAAATCTCTCATTCTTGCTTAAGAAGACCCTAGTGAGAGTTCTCACAAGTTACTAAAACTGAAAAGGAAAGGTAGGAGAGAATGGGAAAGGAATCTCACATCCAAAAGGAAAGTTACTAACCTAGATGATGCCTTCTAATTTCAATTTTCGCACAACTTAGAAAAGTCACTTTTTAGGGTGTCTAAACGATCACATGAGAGTTGGTACATGCATAAAATTACTCCTAACCCTTAGGTATACCTTATGGTCTTTAGGAAACCCTATTAAACTACTCCTAGGAGTTCATTTAACCCTTTTAAACCCATCTAAAGTTAATTTTCAGTTTAAACTTAAGTTGACCACCCCAAAGATTCTTTACCCTAGAATAATATAGAACCACATTAAATTAATTGAAAAAGCTATGGTTAAAACAACTCCCTACAAGAGACAATTCAAAAATCAAAACATAAATCAACACGTGTCAAGTGACACAATAAAAATACTTTTACAAAATTACACAAGAAATTTTGTCTCTTGTTGGATTTAAATAAATCAAATAAATAACATTTAACACACATGCATCATTTACTATTATGAATAAAATATGACACAAATGGGGTGTTGTCTCTCCAAATAGACAAACCCTGGTTTTACGAATGTACATAGGTCTAGGTTTGGTTCTCCATAATATTTCCATGGTCACATGGATAAATTTTCCTGTGCAACTCAATTACACATTAGTAATTTCAAATAACCTCATATAATATTAAACACATGAATTAGAATACACATCAAACACTCTACATACAATTTACATTTGAACAATTTAATATATCTTATATCCAAATAAATCCACATAAGCAATTGTAGCATAGGAAATAGGGAATCATCACAAGCAAATCAAAACATTAAACATTATTAGCTCAATCACAAACACACATTGCAATGATCTAATCCTAAGCACACTCAATAGATACATGAAATAAAACATTCAAAAGCAAAGATCATGCAAACCAAAGATGGGATTCAAATGCTCCTTCATGTGGCTCCATTGTTCTTCTTTCTTCTCCAAATAGGTTTGTTGTGGATCTCACCTTCAAGTGCATACACCTAATTATGAAAGCAAGATTGACATTGACACAAGAATGCTCAAAGCGTAAATTCAATAGTCTGATTAGGGATTAGCGGCTAGGGGTTTGATTGAAGAAAATCATCCAATTTATAGAGAAATTGGAGAAATGAACAAATTAGCATGATAGTGATTCGAATAGAAATTCAAATCAAGAATAGCAAAATTATGACATATCTATGACAAATTGCTATGCAAAGGCTTATGACAATTCTATGACAAATTTCTATGTCAAGAATTTATGACAATTTATGACAAATTCTATGACAAATTTCTATGTCAAGAATTTATGACAATTTATGACAAATTCTATGACAAATTTCTATGTCATTTCCATAAATTTAGGAGAGAAATAGGAGGAAATTGAATTTAAGAATTAAGAAATTAGAAAATTTAGAAAAATAGGAGGAATTAGGAAAATTAAGAATTAGAAATTAGGAAATTGATGAAAATTAGAAATTAGGTAAATTAATTAATAATCTTTCATTTATTAATTAATTCACAAAGAGGAATAATTAGCCAATTAAATGAACATTTAATTGTAATGAGAAGACTTAGGTTTAATAAATAAATTATTAATCCTAGTGGGAGAAATGATAAACAAGGTTAAATGATTAAATCATGAAACCCTAAAGAGATGAATTAGGTCTTGATGAAAGATAATTGACTTGATCATGATTTGATTTTGGATTGATAAATGACCAATGTGATAAATGATTTGACTGATAAATGCACCAATTGATGAGGAAAAATGACAAATTGATCCAAATTGACATGATTGAGAAGGACGATGATCGATGACAAATTGATAGTTAAATGACAAGATCGACAAGAGGACAAGAATCAACCAAAATCATGACTAAAGATTGTTATCGACAAGACCAAATTCGAAGGCAAGATGAATGAAGAATACAGAAGAATGACTCGATGCTCGCAAATGATAAAGATCAAGTGTGAATCATAGGAGAAATGTTAATGCGACACAAAAACCTAAAATGAGGCAATGCGCAAATGTTAAAGCATGACTTCGCAAGCATTGACCATTTTTAGGTGTCTACATTTTGCCCCTCTTTGAGACAATGCAATTATAAGTGTTGTTTCAAAGAACAATAATGAAAATGCCCCAGACAATAATAATGACATATGCATGCCCCCTCGAGAAAGAGGCCAATTGATTGATAAAAATGATAGGATCGAACGGAGGGACAATCGGAGATTAGATGCATGAAGGACAAGCAATTTAAGGTGCACAAGACCGTGACCAACATAAGATGGAGAGGACGCACGTCCATCTATGCAATGACAAAGAGCTATAAATGAGACCAAGAGGGTGAAAATTGCTCATTTGCACTAGCTAAAGAGGAGGATTTGTTGCTCTGGACAAGGACACTTGCAGAGAGATAGTGAACATTCCAATGACGAATCACCTTGGAGAATGTGTACACACATTCAGATGACTGGAGGACATAGGAGCAGCGGTATGTATCTCGAAAACCCATGTTTTCAATTTTATGAATTTGACTCGTTTGCGGGACATTGCGGGGCCCATAGGGGATGCAAAAGATGACTTCTGCGCTTGTGTAGTCTAATTCTGTGCTTGTGTCATGTCTTCTGCGCTTGTGTAGGAAGACACAAGTGCAATTTACCTGACACAGGTGCAGGTTCTCTGACACAGGCGCAAGAGTGCATGAAAACCTTAGTTTTGGTCAAAATGACATGCAAATGATCAGAAAAGGGGGGATAAGGGTAGGATAGGTCAATGTAGATGAAAAAAACCCTGATTGGACATGAAAATGAGGAAATGCAACCCATAGGAGCAAACCCTAAAATTGACAAAATGATGCCCCAATTGTGATGCAGAGTTGACAGTATCCGTTGATCATGCGGGAGAATCGACCAGACTGCTTCATGCTATGACATAGACTCAGGAGCACAGAGAGAGACACATTAGTAGGACTAGGGATATATTACATCACATACATGCCCAAGATTAAGGCAAACATAGGATTGCTTGCCGCATTGGTAGAGCGATGGCACTCGGAGACCTCCTCATTCCATTTGGCGACTGGCGCGGCGACGGTGACTCTAGAGGATGTATGGTGCATCCTCCGCATTCTGATACATGGGGAGATGATAGAGTATGACCCAGTGATAGGTAGGGACACGTTATACAGGCTATTTGAGTGCGACACAAATGATCTGGACATTGTCGAGAGGGAGATCAGTTGGGAGAGCATGGCTTCCGAGTATGACCGATGATATGTGGTGATAGCAGTTGTGATAGCATGTCTTCTAGTAGGTGACAGACAAGGACATGGATTCCCTATTTGATGGGGAAGAGTTATAGAGTGGATGGTGATAGAGGGGATGGTGTATGCATGGGGACCATGTGTACTAGCTATGCTCTATTTTCAGCTGCATTAGATAGCGTATCAGGGAGTTCAGACTCTGAGCTGTGGAGTCACATTGCTTCAGGTATGGGCATTTGAGCACATAGCCATATGTCGACCAATTACAGAGAGACAGATTGTACCACACTAACCATATGTGTATAGCTATGGGGGAGCACTAAGATAGGGTCCTTTTGGATACATATTGTATTGGCGACATGAGCTAGACAGACTGAGAGAGTTCATATGGAGGCCATATTGAGATTGCCCCGAATGGTCAGATGATCATGATGAGCTACCATATTGTAGACAGGAGAGGTACTTGATTGGGCAACTAGTAAATCGCCAAAGAGTGATTGAGTTGTACCTACCAGAGAGGGTCAGATGACAGTTTGGAGAGAGGCGGGATGTACCTAGGAGGACTGCATGCTTTGCCCGATCTCACAGAGAGACGAGTCAGTGGGGGAGTATGATTCAGCCACACATAGCATATGCCGACTTTGCATAGCTATAATAGAGATAGTGGGAGTGGTGGTCAGATGTGGTAGATGCTGGGATGATAGAGGAGTATGAGATATGGTTTGCACCACGATGGCTAGTGCCTTTGACTGATCCTAATATTCCAGTACCTAGGAGACAGGAGGACTTCCCACTCACAGGAGAGGAGGGAGATGATGAGGATGATGGTGGGGAGGATGAGGGTGATGATGATGACAGAGACGAGGATGAGGGAGATGGAGATGATGGTGGAGAGGATGATGAAAGAGATAATGGTAGGGAGGATGATGATGAGCTAGACTCAGCTGATCTGGAGACATTGCAGGATATTCCCATAGAGTCGGAGATAGCTAGGATAGAGGAGATGGAGATGTGCAGGGCTACCATAATGAGTCAGTAGGACTATATTGTGACATTGGAGAGACAGAATTCCATTTTGAGGACAGAATGAGATACAACAATAGCTCAGGCACAGCTAGAGGGACAGAGAGTCACTGAGTTCATTGGGTCTATTAGGGATGCCAATGCACGAGAGATGGCACAGATGCTGGTAGAGACTGGAGAGGAGAGACTGTATTGGAGGACACTATATGAGAGTGCAGTTCCACTGGAGCGGAGAGCACCTTCATATTGGGCATGATCGAGGACAGAGAGCAGGTCACGCTCTCGGAGGTCATTGAGCAGCATGGGGGTGAGTGGACCTATGAGACCACCACAGCTAGGACTAGGAGGGACATCATCTACGAGACATGGCACGGATGAGGAGGACAGAGGGAGCACCCAGTGATAGACGCACGTGCTCCTTATGATAGACAGTGGACATTATGTAGTTTGACATGTTGTAGTTAGCCTGCGGGCCATACTTAGGATAGACAGTCCGAATTTGTACTCCGATATTATTATGATATGTGATATGAGATGCATCGATATGATGGGATGCAATGTGTTATGATTTGTAGTTATTTTTTCTATGTATGGATGACTTATGTACTTGTTTATGAACATGTATGGATGTATTTTTATGTATTTTTGATGCATTTATGAAATGAAATGGATAAAATGCTTGATGTAATATGTGATGGAATGTAAATATACTAACCAATGAATGCAGGATGCAGCATATGTGTTTGGATATCGGAGCACTAGACCGAACTGACTATCAGGACTGATGAAAGAAATGTTAGTAAGAAATGAGATAGAGGACAGTTAGAGATGACGAAAAACATTCTTTCAGTATTGCACTTTGTAGGTGAGAACCTTTATTTTTATGTAGCAAAATGGATGCGTAGCATCATGGCATTGAAGGCCAGAGCTGAAATGCAACCCTTTTTGCAAAAGACAGACACAACACAGAAAAATGACAATGACAACAAAAAAGAAAGGGATCATGAGCCATCCCTGTCACTGTAAATCACTTAGTGACATCATCGAGCAACATAGGAACATGATCGAAGATAAATCAAGAAAAAGATAAGATGCACAAATTCAAACAAATCAAACAAACATCTTGATCTTCATTGTCAAAAGTTGAAAGTGCTAATAGGACGATCATGTTGTCTAGTTTCAGGACATGCAGTACCCCGTCTAAGACAAGACACAGTTTGGTTTCGAGTATACCACACCCTGTATAAGACCCATGATAATAGGAACAAGGACAAATTATTTTGAGGTTGATTGATATGACAAGTTTGATTAGTTTGAATGTTTGATTTGATTGAAAAAGTTCACCTGTTTAAGCATGATTTCAGTTAAAGCACAGTGTTGGATTGCGAGTCATTGGATGGATGCTTAGTGATCTGTCAATGCATAAAGGGAATACTTTATTGCAAAATGTTTATTTTTGTTTTTGGAGTTTCTTTTTGAGTTTTAAAAAAAAAATTGTGTTTTCATTTTTTCGGGACTTTATTTGATTTTTTTGACTTTTTTCAAGACATTATTTGATTTTTTTGGATTTTTTTCAGGACATTATTTGATTGTTTATGACTTTTTTCAGGACATTATTTGATTGTTATGACTTTTTTCAGGACATTTTTCAATTTTTATGACTTTTTGCCCCCAGTGTCTAGCAAGGCAAGGAATATGACAAGTGAATAAATAGGCTTTCTGAAATGATGGTGGATAAAGGGAAGACAAAAGGCCTTTTTATCATGGAGACAATGGATGTAATTTCCAAGGACTATGACGTGATGGGACAAGAGACTGGATATGACAATGTAAAGTAGTGAATATGGCATGAGGGACATGTCAAGAGGTGTTGTGAAACCATGTTTAAATTTTGCGTCCTTATGTCAGATCAAGATCAAGGAATGAAAAATAGTGTATGGATAGTGATAAGATATGGATAGGATAAGCAAGACCAAGAATGGATAAGGGACATGGACTGAAGGTCAGGATTGGCTAAGGGATAGTGGCAGAAAGTTGCAATAAGATAGGGAATATAGATGAAAGGTTATAATAAGAAAATGGATAAATGACCAAAAGCTATGATAGACTAAAAGCTGCAAACAAGATGCATGATGCTCATGATGATCCTCAGCCTTGTCAAGATCAAAGGTGGAAAGGGAAATTGGACATGAGGGACAATAGGATATGAAGGGTAATGACATGGTATGATAAGATAATGAAGGGCAATAGGATATGAAGGAGGAAACCTGCCCCCAAGTGTGGTGTGCAAGAAGTTCATAGATTATGCATGATGCCTATTTGCCAGGTTTTCACCATGGTACTTGCCCAAGGTGCTTGTTTGCCAGGTTTTCACCAGTGGATGAATTATTTTTCTTTTACTATTTTTTTTTCTTTTGTCTTTTGTCTTTTTTTTTTATTTTTGACTTTTTTAGAAGGAGATGGACACATGATAGGGGATGGAAGAAGGACTCAAGCATCTTTTTATTTGGATAGTAGCCTTGAAAAGAATGGACCATGACCTTTAAAAGTATGCTCAAAGATGTTGGTAGGATAAGGACATGGAAAATGAGATGAAACTAAGGCAAGGATTTACGCAAAGGATTGGATGGAAGGATGGAAAATATGCATTGGATAATGGATAGGGTATTGGAAGAATTGGGCTTTAGTGGATGGAAATGAAGGCAAGATCAACATTGGCACACACCTTGAGGGGTGATGGACCGATGGAGGAAAGATGTATTTAGGATATTGAGATTGTGACGGAGGAAAGGCTATGGATTTTGGGACATAAGGGCCCAAAACGGATGAAGAATGTGATGGAGGAATAGACTTGGAAAGTTTAGATGGAGGAACAGCAATTTTAGATGCCAATTTGGGTTGTTCTTTTTGTGCTTCAAGGAGCTTCTTGGGAATCCACATGGTTTTTGATTTTTCCTGCTTTTGTGGTTCCTTGGAGTGCATTACTTGCACAAGGGATTTAGGAACCCATATATATTTTGATTTTGCTTTATTTTGCTTAGTGGGCCTTTGTGGCCTTTTTGATTTTTCTTTTCCTTTATAGATCAATTTGTTCTTTGTTTTGACATGTCGATTATATTGGACATGTTGATCCTTGAATACATGTGGATTGCTAGACTTGCAACTTTTATATTTGGCATCCAAATTGCTTGGAAGAGGGAATGAATGTCAGTGTGGATGGGAATGATATGGAGGCATGTGGGATGGATGGAAGGTTCTCCAAGATGTGTGCCTTTGCTGATGTTGCATAGGAGATGGAGGGATATAAGGACCTAGAATGGATGGAAGCGATGATGGGGAAGGTGGACATTTGGATTTTGACTTTGAAGGGATACCAACATCTTGAGAGTGAGCTCTGTAGCCATGACCATTAGTATACTCTTCGATATGGAGGGGTTCTTGCTTGTGAAGGTCTACTCCTTTGCCTTTATGAATATCTTGACTTGTAGGATACTCTTTTCTTTGGGAAGAAGACGCGAGTTCATTATGAGGTGGATGTGATATGAGAGAAATAATGAGATCTTGAAGTGGATCGGATTGCACCAAAGTGGAAGAACCCATTATGCATGTCGAGGGTTCATGAACATCTTGCACTGACATGTTAGAATCATGAGGGGGATTAGGATCATGAGGGGGACTAGGATTATGTTGTGGACATGGTTCAATGATAGGCTCTTCAAGAGATGGAATGGGAGAAATAATGGGATCATCAAAAGAAATGCGATCTTGGAATTTATATGGAGGATTAGGATGTAGAGATGGAGGAAGAAAAGGATCTTGTGGAGGATCTGAAGGAATAATTTGATCTTGACAAGGAGGAAGATCATTGGAATCCTCTTCAAAGGTGCTTTTCTCTTGACTTTTAATGGGATCATCGGAAAGGATGGAAAGGGTATCTTGATCTTTCTCAGGAAGTGGAATGTCAATGGGATTTGAAAGGACATTATGTTCATGAAATGGAAGGGGATCATTTGGGATTGGATGAACTGGGATATCTTGATCTTTCTCAGGGAATGGAGTGTTAATGGGACTTTGGATAGGATGGACAAGAATAGGGGAATCATCATGAGTGTCTGGGAAGATAGGATCTTGGTCAACAATTGGATGGGATGATAAGTTTTCAGGATCTTGATCTTGATTTTCTTTAGGACACATTTTTTCATGCTCTAAATTATCCTCTTGACATGAGGTTGGACTTTGGATATACATGGAGGATTCTGACAAGGAATCAATGCTTTGGCATGAAGGAAATGCACTTTGAACATTTGTGATGGATTCTAGCAAGGAATCAATGCTTGAACATGAGGAAGAGGGACTTTGAATGGGGTCCTCTAAAATAGGTAATGACAATAAAGTGCATGGTGGCATTGGGTTTTGTATTTCTGAAACATGACAAGGATGTGCATCATGAATTGGATTATCTTGGCAATCAATTATGGATAGCTCTTGGATAATTGAATCCTTGGGTGTATTGTTTGATGAGGACAATATAGATGGTTCTTGTGAAACTTCTAAAGGTGTAGGGATAGATGCCACTGGAGAGTCAATTTGTTTATCAGGGGATGAGGCATTGCTAGACATAAGTGTATTATCTTGATCTTCCTCAATAAACTCACTTGGTAGGTTCCTCAAGAGCCTTGCAAAAAAGCCACCTTTCTTTCGAGGTTTTGACATAATTGGATCTGGAATTTGAACTTGTTTGGCAAAGATTTGGTTTTGGTCTGATGTCATGTTTTGATATTTGACTTGGTTCAATTGTTCCAACTTGTTTGAAACTTTGCTTGGTGCATATTGCAAGTTTTGTTTTTGAATGTTTGGTGGCGATTGTTGACATTGATATGTTGATTGAACTTGTTGATATTCCACCATTGGTTGAACTATTTGTGGACATTGTATAGTTGGTTGGACATATTGTTGAAATTGGACCATTGGTTGTATTGGTTGAATATGTTGGACCATTGGTTGAACCATTGGTTGTATTGGTTGAAAATCTGATTGATAGTAAACACCTTCTTGTTCTTGTTGTGGAGGCACATAATGTTGAATTTGATGTTGTCTCTTTTCTTGAAATTGTTTCATCATCTCTATTTGGGAGAGGAGAGCTGGTATGTCTGATCGTTCAAGAAGAGATCTTACATCAATTGGCTCAATATTTGGATTTTGACCTTGAAATTTTTGAAACATTTTGGACGTTTGTGATCTATTCTTCTGAATGTTTTTCCCTCTTTGTTCCAATATCTCATTTTCTTGAGCTAGCTTCTCCTCTAACTTTTGTATTTGGAGACTTGTTTCATCATAAAATGTTTGATCGATATTTCCTTGTTGTTGGGTTGGATAGAATTGTGATTGCATTGTCGATTGATATGTTAAACTTTGTTGCATCATTGGTGCTTGGAATCTTGTTTCAATAGACATGTCACTATGCAAATGCAATATTTTTGAAATTTTTCAAGGATAATGTATGATATGCAACTAAATGCAAACTAAATAAATGAAAATGCAACCTATGGCAAGAATGCAACCTATGTTTTTGTTGTTTTTGAAGATTTTGACAAACTTAATGAATGCAAATCTAAGAGAGGACCCTTAGGAAATTGAAATGATGTCTAGACCTCAAAGGACAAAAGGACTTAATTGACAAAGGACAAGATGACAATGTCTCCCCTATATGCTTGGATACTAAGCTAGGTTTGACGAAATGACATTGATGACAAAAGGACAAAAGGTTTGATAAGGTCTAGACTTCTTAACAATGACTTAGGGTTTATCAAAGATTTGGATTACTCAAGTATGACAAAACCTAGTTTTTGACACTATATGCAAAAGGACAATTGCTATGAAAATGACCCTAATATGATATGATAATGACTCAAGCTTAATGAAGAGACTTAGGGTATGCAAATATAAATGTATGACAATGGTATGACTTTAATGCAAGAGGACATATGCAAGTGGATGACTCTTATTGATATGCAAAAGGAGTATGACTTAGGTGAAACCTAACCTCGATAGTTGACAATGACTTTGCAACATACAAAACTAAGATGAACCTAAATCTAAGTGACATGAATGTTGAGACAAGATTTTGAACAATGTTTGACAACCATGTTTGAAAGTGTTTGAACTTTGTTGGATAAAATGTTCTTGTATTAAACCTTGTTTAGAATCAATTTGCCTTGTTTTTGAAATGAGATGCAATTCAACTTTTGACAAGTAAAGAAGACAAGATATTTCAACGTAGACTCAATACAGTCATGCTCATGCATAGATTTCTTATGGTAGGCAAGGACATTAGGTACTTGAGAGGTAGACTCATTATGGGATTCAAGGAGAATACATAGATGCTTGACCCCACGGGCTCCCCTCCACAACACTCACTTCTCAGGGCAGCCAAGCATCAGTCCCCATGGAAATCTCCCCATGGCGAACCTAGTATCTCTTCCAAGTATCCAAATTTGTCCTTCTCAAGAAACTAGAAGGGTTTTTGGCCTCTAAAAACAAGGTATGTAGTAAGGATTTCTGTTAAGCATTACTCCTTGATGTCATGCAAGCGTGATTGAGACATTATGCCCATCAAGATACCAAACAAATGTAGTCACGTAAGCATGATTTAGACCAAGAGGCCCTACTTAGATGTTGATATGAGAAAGAGTTAAAGGGTCATCACTTCCCAAGTAACTGCAATTCCCACGTAACACTTCCTTCAAAGCTTTCGCTCATCGGGTATTTTTTTATAGTGAGTTAGAATGCCAAGGAATTCTAGCCGTACTCACTTTGGGTTGTTCCCTTCTCACGATTATCACTTGCTTGCAAAAGAAAAGTGGTCGGGAAGGCAGGCCCTCTAAAGGAGACACTCAATCAAAGACATAAGCATGGTATCGAAGATCTGGATTTCTGATCACCCTAAGAAGGATGAGAGCATACTCTCCTACTCCAATGTCATACTCAACAATCAAAGAAAATAAATGTTCATTCCAACCTATTTAGAAATCACTAAGTGCTTAATTAAAAATCATAAACACAAAATTTTGGTTGTTTCTCCAAGGCAACCTGCAAAACCCAAGTTAGAGGTTTGATTTGTTGTCTTTGACCATCGATTCTGCATAACACATGTTAGTAGTTTGATTTTTTGTCTTTACCATGCATATACCAATATTCTGCATAGATAATTAGTACCAAAATCAAAAGCACAGAAAACAGAATGCAAAAACTAAACAAGTTTCAAGTAAAAACTGCATTTTTTTACCTCTGTTCTAGACTTTACACAGGCGCAGAAGTCATGACACAAGCGTAGAATGTCTGACACAAGTGCAGAATGTCCCCTACACAAGCACAGAACGTCTAACACAGGTGCAAGTTGTCTTACACAGGCACAGAAGTCTCCAGAATACCCTGCACAACCCTGTTTTTGGGTTTTTGGCCTGCAAAATCAACTTGAAAGCACTCCAAAACACAGTTAAAGGGTTAGATGGTTAGTGTTCACGTCGGGTTCACCAATTAATGTAGCATAGGAAATAGGGAATCATCACAAGCAAATCAAAACATTAAACATTATTAGCTCAATCACAAACACACATTGCAATGATCTAATCCTAAGCACACTCAATAGAGACATGAAATAAAACATTCAAAAGCAAAGATCATGCAAACCAAAGATGGGATTCAAATGCTCCTTCATGCGGCTCCATTGTTCTTCTTTCTTCTCCAAATAGGTTTGTTGTGGATCTCACCTTCAA
Source organism: Cryptomeria japonica (assembly GCF_030272615.1). Classification (NCBI taxonomy): domain Eukaryota; kingdom Viridiplantae; phylum Streptophyta; class Pinopsida; order Cupressales; family Cupressaceae; genus Cryptomeria; species Cryptomeria japonica. The sequence goes on from NC_081414.1 coordinate 868,363,752, forward strand.
GTGCATACACCTAATTGTGAAAGCAAGATTGACATTGACACAAGAATACTCGAAGCGTAAATTCAATAGTCCGATTAGGGATTAGCGGCTAGGGGTTTGATTGAAGAAAATCATCCAATTTATAGAGAAATTGGAGAAATGAACAAATTAGCATGATAGTGATTCGAATAGAAATTCAAATCAAGAATAGCAAAATTATGACATATCTATGACAAATTGCTATGGAAAGGCTTATGACAATTCTATGACAAATTTCTATGTCAAGAATTTATGACAATTTATGACAAATTCTATGACAAATTTCTATGTCAAGAATTTATGACAATTTATGACAAATTCTATGACAAATTTCTATGTCATTTCCATAAATTTAGGAGAGAAATAGGAGGAAATTGAATTTAAGAATTAAGAAATTAGAAAATTTAGAAAAATAGGAGGAATTAGGAAAATTAAGAATTAGAAATTAGGAAATTGATGAAAATTAGAAATTAGGTAAATTAATTAATAATCTTTCATTTATTAATTAATTCACAAAGAGGAATAATTAGCCAATTAAATGAACATTTAATTGTAATGAGAAGACTTAGGTTTAATAAATAAATTATTAATCCTAGTGGGAGAAATGAAAAACAAGGTTAAATGATTAAATCATGAAACCCTAAAGAGATGAATTAGGTCTTGATGAAAGATAATTGACTTGATCATGATTTGATTTTGGATTGATAAATGACCAATGTGATAAATGATTTGACTGATAAATGAACCAATTGATGAGGAACAATGACAAATTGATCCAAATCGACATGATTGAGAAGGACAACGATCGATGACAAATTGATCGTTAAATGACAAGATCGACAAGAGGACAAGAATCGACCAAAATCATGACTAAAGATTGTTGTCGACAAGACCAAATTCGAAGGCAAGATGAATGAAGAATACAAAAGAATGACTCGATGCTTGCAAATGATAAAGATCAAGTGCGAATCATAGGAGAAATGTTAATGCGACGCAAAAAACTAAAATGAGGCAATGCGCAAATGTTAAACCATGACTTCGCAAGCATTGACCATTTTTAGGTGTCTATAGCAATTATCATAATTCTCATAATTTTGATCCACACATAAAACATACATCCTAATTCTGTCATCATAGTAAAGTCCTGCAAATCCAATAATGACATACATCATCGCAAATCTCACCTATTCTAGAATCATATAGAGGTCTATATCATAATGCATATAAATGAAGCATCAACATACATCAATGTTATCCAAATCATGGAATCATATAAGTTCTAAGTCCATACTACATAAAAATAAAGTATCCATAATAGTCTCAACATAAAAAAATCATTAACATGCTAGAATGAGTAGGGGTAGGGCCTCACACCCTTCCCCTCTAGGCATGAACTTCCTCTTGGAGTTCATCAAAAAGGTGGGGGTACTCTGATCTCATATGTGTTGCATCCTCCCATGAAACCATAACCTCATCATAGTAGTCCCACTATACCCTAACCTGGTCCAGCTCTAGACCTCAAAGGGCCAGTGTCCGGCATGCCAGAATGCGAATGGGCTCCAAAGCTAGCTGCCCGTCTGACTCCACCTACAAGGCATCCCAATCTAAAATGTGAGACTCATCATAGATATACTTCCTCAATACTGATACATGAAACACATCATGAATGCATGATAGGATAGGTGGCAATTCTAAATAGTAGGCAACTGGTCCTATCCTCTCAAGGATCTCAAATGGTCCTACAAAGTGAGGTGCAAGCTTAGAACCCTTTCTGTAACAGATTGGACTCTTATGTGGTCGCACTCTCAAGAAGACTCTGTCTCCAACCAAGTAGCTATGATCTATCCTCTTTGCATCTACATATTTCCTATGTCTATCATGAGCCTCTCTAAGATGTTGCCTAATCAAATCCACCTGCTATTCCATATCCAAAACTATCTCAGGACCAATAGCAACTCTATCCTCTATGCGGTCTCATCTCAATGGTGTCCTACAAGGCCTACCATATAATGCCTGATAGGGTGGCATCCCCAAAGAAGTGTGATGCCCATTGTTATAGGAAAACTCCACTAATGGAAGGTACTCTTCCCATCTAGTCTGATGATCCATGATGTACATGCAAAGCATATCCTCTAACACCTAGTTAACCCTCTCTGTCTGACCATCCATTTCTGGATGATAGGCTATACTGAAATTGAGCTTAGTGCCCATAGTTGCCTGTAATGCCTTCCAAAAGGAAGAAGTGAAGAGGGAATCCCTATTAGAAATAATATTGCATGGAACATGATGAAGTCTGACAATGTCTCGCAAGAACACCTATGCTACTACTGGTGCTGTGAAGGTAGTCCGAACTAGTGAAAAGTGTGCCACTTTGGTCAACTTGTCAAATGTCACCAAGATGGCATCATGGTGACAAGATGACATAGGAAGACCAATGATGAAATCCATGGATATAGTATCCCACTTCCACTCTGGTATAGCATGAGACTGGAGCAACCCACCTATATGGCGGTGCTCTGCCTTGACTCTCTGACACTCGAGGCATCAAGCTACTATCTTAGCAATGAGCTGCCACATTCCTGGCTAATGATATAACTATCTCAAGTCAACATGCCTCTTCTTAACTCTGGGGTGTGCTACATAAGGAGCTCTATGAGCCTCCATGACAATGAGCTCTCGCAATCCCCTAAAAGAAGGTACATAGATGTGCCCTCTATGGCATAATAATCCATCAGATGCAAAGAATAATCCACATATTTCCCTTCTATAGTATCATGAGATCGTATCACCTGACAAACCTCTAAATACCATCCATCCTCTGGCAACTACTATAGTATATGGTCCCTCAAATCCATGCCCATAGATATAGTCTATACCTCATGATGTCTCCTACTCAAAGCATCTGCAACCATGTTTTCCTTTCCTTTGATGTAGTGAATGTCAAAATCATATTCGCACAAGAACTCCATCCATCTCCTCTATTGTGCATTAAGGTTCAACTGAGTGAATATGTACTGAAGGCTCTGATGGTCTAAATGAAGCTCAAAGTGATGACCTAATAGGAAGTGTCTTCACCTCACAAGTGCATGCACTACTATTGCGAGCTCAAGGTCATGAGTAGAGTAGTTAAGTTCCTGAGTCTTAAGTTTCCTAGACTCAAAAGCTATAGCCCTACCATCCTGCATAAGAACTTCTCTTAAACCTTCTAGGGAAGCATCTATGCAAACCATTAAGTCAGTTGACAGATCTAGTACTACAAGGATAGGTGCGCTAGTAAGTGCCTTTTTGAGTTCTTGAAAGGCCCTCTCACACTTCTCTATCCACTCAAATTTCTTCCCTTTACACTAAAGAGAAGTAATAGGATGTGCGACTCTAGAGAATCCCTCAACAAAGTGTCGGTAATAACCTGCTAAGCCCATGAAGCTCCTGACCTCTGTCACACTAGTTGGTGCTAGCCAATCCATAATAGCTCTGATCTTTGATGGGTCAACTGAGATCCCATCACCGAAAATAACATGCCCAAGGTACTTGACCTCTAAATGAAAGAAAGCACACTTTGACAAGCTACCAAACAACTGATTATCCCGCAAACACTGCAGAACCTACCTGAGGTGCTCCTCATGCTCCTTCTTATTCTGAGAACATATCAATATATCATCGAAGAACACAATCACAAAATGCTCCAAAAATGTGTGGAATACCCCATTCATGAGGCTCATGAAAATAGCTGGAGCATTCATAAGACCGAATGGGACCACGGTGAACTCATAGTGGCCATATCTAGTGCAAAATGTGGTCTTGTGGATATCACTTTCCACTATTCTCAGCTGATGGTATCTTGACTTCAGATCAATTTTGGAAAATACTTTGGCACCTTGAAGTTGGTCAAATAAATCATCAATTATGGGCAAGGGATATTGGTTCTTGATGGTTACTTTATTTAACTGCCAATAATCCATGCATAATTAGAGAGATCTGTCCTTCTTCTTTACAAAGATGATTGGTGCACCCCAAGGGGATACACTAGGAAAAATATTACCCTTCTCAAGGAGTTCCTCAAGCTGCATCTTGAGCTCATTAAGCTCATTTGTGGTTATTCTATAAGGTGCTCTTGAAACTAGCTCAGCTCTTGGTACAAGGTCTATATGAAAGTCAATCTCTCTATGGGGCAACATTCCAAGTAGCTCTGAAGGAAACACATTTGAATATCCCTTAAGGATAGGATGGTCATCAAGTGATGTTTCCTTTTCATCCTCTTCTCCTTGATCATTAATGGTGATAGCAAAAACCTAACATCCCTTTCGCATGCTCCGCTTAAGCTGCATAGCAGAGATCATACGAAGAGACACGGGTCTCTGAATCCCAGTGATCACTATGGGTGAACCATCATCATCCTCACACTCGATCTTTTTTAGATGGAAATCCATCTTGGCTCTGTGGGCATAAAGCCAATCCATGCCAAGTACGATGCCATATGATTCGAGTGGGGTAACTCTAAGGTCTACTATAGTGGTGGTATTTCCAATCTGAAGCTGACATGCCCTAACCTCTGATTCCATTGACACTCTAGCCCTTGAAGCTAATTCCACTTCCCAACTGACACCCTATCTAGTTGCCACTAGCCCATAATGCTCCACAACCAGTGGAGATATAAAGGAGTTATTAGCTCTTGAATCAAATAATATAGATACACCACTACCTCTGATCATACCTACAACCTCAATGACCATGGCTTGGTTCTCAGCTTGGTGGTTGTCAACCACTGCAAAGACTCTATGGGACCTGCCCACATCTCCAACTGTAGGCTCTGATGCTACCATCCTTGGATTCCCTACCATCTTACCCAGAGGAAAATCTCTCACCATATGCCGCATGGCTCCTCATGTAAAGGAAGCACCACGTGCTTGAAACTGGGCGCCCTAAGGCCTAGACAAAGCCTATCCCCCTGTCCTGCTCGAACCATTGTACCCGCCCTTGGAGGACTGTTGAGTCCTCACCGGAGGTGTTTAAGGAACTTGAGCTCTCTGATCTTGCCTCTCACCCTAAGACTGCCACTGCTTGGGCTTTGTGCCCTGCTAATACTACGGAGGCTTCTGCCTCTAGTTCTATTGCAACTACTATAGAGGAGGGGGTTTGGAGAACCCCTATGAGTTTCTATTATTTCCCTTCCAATGGGGTTTCTAAAATCCATATGTCTGGGGTATAGGGTTTCAATTTTGGAACCGATCCTTGGTATCCTATGGTCTAACCTAAATCTCCTCTACTATCAGTGCCTTCTCCATGGCAACCCGAAGGCTCCTTAGAGTGGACATCCTCATTGGTCCTGCTATGTTGACATTCAACCCTCTGATGAAATGGTTGATGAGAAGTTTCTCATCCTTTAGGTAGTCCATGTATGGCAAGAGCTCAAATAATTTTCTCTTGTACTGGGTCACTAAGAGACCCTTTTACTGGAGGTCATGAAACTCATCTACCGTATGTTGTCTGTAATGTTCTGACAAGTACCTCTCCCTGAACCTCTCTGTAAATATCTCCCATGTGAGAGTATCAGGAACTAAACCGCACTTATATTCCTCCTGTCTCCACCATGTAGAGGTTGTTCCTCTCAACAGATGGACTACTACACATGCTTTTAGATTGCTCTCATAAGAGTGCAATGCAAAGCACCTCTCAAGGCTCAAAAGCCAAGCCTCAACTTCTACCCCATTGGTAGATCCCCCAAAAGATGGTGGTTGAAGGCACATAACCTCCTTGATAAGATCCTCTGGTTCCCAACTACCTCTTTCACAATACACTGGCCCTGCCACTAGAGGTGGTCCTGGTAGACGTACAGACTCAGGCTCATTCCACCTTGACTCTCTATGGGAATAGGAGGTGGACTCCTGCTCCATTCCCTAACTACCGATCTATGACTTCTTAAGTTCTGATTTTCAACATGTTGATCCCCAACTGGAAGCCTTTCCTGGACTATACCAATTAGGTTCTGGATTGGTTCTAAGAGGTTTTGGTTTGGGTCAACTGGCTATTCGGGAGGACCCTCTAGGTTCACTTCTGGAACCGATTCATCCCTATCTACCTCTTCGCATGTTATGCGTACACACCTAGGACCCTTTCCATGCTTGCGAGCTTGTCTCATAGTTGGAGGCATCCTAAGAGAAAAATAAAATAAAATAAATTAAAGAAAGGTTCCTAGTGTTGGAAACCTTGCTCTGATACCAAAATATCATGCCCAAACTTTTGGGCAAGAACATCATAAATATTTTTTTAAAATCATAACTTAAAACATTAAATTTATGAATATGAAATGCACTAACATGTTTTGTCTTAACTATGTTGGGTTAACTTAAACCACTAACTCAACTAAATGAAAATAACTTTAATTAAATGCAGAATATTAATTCTCCAAAGAAATTATTATTGTCTCCACGATTTTAAATCACTAAATTAACTTAATTAAAATTCTCTAAAACATTTGGCGAAGGTATTATTAATCTTCAGTAATCATTAAATGCTTTTAGGAACTAATTAAATTAGTCCTAGCACTTAGGTTCATTAATGTCTATATTCATTTTAATCATATATTAAAAGCATACTTAAATTACATCGACTAAGGGGTCATTTAATTTTCATAATGAATATTTTCCCATAAAGTTTCATCTCATAAACCTACATCTAGGTGGCTAAAATTAATCCCTATAGTTAAACAGATTACAACAGAAATTAAATTTCCTAAAAGGTTAACTTCATGAGTATTTTAATTTAAAACATCCTTTTTAATAATACTCATAAGTTTATTAAAACATATTAATTATAATCACCTAATTAATATTTTAACTCCATTTTGACCTAACATTTCATAATTTAAACTCTACGTATAAAAATATACATATATTATATTTTTAGGTATATATATATATATATATATATATATATAACATAAATATGCTATCACATATTGAAAACCCTAAAATTATTAATATAAAATGAAACCCTTTTATATTATTTTTTCATTCTTTATTTCCTGAACATATTACCCTATCCCTAACCGGCTAGGGTTTTATTTTTTTGACTTTGGATTTTGTAGGGCCGAAGGGCTTTTTGGGTGGCGGCCATGGTAGGGCATGCGAAGGAGGGGAGGGATGGTGGAAATGGGCGGTGCTGCTGTGTGTCCATACATTGGAGCCACCGCACCATTGTATGTCCACATAGTGGCGGGTGCGGCACCACTGTGTGTCCACATAGTGGTGGCCGCGGGGCCACCGACATTGTGTGTCCACATGGCGGCCGCGGGGCCGCCGACACTGTGTGTCCACATAGTGGAAGCTACGGGGCCGACACCGTGTCCACATAGTGGAGGCCGCGGGGCCTTCCACTATGTGTCCGCACCATGGCTTCAACCCTTTGGATATATTTTTTTTCCGTGCTAAAAAATAAAAATTTTCTTTTGTTTTATTTTATTTAAAAAAAAAAATTAATTCATATATTAATATATAAATAAATAAATAAATATATATATCACATGCATAATATTACATGCAAAATATTGCATGAATTTGTTTTACAGATCAATTAAAAAGGAAACTCCAGAATTAGAACAATGTATATTTTTTTTTAAAACCAAAGATACCTTGTTGCTAAATCATAGATGTACTAAGTTAACCTTAGATTTATCTTTTGCATAAAGTAAATGATAGAATTAAAATAATTTTATACAGCAACTATAAAAATATATTTTTTATATAGACTAGATAAGCTGTCTATCTTAGATTTTAATTTCTGTAATAAATGAAAGAGACAATTTCCAGAACTTTAATCTATTCCTTTCATATTTTATTTTATTTTAAATGCATAAGAATAAAATAAATTTTTTGCTTTTCAATTTATCATAAACACATTAGATATAGATTTTTTTTTGAAACTTTGGAAACTAATTTAGGAATACTCATTTCTTTTCTGCAATAAATAGCATACTAAAATATTACAACCTTTTAAAACATATTTCAAAGACACAATCGTCACTTTACAATGGGCCTCTCATTTCTAATAAATGAGGACTTTTTCAAATAATAATTACATTTACAAATAATTTTCTGCAACAAATATCTCCAACAAACTTTCACTTGTCCTATTTCTTTATTTCAACAACTTGCAAATAATTCATAGGCTATGACCATGGAGTGCACACCTCCTAGCCTAGGCTAACTAGTAGCCACCCCCAAGCTTGGAGAACCAAGCCCTAGATAGGTTACACACATGCAAACACAATAAACAAGGGGAAAACAATCACGAACATATTCCCAACCAAGGCTACACTGCACCACATATTGTGATGTCTATACATGGGTGGTAGTGGACCAAATACCTTGGGGAGACTGCAAGTGTGGTAAAACACAAAGCCACCTCATGCGAAACCAAATACATCATAAATATATCAACCCCACTTCCTTATGCCGCAAGGGTAACATAAATATCCCTTGTTATCACTCTCATAACGAGAGCCTCTCACTCGAGGGCTGTCAAAGTTATACCACCCAAAAGACCATCCTCTATTCCAAGAGTAGGAGGCTTTGGTTACTCCTGAAACACATAAAATGCATACAAAAAGTAAAACATAGAACACAATAATTTTCCAAGGAAAACAAGCAAGAAACTAGCCTTTTTACACAAGCAAATTCTTTCAACATTACATGCAATACAAAGACAATGCAAAAAAAATTTAACCAACCTTTAACTACCCAAAGGTATGCTAGATTAGTTGAGGATGAGCAGCTCAATTCCACACATTTCTTGCTTCTCTACACTTAGCCAAATTCCTATTTCAAAAAACTCTATTTAAATTCCTTGTCTCCAAAAATGGAGAGTGGGTGATTACCCACAAAATCTCTCATTCTTGCTTAAGAAGACCCTAGTGAGAGTTCTCATAAGTTACTAAAACTAAAAAGGAAAGTTAGGAGAGAATGGGAAAGGGATCTCACATCCAAAAGGAAAGTTACTAACCTAGATGATGCCTTCTAATTTCAATTTTTGCACAACTTAGAAAAGTCACTTTTTAGGGTGTCTAAATGGTCACATGAGTGTTGGTACATGCCTAAAATTACTCCTAACCCTTAGGTATACCTGTATGCGGGAAAAGTGGGCTGATAAAACTTAATATGTGAAAATCTTGTTATATACTAGTCCACACACACACACAGGACTTCTTGATGCAAGCTATGGAGTAACGTAGTATTACTTAGCTTCCCAAGGAGGGTTCCATGGTTCTCTATTGCACAATGTCCCTCAAACCAACATTTTTCTCTCAGATCACTGAGCAAAATGGTTTAGGGATGGCAAATGTGAGAACGAGAGATGCTTTGATAGATTTTAGTATGAAAGGTGTGTTAATCTATGTATGATTCTAGAAATGCAATAAACTAGATGATAAGATGACAAGGTTACTATGAATACTATCCTAGCATACTATATTTAGTTTATGATTGAGCTAAATGATAAAGAAAGTACTCTAAACATGCATATTTAGACTATTTTCTATTCTAAAAGAGGCTAAATGATAAGCATAAAAATGATATGAAAGCTTTAAAGTATTTGAGCATAACTGTAATGCTTCAAATTTTGGAGGATGATCTCTATGAAAATGGAGGGATGGGAGCTCTATTTATAGCAAAAATAGGGCAATGGATGGTCAGGATTGAATGATTTAATCAAAGGTTGAGTTTGAAAGTTGGGGATCCATGTTTGCAAATTGCACCAATGAAATGGTGACGAGTGTCAACATAAGATTGGGTTGAAAGAAGGGGTTGGAGACATTGAATGCCTAAGAAGACCTCATGGGTATCTAGAGACTAAGGGTCAAGTCTAAGTTAGGATTACCCACTGGATTAGGAGTTAATCCAAGGATAAACCTTTGTGCAAATGATTAAGATATAATCATGGTCAAAGCATTAAAGGCCTGATGAGACCCTTGGGTTGGGTAGAGGTTGAGTCAAAACAAATTTTTTAACCATGTAGGAGGGTTTGAGTTAACCATTAATGGTTATTGGAGACTTTGGGGATTAAGTGGTTGAAAGTTGGAAGCCTTCAATGGTTTTTGGAGACTTTGGGGGATTAAGTGGTTGAAGGTTGAAAACCTTTAATGGTCATTGGAGACTTCGAGGTTTGAGAAGTGACTTCCCTTTGCTTAGGGATGTGACAAAGTTTAGAGGAGGGTTTAGGTTAATTATAAGCGATTAGAAGATTCTAGAAGGGATTAGAAAGGGGTTTGGGATTTTGCAAGTGGATAGAGGGATAATAGGATTTAATTGAAATAAAGTAATTTAATTCAATTTGGTTGCAATTTGGGGAAATTAAATAAATTAGATTTATTCAATTTAGGATAACTATTTAATTAAATTTGAATTTAATTAAAAGTGGATAGGGGGAATTTAATTGAATAAAATGATTTATTCATTAAATGGTATAGTGAATTTTATTTAAATAAATTGAGTAATTTACTTAATAAAGTAGAAGAATGTGGATAATTTAATTGAATTGGATTTAATTAAATAGAGAAATGAACATAAAATATTCATTTAGGAATATGGTCATTTTTATACATCTACAATAGCTTATGGGCTTTAGGAAACCATATTAAACTACCCCTAAGAGTTCATTTAACCCTTTTTAAACCAATCTAAAGTTAATTTTTGGGTTAAACTTAAGTTGACCACCCCAAATATTCTTTACCCTAGAATAATATAGAACCACATTAAATTAATTAAAAAAGGTATGGTTAAAACAACTCCCTCCAAGAGACATTTCAAAAATCAAAACATAAATCAACACGTGTCAAGTGACACAATAAAAATACTTTTACAAAATTACACAAGAAATTTTGTCTCTTGTTGGATTTAAATAAATCATATAAATAACATTTAACACACATGCATCATTTACTATTACGAATAAAATACGACACAAATGGGGTGTTGTCTCTCCAAATAGACAAACCCTGGTTTTACAAATGTACATAGGTCTAGGTTTAGTTCTCCATAATATTTCCATGGTCACATGGATAACTTTTCCTGTGCAACTCAATTACACATTAGTAATTTCAAATAACCTCATATAATATTAAACACATGAATTAGAATACACATCAAACACTCTGCATACAATTTACATTTGAACAATTCAATATATCTTATATCCAAATAAATCCACATAAGAAATTATCATAATTCTCATAATTTTGATCCACACATAAAACATACATCCTAATTCTATCATCATAGTAAAGTCCTGCAAATCTAATAATGACATACATCATCGCAAAGCTAACCTATTCTAGAATCATATACAGGTCTATATGATAATGCATATAAATGAAGCATCAACATACATCAATGTTATCCAAATCATGGAATCATATAAGTTCTAAGTCCATACTGCATAAAAATAAAGCATCCATAATAGTCTCAACATAAAAAAATCACTGACATGCAAGAATGAATCGGGGTAGGGCCTCACATAGCCATGATGTTTGAGGTAAAAGTAGGAACACTACTCATAGGAGTAGTCAAAGGAATAGAAGGATTGACTTGTGTAGGTGGTTGTCAATAATCTAGGGTTTCAACACAACTCTTAATAGGCATGACATTAGAATAAAAAATATGAGCAATGCCACGCAATATATCAATTCCATTCTTATCACTTTGAATAATGCACTTATGCCTCCAATTAAAGGAAGACCTTTACTATTAGGGTATTATTGGGACATCCATTGTTCAAAGTTATCAATTTGATTGTCCAATTTTTAAATTTGATCTACGGAAACTATATTCAAAGCTTCTTCTTCATCATGCGATTCATCAATTGGATAGGTAGGGATATCACTAGGATGGGAAGAATTAACGTTATCATCATTAAAGAAGTCACCCAAATTAGGCTCCATCACATTGGTAATTAAACCCTAGGAAGCCTTAATTCTAATTCTTTGTAAAACTCATGCACTAGAGGGAAAATTTGAATTTAGATTGTGGGAGCAAAGTGTACAAAAATTGAATAATGCAAAATCTAAGAAAATAATGATTAGACAAATTTGAACTTTGTTGAAAGGGGAAAATGATACAATTTCCAAAATATAATGAAAAGAAATTGGAATTTTAAAATTAGGGCCAAGGGGATACCACTTAATATTAAAATTGACAAAAATATAATTTTTAAAATCAGGGCAGATTACAGTTAACCACTTAATTTTAAAATTTTCCTTGAAATTTGAAATGTTAAATTTTGGAGGTATTTTGGATTTTAGAGGGATAAAAAATTGACAAAATCAACCAATTTTATGGATTTAAGCTATTAAATATAGTCATAATAGTCTCCGAAAATTTTGAGGAAAAAGTAGAGGATCGTGTTGAAAGTGCACACGGTCCAACCAACTTTTTTTGAAATTTTCAAGGGTGAAAGTTACAATGATTTTAAAGCTAACCCCCAAGAATTGGTGGATTTCATGAGCTCTAGATAAGTGAAATTAAGTTTTGAATGTGAAAATAGGACCCTATTAGGGTTTTGAGAAAATTAGGAATTGCATTGCAAATTTGAAAAGGGTCACACCTAATGGATAGTGATACCTTTAAAAGTGCTTTGAAAACTGAAAATGATTTAAATTGATTGAAATTTGCACAAAATCTAATTAAATTTGAAAATTAGGGTTTTAGGACCTAACAACTTAATTTTTGAAATTTTAAATTTTGAAAAAGGAGGGAAATTGAAATTTTGAATTTTAGGAAAGAAGATAAGTCTGAAAACAGTCACAAAACTGAAAATTAAATGGAAATTGAATTTTTGCACAAGTTCAATATGAATTTTGAAAAAAAGGGTTTTGCCAATTAACATCTTACTTACACAATGGAGAAATTGAACTTGACAAACAATGGAATTTTTTTAGATCTAAGACAATAGCAAGCAATTTTTACAAAACACAAGTTCAATTTCAATTTTAAAAACCAGGGTTTTTGAATGAATTAACCACTAAGTTTACAAAAAAATTAAACTTGTAAATTAAAAATATGCAATGATTTTCGAAGTAAAGCATGCAAGACATCGGGTTGACTAAAATGTAATGGGGGAAAGTGAATGATGAGGAGATCAAGAGGAAAGCTTTTCTTCCCTCCAAAGAGAGAGGAAAGTGTTGTTCACCAAAACTGGTTAACCCAAGTACACCTACAATATTTCTATGAAATGGCCAATTTCAGTCAATGGAATACTTTGAGACTTGGACAACATAATAGAGGACCCTAATTGATCCTCCTACACTTTAGGTTCTTCTAGACCTAGGGGGGACACTCTTTAATGCATTAAATACAAGAAGTTACAGGCATATTACTGCATCAACAACAAGCAGATAGATCATTCCACAAACCCAACCAATTAGAAACACACTATAGATTGGCTAAATCTATATAAACAATAGATGAAATAGGGCTTGGAATAAATAGAACACATCCCCTAAACATAAAGGGGAATAGATTTTTCTTTAAGATCTCTAAGAAACCCCATTATTTGCAAGATCAGTTCCTTATCCAAGAGCAACAAAGTCATACATCGAACTATAAGTGAAAACTTCTACTACAAATCCATCTTCATTATTAACTATTCCTACCATTAATGCCTTGCATAAATGCATTACTAAGATCATTCACAAAATCATCAAATCTTGAAAACTATATTCCATTATTCATGATTTATTACAGAATTTAAATTCTTCCTTGAAGAATCCCTGCAAACAATCACAATGATCTCCTTGAGATAACAAATTTCATCCTCCTTGAGGATCTGATTTGAATAAAATGGAAATAAGAATCTAGAGACAATTTTGTGTGACTCTATGTATGCCTTACATACATATAAATGTGCAATAGAAAACACCTATAGCATGAAAATAAGACTCCATTACTTGAAAGAAGACATTACAATGCAAATTTGAAGCTAACCCAGAATTGGAAACCAAGAAATCTGGAGCATTTCTCATAGAATTCTGGAACCCCTACAAATAAGAAAAAAATGGGAATATGAAGAGGAGGGAAAAAGATTAGGTTTCATGAAGAACATGCCATGTGTCTTCTTTCCCTAACTGAATTTCATTTTTTTCCTCCTTCCCATGTACACTTCTCTCAAAATGTCTCATATTTGTTGAAACTAATTCCATAATTTCATTCCTCATTCTAAAAGCTTTCCGGTGATATATAATACTTGCATATTTGGCTAAAAACCAACCCCTGGGCAAATTAATCTCTCAATGCACCTCTGTCATTTAAATTTTTTAATTTCTTCTATAGTTGAAACTATGTCATTAACTTAGATTTTTCACCATTTTTACTCCTAATGCCCTACCACGTGGCAGCCTACGACTCACCCATGCTCCATTGGGATGACACCTCATCACCACCTCAGTAGTTTCACCACTTGTCTACCACTTGTCACCTTGTCACCACCACTGGACTACCACTTGTCGGCCATGTCATCACCACCTTTGCAGTATCCGCCAGCTCACCTACCACCTAGACTTGCCACCTCATCTTTCACTATTTCATGATGGTTAATGGGTGAGAAACATTATCTTGTGAATCAACGCCTACCGTCAGATCTTCTTCAACCTGCGCGATCTTTACCATGCCTTTTTCCGCACGTACTCTTCTTTATTTTACGATGGTTAATGGGCGAGCAATTTTGGCTTGCGAATCAACATTGAGCATCGAATCTCATTGAACCTGCGTGATCTTTACCATTTAGCCATTTTGCGATGGCTAATGGGTGAGCAACTTTGGCTTGCAAAACTGCACACATCATCGATTTGCTGCGAACATGCTCACCAATTAATCTGTTCTTTATCTACAAAACCCACCTACCTCGGGATCCATGCACATGTGGGGTCCACCTGGTCGCCAACTATCTCTTTGGCTACCTTAGGATTCATGCACACATGTGAGGTCCAATGGGCACCCAACCGACACCTTGCATCAAAAGTCTTGAGGCTTTGACACTATACTTGTGTGGAGCGTTACTTTTAAACATTAAAATTTGCCCCTGCCCAGTCAATGTGGGATAATGCATTTTTCCTGAAACTGTGCATTTTGAAAGTTTCCATTTCCTTTTAATGCTTCATGTCAATGCATCCATAGAGGAATGCTAGCAATACACCTACCAATTTTGGTTGCAAAAGTTTAGCAATGACGAGGAGGACTCTAGCTTAATGCCATGCCAAATCCATTTGCTAAAAACCTTTCATAAACTCTCCAAACTCCACACAGAAGGGTTTTTAATGGCCACTCTGCATATCATGTAGGGGGATTATTGGACAATGCACCTGCCATTGTATCTACCTTTCAAATTTGTTTTAAAAGACATCACCTTCCAAAGACCATGCATGGAGGATGCTACTACAAACCTGTGAGATTGCATTTTGGTTGAAGGTTTACAAAGCCTTTTCAACACATGCCACACTGCCTTTAATTTGTTTGAAGTTATATGCCTTTTCAATAGGCCCATGCAGGGATGATTCTGGCAAGTGTTGTGGGGATTAGGCTCTGCACCTACCAATGACATTGGCCAATGTTAACGCATAACATTTTCTTTGGCTTCCACCAAACATCACGCAGGAGAGGATTAGCCTATTCACTGTGGGTTTTAGCTGTTTCACACCTGCCAAAATGCCTTTGCAAAAGGGTTTTAAAACCTTCTCAAACACCACCACCAGTAGGGAGATGGGCAGGCACATGAGGGGGGTATGATTGGCATTTCATTTGCCAAAAGCATTGCTTCAGTTTCAAATTGCTCTTCAGCCCAAACACCACACAAAGGGGGAAGAAGCAAGGTCTACAGCTTTATGCCTACACTTTGCATTTGTTTGGGAGTTTACAAATTTAATTTGGCATCTTCAAAAAAAGCTAGGCAGAGGGAAATTCTAGCATTAAACCTACCAATAGAATTCGCTTGGAATTTAAAAGCCATTCATATTACACTAAACACTCCCATGCTGCTATGAACTTCCAGATATTGGCTTGACTTTGTGAAACTTAAAATTTACCTTCTTTAAATTGTTAAGAATGAGGTCAAGAGCCTCTACCCACATCACAGGTGGTGATACAACTTATCCCCTACCCAAAGGATCTCTGTATACTCCATCCTTAGTTTTGTCTTGTCGTGTATCAGGAAATTCAAATCTTCAGTTTAAAATGGCTCACACATTAGCATTTTAGATATATGCCTATCAATCCATAGACGAAAAGTAAACTGAAGTCACCTCTCACCATCCTATTGGTGAATTGCAATCAAGCTTTTAAATGCCTCATGAACTTTAAACATACCTCTAGAAATGATTGACACCATTTTCAGACCATTAAACTGAGTTTTGCGACTTTCAGGCACTTGCGCCACATTTTCGCATTTAATCGCAAAGACATAATTTTCAAACTAGTCAAAACATCTTTTTGGACCTTGCAAATTGATAGGCGTGTACTCTGATATACAAAAATGAACTTTGCCAAGCGATTTCTCAAGATGTATCCCGAGTGAAGAAATATTAATGGTCAAAGATGACCAATTGGCTTTGTCGACACTACGGACTTGATAAAGTCAATGCCCAGGGAACTTATGATGCCTTTCTTAAAAATATCAAATGATCTCTATAGACCCTCAAATCTAAGGCATAGGTACCTTGAAGTACATATAAAATCTTAGAATACTCAGTTCGATCGGGAAGCTTATAGGGTACAATAGTGCACTCATGAAAATAGCCACTTTAACTGATGTAGCAATGAAAATATGGAACACTAAAAAAGGTGGCTCAAGAAACCCTTTTGAAAACTGATCAAATAGATTGGTAGGAGCTTGAAATTTGAAAAGTAGCTTTCCTTTTATACCAGAAATAGCCTGGAAGAAATACTCTGACATGACATTCACCTGGGCAACTTTTACACCAAAGTGAGGCTTTGACTAGCTGTTGAAACAGGGAATTGTGCAAACCATAAAAACTGCAAATGGATTGAGCTTACCAAACTGAGCAAATGGTTTCATAGGGACTTGAAAATTTGTATGTTGACTCAAATTTATGCATAGAATTCAGTGCACTTTGAATTTCACCATGACGATCAACTAGGAAAAAGATATAGGAGCTCAAAGTAGGCTACTCAATAAAATCTACATATGTGCCTAAAATGCACTTTCAGCTCACCCCTTGAAATGGGTACCTGATAAACTGATCCAAAATGAAAACTAAAAGTTGAAGAACAGCTCATAGACCAAATGAAAGGTGTAGGACACACTTCCCAAGCCTTACCCTTTGAAAATCAATTGGCTCCATTTTACCCTCTGTCTAACTAGGCCATTCAAACTAACTCATTTTATGATCATTTGGAAACGCAGGGAAATTTTTTGAAATGGGACCCTCAAATTCACTCAAATTTAATGAGTCCCAATAGAAAGTTTCACTATATATTTCCCTTTAAACACTTTATCCACATTACATTTAAAAGAGGGGGGAAAATTCACTAGATCCAATCTTTTAGGAAATAGGTTGAATACTAAATGAATTGATAATGGTGTGAAAATGATAAGTTAACCCCTCTTTTAGAATGGAAGATGGTCAAATTATGTGTGATTTAAGACTAAGTTTTAAAGTGGTAAAGAACTTAGTATAGCTCGAGATAGAAGCGTGGGATGAAGGCGTGCACTTGTATCTGGATATAATATGTCAATACGAATCCACCCTACAAATTTGAAAAAAAGTTGTCAAGACCATGTTGAAAGTGTGCATGGTCCTTCGAAAAATTTGTGAAGCAAAAATGATTTTTCTGCCTCTATGAATAGAGTCCAAATCTGGAATTATAGCTGCACACCTATAAACTACACATAGAAAGAGGGGAAAAGGGTTTCGGATTGGGGTTTTGCCCTCAAGTCAAACCCCAGTTTTGGAATTAACCAAATGATGAAAGAAAGTACTTGTAAGTAAATGTAAATGAAAGACTGAAATGTAAATAATTTCAAGAGAGGATGCAATAGGAATGCAGATAGAATTTCTTTTATGAAATTGAATAATGAAAGAGATCTCCTCTTCAATGGTTGAATCCTTGACTTGAATACAACACCTAGCCTTGATGGGAGACTTGAGAATGCTCAATGCTTGAATGCTTTAATGAAATTAAATGCTTTAATGCACTTGAATGCTTGAACTTATGCCCACTTTTTTCTTATTTGTAAATGGGAGGGAAAATGCAACTTATATATTCATCAATTAGGGTTACTCGATTGATTTTTCATCATAGGCTGACACAAGGAAGTTTTGCACTCAAAATGCAAAACCCAATTCACAATTTAAAGGGAGGGCCCCATGATAGGGTAGGGACAGATGCACAATGATGGTATGATGAGCCAATAAGGATTCAGACAACTACAGAGAGGGGGTGAATCAGTAGATAGAAAACTAACTATGCTATCACCAAACTCAAAATCAACCTCTCAAGTCAATCTCAGAACTAACTGGTTCAACTATTGAACTACAAACTTCAATATCACTGGTAGTATACTAGTTTCACTGGCATATCAAAATAATAGTAAAACAACTTTAAAACTTTGAAACTATTTAACCAAATCATCCAAATAGTTTAATGACAAAAGTAAAAGAACATTTCAGATTATTGTCAGTTATCATATCATATGTAAGTGGATTTAATAGTTAAGAAAATTAACCATAGCAAACATAACCACAAAAACATTCTCCACTTCACACAATGATTTTGACATTGAAACCCAAATGGGAAAAACCATGATGGGGATGAATACCCACAAGTATTTTGAACTCTTCTGAAGTTTTCCCTATTAGGAGCCAAGCCAATTAAAGCTTTACAAAAAGTCCTATTAAGAACATATCCTATTAGGGACCACCTGGTTAAGGGATTGACTATAATTCTCTATTAGAAGTGATACCCTATTAGGAGTAACCTTGGTAGAGGATTTGAAATCCAAGCTAATGGAACGCCTAGTTAGAGGATTTAGAAAGCACTAAGTCTGTTAAAGCTTACACTGTTAAGGGATTTGACTATTGTAACTATTAGAGAACAATAGGGGTTTGTTCATCTGGTAAATAGCACTACTCTAGTTGATCAGATCCTTTTCATGGTCCTATCTTCCTTCACACATACTATAGATATACCTTCTGGCTCAGCAACCAATCACTCTTACACTTAACCAAAATTGCCAACACTACAACAAAACAAATCATCAACCTTATAAGAAAAACAATAGGTCGGTAACATGTCACAAACCTAATATCTCATAGAGATTACAAAAAAATCAGTTCAAGTATGACTGTTGGATTACATAACAATCATTTCACATCATTCAATAGAACCTCGATCGCTCCTTGATTGCCGCTTCAATGATCCCTGTAACTCATCACACAGTTTCCACTACATGTAATCTACTCGCTCATTCCCAACATAAAACTATTATCTGTATGCACCAAAAACCATTTTAAACTCTTCACATACAACATCCATATGTGGAAAAATCATTATCATTCATCATTTGATCATAAACCAATAGATTCACCAAGCTCCATTGGTAAGGGTTTGGCACATCAACAGGTAGGATTACAGGTTGATCTCACTCCTTCTCAAGTAAACCAATTTCCTTCACTAGCTCACCTACTGGTTGCAAAACAACAGCATAACAAAATCATTACTGGTTATAATTGACATCAATGACAACATAATAGTTCATCAATGCAATCTTCATGCAAATGCCAACAATCTCCCCCTTTTGCATTGATGGCAATACAAATATCAATACCCTTGATTGTTATGATTGTGCATAGGAATCTTGGTTTACATTTTACCATGTACTCTTCTTCAATTGAGTCACCATGTCTTCAGCTTGTAGATGGCTATATGTCTTCTCTTTGTCAATCATACAATTCATCTCCCCATAATCATATAGTTCTTCTCCCCATTTGACAACAATGCCAAAGTGAAAGTGAAACATGCAGTGTCATACTTCCCTATTCTCCATCAACAATCTGCAACTTGATGCTCTCCCTATGGAATAACTCCACTTTACACCAACCCTGCTTCAAGATTCTTCAATTATCTTTGGGACTGATGTATTCCACATCTTTCTCAATTGACCTCATGTAGGGGTACAACCCCTAGCTGACCTCTAAGATAGTCAAAAGTTCTCTTAAGAAAAGGTTTAGTAAAGATATCCACTGGCTACTCATTAGTAGATACATGCTCCAATAACACATCTTTACTCTGCACTTTCTCTCTGAAGAAATGATATTTCAACTCAATATGCTTGGTTCTAGCATGCAACACCAAGTTTTTTGAAATATTTATTGCACTGGTGTTGTCACATAAGATCTTTACTAGATCTGTAATCTTCTCCTTGAATCCTTCCAGAATGTGTTTCATCCAGATTGCCTGGGTGCAATTCATATATGCTGCAACATATTCAGCTTTAGTAGTGGACTGTGATATACAACTCTTCTTCTTTCTGCTCCAAGATACAAGTCTTTCTCCAAGAAATAAAACAACACCAATTGTGCTCTTCTCATCATCAATATTACCTACCTAGTTTGCATCTATATAAAACCTCAAATCAAAGTTACCCACATATGGATACCATAATCCATAGTCAATAGTACCTTTCAAATATCTAAAAATCCTTTTGGTTGCTATCAAGTGTGTCTCCTTTGGATTCTTTTGAAATCTGACAACTAAACTAACTGCTTGAGCAATATCCAGTCTGTTGTGAACAACATAATGCAGTTTCCCTATCATTGATCTATACTCCTTTTCATCAATAGATGTGACATCATCCTCCTTAGACAGTTTACAACCTATAACCCGTGGTGTCCCAACTAGTTTACAATCACTCATTCCAAATGTCTTCAATACCTCTTTCACATATTTAGACTGTGTGATAAAAATACCTCTTCATCTGCTGAATTTGCAAACCTATGAAGAATTTATCTCTCCTATTAGAGAAATTTCAAAATCACTTTTCATCTCATTTGTAAAGCCATCACTCATGTCACCATTGCCTCCAAATATGATATAATCTCTACACACTTCACTAACCAGTATCTTATCTCCTTCAGATTTGAGATATATATTATTGTCTTCACTAGTTCACTAACCATGCTCTCAGTGCTTGCTTCAAACCATATAGTGCCTTGTGCGGTTTAAATACCATATCCTTTGCATTAGTCAAAGCATAACCATGTGGCTGTTCAATGTATACTTCTTCTTCTATTATTCCATTTATAAATGTTGACTTCATGTCCATATGATATACTTTGAATCCCTTATATGTTGCAAATACAAGTAGATTCCTAACACCTTCCAATCTAGCAACCAGTGAAAATGTCTCACCATAGTCTTCTGCTTCTTCCTATGCATAACCTTTGGATACCAATCTAGCTTTGTTTCTGACTACTACTCCATCTTCATTTAGTTTATTCTTGAATACCCATTTAGTACTTATCACATTTTTATTAACCGGTCTAGGTGCTAAGGTCCATGTATTGTTCTTCTCAAACTGGTCAAGCTCCTCTTCCATAGCTTTAATCTAGTGATCATCTCCAAAAGCTTCCTTAGAGGTTCTAGGCTCAATACTGGAGATCATGCAAGAATTCTCTCTAATTATTCTTCTAGTTAATAGTCCAGCATCTTTATTTGCAATCTCTAATCCAACCTCACAATGAAATACACTATTGCAAAGTTTAAGGAACCAACCCAAGGAGCAGCAACCCCTAACTTTAGGGCACCAACCTGTTGGCATATGGACACTCCAATGAGACATTGTGTGTGATTGAAGGTTTTGTCATTGATGGCAACCTTGCAATCCTATGGCACCGACAAAGACATTATATCGGAAAAGCATTATATAGGCAACCTTGCAATCCTATGGCACCGGCAAGACATTATACAGGCAAAGCATTATACGGGCAACCTTCCAATCCTATGGTACTGGCAAAGATATTATACCAGCAAAGTATAACACAGGCAAGATAGTGCACTGGCATCAAAAGATCAATCTACACCGGCACCAACACAGAAGGAAATATGTATACCGACACTGAGGCCGATAGGATTTTTGATATGTAATATTTTGTTTATTATTGTAAGCCGACTTGGCAAATTGTAAAATGACTCTTGTATATAAAACAGATCATTGTAGTCATTTGTAGGATATAGGAAGAACAATAAATAAATTATAGGTAGACCTAATGTGCAAATTGTAGGTCAAGGGTATATGTAAAGAATAGAGAAAGAACTGGTACTGAATCTAGAATTGAAGATGCTATTGTAAAGCAGTACAAAACATTGGATTTGTGTAAATCCTCCTTGTAAGTCAGTGTGACTTCTTATTGAGCAGTGAAATCTAAGCAGTTGGCCTTCCTACATGTGCAGGCCCCTATTGTAAGTAATATTCTCTTATTGGCTAGTAAGTGAATATTGTGGGTCACAAATCCCACTGAGGTTTTTCCCACACCGGGTTTCCTCGTTAAACATCTTGTGTTATGGTGTTCTTGTCATGTGGATGCTTTTGATTCTATTATTTGCATTAATTCTTGCATATCGGTATATTGTTACTTTATATTCTGCATATTCAGTTTTAAGAAAATTTCATTACTGGTCAAATACTAATTCACCCCCCCCTCTCAGTATCTGTGGAAACCCTAACAATTGGTATCATAGCCTGGTCCTCTATTTTCAGAAGCCTAATAGCTTGAGGAAGATCTTGACACTAGTAAAAATGGAAAATCTGATGAAGCAACTTGAAGGAGCTCTTACTGACTATGATGCAGAGAAGTTGAAAAATATCAAATTAGAAGATGATTTAAAAGTAGCTCAGGACATTATTTAGGCACTTCAAGAAAATCTTATTGTTACAAGAAACAAGAGAAGAGAACTTTGTGAAAAATTGCAAAATGAAAATGATGAAAAGGAATCACTAAATGATATAATAAGCAAATTAAAAGAAGAGATCGTGACAACAAAAAATGAAATGCAGGATATGACTATGAGATTCTGCAAAGAGATTGAGGATAGAAAGAAGAATGAAGAAGAATTAACCAAAAGACTAAGTGATGCAGCAAATGAGAACACAAGACTTAGCTATGAAAATGACATGTTGAAGATAGATCTGATGCATACTCAAAATGACTCGAATGAACTAATGAGACAAAAAGAGATCTTGGAAAGGGAATTGGAAACTACAAATCAACACAGAAAAATTGAAGAAAAGCTCAGAAGAACTTGGTACCTTATTGAAGAATCAAAAACCCAAAGGTGACACTTCTGGAGTTGGATTTGAAGTTGGATAAAGCTCCACTACTGCAAATACCCATGATCAAAGCAAACTGGTAAGACCCTCTAACACTTACAAATTCAATGGAAAATGCTTTAACTATAATAAATATGGTCATAGGGCAAATGAATGTAGATCTAGGAATTATTAGAACATCAATCCTCCCACCGGTCAATGCACCAAATGCAACAAAATTGGTCATAACTCTGAAAATTGTAGAATGAATGTAAGATGTTATGTTTGTGGAAGATTTGGTCATTTATCAAATAAATGCAGAACACAAACCGGCATAGGTTATGGGAAAGCTATTCAGAAAAATAATGTAACTTGTTATTTATGCAACAAGATTGGTCATATTGCTAAGTTCTATAGAAGTAAAGGTACACCGGTAGATAATAAAAGTACTAGCTTGAAAGGTAAAGAAAAGGTTGAAGAGGTTCAGCAATAATTTTCAAAGCAATGGATTAGAAAAGGTGATCTAAATATTGGGGTTACTCCTCCACCGGTAGAATCAACAAATGCTTCACCGGTAGGACAATATGATGCTCCACCAGCAGGACAAAACAATGCTCCACTGGCAAGATGTTCTTCATCAAACTGAAGAAAATTATCTTGAGGGTTTGGCAATTTAATGACACATGTGCTATTATTCCCTCGGTTAGAGAAAGGAAGTTGAAAATCCTTCATTACCAGCATATAAAGTTGAGTTAATACATTATCGGCAAATAATTAATGTGGTAGGTGGCAGAAAAGACTTTATAAAATAAGGTTTTTGGCTCCATTTCATTTCACCGTGAATTCAAACTTTCAGAGAGCGCAAAGATTTCCAAGCTAAGGCATTCCGAGCAAAGAGGCAAAGCACTTCAGCAATCAATCCATCCAAAGGCAGAAAAAGGTATTTATCATCATGGCATCCTCCTCTACACCTGAATTCATAGCAAACCCTACAGTAGTCGAGGTTATAAAATGACCTAGGCCCGTGTTTCAGCTAGTTCCTGAGGTAGCTAAGAAAGATGATAACACAGGTGCATTTTCCCAAATTCCAAAGGGTGTTGTTTATGCAGAAGACCCTAGAATGTATATTCATTGCAACATAGAGGAATTAGGTGATGAAGAAATCAAAGACATGTATAAATCTATCATATGTGACAATGCTGGAAATGTGAAACCTGAACATAAAATTGTGAAAACCCTAGGATTCACTGAAATCCTCTGCATTCCTGGATTTCTTGAGGAAGTGGTTAGGATAGTTCTTATCAAGGTACATGGCTCATTCTTTTGGCTTGTATCAATTCACAAGATTACCAAGGAAGCTGTGAAAGCAGTAACAGGGTTACCTTCCACTGGTACCAGACCTGACAAAACCAAGAAGGTCTCCAATAACCTAGTAACAAACTTAACTAGTGCAACATCTGACAAGAGATCATTGAGGGTTAATGATGTGACTGATACAAATGTTAGATTTGTTAGCATGATTCTAGGTTACAAAGCAACTCATGCAAATAGGCTTAACTCTGTTTCTAATTTATGCATAAAGAGTGCTTATGACATGGTTAAGAACAATGTGAAAATTGATATCTATGAATGGTTAAAAGATGAGTTAATTGATAATTTAGCAAAAATCAAGAAGGATAAGAAAGGAACCTTTAGATTTGGAAATTTACTTGTATTCTTAATGCTACATATAACCAAAGAGGCTCCCGGTATAGGCAACAAGGACTTTGAATTTGACATGCCGGTAGGAAAACAATTGTCTGACTTATTCAACAACATGGGTGAAAACAAAGAAAAGAATATCCATGAGGATTTTCAAGCACTAAAGGTCAGAATGAATAAGAGGATCAAACTATCATAGGAAATTGTTAACAAATATAAGGATGATATATGTTTTGTAATAAAAAAGGATGAGATCTGGATGGAAGCAGTCATCCCAAGAACAATCTAGGTTACAGAGATGGGGTATGAAACAAATGACCACATAGTGGAAACTTATGCCAAAGCACTTCTGGAAGCCCCCAATGAACCAAAGGAAGAAGTATTTGGTAGTGCTAAGCACATCGAAAGCCAAATTCAATCTAAAAAGAGAGTAAAGAAAGTTGAGGCATCTATGAGGAAAGGAACCAGGCAAGCAAAATCCTTAAAAGATGATTTATTAAAGAAAATCAACATAACAGAAGAAGAGTTGGCAGCCCAACAGCCTGAAACTCATCTATCACCGGTAGATACCTCCTCAGAAGGAGATATGCTAGCAACTTTCAAAAGAGTTGTTAGGAAAAGAGACCCCTCACTAGTATCCAATCCTTCACCTAGAAGGACAAGACATAAGCAACAAGCTGTAAGGTCTCCAGTCAAGAAAGCCACACCTAAGAAAAAGCTGACCCCCAAAAACAAGAAGAAGACAGACACTGACTTGGCCCCTTTTGACATATTGTTGAATGAAATCACTGAGGAAGGTAAATTGAAAAACATAGGGAAAATCTATGACACCCTATCAGAAGATGAGAAAGGACAAGTTGAGGAAAGTGTGATACTACACATGGACATGTATAAAAAGTTTTTGATGCAAGTCCTAAATGAAATTCCAGATGAATTATATAAAAGGCTTGAGGCTAGAAGGCAAGGAATAATTGAGTTAGATAAGAAAATTAAAATAGAAAAATTACTTTCAGTATATCCGGTCAACTCACCTAAGGAAATTGATGATTTGATAGCTCAGGCGAACCAGACAGTCTTTTCCACTACACACCGGTAAATATCATTAATGGCAGGTAGAGTTACTGAAGTTTCAACTGAAACAGAAGATAGTTGGGATATATTCTTGGTTGAAAAAGAAAAAAAAGAAGAATATATGAATCCCAAGCCCATTCTGGTATATCAAAATGATAAAGGGAAAGGTAAAGTTGGTGGACCACCAGGTATCAAGATTAGAGACAACTTACCCCCACCTCCTTTAAATACTCCACCGGTAAAAACAACTATAGAAGATCAACCGGCAGCTGAGAGCATGGACACAAAGGATAATAATCCTAATCATGAAGTCCTATATACTATGAATGTTGATAATCAAAAAATCAACATAGTGGTAGATAAGGATACCACAGATAAATATGATAACAAAGAGCAACTGGCAACAAGAAACAAAGCGCAACCGGCAATAGATTCAAAGAAAAAGATGGATTTTGGAACTCAAATAGAGCAACCACCAGAAAAAACTCCACCGGTAAGAAATGATGCAGGTAAAACTATGCTTAAAGAGATGGAGACACAAACAGACCTACTAGAGGTCAATACCAGCATGGTCCCTTCCACTGGCACTCAATTTATTGGGTCACCATCAAATGTAACAAAGGTATTGCTTGAATCTATCAAGAAAATAACTAATTATAGCTCACAAGCCTATAAAGCAATAGATGATTCAATTCTAGTTTTGAAATTAATAGCTCCCAATTGTAATATAGCCAACAAAGATTCTTTAGGACAGTTGGATACACTTTGTAAATATATTTCTGGAAATTTTGAGCAAACAAAAGTAGAAACTGTAAAGGAATGTGTAGAAAAAGAGAAACATAAATTCTTTGAGGAAGGAATAAAGAAGTGTAACAGGGAATTTGACACACTTCTACCAGAACTGTGCAATTTGTTGAAAGAATACAAAACTCTGTACAAAGACACCTGTAAGATAAACTTTTTGACCTTAGATGTAGACAAAAAGATGAGCAAGGTACAGGAAGAGATCAATAAACTGGCTGATAATTTTGTTAACTCACCTGATACACTATTAGTTTTTGAGGAAAAGATAACAAATTTTGAGGAAGAATTGCTCAAATTAGAGAGAGAAAAAGAGAAAATAATAAACAAGGCAAAATTTTTGAGATCTAATCTAAGTCCAAGATTGGACTATTTAGCATCTTTGTGTAAGGAAATCTTAGAGACACTAGCACAGGGTAGCAGAACACTAGCAAAGCACTTACAACATCTCACCGATACACTATACAAAACTGAGACAACAATAAAGGAGAGCATGAAGTTTATGGATGGTATAAACTTAATTCTGGGAGATATTCTTCAGATAATAACTACCCAACTACAAGGTTGAGGTTATGAATTGGTACAACTACAAAATCTACTAACCTTTGTCATTAATGCCAAAGGGGGAATAGTAGATGAGAAAATTCAAATCACATGGGATCACATGCTCAAGGGGAGCTCTCATATTTTTGGTAACATTTTTGGTATACACATTTTTGGATATCTTTTTGAAATTTCTCATGATTGTTGCCATCAATGCCAAAGGGGGAGATTGTTGGCATATGGACAATCCAATGAGACATTGTGTGTAATTGAAGGTTTTGTCATTGATGGCAACCTTGCAATCCTATGGTACTGACAAAGACATTATACCGGAAAAGCATTATACAAGCAACCTTGCAATCCTATGGCACCGGCAAGACATTATACTGGCAAAGCATTATATAGGCAACCTTGCAATCCTATGGCACCGGCAAAGATATTATACCGGAAAAGTATAACATAGGCAAGATAGTGCATCAACATCAGAAGATCAATCTACACCGGCACCGGCACAGAAGGAAATATGTATACCGACATTGAGGCTGACAGGGTTTTTGATATGTAATATTTTGTTTATTATTGTAAGCTGACTTGGCAAATTGTAAAATGACTCTTGTATATAAAAGAGATCATTGTAGTCATTTGTACGATATAGGAAGAATGCAATAAATAAATTATAGGTAGACCTAATGTGCGAATTGTAGGTTAAGGATATATGTAAAGAACAAAGAAAGTACTAGTACTGAATCTGGCATTGAAGATGCTATTGTAAAGCAGTACAGAACATTGGATTTGTGTAAATCCTCATTGTAAGTTAGTGTGACTTCTTATTAAGCAGTAAGCTCTAGGCAGTTGGCCTTCTTGCATGTGCAGGCCCCTATTGTAAGTAATATTCTCTTATTGGCCAGTAAGTGAATATTGTGGGTCGCAAATCCCATTGAGGTTTTTCCCACACTGGGTTTCCTTGTTAAACATCTTGTGTTATGGTGTTCTTTTCATGTGGATGCTTTTGATTTTGTTATTTGCATTAATTCTTGCATACCGGTATACTGTTACTTTATATTCTGCATATTTAGTTTTAAGAAAATTTCATTACCAGTCAGAGACTGATTCACCCCCCCCTCTCAGTATCTGTGGGAACCCTAACACAACCCAAGGAGCTACATCTCCTGCACCGAGCTACAACTTAGTTAATAGTAAGATAACTTCAACTACAAAAGTATTTGTCTTGTTAGAAGTAAATCATGCAACCTTGTCATATATCTTATCCTATTGGTGAGGTACTTTCTCTTTTACACCGACTCACTTCTCTTGATGCACTTCACCTGCTGCTTCACTCTCTACCTTCTTTGCAACCTCCTTCACTTCTACTTGACTGGTATGAACACTACTAGTTCTTCTCTCCAATTGGTTGATTACTTCAACCAAGTTCTCCCTTTCTCTCACTCTCTTCTCACAAATTCTCATTGAGCACTTGGCTGATTTACTCTATCTTGCAGAAGTATCCCACTTCGCATTAAAATAATGATATTCTCTTAAGAAGCACCAAACAATCTCTTTTCCCTTCATACTTATCAGGTCATTTCCCCACCAAAGCCTAATTCAAAATTTGGATGTTTAGGTTTTCCTCACCATCTTTGATGAAAACTGAATCCAATCAGATTCTGTATGATCTAATCAACTTGATGTCCATCTATTCATCTCCACCATTTTCGTGCCTTCTAAAACATGTTTTCTAGATCTAGGAAACACAATCCTTTATCTTGACCTACATTTGTCAAACTGCTATTAATACCTTTGTTGTTTCCTTCTAAAGGTATTCTTTCAATTTCATCTTCTTGCTTCGATCTAGGTGCCAACAACTCCTTGATTCTACTCTGTCGTTTGTTCTTCCTCAAGCCACACACATCAGATCTAATCCACAAATCATGGGATCCATAATTAATGCACACTTGTTGAGATACCTAACTTGACACTTTACATCTCTAACATTTGAGAACTTGCCACTTTGACACCATGTAGCATTCACATCAACCAACTACTAACTTGGCTTTCCAAGTCAGTCCAGATAGGATCACTAACCAAACACCCTACCGATTCCTTTTCTCTACTAGTTTACTAAGCCTTCTGGTATCTCTCATTATACCAGTTAACTCTTCATGTCTGTACTTTTCTTGAGCTATCGGTGAAACATCTAAACTGGTCTCCAGACATGTATATCCAAAGTGTGCTCATTCTACAAAGTGAGAGTCTTCGAGATCTGCACCTAGTCCATATTACCTGTGGACTTACATATCAGTTACCACTCTTGATGACACCATGTCATCAACCTTTACAAGATTCCATCTTGAATTAGGAACCTTACCATTTTCTAGATCTTCTTGGCCTCGCCCTCTTCTTGATCAGTTTGGACCATATTTCAACCAATTTGTCATAATGACAAACACATCACTCTTCTTCTATACTGGCATCCAATCATGCCTTCTCTATCAGTTGAGTTTATAAACTTGATCTCATTCACTTAAGGCATTCCCTTTGATCACCATTAGATCCGATGGGAGAACACTCACTATTATTCATGCTTCACATGATGACTGCATCTTCAACCAGTGGGAGTCCTATTGTTTTGCAACCTTACAGCATACCAGTTCATTCTTCTCTTCCAGTGTTGATGTGATTCAGATAACATTCTACCTCTTCATCATAAACAAACACTCAAACACCTTGACCATTTGACATACTCTCCTAACCTTACCAATGTTCTACAACACAAGGTGATATCCAAGGTATCACATCCTATAATTCACCATAGAAGCTATTGCACATACATCTCTTCTACCAGTGGTCATCCCATACCAGTTGACATCAATGACAATGCAATGCCAATAATCTCCCCCTTTGGAATTGATGTCAACACATGTAGTATTCAGCATACTACATAGTCTTTCTTCCCCTTACTGTGATCCTTGGATTCACACACATGTAGTTTGCGGTAAACTACAAAATCCTTCTCCCCTTTTGACAACAATGGCAAAGGGTACTATCAGGATATCATCTCAGCCCTTATCTATACTAATATTGATAAAATACTTTCTCCCCCTTAGCCTTTGATTGGATGTAACACTTCCTTTGATACAACATGTTATCTTGTCACTGGTTGTGACATCTTCTCAAGTCACAACACCTGATATGGGGAACCTAACCATCAGCTAACACCAATTGAGCATGCACGTCTGATGCAATTTGAGCTTAGTTTGCAGTGTGACTGATACCAACTTTTGGTGTGTCAATGAATACCAAAAACTTGCTGGTCAACCTGCAACACCTCTGTAATTTCCATCTCCTATAGCTTGGGCAATTAGTATCCTTGCAAGTTCAAGAAATCCAATTCTTCAACATGAGCAATTGAACTCCCCTTGAGTCATACATCTTAGGTGCTTATCTCCGGTCAGGTATAGTTTCGGGACTTCAATCTTCTCTTTATACTAGTTTAGTTGTGCATATGTGAACATCAGATGATCCTTCAACTCCATTGTATCCACCACAACTTATGACATGATCCTAGATTCACACAATCCTAGGCAATGTTATCATTATGTCAAAAATTAAACCGATTAGCCCAAAAGCATGCACTCCTTCATGAACAACTACATGGCCAATATATGTCATTGAGGTCTTTTCCAATACCACCTGAGACATGGACTCCACATTCCATGCTACTAGGGTTATTGCAATGATTTCCAACTTCATTGTCTTACATAACCTATTTTGCATTCATGTCGGTAACATCCTACACATACCGGTTAGCTTCTGATGCCAATTGTTAATCTCCACTTCTTGACATGTGCAGTAGTGATCCATTTCTGATCTATAGGTGTGTAGTTAAGGTAGCCTCTACACACACTTATCTTTTTATTCCATCCTTTATACTGGCACCAACATGTTCTTCCACATTGCCTTCTACACTAAGGGGGGTGAATGAAAATTACAATGTGCTACTCCCCCTAAGATCTTGCATCTCCTTTAGGCCTTATGAGATATTAGTTGTGCATTGAATGCACAATGTCAGTCCATGGTCCTATTCACCTGCTTCTTTCTCCATGTCCACCTGGTCTCATTCTTCTTCCCATTTTCAAGCTTGGGAATAGGTTTCTCCTTCTTCTATAGATGGGCCCTTTCTTTTCTGGACTCTACATTACAACTGGAAATAGTGTTATAGTAACACACAACATCCATGCCAACCTCATGACAAGGGAACCT
The DNA here is from genome assembly GCF_030272615.1 of Cryptomeria japonica. Classification (NCBI taxonomy): domain Eukaryota; kingdom Viridiplantae; phylum Streptophyta; class Pinopsida; order Cupressales; family Cupressaceae; genus Cryptomeria; species Cryptomeria japonica. Next base: position 868,395,450 of record NC_081414.1, read on the forward strand.
TCTATTGAACTGGTTCTCTCTTCTTCTTCTTGTCATGTCATTATGGCCATCTGTCGGTCTCCTAGGATACCTTTCTTGAGTAGAAACACCACTCATTCTATTCCATGCATTTCTTTGTTGCTTGTATCCTGTGTAACTTGTTCCATGCTGAGCATGACTATTCCACCTGTTGTGGTAGGACTGCAAGTTCTTCCTCCTACAATCATAACTTCTATAGCCAAGTCTATTGCAGTTAAAACATACAACATTAGTAATACTAGAAGAGGGGGTATGTATTCTTCTACCTCTAGATGTATTATGCTCATATGCATAAAATCTATAGCCATCTGATTTAATATGCCTAGGAAGAACACTCTGTCTATTCCTAAAACTCATTTTACATTCTTCTTCCCTATTGCCATATCCTTTGCATCCAAAACAATAACCAAAGATAGGAGGCTTATTACTTACAAACTTATTCTACCAAATATGAGGTGTTCTTACCAGTTTGACATATGCATTTTTGCTTCTCCAGGAATGGATCTAGGGTTGACCATTCTCTGCAGATTTTCCATCTGATTTCTTCTTCTGCCAAGCTTGTCTTGACTTGGTGGCACCAACATTTCCTTGTCTTCTACCGGTAGGAGGTCTTCTCCTACTCATGCTACTAGTAACATTGTCTTCCCTCATATTTTCTTTTCCTTTCAAATCTACATTGTTTCTCCATGCAGCAACATTCTTCATTCTCAGCTTGAGTTCATCTTGATATTTCTCAAGTTCCTTTATGAGATTCTCCATCTCTACCTTCATCTTGTGACATTGTTTGTCCTTTGTTTCCACTTTTAGATGGAGCTCCTCACATCTCCTCTCCTTATCATAAAAGACTGACTTCAACTCACCAGTCAATCCTTTTGCCTCTTCAAGTTGAGATGTCAATATGTAGATATTTTTATTTGATTCTTCAATGCATATTCTCAACCGGCTGCATTCATTATGAACTGAATCATTGTAATTTTTAAAATTCTTTCAAATACTTTGCAGCTCATATAGTGCACTTACCAGTTCACATTCAAGATCTACTTCGGCTTCATCTTCATCATCACTCCCAAACACATCTTGCCAAGGGGATCTATCAGCCTTGTCACACTCTAATGTGTGTGCATCACTTTCAGTTTCTTGTGCCATGAAGAGATGAGTTTTGTCTTCATCATAACTGCAAGAACTGATGGATCTGTTGTCAACAATTCCACATGTGTCAACATTATTGTTCTTTGTGCTTCCACAATCCAATTCAGCAGTGCATGGCTCATTTCCATAAAGCATCTTCAGTCTATCCCATTGGCTCTTTGTTGTTTTGCATTTGTCTACCTATTAGAAGACATCACTGGTGAGCCCGCTGAGTATAGCCTTCATGGATTCTTCATTACATAAGCATCTTATTTCTTCTTTAGTGCCAATGGGGGGGACATACATTCTTAAGGAGACCATTTACAACTGCCATCTAGACATCATAACCTAGGCTAGACAAGAAGACTTCCATTCTACAACTCCAAATAGCATAGTTTGAAGAATCAAACATTGGAGTAGGGATTGACACTAAACAAACCATTGTGTCCTTAGGCCAAAATCTACCCAAGCTAGAGAAAGCTCATCTAGTTGGGAACCTAGGCTCTAATACCAATTGATAGACACAAATGCACCACTGAGAGGGGGAGGGGGTGAATCAGTGGTTCTCTATTCTCTTCCCTTTATAGAAAATCTAATGTGTGTATACAGGTTATGGGATCTAACACAATAAAGACATACCGATTAGCGAGGTGACTAACACAAAATAATCAAACACAAAGAGACATCTCATAATACTAAGATGTACGAGGAAAACCCAAGATAGGAAAATCCTTCGTGAGTAATGCTGCTAGAGTCTACTGCTCCAATCCAGCCTCACAATGAAAAAAATTGTTACAAAGTTTAGGGAACCAACCCAAGGAGCACCAACCCCTGATTTTAGGGCACCAACCTAAGGAGATACAACCCCTACACTGAACTACAACTCTATCAGTGAGGTACTTTCTCTTTTACACTGACTCACTTCTCTTGCTACTCTTGACCTAATGCTTCTCTGTCTACCTTCTCTACAGCCTCCTTCACTTAGACGTCAACCGGTATGAACACTACCGGTTCTTTTCTCCAACCGGTTGGTTGCTTCAACCAGGTTCTCCCTTTCTTGCACTCTCTTCTCATAGATACTCATTGAGCACTTGGCTGATTTGCTCTTTCTTGCAGAAGTATCCCACTTAGCATTAGCACAATGAAATTCTCTTAAGTAGCACCAAACAATCTCTTTGGCCTTCGTACTTATAAGGTCATTTTCCCACCAAAGCCTAATTCAAAATTTGGACGGTTAGTGTTTCCTCACCATCTTTGAGGCAAACCGAATCCAATTAGATCTTGCACAATCTAGTCAACTTGATGTCCATCTATTCATCTCCACCATTTCCATGCTTTCTAAAACATGTTTTCTAGATCTAAGAAACACGATCCTTTATCTCGACCTACATCTATCAAACTGCTATTAATACCTCTACTATTTCCTTCATGAGGTATTCTTTCAATCTGATCTTCTTGCTTTGATCTAGGTGCCAACAACTCCCCGATTCTACTCTGTCGTTCGTTCTTCCTCAAGCCATGCACACTAGATCCGATCCACAAATCACGTGATCCATAATTAATGCACACCTATTGAGATACCTAACTCGACACTACACATCTCCAACCTTTGCGAGCTTGCCACTTTGACACCATGTGGCATTCACATCAACCAACTACTGACTTGGCTTTTCAAGTTGGTCTAGATAGGATCACCGACCAAACACCCTATTGGTTCTTTTTCTCTTCCAGTTTACTAACCCTATCAGTATCTCTCATTATATTGGTTCACTCTTGTTGTCTAAACTTTGCTTGAGATATCGATGAAACATCTAAACTAGTCTCTAGACATGTATATCCAGAGTGTGCTCATTCTACAAAGTGAGAGTCTTCTGGATCTGTACCTCATCCATATTACTAGTGGACTTACATACTAGTTACCACTCTTGATGATATCATGTCATCAACCTTTACAAGATTCCATCTTGAATCAGGCCCCTTACCTTTGTCTAGATCTTCTTGGCCTCACCCTCTTCCTGATCAGTTCAGACCATATTTCAATCAATTTGTCTTAATGACAAACACATCACTCTTCTTCTGTACTGGCATCCCATCATGCCTTCTTTGTCGATCCAGTGGATATCCTTGATCTCATGCACTTAAGGCATTCCCTCTGATCACCAGTAGATCTGATGGGAGCACACTCACTGTCTATCATGCTTCACATGATGACTGCATCTTCAACCAGTGGGAGTCCTGCTATTTTGCAACCTTATAGCATACTGATTCATTCTTCTCTTCCAGTGTTGATGTGATTCAGATAACATTCTTCCTCTTCATCACAAATAAACACTCAAACACCTTGACCATTTGACATAGTCTCCTAACCTTACTGGTGTTCTACAACACAAGGTGATATCCAAGGTATCACATCCTGTACTTCACCATAGAAGGTGGTTCACATACATCTCTTCTACTAGTGGTCATCCCATACCAGTTGACATCATTGACAACACAATGCCAACACTGAATGCCTTTAACTTAGTAAAGGCTTATGTTTTATCCTTCAATAATGTGACCCACATAATTCTTGAGCAATCATTAGTGAAGATCATAAAATATCTATCACCTTGAATACTTTTAGTCCTTATTGGTCCACAGAGGTTTGTATGAACCATATCTAACAAATGTTTTGCTAATGTCCAACTGAGGTGAACTTCTTACCGAATTGGACTTACTGACTTTGATAATATTATCCAAATTTATAGGACAAAATCTCTCATGCCAAAGCCAACTATCACCTACTTTAGTAATTAAATAGTTGTTGACTTTAGGGTTCAGGTGAAATAGGTTACCATTTGTCTTCTTTCTAGTTGCAATCAGTTCACCTTTGTTCCCATAGATTTTGCACATTCCATTCTTAAATTCCAATAGATAACCTTTGTCATTGAGTTGAGCTATACATAAAAGATTGTGCTTTAATTCTTCAACCCAGTAAACATCATTTGCACTGTTCTTTCCATTAGGAGAAATGGCTCCCTATCCTTTTACCATGCAGGGTGAGTCATTTCAAAATCCCAAAACTCCTCCATCAAATTCTTTCAAAGTAAGAAATTTACTCTGGTCATGAGTCATGTGGTGTGAACAATCACTATCTATGATCCAATCATTAGAACTATCCATGCAAGAAAGTAATGCCTTCTAATTAGATGTCTCCTCTTTAATGGCAACAAAGACAATGTCTTCATTAGCTTCTCCCTCAGATTCCTCATCAGTGATACCACCATAAACTGCAATGAGACAATCTCTTTTGCCTTTTCCTTTGCACTTCTTGTACTTCTCATGCTTATGCTCATTGTCACCATTAGGACAGTTAGCTACAATGTGTCCAATCTTGTTACATGCAAAACACTTCAAAGGTAATTTACCTATGTAGTTACCAGTACCTCTAGGTAACCGCTTGGCCAACAATGCTTCAATCTCGATCAGATTGTCTTCATCATCAACTTCTTTATTGGATCTAGACTCATAAATATGACTAACTATTCTTTTCCTCATAGGTGGGTTAGAAACTGAAGCTTTAAATGTAGATTTAGATTTCTGAGAACTACCATCATAACCATTTAATTCAAATACAGTAAGCTTACCAATGATGGAGTCAAGAGTTACCTTATTTTTATCAATATGCTTTAGCTCCTGAATTGCTACAACTCAGATAGCATAGACTAGCAGAATGGTTCTCAACACCTTACTAACCACTATGGCATCTTTGACTTTACCACCAGCACTCTAGATCTCACCAAGTATCTCCTTGATCCTTTGACCATAATGTTGAATATTGTCACCTTCAATCATTCTTATTTCATCAAATTTACATTTCAAACTCTCTTCTTTGGCAAACTTTACATGCTCATCACCACTATATATTTCCTCAAGTTTCTTCCACACCTTATAAACAGTCTCCAAACTATGGACATCAACATACTTTGAATCAGACAAAGAACTGATAATGGACTCCAATGCTTTATTATTTTCTTGTTGCTCTTTCTTTTGGTCATCAGACATAGTCCCACTTGGTGCAACATATTGAGTAACAACATGTTCCCAGTATTGTCTTCCTAGACTCTTGATATAGATTTTCATCCTATCACTACATATTCTATAGTTTTTCCTATTAAACTTTGGATCTTCTTTTTTCATCATGTTCTTCTAGATCTTTACCTCAAGCTATTAGGCTTAGACACTAGAGGACCTGAAATGCTCTGATACCAATTGATGGTATGATGAATCAATAAGGATCCAGACAACTACTGAGAGGGGAGTGAATCAGTAGATAGAAAACTGACTATGCTATCACTAGACTCAAAAACAACCTCTCAAGTTAAACTCATAACTAACTGGTTCAATCACTGAACTACAAACTTCAATATAAGTTATAGTATACTTGTTTGACTGGCATATCAAAATAACAGTAAAACAACTCTAAAACTCTCAAACCATTTAACCAAAACATCCAAATACTTTAATGACAAAAGTAAAAGCACATTTCAGATTACTGTTGGTCATCTTATCATATCTAAGTGGATTTAACAGATAAGAAAATTAACCATAGCAAACATAACCACAAAAACATCCTCCACTTGACATAATGATTTTGATGTGGAAATCCAAATGGGAAAAACCACAGTGTGGATGAATACCCACAAGTCTTCTGAACTCTTTTGAAGTTCACCTTGTTAGGAGCCAATCTTGTTAAAGCTTTAAAAAAAGTCTTGTTAAGAACATATCCTATAAGGGACCACCCGGTTAAGGTATTGACTATAATGCCCTATTAGAAGCAATACCCTATTAAGAGTAACCTCGGTAGAGGATTTGAAATCCAAGCTAATTGATTACCTGGTTAGAGGATTTAGAAAGCACTAAGCCTATTAAAGCTTACCTTTTTAACGGATTTGACTATTGTAATTGTTATAGAACAACAAGGGTTTGTTGATCTAGTAAATAGAACTACTCTGCTTGATCAAATACTTTTCATGCTCCTATCTACCTTCACACATACTATAGATATACCTTCTGGTTTGGCAACTAATAAGTCTAATACAACCAAAATTACCAACACTACAACAAAACAACTCATTGACCTTATAAGGAAAACAATAGGTCAGTGATTACAAACAAATCGGTTCAAGTATGATCATTGGATTACATAACAATCCTTGCACATCATTCAAGACAACCTCAACCGCTCATTGATCACCACTTCATCGATCCCTATAACTCATCACGTGGTTTCCAGTTCATTCAATGTACTCTCTCATTCCCAAGATAAAATCGTTATCTCTATGTGCTAAAAACCATTTCAAACTCTTCAAATACAACATGCATACATGGAAAAATCATTACCATTCATTATTTGATCATAAACCAATACAACCGCTTTACCAAGCTCCATTGGTTAGGGTTTGGAACATCAACAGGTAGGGTTACCGGTTGATCTCACTACTTCTCAAGTAATACTAGTTTCCTTCACTAGCTCACCTACTGGTTGCAAAACAACATCATAAAAATATCATTACCGGTTATAATTGACATCAATGACAACCTAAAATTTCATCAATGCAATCTTCATACAAATGCCAACATGCAATGCCCCTATCCTAGGGAGATAGGGGCACCACGCTCCTATCCTTCCCTTTTCTTAGGATAGGAAGCAGGTCTGAGCAGTGTGAGGGGGCAGAAAAATGTGTAGTTTTAGTGATGAGGAACTCTCAGGTCTCCAATAAGGCTCAGAGATTTAGTTCACCAATGTGAAGACCCTAATGTAGTAAAAAATTGCAAGGTTCACAATTTTATGTCACTACAATCAATCATGTTTCATTTCTTGAGAGAGAAGGTGAATGAGAAAGAAGTCATATTGGAGTATGTATCTACAAAGGAATAGATAGAAAATATCTTTACAAAGGCTTTTCCTAAAGATACTTTTGAGTATCTCATAGGGAAGTAAGGGATAATTTCCCCTCCTGATAAGAACTAAGGTGCATGGATTTGCATCAGTCTGATGAACTTCATAGAGATATCTTATGCTCTGGATTTATGAGTGCGACTACTACTTAGGGGGTGTAGTAAATGTTTGGGGTTTAGATTTTCATATTTGTGAAGCTAATCTAGAGCAAGAAAATTTTGATTCCTAGGCCTTTGTCATAGATGTCAAATGGGGAGAGAAGCATGTGAAAAAAAGTTGTAAGAGATTTGAGAATTTTAATATTTCAATTGATCCTTGTAATTTTGAGGAATATTGTTGAGAGTTGATATCTTTCTTTGCACTAAATATTTTTTACATTTATATGTTACCATCAATACCAAATGGGGAGATTGTTGGATAATGGCTGATAGGTTGTCGTTGATGTCAACATATGTGGAGATTGTTGATGAGGAGATTGTTGGAAAGTTTTGTTAACGTATTCTTTTGTGTATTCTTGTATTGTAGTTTTATTGGATGAGTTGGTTTAGCTTGTGTGTTGTAGTTTAGAAGATGCGGTTGAAAGGGTTTCTAGTATGTTGTCTATAGATGGTTCATTACAATTTTCAAAGGTCTGTATGATGTTATGATCGAGTTATGAGATCTGGTATTGTAGATGTTATGTAGTTGTTCATGTTGTTTGGTATTCTGGCTTGTGCTTCATATTGCTCTATAATTTCTATATCTTTACTTGCGGATGTGTGGGATGTGTGTGTATCCTCAATTATATTGTTTCACGATTTGGATATTTACAAGCAAATCTTTTAGGTTAGTAGTCAGTTATGTTGATGTTCTTAAGCTTCAATAAAGAGATGATGATGATTCTGGTAGTCCGAGTTGTTGTGGTTCTTGTGATGCAATTCATGTTTCTTGTGAATGTTTCTAGATCATGTTCTATGCATATTGATTGTCCACATTGATAATTGTGCATGTTATTGAATATTTTCCTCATCTAGTGATGTTCTTTGTGTTATGCAACTTTCTTGGTGGCTACAGTGTCTTGCATATGATCAAAGCATAATTGTTGGAGGTGTTGCATGTTTGTGGTATATATTTGGGTTTAGACTGTTCTATAGCAGACATTGTTTTAGTTCACATGTATTGTTGCAGACTATGATAATATTATTTTGTAACTTTTATTGATGGTTTAGCCAACCTTGAAATTGTGGTTGAGGGATTATATAAATGATTCTAATAATCATGCAAGATCTATTTCCGCAAGTGTCTACACTGTATTTGTGAGTGTATAATCGATTTGTATGTGCAAACAAGTGATTTAATCTTTCAGAAGGGTGAAGGAGCAGAGAAGTGTTGCAAAGAAGACTATGTGCTAAATTACAACAGTACTCAAGCATATGTAGATGTTGTTTTCATAGTTCATGTGATCTTGATTGTAGTCTAAATGTTTTTGTAAGTCAATGCGACTTCGTGCAAGAGAGTGAGACTTCCCTTAAGGTTGTATCATTTTTGGGTTTCTTACTTTGAGAAGTGGGCTCTAGAAAGTGTGTCTCAATGCATGTATGTTTCCCATTGTAAAATTCACGTTACTCCTAACAGGTTATTTTCTCATTGTGGGTTGCTTCCCATCGTGGTTTTCCCCTTAACCAAGTTTTCAATATCAAAATAATTGTTGTTATGTGTGTTATTGATGTTGTGATGTTTCATTCTTTAACCACTAAATATCAGATCTATTTGTGGTTTAATGTTTAGTATTTTTTGTGCAAACAGATTCAACCCCCTCCCCCATCTTAGTTTGTTGCATTGTTGCTAATAGAAGAGGAAGGAGAAGAGCTTGAGGCAAAAGATTTTGAAGGACAAGTAGATGAGGGAGAGGAAATATTTCTTAGAGCGATGGCGGAAGTGAGTGAAATTCATAAAGTTGAGGTTTCTAACTTTTTGGGTTTGTTGAGTTCAAAAGACCTGATAGATTGGATTAGAGAGTTGGAGGACTATTTCAAGTTTGAATATTTTCCAGACTATTTGCAAATCAGTAGGTAAGTGTTATAAGGTTATTGTGGATTGTGGAAGTACTGATAATCTAGTATTGGAAGAGATCATGAAGAAATTTAGTTTGAAGAGGCTTAAGCCTCCTTGTCCCTACAAGGTGGTTTTATTGAAAGATGATCATGTGGTAGGGATGAAAGAGAAGTGTTGCATGAACTTTAGTATTGGTCCTTTTAGAGATGAAGTCTTGTGTGATATCTTGCCTATGATTTCTTGTCATGTTTTGTTGGATAGACCTTGCAATTTGATAGAGGAGCTATCTATGATTGTAGGAAGAACTTGGTCACTATTGAGAAGGATGGGTAGAAGTTTACTTTGACATATTTGAAAGAGAAAGAGTTGAGTAACTTTATAGTTTTGTGAAGAGTTACAGTGTTGAGAACCATGTTGCAGAGGTTATATTAGATGTTGCCATGGATTTGAAGAAAGATCTAGTTGATAACAAGGTGGTACCAGATGACAACAAGGCTCGAATTACAGTGGCAGGTAAGATGGATTCTAGTGGAAAGAATAGATCAGATTTGTAGAAGAAAGGGAATAGCAGTAAGATGCAAAGTCTAGGCATGAAACAAGCAAAAAGAGGAGAAGAAGAAGAGATTGGAAGATCTAACCGAAGTTCCAAAATTGGTAGGATGGAAGAAGTTTGCAGATAGAGAAGACATTTGGATCAAAAGTGAGTATTGGGTCTAGATTCTGAAACCTTTTCAATGTTCATGAGTTACCTCTCATGGAACATCTTTTTCTACCTAGGGTGTCTGATGTGGAAGCATCCCTCATTGAAGAGAAATCTTGCATCACCTAGAAATATTTTCTTTTAGTTTTGTTCTTGTTTTGTGTTGGATTTTTTTTTTCTTCCAAAATTTTACGGTATTTGTTCCTTTTTTTGTTGCGGATCAAATTGTTGTGTTTTAGACTAGTTCTTGGTTCCTTGTTTGATATTTTCAGTTCATTTGTATTCTTTTCTAGCAAGTTATCACTTCTAGATTGTCTATTTCTTCATTCTCAGAGTACTTTTGAGCTTAATAGCTAGTTGGAGATTTCTTCTCGTGTAGAGTGATTTCTTGGCTTGGGGATCTATTTGGTACCATGTTCAATGTTAATTTTTCCTTTGTCGACCTTTCTTAGAGGTCTGCACTTCATTTGTGTTCTTAGCATAGAAGATCTTCATGTTTTGGGGCTTATCTATTTTACAAGTTTCATTTGTTTTATTTTGGAGAATGCGATCTGTTGTGGCTGACCCAGATGTGTTTCAGATGATATATATATATATATATATATATATATATATATATATATATATATATATATATATATATATATTGATGTAATTGATCTTTAGGAGTGGGGGAAGAAGACATAGAGGTAGATTAGAAGAAATGTGATAATTTAGTTCTTGGATGTATAATTTGGAGATCCAAATGATTGTAAGCTGGAATGTATGATGTAACTAGTCCTGCAAGAATATTTTCATCTTCGAGAGTTAGCAGTTGATTTATGATAAATATATATTTTTGTAGATGTCTTTGGTTGCATTATCTATGTTTTGTGTTCATTCTTCCATTGTGTTACTATTGTTGCATGATCCAGATTGTTCTCTTTGAGGGTTCTCTTGAACATGGTTGCCTCACAATCTTACAAACACATAATTTCAAGAGAATGCACATAATTTTCAAATACAAAATTGGCTATTTGTGGAGGTGGAAATCACCAAAACAAGAGGTTTGACTAAGGAAAAACCCAATATAGCCACAAACAAACTATATTTCAAATTGTAGGTACAATTATAGGTTTCTGATGGAGCAAGCAATTTTGAGAGATCTCAACAATTAGGCATAGACCCATTATCATAATTTGGGCCTTGATTCACCCTAGTCGTCAAGCACTAGGACGCTTTGTAGACACTAAAAATGGTCAACACTTCTAGTGTCATTTTTCGACATGTTCGTGTGACCTTATTTTAGGGTTTTTGCATCTTATTAACACTTTCTTCTATGTCACACATTTGATCTTTATCATTCATTGACATCTTGTCATTCTTATACATTTCTTCCCTATTCGATTTTGATTCTCTTGCATTTCAATTAGGTCTTGTCAATATCATTTTCAAATTGCAATCAGGGGCCATCATCAGCTTATCATGTCAATTGAACATAGTCATCCCTAATTGATGTTAAATTAGGGTTTTGTCCTAGATCTTTACCTTCATCAATCAATTATCAAGATAAAAAAGTATCTTCTGCACAAGCTCCTACTCAAATTTCTACTAGCTCAAAAAAATCAACAACCAAAACAACTGAAATGAAAGGTGATCAAGCTTTGATACCACTTGTAAGGAAGTTAAGTAGCGAAACAACTTTCTACTCTAACCTTAAGAGGAGAGTAATATAAAAAAAGCATAGATCCTTACAATAGTTATAGAAACTTAAGAGAAATAAAGATAAATAACATATATACCATGACATAGTGATCTATGTAGGGAAAATACTTTTGGGAGAAAAACACCCCACTCCAAAATCCACCCAATATATTATTCAAAAATTAGATATAGATTACAATATACTTACAGAGAAATATTTTCATAGGATTTTCACCAACCAAAGATTCAAATGTAACTCATAGCTATATGACTCTTACACATAACCTCCATCTCACACACTTCATATATAGGAGACACAATACATGAAACCATTAAACAATATTGCAAAACCATGGGCTAAATCCACCCAATAAAGTGGCACCCATCTTATCTCCAACCCTAGATTCCCTATGATGTGTCAAAACACACATCAACACATGGACATTACTTTAATAGCTCATTTATGTGTCCAACAGGTTTTTATATTTTCTATTTCAAAGGATCCAACTTTGAAGCCCAGAAATTTTGAATTGATGTTTGATTGATGAACCATTTGAAGCATTACAAGTCTCACGATGTTCTTTATCAATATATAACCTAGTATGCTAGGTATAGACACTTTTGGGTCATTTTGGAGCCTCTAAAGTCATCAAAGTGTAAAGAAAAAAATTTCATTTGCAACTTTCAAAAATGAAAACTTTAATGTCTACAATTATAGACATGATGTTCCCAGGAATATCAAAATTCTTATATAGCCAATTAAAAGGGTTTTGGGAAATTTTTGAGCCAGTTTGTGTACAAATGAAACCTTACTAAATATAGTATCCTTATATATATGCAAGGTTGAGACATAATTTTTTTTAACACCTTTATCTTTTATTAATTTTCATATATCATTAATCCTACCCCAACTACAACTTTGAAAACACATTTAGTTAATCTATACATCATGGTTATAGCCATCAGGATAGAATTAACATTAGAACCTTGTTATCTTGCATCCTTGGAAATTTGAGATAATGTTGCCAAGACTAGGACGATTAGCTCTACTCAATCCTAGGAATTTTTCATCAAATTTCAAGAGCATAATTTGGTAGTTCTAATTAATTTAAATATAGCTCATGTAAAAATATACCAAATGTAAGTTGTGCTAGAGGCATTTTAAATTATGAAATCCCTATATAAGGCATCCCTCTCAATTCATTTAAATATCTCATCTTATGCTCATTATTATCCAATTGAAGAGTAACTGTTTTGTGTGAAGAGAAAATATAATTTAGGGAGAAGCAAACTACATCAAGAAATATGAATATTATGTTCAATTATGATTTTATGATGGACTTTATGTGGTTTATCATGTTATTGCATCAACACATAGAGGACTTATCCTAAGAAAATTGCATCACCTATTGAAGGTATAATTGCTTACAATAAAGCATTTCAATTTCAAATTTTACCTTGCCCTCAAAAGGCACTCTTTTCTAAAAAAATTCAGGTCTAATTTTGATTTCAATTAGGGTTAACTCTAAACCTATGGTTTGACGTAGGTAAACCCCTATCCACAAAATCTTTTATCTCCTTTTGAGCATAGGTACAAGTTATTGATGGAGACATGTAGTTCAGGAGACCATCAATAGACTAATTCATACCTACTTTTTGAAAACCATGGTGCCCAGGATGCCCTTGTCTTCAGTGTTTCTCTATAATAGTAGGCAACTCAGTCTTAGTCTTAAAAACTAGATCTCCAAAAACCATCTATATGGCTAAATACTAGGGAATGTTGGGCATCCTAAACCCATAGAATCAACTCCAAATCACTATTACAGGTGTACAATTATATTTCATAACCATTTTGTACCTATTGAAATATCTCTATTGGTTTGTCAATCAATTATAGCATTCTTAGTTTATGAATATTCTTATCATAGATTTGGCCTTCAATTTACATCTTGTCAATTGCATCTTCAACTCAAACAAAAATATGTAAGACTGCAATTTTCATTTAGCCCTCTTCCTAATAGATCAGAGGTTGGATCTATTGATCTCATTCTACATTTAATGTGATGTGTGTGAAGTAGTTCTATTCTCTAGTTTGCAAAGCGAAATATCTAAAACCCTATTTTAATCCATTATAGTATTCTTTCTTTGATTTACCTTTTTCTTCCCTTTTGTGTGGTAAACATCTCTAGAAAACCTCAACGATTTCCCTAGTGATCATGCTTTAATTGGTGATGTGAACACAATGGAAGATAGATAAATCAAATCCACTTTCATTTACTATGAACAGATTGAAACAACATTATTGTAGGAATATTGGATTTAGTTCATTTCATTTTTAAAAAATGATGTTATAGGGCTCCACAAATTTTTTCTTGAACTTTGACTAGATTTATTTTCAACAATTCATACAATTTAGGTAGGGAAAATTAAATCCCAAATGTGATTTCCACTCCTTAGCTTTGTATGTTATTTCAATCCTATGTTGACCAAGTAAGGATTTTAATGTTTGGAATAATATTTCAAGTTTAGTATTGAAAATATTAACTCCACATAGATTACATGAATTTTGTAGGGACCTTTTGGATTTTGGAGACATGAGTTTTTGTATGAGGTTTCTTTGTTATTGGTCCATCCTGATAATTGTACCTAATTATATGAAGAGTAATGGACAATTATATGCAGAGTAATGGACAATTCCAATTACCTTCACTCAAATGATTTGATATTTTCTTCATCAAGATCAAATGGTCTTTTTGTTGTAGCCAAAAAAAAAATATGCTCTCCATTTTAAGGTAGCAATCCTTCTAGTGAAACATAAACCCATTTTTTAATTTTTCTCATCGCTTTAAACTCTCCAACACATGTTGTAGTTTCCACTGCTCCAATTGGCATGTATTTAACATGTGGAAGTATGGGCAAAGAAGATGACCTATTTGAAAAAAATGCATCAAAGAAATGTGGTCTCGTGGCTTTAGAAACTTTCAGGCAAATGAAATCCATAGGTGTAAAGCTAGATTCAACAATCTTTCCCAGCATCCTGCCTACCTAAGGGATAAAATGGGATCTTTGGAATATTGTATGGACATCCGTCAAAGCATAATGATGGTGAATTATTGTCAAATATTATGGTTGGAAATGCTTTGGTAGATATGTATGCAAAATGTAGAAGGACAAAAAAGGCATGCAAATTGTTTGACATAATGCCTCAAAGATATATTGTCTCATGGAGAGAAATGATAATAATATTTGTAGAAAATGGGCTTACTAAAAAGGCTTTAGGTGTAAAGCCATATTCAACAACCTTTATGACCATCCTCTCTACCTGTGATAAAATGGGAGCTTTGAAACATGGTATGGACATCTATGAAAAGATAATGATGGTGGAATTTTGTCAAATATTGTGGTTAGAAAGATTATGATAGATATGTGTGCAAAATATGGAAGCGTAAACAAGGCACACAAACTATTTGATAAAATGCCTCAAATACATATTATCTCATGGAATGCAATGATCACAAGACTTACATCAAATGTGTGTACTAAAAAGGATTTATGAAATTCCAAACAAATGTAACTAGTAGGCATAAAACAAGTGGTGATGTAGATTGAGAAACATATCACGTGTTTATATAGCAGGCAACAAAAATGTGAGACTATGAGTCTCATTAAATATTTAAAATCTGAAATTTAAAGTTAAAAAATAACAAGTTGAATATTGAATAAGTCATATATTATCATAGGCTTAGTTTCCATATGCATCATGTATGAACTTGACCAATTCTTATGTCAATTCAATCATTATCATAGGGAGCATTTTGCTAGATTTTTATGTTGATTACAACTTTCATGTTGGGTTGAAGTATAATTAGAGGCAAAACAATTAACTAAAGAGAATCTAAAATATTCTGAGGTGATATGTATCATCTTAATATTGAAAAAGACTCTGTTCAAGTAAGAAATACCATTTACTTGGATTAAACTTGCTTCAACACCAAAAGAAATCTAGAATGTTGTACCTACTATATTTTATAAGATGATAGATTTAGAATCGTATACTCTATTTTCAACATCTTAGTTTTTATTCGCTATAGTGGTAAAAATTCACTTTGTTTATAATGCTTAATCTATGTCTATTGCAAGTTAAGGTCAATAGTTTTTTGTTTCTAATACTCACTTTCCCTATTTTATAGTTTCCTTGAAATTCATTGTTCATTCTTGACTACATCTCTTGTCTACGTTTATTGAGCGTCTTATAAAATTTCATCAAAGAAAAAGAACATTAACAAAAGTTTGCTAAAAGATTTCACACATGACTACAAAAGTCATCCAATTAAATTTCAGGACAATCCCAGAACAATGTATCATAGGGACATTATAAACAACATGTTTTGAAGTTCATCATGCATGAATCTACTAAGTAAAAATTTATCTATTGAAGAACACAAAATAAGCTTGAGAGGCATGATCATTGTTATAATTTATTGCATGATATAGGGAAATGTTAGGAACTAGCCCCATTAGGAATATAAGGTTCAAATAATTCTACACATTATCAATTGTAATCTTGGAGATAGAGCATATAAAATGATTAGGATGTTGATCTACATGAAATTTGTGGAGAGACATGAATTATGACCCACAAGAAACAACACATGACAAAAACCTTGATTCTAGAAATCTTTTCTAACTTTAGCTATGTGGAAAGTATTATGATAATTGTATATTCAAAAAATATTTTTAAATTTTTTTATTCCAAACAGTATGTACTTACAAATATTTTCCTATCAGAAAACCTTTGCAACAAATAATAATAATTATGTTTATTGAATAAAGTATATTATGAATATTATAAACAATATTAACCGTAGTAATAGTACTTTGTTTTTGTTTCTAATTACGTAAATACTTGATATATGATTGCCAAATAAAACTCAAAACCTCACACATTATATGAAGCGATTGATATATAGTACATTTAGTATCGTTATAGGTTAGGCAAGATTTTTATTTACAGGTAATCAACGATTCTTTTCACTTGCAACATAAACAACACATTAATATACTTTTGCAGCACACGTTCTTGTTCTTAGATGTCACCGTTTTATTTTTACTTTCAGAACTTAATTTGTTGTTGTTAAAGATACTAAAGCTAACTCTACTTTCCTCCTTGTCTCCTCTGAGATGCGAGAACGTAGGAAGAATTAAACACAGAAGTAAAGGAAAGACCACAATACTTAGTATTCTTCCTTAAGTAAGCTTACAAAACGCGTATTGAGTGGACAGCTCAACACGGAAACATAAATGACCGAAAAGACAACACATACTTAGAGTTTTGTTTACGCAGACTTTACCACTCAGTCTCCATTAATGTTCCATTAGACATTTACCAAGTGTTGTCCCCATGGTTATTCTCTACGTTCTGCTGCTTCCCACTGCCTGTGTTGGATTGATTGCTCCTGGTTGAGTTGGAATTTTGGGTCTTTATGTTCTCCTGCTTGTTGATGTTCCCATCGCCTGAGCTGTACTGATTGTTCTTCTTCACCTTTCAGTTGAGCTGATTGTTATTGAATGTGCCTAAAACAGGCTTGAACTCCTAGTTATTCTTCGCTGAGCTTGAGTGGTTCTGATTGCTCTCGAATGAGGATGACATGGTAGGAGATTGTTGACAACACTTTCTCAATTACTTCGCGACACAACACAAAACTTTTGAAATAAACAACGGATGCCAAATACAAGGAATTGTTTTCCTTTTGTAGGCTTACAATGCGTGTATTTAGTGGAAAGCTCAACACCCGCAACATAAATTATGGAAAAGCTCAGTTGTCACTACGAGAGCATCAGTATGCAGACCCAAATTGACCTAAAAGCTCGGTTGTCACTACCAGAGCATCAAAATACAAACCCAAAATGACCAAAAAGCTCATTTGTCACTACCAGAGAATCAAAATACAAAACCGAAAGAAATATGGCATGAGGTCAGTGCCTATCTCTAAGGAATCAGGGTTATGTCAATGCTATCTAGTAGGAATCAAGATTATCTCAGCTCTATCTAGAAGCATATGTGAGCTATCAATAATTAGCACTTGCATTAAAGAAGTTGTAATGGTTGTGGATAGTAAAATATGTCTTAATTGAGTTCATTTCTGAGGCAGAAAAAGAATGTAAGAAGATAACATAATTGTACCATTGTCAAATAATTTTTATTGAATCTAAATTTAATGTCATAAGACTCTCAAGAAGCCTTGGGCCAGAAGATCACTACTTCAAACCGAATCGGGAATTCCCTGATGACATTATGGCAATAGCTAGAAATGGTGTTGTGGATTTCTTCATGGTTATTAGATAGTTCTTTCATGAAATAAAGCACCTAAACATTAATAACATGTCAACTTCTAGTAAACCAGACAAAATGGTTACTAAAGGGGTGTCTCAAAATGATGTTGGAGTTATATGGACCGAAGAAGAGAAAATATCAATGGTTGAATGCCTTCAAAGAGCTATCAAGCTCATGCACAAGATGAACAAGGAAAATTAGAATAAGGTAAAGCATCTAGAAGGGGAACCTGGCAAAATCTAGGGTACAATAAACACTATCATGAGCCAAAGCCATATAATTATGAAGAATTTTGCCACTTCTATGAGCACCTTGGTAGACAAGCTGGAAAAAAGACAGCAGCAAACTCTGTTCATGGATCTGGAAGCTAATAAGGAAAAAAGACAACCTAAAGATAAAAGTGGATTTCTTGATGCAGGAGATTCATGAACTCAAGAAGGTGGCTCAAGAGATGAACAACCTTGAACTGAAATTGTTGAAACTATAAATTATTTAGGTTAGTTCTATTCAGTTAGTCTTTCTTCGACTTTTTGTTGTATTTTGGTTCATCATTATTGTCATTTTCTCTATTAGGCATTTTTTCTACGTTAGTGGTCTTTATTTGAATATTTTCTATGGTTTGTAAACTTTGTGGTTTTGGGTCCTTGTAAAACCCATTTTTTCCTTTATAAAAAACAACATCAAATAAAAGATCATTAATAATAGAAGAACATTGGATACAAGCCTATTGTGTATGTGAATGTTATAATCATTTTCATTTTATTATTATTTGCATGTGTGTTAGATCTCTATTGATGTTGTGTTGAACTAGTTTGTAGACTTGGGTTAGCGGTTGGATATTTAAGGTTTATATAAATAGTTACATTATAAATTTTAATATACTGATGTTATAATATTATACTATTTTTCTTTTATCATATTAAAATATAATATTTTAATATTTATTAATAGTACAATTATTAATACATGAGAATTATCACATTCCTCTTTAGGACCTACAACTTGCACAATAACCTTCATGGACAAAAGACAAATATTTCACCAGAAATGATGATGAATTAAGATGAATGAAAATGTACATGAGTTCTTCTTATAAAGGAAAGAGCAAAATACAAGTGCCAATGAGGTGCAAGGGTGGGTACAACCACCCTCCAAAAAATACTAGAAGTAGGTAACTAATAAAATACTATTAACCTTACCTACCACCTAGGAAAAGATAGTGCCTAAGTAAACTTAAGATGTGAGTAAATATTATTTTACTCAAAACCACCCCCTAAAGTGCAACTCAGAGAGAATATTATTATGCAAGATGAGCAAGATGGGTCCCAACAACAAGTCCATTTTAGGTACCCATGTACAAAGGAAAATGCAAAGAAAATAAATCTCTCATAAAGTGGAGAAAGGGAAAAAACCACATGGGAAAAACTCCTCTCCAAAATAGAGAAACAAACAATAAATTCATGATTCATGAAGGACACAAGACCCCAGAAGGACTACGTCATCATAACAACATATGGATCACGTGCATATCATCTTTCAGTAACAGAAGGAGAACCCGTGGATGATCCTATCAACAACATGCACCTCTGTAGGTTTTATACATAGCTTGTCAAAGTATCCTAAAAGAAAAAGAAAAAAAGAAAAAAACATTTGTCCAATGGTGAAAACCACTTCGGCGGCACCCTGGGAAAGTACCATGGTGAAAACCAAGATGCTAACACCATGTGTAGTGACATTGCTCCTTCCTCCTTCAGAATTAATCCTCTCTTTACATACTCGTGCATACACCTTTCCACTCCCACCTTCCACAATAAACTTGACCAATCCTATCATGGCAAGTTGTTGATCTATCTAAGATTGGTTTCCCTTCACGCATACCTATCATCCCCCACAACATTTCAAACTAGTACCTTCCTTTCCTTTTCATTCATAACAAATTAGGTCCAATCTATAACTGGGGCAAAATCCTACATCTAGTGATGGAAGTGTTACCCTGACCATCACACATTTTGAGAAGTATAGTTTCTTCTAGTTTTCTTGAGTCTATGCACACATAATCCACAATAAAGCATCACTTACATTATAGATCCATAGAAAAAGTTTCCTCTTCTCTATAATAAGATATCAGGTTCATGGATTCAATCATTTTTAGATAAGATGCAAACAATAGCAATGGGCTTCAACAAATAAAATCTTTCAGCAAACTCGGACAACATTATTGTTCAGTGTTGTCTATCCTTTTTCTGAAAGTAAACATTGTGATCAAAATCAAATAGACTCATACAGGTGACAAGAGACACTAAACTGGAGGACATCAGTGGATGTTGGTGTCGAGTCTTGGTTTACTTTAAATTTTATCTTTCTTTTTGGTGACATGTCTTTTAGCTTTTCCGAGATGTCTTTGACTAGAGATTTTATCACCAGGATTTCTTTGACTATAAAGGTGAGGATGGGGCATCGTCACCTATTTTTCTTTTATGTCTATGGATTGTCTCTTATTAATACTATGACTTGTCCAAGGATATGAGGACACTATGAGTCTAGTGTGAACTGGGACATTCCTTGTTTGTGACTATTTGATCTCCATGCAAACGAGTATAATGACTTTCTAGGTCAAACCAATACCTCAATTGTCATAACCTATTTTGCCATAATAAATATCAATGATGATAAAGCACAAGAAGCTCTTTCACTTCCATATCTTCTATCTTCCATCCCCCTTTCGTGATTGACCTCCATCATCCTTCCTAAGTCCATGTAGCCCGCTATCACATGGCTAAGTATAATGATATGCCAAAAATATTTGCATTTCATAGATTGCACCTGCATCATCACGTGATAGTATATCTCATTTTATACATACATATAGATATCACAATAGCATTGAATATTGCATATATCATTAGTTAGTATCTGTATTCTCATTTAAAACATAAAATACCAAAAATAATAACACATCATACATTATCATCATGTAAATAATCATTTATATTATCATATTCATCTGCATTTCATACATTCCCATTTACGTAAAATATCAAAATATAAAAAGAACAAACATCTTGCATTTCATCATGTACATATTTGCATCATTATTATAAGAATCATATAAGATCATCATAAAACATATAGAAACATCACATAGGAATGCATGCATATAGCTTCTGCAAGGATGGATCACACACACACACACACAAACAAATATATATATACATATATATATATATATATATATATATATATATATATATATATATATATATATATATATATATATATATATATATATATATATATCAAAATCATAAGTGTCATGAAACAATGATGTCAAAATACATCATATGGCTACAATCACCCAAAGGTGTCTACATCGTCATGAAAAAATTGATACAATCTAGATTATGTCATTTGTTCCCTCCTGTAGACCCTCTAAGCCCATCTTTTCACCAATGCAGTTAACATTCTTATTTTTTCCCAAATGTCAGGTATATACAATGTATCTCAATCCCATCCCCTTGATCACATCATGGTCCTTGTTAGTCAATTCAGTTTGTAACTATTGTGTCATAAGGAATCGCTCTCTACACTCAATCTGGAATAAGTACTCCTGCATCCAATCAAATCAGTTGTGTCAATCCTAGTGGTACTTATGTCTATCACATGGTGCTTCTTATCAAGCTCTATCCTAGTGCTTATGTTTATCACATGGTACTGTATCCTAGTGTATATTTTTATCACATTGCACTATATCCTATCTTCCTAAAGCACTCATTGGATTTTATCAATTCAACGAATTATCCTACACTCGACTTAGCAAACCTACCTGTTTTAGGGCACCTATTGAGTGAATCCTCTCGATAGCTTATCCAATTGGAAATGTATGTTTATTACAGAATTGTCAATTATAGTTTTTCTTTTAGTTTTTCTTCCCTAGGGCATCTGTTTAAGTGAATCCTCCCAGTAGCTTATCCAATTAATGACATGCTCATCACAAAACTATCAATTTTGGCTTTTTAAGACATAGACATGATTTTGTTGATTCCTCTTGAGTTAGTCTTTTTCCTACATGACCTTGTCACCCTATCTTGTCAATCCTTTCTAGCCTTTCTTTTGGTTCATCATTGTTGTCATTTTTTCTATTAGGCAACTTTTCTACTTTAGTGGACTTTATTTGAATATTTTTATGGTTTGTAAACTTTGTGGTTTTGGGTTCCTGTTAAACTCATTTTTTCCTTTATGAAAAACAACATCAAATAAAAGATCATTAATGATAGGAGAAAATTGGAGACAAGCCTATTGTGAATGTGAATGGTATAATCATTTTCATTTTATTACTATTTGCATGTGTGTTAGATCTCTATTGATGTTATGTTGAACTAGTTTGTAGACTTGGGTTAGTGGTTGGATATTTAAGGTTTACATAAATAATTACATTATAAATTTTAATTTACCAATGTTATAATATTATATTAGTTTTATTATATCATACTAAAATATAATATTTTAATATTTATTAATAGTACAATTATTAATGCATGAGAATTATCACATTCCACTTTAGGACTTGTAACTTGCACAATAACCTTCATGGACAAAAGACAAATATTTCACCAGAAATGATGATGAATTGAGATGACTAAAAATGTACATGAGATCTCCTTATAAAGGAAAGAGAAAAATACAAGCGCCAATGAGGTGCAAGTGTAGGTACAACCACCTTACAGAAAATACTAGAAGTAGGTAGCTATTAAAATAATATTGACCTTACCTACAACCTAGGAAAAGATAGTACCTAAGTAAACTTTAGATGTGAGTAAATATTAATTTACTCCAAAACCCCCCATAAAGTGCAACTTAGAGAGAAGATTGTTATGCAAGATGAGCAATATGGGTCCCGACAACAAGTCCATTTAAGGTACCCATGTACAAATGAAAATGCAAGGAAAAGAAATCTCTCATAAAGTGGAGAAAGGGAGAAAACCACATGGGAAAAAAATCCTCTCCAAAACAGAGAAAACAAACAAGAAATTCATGATTCATGAAGGACACAAGACCCCCCAAGGACTATGTCATCACAACAGAATATGGATCAGATGCATATGATCTTTAAACACTAGAAGGAGAACCTTTGGATGATCCTATCAACAATATGCACCTCCACAGGTTTTATACATAGCTTGTCAGAGTATCCTAATTTAAACATATCAAAAGAAAAAAACAATTCTTCCAACAAAGAAAACCACTTCGGTAGCATCCTAGGAAAGCACCATGGTGAAAACTGGGTATTGGCGCCATGTGTAGAGACATTGCTCCTTCCTCCTCCAAAATTCAATCCCCTCTTTACATACTCATGCATGCACCTTGCCACTCCTAACTCCCACAATAAACTTGACCAATCCTATCATGGCTGATTATTGATCTACCTAAGATTGGTTTCCCTTCATGCATACCTATCATCCCCTACTAATTTTCCAACTACTACCTCCCTTTGCTTTCCGTTCATAATAAATTAGGTCCAATCTATAACTGGGGAAAAATCCCAAATCTAGTGATGGAAGTGGTACCCTGAGCATCACATGTTTTGAGGAGTATAATTTCTTCCAATTTTCTTCAGTCTATCTATGCATAATCCATAATAAAGAGACACTTATATTATAGATCTGCAATAAAGTTTTGACTTCTCCACAATAAGATACCAGTTTCATGGATTCAGTCAATTTCAGATAAGACACAAACAACAACAATGGGCTTTAATAAATCAATTTTTTTAGCAGACTTAGACAATTGAAAGTAAACATTGTGATCAAAATCAAACAAAATTATATAGGTGAGAAGAGACACTAAACTTGAGGACTTCAGTGGATGTTGGTGTCGAGTCATGGTTTTCTTATGATTTTATCTTTCCTTTTGGTGACATGTCTTTTAGCTTTTCCGTGATGTCTCTGACTAGAGATTTTATCTCTAGGATGTCTTTGACTAGAAAGGCAAGGATGGGGTATCATGACCTATTTTTGTTTGATGTCTGTGGATTGTCTCTTAAAAATATGACTTGTCCAAGGATATGAGGATGCTATGAGTCTAGTGTGAATTGGCACATACAATGACTTTCTAGGTCGAACCTATACCTCGATTGTCATAACCTATTTTTCCATAATAAATCTCAATGGTGATAAAGTAGAAGAAGCTCTTTCACTTCCATATCTTCTATCTTCCATCCCACTTTCGTGAATGACCTCCATCATCCTTCCTGAGCCTGTGTAGCCCACTATCACATGGTTGAGTATAATGACATGGCAAAAATGTTTGCATTTCATGTAGATTACACCTAAATCATCACGTGATAGTATAACTCATTATATACATACATATAGATATCACAATCAAATTGCATCTTGCATATATAATTAGTTAGTATCTGTATTCTCATATAAAATATAAAATGCCAAAATAATAACACATCATACATTCTCATCATGTTAATAATCATTTGCATTATCATATTCATCTGCATTTCATACATTCCAATTTCCATAACATATAAAAATATAAAAAGAACAAACATATTGCATTTCATTACACGCATATTTGCATCCATATCATAAGCATCATATCACATCATCATAAAACATATAGAAGCATTACATAGGAACACATGCATATAGCCTCCGCAAGGATGGATCATCTCTCTCTCTCTCTCTCTCTCTCTCTCTCTCCCTCTCTCTCTCTCTCTCTCTCTCTCTCTCTCAGACACACACACACACACACATATCAAAATAATAAGTGTCATGATACAATGATGTCAAAATACATCATATGGCTACGATCACCCAAAGGTGTCTACATCATCATACAAAAACTGATACAACCTATATTATCTCATCTATCCCATCCTCTAGACCTTCCAGGCCCATCTTTTCACCAAAGCATTTAATAGTCTTGTTTTTTCCCAAATCTTAGGCATATACATAATGTATCTCAATCCCATCACCTTGATCACGACATGGTCCTCAGCAATCAAATCGGTTCATAACTGTTGTGTTGTAGGGAATCGCTCTCTAGGTTAGAGTATTTGGGTCTTTACTTGATTAATTAAACAATATTTGTTTAATTATTTAAGTTCCCTTTATCTCTTTTACACTTAAGCTAACTTTAGGTGCATAATAATTAATTCTTTTATTAATTATTATGTGCAAGCCTAGGTTTTCCTTTTTAGGGTTTCTTGACCTATTAGAGGATATCTCTTTTCTTTGTATTGTAAGATTGATAGATATCACATTACACATTTTGTGAATATTGAGCTCTCATCTTTTGAGCATATTTTTTGTGTATTTGTTTTATCTATTATTTGCTTCCTTGCTTCTCCTTGTAAGAGGTTATTCAGCTTGCAGAGATCATTTGGGCTCCTATGGTGTTGTGTTTCTCAACTCTCACATGGTATCAAAGCTTCAGATCTATAGCTATCTATTCTTGTTTTGAGATTTTGTGCTTAGAAGCAAATCTAGGGTTTTAGGAAGTTTTTTTTATGCACCTAGGGATAGGCCTTTTTCCTAAGCACTTTGGGCCTAAACGGACCTCACCATTGTGCTCAAAAGGCCCAAAAACCCCTATGGTCATATAAAACATAACCATTTTTGGCTCCTGAGCCTCTCGAAGTATTGTTTTCTCTAGTACCAGGCTGTATAGCCTTGGCACATAGTTCGAGAAAAAAACTTCAAAAAGAAAAATGCCTTTTAATGGCATGCAAGGTGAATGATTTTTATTTGAAAAAAAATAAAAAAATCACAACAAAAATCAAAAGGTGAACTTTATTAAAAAACACAGCAAAAGAAAATGTGTGGGGTTTCCCCACAGTATGCAGGGTACCGTGGAGCCCCTGGCCTATTGCAGGTCTAGCACCACTAGTGGTTTTGACATCACCACCCCCAGCTCTCTGCCAGCGTCCGCCTTCCTAGCCCCTACTGCTATAGCAACCTATCAGCCACTGCAGCACCCCACAGGCCTCCCTACCACCGGCCGCCACAGCTACCCCATTGGTGCCCTCGCCGCCACCACTGCCGCTAGTGATCTCCCCACTACCAATACCCTTATTGTCAACCACCCCTTGCACTTTTTGGCTGCCACCATGGCTCCTACACTGGAAACCATAACAACACCACCCAACAACCACAGTGCCACCCACCCACCACCGAAGCACTGCCCATAGGCCACCTCCGCCTGGCCCTGCCCCCGTTGCACCTCCCTCTTGCCTCTTTTAGTTGGCATTGGATTTTTTGCCATAACTTGGGCAAATGGAGTCATTTTTTCGAAAACTAATAGATGTTCGAAAGATGATTCCAAGCTAGACGTTGTGGTGTTGGAATTTTTTTCTAATTTTTTTGTTTGACTTTTTTTTTTCCAGTCAAAGTGGGGTCTCTTTTTTGCACTCCGAAAACTGTAGAATGAGCATCTGACCTTTGTTTTTCAAAAAATTTATATCATTGGAAAGCTTGTTCTATCTAATTTCTAGCCATATGGGTTTTCTTTCCAAATTCTACTCCATAAATATTTTATTCAGTTTTTTGCTTTTCAGCACTCTCATAGATATCTTCATTGTTTTAGGTCCTGGGATCTCTTCTCTAAGTAGGATGTCTTAGTTTTGGCTCTTCTTTTTGTTTCCAATCTTCTTCTCATTTTATCATTTCATTTATGTAAACACACTAAGATAAAGTTCCATCATGCATTGTTTACTTGGGATCTTGCACATCTTGTGCCTTATTGTACATGCACTACTTATAAAGTGCCATGAGGGGGTTGATGTTTGCCAGCTACCTTTGTCCAGTGAGTGTTCCTTCCATGACATTAGCCTCATGCTATGTGCCAAGTGAGTATTCCTTCCGCGACACTATGTACTTTCTTTGTGCCTTCGATGTTCCTAGTTTTTCATCATGCAGTTCTTGTTGGCCATTCTTTCCAGTGTACCTCTCCCTCTCCATCTTCAGCATTATGGGGAGGTTTGTCCCATTGGTTCTAATGCTTCCATGGTTTGATTGATCAACTCTTCAGGCTTTGGTTTCTCATGTCATCTGTATCTTTGAGTTTAATTGTTTTCCTTTGTTTGCCTTCTTATTTGAGTAGTGTCATTTGAGGGCACTCATGGTTTCTCATGCCATCTATATCTTAGAGTTTTGTTGTTTTCCTTTGTTTGCCTTCTGATTCAAGTAGTATCATTTGAGGGTACTAATATAGATTATAGTCTTCTCTACCTATTCATGTTCTATTTCAGTGGAGGTTCTTCAGATCAACAGTTATTCTTCAATACTGTTTGCAGGTTCTTCATGCTTCAGTGATTCTTCTGATCTTCACTTGTTCCTATCTTTTTGGAGCATTCTTGTTTGGAGGCTTTTTCAGTCCTACTTCTTTCTTTTCCATCTCTGTTTGGAGTAGAGTTTTTTTTCCCACGTGGTTTTCTCTATTTCTCTGGTTCATAGAGATTTCATTGTATTTGGGTACCTAATCAAGCCTTGTTGCCGAGACCCATCTTTCTTGCTTTCAGTAGCTGTTCTAGGTCTTAGCTTCTCCCTAAGTCTACCTTAAGGGGGTTGTTAGAGTATCCGGGTCTTTACTTGATTAATTAAACAATATTTGTTGAATTATTTAAGTTCCCTTTGTCTCTTTTACACTTAATCTAACTTTAGGTGCATAATAATTAATTCTTTTATTAATTATTATGTGCAAGCCTAGGTTTTCCTTTTTAGGGTTTCTTGACCTATTAGAGGATATCTCTTTTCTTTGTATTTTAATATTAAGAATTATCACTGTATACACCTAAAAATTGGCTATGAGCAATTAAATAAATATTTTATATTTATTTAATAATTATTCGTCTATTAAATAGTTAATTTGAAAAGATTAATTTATTTAATTCATTTTCATATCTTTCTATTAATTAATATTTTATTAATTAATTCATCTATCCTATTCCTCTAAATAATTAAATATCTAATATTTAATTATCTTCTCCAATCAATTAAATATCCAATATTTAATGGTTATTCTCATATCCTATAGTCTCAAATATTAAATAATTCTTAAATTACTTAATCCCTTTTCCAACTCACCCTCCATCTCCAC
Source organism: Cryptomeria japonica (assembly GCF_030272615.1). Taxonomy (NCBI): domain Eukaryota; kingdom Viridiplantae; phylum Streptophyta; class Pinopsida; order Cupressales; family Cupressaceae; genus Cryptomeria; species Cryptomeria japonica. Next base: position 868,423,398 of record NC_081414.1, read on the forward strand.
TTCATCTTCCCTTTGCCATCTCATCAAACATGTGGCTAAGAAAATTAATATTCCTTAAATATTAATTCATGATTTATCCTCAACCTCCAAAATTAATGAAATTTTGTATGTACACATATTTCATAACCATTTCCTATATTCTCTCCAACACCCCCTACATCTTGGGAATGACTTGAGTCCACTTGTCCTACCATGCCTAAATTTCCTCCAACCATCCCTAGATTCCCTCAATCAGCAACCTCGTCAAGGTGTGATGAGTGACACTTGTCTTCTCCTTCCCCCTTTCTCTCAACCTTCACCTTTGCTCATAGCTATTCAAATCTGTAGATCTAATCAAGACCGTTGATCTGAGCCACATCATCTTATCGTCTCAAGGTCTATAAAACCAAGAGCTTTAGTTGAGAGAAAGTGAGTCTTCAAAAAGAGTTTTCAATCAATCTTATGCATCCGTGTGTTTTTGAAGCAAATAGCAAATATCATTTTAGCAATATAATCATATAGTATCATTTAGCATAATCATGTAGCTTTGTATATCATACTATCAGTTAACTACAAGTTATCAGTCCATTCTTCATATGCCATTTAGGAAGCCGACAATGCATTGTCTAAGAGCACACCATCTGCAACCAGGAACAGTGGAGTTAGGACACAATGAGACATAAGCCATGAAGATAAAATAGTGTTTTATTTTAATATTTATTTCATGCAGTTTCATTGGTGAATTTTGAATTTCTATTGTATTTGGTGAAACTAACTTATTACAGGTAACATTCTAAGGATGAAATTCAATCTCACACATTTTGGCATCCACCGTGGGGTTGGACCTCACATATACCTTTAAAAATCTCGCAAAAAAATAAAATTAACATATTTTTAATGCAGATTCATGCATATGCCAATTTTGATAGTGCTTTTGCATTATAGGTTAGCACTTTTGCACAATAGGTTAGCGCATATGTCATACAAATTAGCACTTTTGCACAATAGGTTAGTGCATATGTCATACAGATTAGCGCTTTTGTCAGAAAATCAATGCTTTTGCACAATAGTGTAGCACATATGTCATGCAGGTTAGTGCTTTTATTGGAAAATCAACACTTTTGCATAATAGGTTAGCACATATGTCATGCAAGTTAGCACTTTTGTTGGAAAATCAATGCTTTTGCACAATAGGTTAGCGCCTATGTCATGTAGGTTAGCGCTTTTATTTAAAGATTATCCCTTTTGTAACGTAGGTTAGCGCTTTTGTAATGAAGGTTAGCACTTTTGAATCATAGGATAGCATAGTTGACAAAAAACTTGTAATCGATTTGAAATTAGGCTTGTGGAAGCCCACCTAAGGTTTTGATTTTCACTAACTTCTTTTTATTGCAGGTTTCTAATAGTTTCTTGCAAGTTTGGAGAAGACAATTTAGGATTTAGTGATTTCTTTCCTAGCTTTTTCAAAGTTGATTAAAAAGAACTCATATTTCCTTTTGGGTAAAAAGAACTTCATTTTTAATTTGGTGTTCTAAAAAGTATCTCACTTATTTTTGGGCTCTAAAAATAATCACATTTGCAAGGTAGAAAGAACAACAAATCAAACATTTACTTTCTTGCAAAGTTAGGATTCACACCTCAAATTTTGGGCTCTAAAAAGAACAACAATCTTTTATTTTCTTGCAAAAGTAAAAAAAGCACAATCAATCTTATATTTTTCAAGTTAAAAAGAACAATCAACTTGTCCATTTGTACAAAGCAAGTTACTTTTTTTTTGCAATGATTTTCATTTTGTTGACCAAGATTTCCAATTCCTAGTTTAGAAAATCATTTGCTATATGGGGCTAAAATGAACACCATACTTGTTGGAGCAACATCTCCAAATAGGACTTAGCCAACAAATTGCTTTGAAAAGGTTAAAAAGAACGCTTGTATTCCATGTCTCAAAAGTGGTAGGTATATGCTCTCCCCTTAATTGGGTGATCAAAAAGCCAAACCCACTCTTTTACACTTTCTTTACTTTCAAGCAATTAATCCTTTAGAGGGCCTAACTTCCCGAGCTACCTTGAGGGGGGCAGTGAGAGGGGAATGACCTAAAGTGGAAACGGACTAATACCAAGTCCTTCCAATCCACTATAAATAAATCGTGTTTGTGATGAAAGCTCAAACAACATGTGCTGATAAGTTCATACCAACACTGTGTTTCTCCATAGACCCTATGGAGCATAACCTCTATAGGCTAGGAACCTTATGTATTTATAGAGTTGGAAGTGCTGCATGTATGGCCACATGATCAGAAGCCTTTACTAGAAACTATTTGTACTAGTTGCCGAAAACCTTGTAGTTGTTGGCGCAGGAGGTCAGACCTCTGAAGCGGCTCACACACATACGGTTCCTAGTAGAGATATAAAGTTTTCCATGAGGAGATTTCATGGAAACTGGTGCTTGGCTGCCCCGAAGAAGTGAGTGTCGAGGGTGGAGCTAGTGGGGTAAAGCATCTAAATATCCACTTTGAATAGCGTAGCCTTAGGGGAAACTCCATGTGAGATTCAACAACTATTCTCTCAGCCTGCCATAGGGATTTGTACTTGCTTGTGCATTTGATTTATTAAACATTGTGTCTTCTATATCTGTAACATGTTCTAAATTGTCAAAAATTGAAGAATATTATCATCTACAAACAATAAAAAATCAACAAATTTTTGAAAAGTGTGATCAAAGGGATAATACAAAAAAGCATTCCAACACTTGAAGCACCAACTCAAAATAAAGTATCAAAACATCAAGATATCAAAATAATCCTTGAAGTAGGTTTGTCTCTAAACCATCAAATATTTTCAAGATAGCTCAAAACAACTAGGTTGCTAATCCTATAGGTTATTTCCAAAAGGTTCTATAAGCATCAACATTCAGCAAACTATTGATTCAAACATCTTAAGTGCAAAAATCAACATCCTTGTCAAGACTCTCATCAGGATAATCAAATCCTCTATCACAAAGCTTGATCAATCTATACTAGGTTCCTAATCTTGGATATATCTTTCCTATTTTGAACTTAGGTTACATCAAAACCAAAATTGCACCAACATTGGAATCAAACTTGTAAACTATCAAATGCTTATATGACTTTTAAATATCACCTTAAGAAAAGAAAACCCAGTTACAAAGCTACTCAAAAAAGAATAAGATTCTTGTATATCAATCGTAAGATCTTACTGAAACATAGGACATTCCTACACCATTTTCATCACTACTTACGTGGCTGTGGTACATAATTTGATGATGAAACTCTACAAAGATGTGCCTTTCAACAAAGAGATGTTTTATCCCAACGAACAAACAATAGTGGTAAGATCAATAAAGAATATCTTTCTAAACCAATAATTACTTATTGACCTTGTCCTTGGGAATTTTTTTTGACAACTTTGAGAGAAACACATGCCAGTTTGGACTAGAGCCCAATACAAACAACTTAGAAAACAACAAACGGAGGAAGAAGATAAAACTTTTGGATTTACCACTGTCGACGAAGAAGCTGTCAATAGCATGATTAGAGACCTTGAACAAGATTTTAAATTTGATAGGCTAATGGAAAAATTATTGACAAAACAAAAAGAGAAATATCTCTTGATATTGGCAAAATCTGGAGCTAAACTACCACAAGACTTTAATATAGAAAGCTTAAAACAAGATGCAAAAACAAGTAACACCCAAAACACGGATGCACAAAACAATGAAGATATGAACAAAGAAAGTAGCAAAGAAATAAGGAAAGAAAGGGATGACAAAAGAAAAGAATGTAAGGATAAACAAAGCGATGTGGATAGTCCATTTTCAAACTTTACTCAACAAATACAAACTCTACAACAATAGATACAAGACATTCAAAATTTGACAAGTTCCAAGAAGTATTCATTAGAATACATATGTCCATATCCTTTTGATAAAAAGCTAAATATGATACCATTTCTGCAACATTGCGAGATTCCTAAATATGACAAATACGATGGAAGATCTGATCCTCAAGATCACATTAGAGAGTTTTGTACTATGCGCATGGAATTTGCTCATGATGAGACTTACCTTATGCATCTTTTTCCTAGGAGTTTAAATGGGCAATCAATGGAATGGTTTTCAAGATTACCATCTAGAATCAAATCCTTTGAAGAACTTGTAAATAGGTTTATTTCACAATATTCCTACAATATAAGGAATGAAATAACAATGCTAGATCTTTGCAATGTTAAACAAAAGAATGGTGAATCGTTTATGATCCTTTTACAATGATGGAAATGCAAGTTTAATAGGTATCCCCGGGATGTACCTGATCAAGAAAAAATGGATATATTCATTAATAATCTTATCAGTGAAATGAGTTATCGACTAAGGATGCAATGTCCTCCCTCTTTTTCCAAAATGATTGAAAATGGTCTGAAAATAGAGAACGCAATGGTAAAGAAAGGAGAACTAGAACTTTACAATAATTCATACAATAGCAATAACAACAACAATGATAAGCCCAAGTTCTGGTCAAAGAATAGGAATGTCAGCAATGAAGGAAATGATGATAACAATACTGCAAAACAACAACAACCAATTTTCAATCTATCAAGTCAAATCCCAAGCAATGACAATCTAGAAAACAAGAAAGTCAAGTCCTTTTTCTCTAATCCTCAGAGAAAATTCACAAATATTGGAGAATCTTTAGAATCAGCTCTAAAAACTCTGCTTGCTAATAAATTGTTTGTTTTACTTGAAGCAAGAATTTATGAACCACCAGTAAGGCCAAACTGGTGGAATGACAATCACTTTTGCAATTATCATCGAAATAAAGGACACCTAACAAATAATTGTCAAAGATTGAAACACATTATCCAAGATCTAATTGATAATGGAACCATTGCGGTGGATAGCCATAAGACAAATGAATCCCACTTGGCATTTAAGACTCCACTTCCAAACTATGATAAAGGTGAATCATCCCAATTGGAAAATGACAAAGGGAAAGCCAAAGTGAATTACACTTATACATACGATGATGTAGTAAATGTGATAATTGTTAATGGAAATCCATCTTCAGAGCCAATCAACATTATCACAAGAAGCAAAGCAAAGGTTACCTCTCTAGGTATAGTAAAAGACTCAACATCCACATCACAACAATACAATTTAGTAGAGAAATTACAATGAATACCAGCTCAAATATCAATTCTGGAATTCTCAAAATTTCACCTATGCATAAGGAAATTTTGGAAAAATCTTTAGAGGAAACAACGGTATTAAAGGATTTGGATATAGATCAGTTCCAAAACATGGTAGGACATCTTATAGCTCCTCATTGCTTATCATTTTCTAAAAATGATGATGCCTCCTTACAACATCCTCACAATGCTCCTTTACATGTTGAAGTCTCCATTAATAAAACTCATGTCAAACATGTACTCATAGATGGAGGAGCTCGTTTAAACATTTGTGCATTAAGTTTGATAAAAGATTTGGGGTATTCAGAGAATGCAGTGGACACAAAAAAGAAAATAAACATCAAGGCTTACGATGAAGCAGAACGTTCTTCTAAAGGAACTATTATGCTACCAATAAGGATAGGACATGTCGAAAAGGATACATTGTGTCAAGTTTTAGACTTAAACCTCTCCTACAACATTCTTCTAGGAAGACCCTGGATTCACAAGATACAGGCAGTTCCTTCTACATATCATCAATGTGTAAAATTTCCTCATAAAGGAAAAGAAACCACTATAATTGCAGATTCCAGTCAATATTACAACAATTTGAAGCCAACACAAGATACCATAGTTCCACATAATAGAGAATCAGTATATCCTACCAAGGAAATTCAAGCAAAGTTATGGGGAACTTTTGAAGAAAAGCTCAAGTTAAATGATGAAGGAATGGGAAAATATTCTTTGAATTATTTTCAACTTTCCCCTAAGTCATATGGAAAACCTATAGATATTCAATCAAAATCATCAGAAAAATCAAAACGTATGTTTAAGGGAACCTTTGTTAGTGCCAGAACTCTTGAGGAAGAAAATGAAGACAAGGACATTCTTGGTTGGTTATACAAAGATGAAGATAAAACCATAGCAACAGTAGTAGAAGTCAATATTCCCATAAAACAATATGGCAAAGGATATGAAATCATGCAAAATATGGGATATGAAGGGAAAGGACCAATTGGTAAGCAACATCAAGGTATTTCAGAATCTATTTGTCCACATTCACAATCAACAAAAGATAAATTTGGGTTGGGATATCTAAAGTCTAATCAAAAGCAACACAATACTCAACAACAAAAATGGAGAAAGAAATTAGTTTCTCAAGGACACAATTGGCAAGAAAAGCTACATCAAGGAGCCAAAATAGTGGCCAATAAGCAAAAGAAGCAAGGAGATTATGAAAAGAAAGAAGAAGAGACTACTATCAAAGGTGAAGAAAAATCTTCTCAACAAGTTCTGAAAATACAAACAAAAGAAAAAGCTGAATAGAATATTCCAGAAGTAGTAAAAATAGAAATGAAAGAAATCAGAGAACTTCTTGCACCATACGACATTCCAGTATGGTATAGTGGAGTAATCTTAGATCAGAATTCAGAAATAGATTCCAATGAGTATGAATGGGGACCAGATGGCTTATCTACTACATCAAGTAACGAACACAGTGAAGATCAAGCGTCCATTACAAAAGAAGACTTGTCCATTATAGAACAAAAGATAAAATTAGAAAGGAGACAAGAGAAACTCAGAATTCAAAGAAAAGAGGCATATGCAAAAAGAAAAGAGAATGACAAAAACAATGATACAATGCCTCAAGAAGTGCAAACAAGAATCAGATATTCAAGAACCATAGAAGAAATAAGAGATGGTCAAGTTGGATTAACTATTAGTCCAGAAGAAGATGAGTTTGAAAAGAGACAAAATCTGTTAAAAGAATCCTCTTTAACATGTACACAAGTCTATAAACTCCAAACTGCAAATGGAGTCAATCAAGAAGAAATTTGCAATACCAAAGATGTTTGTGTTGATATAATGCATACATTTAAGTGACAAACATCAATTGAAGAACCACTTGAGTGTGAACTACAAAATGCTAATATTAATCTTGTTAAGACTAATTTAGAAATTCTTGAAGATAATCCTCAAAAATATTCAATCTATGACAATACCTATTCTATGATAAATTATGATCATTATGTCATGAACATTGAAACACCTGATGATGACAGTGATTATGATTTACCCCTTCTTCATCCTGAACTAATTGATTGGGATAATTTAGACAACCCCAAACTAAATGTCTTTTCCAATGATCATGACTTAGTTGTGTACCTTAATGCTATTGAACCCATCCCACCTAAGATATCTTCCACTACAGATTCAAGTAAAGTTTTTCATAGTCAAGAGAATGCCAAACTTTTCAGTCGTAAAAGTGAAATAAAACAAGGAAAGAGACCTATTGTTGAAAACCATTTCATGGCAACATTAGATCAATCAAAAGATAAAATAAAGGGCGTATCTGATGATGAAAACCTCCTTGAGGCATTAGAAGATGGAAAGTTTGACATTTTTCTTGCATATTTTCAAGAAAGGTCTTCTATCCTGATAGAACCAACAGAAGCAGTAAAGATTGATACATCAAAGGATCCTAAAATACTTCATTTTGTTGCCTCATTATCAGAAAAAGAGAGGAAATAATACATGGAATTCTTTAAGCAACAACAAATAAATTTTGCCTGGTCTTATGCAGATATGCCAGGGCTAAACCCAGATCTTATCATGCATCATCTTAATGTGGATTTAAAAGCAAAACCTGCTAAGCAAAAGCTAAGAAAGATGCACCCACATATTGCACTCCTTGTCAAAACTGAGCTTAAGAAATTATTAGAAGTGGGATTCATAAGACTAGTTGCTTATTCAGAATGGGTTTCAAGTATTTTACCAGTATCAAAACTAGATAAGAGCATAAGAATCTGCACAGATTTCAGAGATCTGAATAAAGCATGTCCAAAAGATGATTTCCCACTACCAAACATTGATATCATAGTAGACTTGTCAGCAGGGCATGAGATGTTTTCATTAATGGATGGCTTCTCAGGATATAATCAAATAAGAATCGCACCTGAAGATCAAGAGAAGACAGCTTTCACATATGCATGGGGAACATACTGTTGGAACGTTATGCCATTTGGGCTGAAGAATGGAGGAGCAACTTATCAAAGGGCTATGACGACAATTTTCCATGACATGATGCATACATTTATGGAAGATTATGTCGATGACATACTTGCAAAATCTCACACAAGAAAAGAACATTTAAACATTTTAAGCAAAATTTTTGACAGGCTGGAAAGATATCAATTGAGATTGAATCCAAAGAAATGTGCATTCGGGGTAACCTCTGGAAAACTCCTTGGGTACATTATATCAGTTCGTGGCATTGAAGTTGATCCTAGAAAAGTTAAAGCTATCATGGAGATGGAATCACCCGAGAACATAAGTCAATTGCGATCTTTACAAGGAAGGTTGCAATCAATCAGGAGATTTGTGTCCTAATTGGCCAATACATGTCTTCCCTTTACCCATCTTTTACATAAAAATGTTCCATTCAAATGGGATTTAACATGTGAAGAAGCTTTCTTGCAAATAAAAGAATATCTTATGAGTCCTCAAGTACTGATATCACCAACCAAAGGGAAACCCTTGTTACTCTATATCTCAGCAACAAGTGTATCATTAGGCGCTCTCCTAGCTTAGCATGATGATGAAGGAAAAGAAAGACTAGTTTATTATATCATCATAACACTTGTTGGATATGAGTTAAATTATTCATCAATTGAAAAGATATGTCTGGCAGTTGTATTTGCAACTCAGAAGCTATGACATTATATGTTGATTCATTCTATAAAACTAATAGCAAAGATAGATCCTCTCAAATATTTATTGAGTAAGTCAACATTAACAGGGAGACTATCCAAATGGGTTATGATACTAAGTGAATTCGATATAGAATATGTTGACCGAAAAGCCATCAAGGGACAAGTCATTGCTGATCAATTAGCTGATGCACCTCTACAAAATGACATGCCTTTGCATATCGAATTTCCTGATGCAGATATCTTGACAATAAGTACAAAATTTTGGGAATTGTACTTTGATGGTTCTTATACTCAATATGGATCAGGTGCAGGAATATTTTTTATCACACCTCAAGGACATACAATTCTGAAATCATATAGACTAAGATTTCCGTGCACCAATAATACTGCAGAGTATGAAGCATTGGCTATAGGGCTCAAAATGGTCATTGAATGGAATGTCAAAGAACTACATGTCTATGGTGATTCACAACTTGTCATTAATCAAATAAATGATGAATATCAAACAAAGGATGATAAGATTATGCCATACAAATAGCTAGTGGAAGAATGTAAAGGACATTTTAAAGAAATCACATTCACCCAGATTCCCAGAAATGAAAATAAAGTAGTAGATGCAATGGCTACAATAACATCTCTCTTGCAAAATAAAGAGAATCAACAACGTTATGAGTTTCTTGTGGAAGATATCTTAACCCCTACCATTCAATCCCAATATACCTATCGAATTTGCCATATATCAGGAACCAGTCAATCCTTATACGGTCAAACCTACCAATATTTAAAAGATCATATCCTTCCTATGGAATTATCTTGTAATCAACGTAGAAACTTTATTCATCAGTCCTCTTGCTATACCATTATTGCTGATATCTTATATAGGCATGGTCTAGATGGTACATTATTTAGATGTCTAGAAAAAGATGAATCTGAATGAGTTCTTAATGACATTCATGTGGGTATTTGTGGTACACACTGAACTAGTTTAACATTGGCTAAGAAACTTATTCTTATGGGTTACTTTTGGCCTACTATGGAAAGAGACTCATTCACCTATGCTAGAAAGTGTAAACAATGTCAAATTCATGGAAATCTAATTCATGCACCAACACAAGAGTTATATCTTATGACAAGGTCATGGCCATTTTCACAATGGGGCCTGGATTTGGTAGGAAAGATCAATCCCTCATCTTCTAATGGCCATAAATTCATTCTAGTTGCTACTGAATATTTTACTAAGTGGATTGAAGCAGTGCCTTTATCAATAGTGACAGGAAAACAGTTATCATCATTCATATTGAATTACATAATTTGTCGCTATGGAGTTCCTATGACCATTATCACTGATAATGGAAGACCATTCAAAAATCAAGATGTAAAAGAACTATGTGAAAAATTTCATATCCAACATAGGTTCTCTACTCCATATTATCCACAAGGTAATGGTCAAGCTGAGGCATCAAACAAAACTATTTTAAAAATCTTGAAGAAAATAGTCAATGAAGCTGGAAAAGATTGGCACATTCAGCTAAATCCTGCTCTTTGGGCATATCGAACTAGTGTCCACACTCCAACAGGGGCAACTCCATATTGTTTGGTCTTTGGATCAGAAGCTATATTACCTATAGAAGTAGAGATACCTTCTCTATGAGTATCCTTGCATGGTCTTATAGCAGAAGAAGAACAAAGAGACTCTCGACTCCAGGAACTAGAACTAGTTCAAGAACGTCGCCAAAATGCAATAGACCATTTGAAAGTATATCAAAAAAGAATGGAAAGAAGCTATAACCACAAAGTCAAGCCATGTATTTTCCAAATTGGAGACATAGTTCTAAGGGAGAATCTGAGAAATCAGCAAGATCGGGAAAAGAAGGGCAAATTTGAAATTGGCTAGGACCTTTTGTCATAGTAGCAATATATGGATCAGGAGCATATAGATTATCTAGCCTAGAAGGTGATTGGTTTGATGAACCTATCAATTCTATTCATCTTAAGAAATTATATGCTTAAGATATAAAGTCCTGAAAAAAAAAAAAATCAGAAAAGCAGAAAATCCCTAAAAATATATAAAACAACAAAAATGCAATAAATTTAGATGGTGAGAACCTGGTAAATAGGCACTATCTAAAAAGTGGGATCCTCCATCTATGAGATCGATTTGCACACCTATCTGCTCCATCCTCTCCCATTTTATAACTTCCATTCATCTTAAGGTTATCCATTCCATCTTTCGCATCCATTGCTCTGAACCATTTAGCAAAGCATATGCAACCTACCACCATTTATCAATCTTTGACATACTTGATGTAGTCACTGTCTTAGATTTTATCAACATTTATCAATCTACATTTGTATCCCACTATGGTTTGGATCTTCATCAATTCGTATATCCATAATAAAATCTTTTTGTTTCCACTGGGGGCAAAATCCCATTTACTTTTGCTAAGCTGATCTTTTGAAATTTAGAAAATCTAAAAATATTCGAGAAAATTTAGAAAATCCAAAAACATTCAAATTTTTTTAGGAAAACAAAAAAAACATCCAGGATTTTGAAACAGATAATGAGCAACAAAGAAATGAAAATCAAGGCATCTCATCAAACAACTGAATCATCAAAACTTAGAAAATGAAGAATCAACCAACAAGCTATAAAGGATTATCAAAGATCATTCATCAAAATGATAATATCAATTAATGACCATAAGAACATGTGAATGACATACAAGATTCAGTGTTTCTATCTTGATTTTATTGCTAATCATGTACTCTATGCGACTCAAGGATGTCCATGACTAGAGGAGCTATGATAGGGCATGATTATTTTCTTTGATTGATGTCTATGGTTTATCTCTTACTACAGTATGAACTTGTCTTAGGATATGATTGGCAAAAGATCAAGGAGGACATTCCAAGTCATGCTTGAAAGGAGATACTCCTTGTTTGTTCTACAAGCAATACTCAGGTCAACTTGACTCATTATATCAAGTTGCTTGTATTAACTTGCTATATCAAAATCCATGTAATCAGTACTTAGGTCATCTTGAATCAATATGTCAAGCTGCTTGTATTTTCTTACAACATTTAAAGCTCAATGATGAAAAAAAAGCACTGTTACTCGATAGCATATGAAGAATGGCACTACAATTTTTAGTTAGATCATTTAATAAACATTCATTATTCATTTGCATTATGAGCATTCATTGTTCATTTGCATTATAAGCATTCATTTTCATTATAAGCATATCATTACATTAACAAATCAATGGTCATAAATAAAGATTGAGTATACTTGGACAAATAAAAATAATTTGCATTTAATCATTGTAGGTGCATTCATTTTTTCTCCATTTTAGCTACATTTTGCTTTAATTGCATTCAATTAAGTGCATTTCATTTAGTGTATCATTATTATTATCTACATTATCATTTCATAAAGATCATTTAGTTGCATCTTTTTTACTTAGATTCATAATCCTTATAAGCATAACATATAAATCAAAAACAAATCAACCATTAATGTGTAAATCAGTATAAATCATTGGGTTAATTGCATTCAATTAAGTGCATTTCATATAGTGTATCATTATTATCTGCATTCATTTGCATTTTCATATATATCATTTGCATTTACATTATTTAAGTAATGATTTGCATTTCCATCTAAGGTCATCAAAATCAAAAAACAAAAACATTTATCATTTGCATCATGTAAGTCATTTTCATCATATCATTATTCATCTACTCATTTGCATCCATCAAATTAAAAGCATATAAGCATATAGAACATCATCAAATAAAGTAACATGCATAAATAAAAGCATCATGGTATAGAAATCATGTTTGAATATAGATCATCATAAAACAATACAAGTCCAAGTATACAATGATATCAAATACAACAATACAAGTGCCTCAAATCAAAGTCACGACCCTTTTGTACCACTACCACCTGACTGTGTCCATCTTTGTGGCTATGGGAGAGATGATCCTCTAGATGCCTATCTACCATGCTCACCACTCCTCTAAGGAGGTCCCATGACCCCACCACTGCTAGTATCCATCAACACAGTGGTTTGATAACTACCTGCTCTCTGGCTCTTTGCAACTACCTCCTCATATCGTCATCGCCAATAGGAAGTATCCTTCCCAGCCCAAAATAATGCTCTAATAGTATCTGCTGAGAGATTACCTATCCCAACCTGTTGAATATGATCTAGAAGACCCTAAGTATCCTACTATCTCCTAACAATTGTGTCTCTCTCAGTCATAAGAGTCTGTATCTGTGCTTGAAGCTGATCAATCTGTGCTCTCAGATTGTCAATAGTACCATGCCCTGACACATCATGCTCTGGTACAACCACATCTAACATATCCTGCACTAGTACAACCTATTTAGGTAGATCTTGTTGTGGTGCATGAACCCCAATCCCATCCCACCCACCTGTCCAACTGCTGGAACCCCAGTCTGAGTAACTCTCTAAACCCGTCATCTAATCAGGGGAATATGATCCTTAGGATCCTCATCATCACCACCATGAGCTACAATAACTCTAGGATCTAGTTGAATCTTACCGAAATCAATACCTCTCCTGCAACCCCCATCTAGTCTAGTAACCCTGCCCCCTGTCATTGCCAATCCTCTAGGTGACCTCATCCCTACCCTACCACTATCCCTCCCAATCCATCCACCATCTCTCCCACCCATAGGACAAGGTCTATCAACCCTTCCAGCTAGTTCAAATGGTCCTCCACAGACTCTCAATCGACATCCTCTCCGTCCAGGTCCACCACCACCACCTCCATCCCCACCATCATCTTCACCTCTCCCAGCATCATGTGTAGCTCTAAGCTCTCATCTCTATCTTTGTCTCCTGCTAATAGGATCATTTGAATTATCATCATCACCTCCTGAGCTAGGAGGAGGATTTGCTAGATCCATAATTTGAGGAAATGGATGAGCTAATAAATATGGAGCATACTCTGTAGTAACCCCAGGATCCAGAATGTGTAATCTCATATCATAAGCCACTCTTGGAGTAGCAACAAACTCTGCATGAGAAATCTCAAATGACAAAGATGGTCCCCAATCCTACCTATCTCTATATCGTCGAGCATAAATAGTCACACCAGTAGGTATAGGCTGAATGATACCAAACTATCTCAGACTCTAACCAATCAACTGTCGCTCAACAATGAAGGGGGTAAAACCAATGATATATCTAATCTGCATGATAAATGGTAATGTCTGTGCATCATCCATCGATGGCTCACAGTCAACATATGGTCTCCAAATAATACTATCCAAAGAATCAAGAACCCAATGCCAATACTCCATCTTACCCAACTTGGGCTAAGTAAGAACACCTGCATAAAAATAAACATATGGTTGCCTCTCTCCATGAACTCTATGATGGATAGGCCATGTATTAGCAATGTGCTCCCAACACCAGATCTGTAATAAAGTACATCCTGTCGATAAACTAGCACTCTCATCATACACAACCTGGTGTAGATCATGATATAAATATGCTAGCATACAAACACCCCAAGCATATTGTGTTTGATGCTGCATCATGCTCAGTAGCACCTCACCCCATCCAATTGAAAAGCCTCGAGATTGCCTATCAGGACATATTAAACCACCAATCAAACCAACAAGAATCACAAGAAGAGTCTCATAGTACATCACCATGTCTACCCATCAGATCTCTCCTCTACTGATACTCTTATCAGCAAAAATGACTCTGCAAGCCTCGATCCCAACACGATCCTGATAATTGTACTGCACTAGCTCACTAGTCACTGGGATATGCAGAATCCTGTAGACATCATCTAGTGTAACACTAATCTCACCCGTCAGTAGGTGGAAAGTGTTATGCTCACTATGCCATGTCTCAGCTAATTCAATCAACAAACCTCTGTTATTCGTAATCTCTAGCATAAATAGTAAATGATGTAAACCATAGGCATCTATGTGTCTAATCTCGGCCTCGGATAACTCCAAAACTAAATGATGTATGGCCAATAATTTCTCCCAACACTGGAGAACATCAAGTTTCTCCTATTTGTCAAGAGAAAATAATCAAATTAAACTGACTCAATCATCTACCAATAAATCAAATAACATTGAATCAAATCAATCAAGCTATTGACCAATCAATTCAATCAATCAAATCAAATTGAAGCAACTTAAGCTATCAAATCATTTTAAACCTATCAATCATGGTTTATTATCAATCAGTGAGTTTGATCAAAAACTCTACTAAACTCTTGTATCAGAAACTAAATCAGTTTCTTAGAGCTACTCAATCATCAATCTATCCAATCAAGCTAATCAGAGCTACTCAATCATCAATCTATCCAATCAAGCTAATCAGAGCTACTCAATCATCACTCTATCCAATCAAGCTAATCAGAGCTACTCAATCATCACTCTATCAAATCAAGCTAATCAGAGCTACTCTACCTATCAATCTATCAAATCATGCAATTATGCAATCAAGACATTATTTTCATCATCAAACCATATTAAACATGTTAAATCTAATTATCAAAGTGATTTTTAGCTTTTGCACTTATCAAAAATATCAAATTTAAGAAAAAGCGCTGATCTATTAAGCATATGCGCTACTTTAAACAAAAGCACTATCTTTTTAAGCATATGCACTACACAACAATGCATATGCACTATTCTAAGCAAAAGCACTATCCTATCAAGCATATGCATTAAATGACAATACATATGCGATATTCTACGCAAAAGTGCTAACAATCTATGCATTTACACTAACAAATCAAACAAAAGCGCTAAAACACGTAAAAGTGCTAACAATCTATGCATTTGCACTAACATACAAAGCAAAAGCGCTAAATCAAGCATTCGTGCTAAATAAAGTTGCATATGCGCTAACCTAAATTGCAAATGTGCTAAACTAAAAAACGAAAAATTCAAAATTTTCAAAAACTCAAAAAAGGTGCCTAAAACATGAAATTTTGAACAAAAACTTGAAAACAAAGCTTGGGCTAAGATACATACCGGATACCCATACTCCGCTGGCTGCTGATATCACTGAACTCGCTTGAATCGATGGTTCTCCACAGGAATCACCATTCTGGCCACCTTAGCAAGAATATTCTCTCCAAAAGCTGACAAGGATAACAATGAAGTTAAAATTAGCCTTGGTTAATTTTATATTTATTTCAAGAGTAATTAATTTTAAAAATGGGGCAATTTAATTTGTTTTTAACAAATGAATTTAATTGACTAAAGTTTTATCAAATTATCATGACATTAATCATTCAAACCAAAATTTTTGACAATTTCATGATCAATCTCCTGAGGGGACACACAATCTAGATTTTCAATTTCTATCAAGCATTATCGAGACTTGATTTAATCTTTGAAATAATGTTATCTCGACATCATTTCAAAGAGGGGCAAGATGTATACACCTAAAAATTGGCTATGAGCAATTAAATAAATATTTTATATTTATTTAATAATTATTCGTCTATTAAATAGTTAATTTGAAAAGATTAATTTATTTAATTCATTTTCATATTGTGATGCCCCTCTAACTCTGTCGAAATAACGAGGTATTATGGTACCCAAAATTTAGCATTGATGAATTCAAGTAAGTATATTTGATATCTTAACTAATGTAGATAGAAATGCTTGTTAGATTCAGTATGGTATTAGATTAATCTCATCAAACAAAATGATTGCACATTGCTTTCAAGAAGAAGCATATTGATAGAAATCATTTAGACCTTTTAATACCTATTGTTTATTATGAGTGGTGATATATGTTCATAGTAGTGCTAATTGCAAACATTATTTCTACTAGAAATGTAAGTAAAATGATAGTAAACTAATTGAAAGTCCTCATGGTGTGAGTGATATCTTAAATTTTAATATCAATAAGTAATAAACCCATTGTTAATATAAAAAATTAATTTTAAAATCCACGCAAATTCAATAAATCTTATGTGGAGATAGCCTAGGAGAATCCTTCGAATTACTACTCAAATTGTATTCCAGGGATTTAAAATGATAATTTTGTTGTGATCCTCTACTTATTATTTTTAAAAAAGTTGAATGAAGGGTTGCATTGGAATAAAAGATCGATACAAAGTGAAATAAATAAGATGAGAAAAAAAAAATTGAAAATATAGGCAAAAATGCACAAGTCTCTATCATGCACATTAGGGTAAAAATAAACCCCCCCCCAAAAAAAGTAATGAAATTGATTTTTGGGGGGAGCTCAATGGGGGAGTCCTTTGGCGCCGCCATGGTTGGAAATCTACGGGGGTTTTGGGACATTCATTTGGAGATTTTCTGAAAGACTTTGTGCAGGATTTTTGCATGAGTTCACTTTGCTCATCTGCAGGCCAAACCTGGGGAAAGAGGTATACACCATAGATCCAGATCTTTGACACATATTTGAACAGATAACCTAGAGGAGGCTTGATGAGAAAAGGTGGATCGAGGTGAGAAGGGAACAATGTCTTATTTCCACCATTATAGAAGAATCTGGTATGTGCATAAACCTTTTAATTGATTCATTGGATTGAAAGTAATAAAAATAGGGTTTGAAAGGAATGATAATTTTCTATTCTTAAAAGCTCTCTATCTATAACCTCATTTGGTTTTGATTCTTCATTTGTGCATGCTTTGCCTTAAGAATTTAGAAATGAATAATGGTAGTATAAGTTTTTGTCAGAGGATATTTTTTTAAATTGTATAGCTACTGTATGTTTCAAACAGAACACTCTTTATAATGAACTCGCCATTGATGAATAAATGATCGATGTTCTTGACTGTTGTTCCTTATCATTTTTATATCCCATGTCTAAATAATATTCATACTTTGTCTGATCTATTCATCATGTGATTGTTCAAATTTTTTTTTTTTTGAATTGTTGTTATATAAACATTCAAACAAATCTTCTAGATTGCTGCACATAGTCAGCTCTATTAAATCAACCATTTTGGAATGAACTTTTAATTTGGTTTGCCTCCATTTAATATATATTAATGCTTATTCAAATCTGGTACTTCTATATCAAATCTCATACCTCTTATTTAGTCATTGTTGTGAGGATTTATTCACTATGATCATTGCCTTTTAATTGGTTGATCATGGTGAAGTTTATTGGGTAACTAAGACTTCCTCTATCCCTTGCGATTTTGTTTATTGTGGCTGTCATTTCTTTGCATGTTGTTCAACTGCTGCACTCAATATCATAAATTCAATGATATACACTCAACCAATTGATTGTGGTTTCTATTTCCTCTATGCTGCCAATAACAACCCATTATGACCTTGGTTGTGATGCATCTTCTTTCTATCATCCCTGCATTGGAACATATCTTTGCCATTTATGCCTCTGACTGTATTTGAGCTTAATTTGTGGTGCTTAGTTTGCTGTTTTGACAGTCTTATTAGATTTGAGAGTTACAAATTTCTGTCATAAGGTTGTTTGTGAAGTATTCTACCAAATATATTTTCTTTGTTTCAAGCCGCAAATAAGCTGGTATATTTTTTTTTTTTATCATAGATATGTAGTCTATGTTCCACCATTGTAGTTTAAAAATAAATAAATTGATAGCATAGCTGTCATCTAGCAACCATAAGTCTATATTTATAAAAGTTAAATAGGCATGTATTCTATTTATGCCTATATGCCTACTCATTTAGTTATTTATTTATTTCCTTCTCTTTTCATATTGGTTGATAGAGATATCAAATCATTTACAATGAACTTGGTTAGAGAGTTTTTGAAAGCATCACATTCATAATATGCATACACAGTTACCATATTTAACTCGTAACATTTTTTTTTCTTACAGCTGCATATATGTGAATGATTAATTATACTTTAGTTGCATTTATGTGTGTTAAATAGTTTTCAGCTATATAAATAACATTATTATACTTCAGCTCTACATATATGAATAATAATTATATTTCTAGCTGCACATTTATGAATGATATTATTATATCTTGAGCTGCACATATATTCTCATAATACAAGTTCATTAATTGGTTTAAGTATGTAATTTTTTTTTATTCTCTTCTACAAGGTACTCTTTCTTTCTAATCTTTCAAATATTATTAAAATTTATCATATTTTAATACTATTTAGATCCATTATAATGTTATGGTTGTCCACACTTCTTTTTATCATTCCATTTCATGAGAGGTTATATATATAGCATTGTAAGCATAATTTAAGTAGTTAAAACAAAAAGTTACCATTTCTTTAAAGGAGATTCTTATCTTAAACCTCATTGTAAGAAAGTAGAGACCAAATAATTTGATAAAAGTAGGTGGGATGTTTTCGAAAATAAGTTATAAATCATAAGTTTAGTTGTGAGCATTATTTTGTCATTGTTTATAGGTAACATACAATTTGGTTTTATGCATAAAATCCTAAAATCTATATTATATCTATGTATGAATATAGAATATAGAGTGCTCTAAGTTAATGTTTGTAGCAATAATGTTCCATACAGTCTCTTTAATTTTTCTACCATAGCCAAGTATGTAGATTCTATTCTTGGTACTTGACATTTATCTATATATTCCTATTTAGATACCATTAATTAGCTAGGTATTAGAATATATAATAATTATCTATGTAATTAATTGTATTTTCATGTTGTTATTCTTTCTTAAGATATAGTCCATCCTTCGTATGGGTGACGCATAGAGACAATAGAGATATGATGTTGTTATGATGATTTATTGCAAGGTTTGAGCATATATCAATGTGATTGACTTTGAGGTGATTATGGAGGTGTTAGAAAACTTACTACCTTATATCTAGTAATTGCATAAGACTGAGTTAATATGATGTATGATGTAAATATTGTCTTGGTCATGGTTGGACTACTTTCGTGAGCCTTGTCCCAGATGATATGTTGAGCTTGGACCAATGTTCCTTAGGATTACTCATACCTCATTTAGGAGATGTTTATAGTAATGTCAGGTATATCTCCCTTAGGTTGATCCATTGATAATGTAGGTTATAGCTTATGATTGGTACATTGTGTTCTTTACACAACCATTTACAACATATTGATAAGAGTATCTTTGTATGGAGACCTAGGTATGAATAATCCTATTGCCTAATCCAACTAAGACTTCGTCTCTATTCCACCTTAGTGGGTGGAAACCGATGAGAGAACTATCTGGGGTATAAGACCCTAGAAAGGGTTGCATACCTACTTTTATAAATTTATATCTTTTTAATTCGAACTATGAAGTCTCTGCGCATTCACGTAGGCAAGGCCATCTGCAATGAGCCCCCGAGACTGTAGGTCGAGCCCTTAGGTCTGTCTCTTCTAAGTTTTCTGGTCTTGTCACCTTTCCTAGGTTAAATGTTTACCCTTGCAAGTACTTTGTTGGATGTTTGACCCAGTTAAATTTTTTATATGGTTTAGCATGTTGAACTCTTATCTAGCAACCGATAGTCATAATGTGTGTATCTAGTGGTGTATATTTGAGTGCAAGAATGTGTGGCAGGTTGAGGTGTGCTCTGAACTTGAAAGAGAACTCTCTGGTATGAAGTGAAAGGTTTGTGAATTGAGTGTTGATTATATCAGAATTCATTAGGCTATAGTGTGTATAGGCATAACCTCTTAGTCATATTGTAATATGTGATTGTTTTAAATAAATTTGTCGCTACTATTAGTGTTGTGCATGTATCTATTATGATTTGGGGAATGGATTAAGAATGTGGTAATTAGTATTGGAAATAGATTATGATGTTAGATTTGAGAATGTGATTGGGATTAGTAGCTTTTGTCATTGGTACTTTAAAATGAACCTTATGGGGTTAATGGGTTGTTGCATTGGTGAAGATCTTATTTATCATAAATAGATTAGAAATGATCTTGCATATGTGCATGGAAAGAATAATTGATACTAGAAGTATTGTGCATTTGATTACTTATAATTATGTTGTTATGATGGTTAGTAGTGAAAGAAATGAAGCTAAGATACCCTAGGGAAGATAGATGTTATGATGTGTTTTATTTCCGCTTGTATATCCCGTTTCATGATTTTGTCATGATGCGCAATGGTAAATCATGTTAATGGATGTTAGGTGCTTGTGAGTAGTAAGTTGATTATGTTGTATTAGTAGGTGTTTTTATAAAAAAAAAATCTATGTTTTCACGTTAGTTGGTTAAGTTATCTAGGTTATTTTGGTGGGCATTACACATATCTTTCTATTAATTAATATTTTATTAATTAATTCATCTATCCTATTCCTCTAAATAATTAAATGTCTAATATTTAATTATTCCTCTAACCAAGTTAAATAAATATCTAATATTTAATTATCTTCTCCAATCAATTAAATATCCAATATTTAATGGTTATTCTCATATCCTATAGTCTCAAATATTAAATAATTCTTAAATTATTTAATCCCTTTTCCAACTCACCCTCCATCTCCACTTCATCTTCCCTTTGCCAACTCATCAAACATGTGGCTAAGGAAATTAATATTCCTTAAATATTAATTCATGATTTATCCTCAACCTCCAAAATTAATGAAATTGTTTACGTACACATATTTCATAACCATTTCCTATATTCTCTCCAACACCCCCTACATCTTGGGAAGGACTTGAGTCCACTTGTCCTACCATGCCTAAATTTCCTCCAACCATCCCTAGATTCCCTCAGTCAGCAACCCAGTCAAGGTGAGATGAGTGATACTTGTCTTCTCCTTCCCCCTTTCTCTCAACCTTCACCTTTGCTCACAACCATTCAAATCTATAGATCTGACCAAGACCGTTGATCTGAGCCACATCATCTTATCCTCTGAAGGTATATAAAACCAAGAGCTTTAGTTGAGAGGAAGTGAGTCTTCAAAAAGAGTTTTCAATCAATCTTATGCATCCGTGAGTTTTTGAAGTAAATAGCAAATATCATTTTAGCAATATAATCATATAGTATCATTTAGCATAATCATGTAGCTTTGCATATCATACTATCAGTTAACTACAAGTTATTAGTCCATTATTCAAATGCCATCTTGGAAGCCAATAGTGCATTGCTTGAGAGCATACCATCTGCAACCAGGAACAGTGGAGTTAGGACACAATGAGACATAAGCCATGAAGGTAAAATAGTGTTTTATTTTAATATTTATTTCATGTAGTTTCATTGGTGAATTTTGGATTTCTATTGTATTTTGTGAAACTAACTTATTACAAGTAACATTCTAAGGATGAAATTCAAGCTCACACAATCACATTACATATTATGTGAATATTTAGCTCTCATCTTAAGAGCATATTTTCTATGTCTTTGTTTTTCTTTTATTACTTCCTTGCATCTCCTTGTAATAGGTTATTCAGCTTGCAGAGATCATTTGGGCTCCTATGGTGTTGTATTTCTCAACTCTCACAGTTGTGTCACAGGGAATCACTCTCTAGACTCAATCTAGGGTAAGTACTCTTGCATCCAATCAAATCAATTGTGTCAATCCTATTTTTACTTATGTCCATCACATGGTGCTTCTTATTAGGCTCTATCCTAGTGCTTATGTTTATCACATGGCACTGTATCCTAGTGTATATGTTTATAACATTGCACAATATCTTATCTTGCTAAAGAAATCATCGAATTTTATCATTTTGACAGATTATCCTACACTCAACTTAGCAAACCTACCTATTTTAGGGCACATGTTGAGTGAATCCTCTCAACAAGCTATCCAATTGGCAATTTATGTTTATTGCAAAATTGTCAATTCTAGCCTTGTTTTCAGTTCATCTTCCTAGGGGCACCTATTTGAGTGAATCCTCTCATTAGTTTATCCAATTGATAGCATATTTTCATCAAAAAAATATAAATTCTATCATTTTAATAAATAGACATGATTTTGTTGATTCCTCTTGAGTCAGTCTATTTCCTATGTGACCTTGTCACCCTATCTTGTTAGTCCTTTTTATCCTTTCTTTCTTATCGAGAGATTGTCTACGATATTTTCAAACATTTTCATCCAATCTCTCTAGGGATCATATCATTCCCATCATGGGGCAACTTTGTATCAGTTTGTCTATTTTATTTGAGCCAACACGACAAGCAACATTGTCTCAAGGAGGGGCAAAATGTAGACACCTAAAATTGTCCTATCTAATTAAATAAATTATTTTATTTATTTAATTATTCTATCCTAAGTCTTCTATTAATTAAATAAATCTTTATTTATTTAATTAATTCATTAATCCTCTTCTAAGCCTATTTGTCATTTAAATAAATATCTTTATTTATTTAAATTAACCATTTTTTGATTAAATAAATACTTTTATTTATTTAATTGATCCCACTTCTTCTATTAATTAAATAAATCTTTATTTATTTAATTAATTCATTAGCCTTTTCTAACCATTACACATGGCATTCATCTCTTAATTCTTACACTACCTACCCCCTTTATCATTTTATTATTTCATGTACCTACCCTTTAATCCTAGCTGACCATCTATCTTTTACACCTCTTAATATTATCCCTCCATTTCCTATAGTCTTATTTATATAAGAGGATGCCCTCTTAATTATCAACCCTATTTTTTTCACACCATGTTGCCCCCATATTTGGCATACCTAATATTTGAACTTCAAATCAGTCTCAGTGTCGAGTAAAGATCCAATAGGTGTTTATGCATAAGTAGTGAGCACGTAGTCCAAGGTCATTGCTAGTCAAAATATGAAAAATGGATGAATTTTGGAAATTACCAAGAATTGAGGGAAATAATTTGATAGATATTCACTTAGCATCATTCTGTGTCATGTGGCCAATTTTCGCATGAACCTAGTTCATAGTTTGTCATATTTTAAACTTTCAAATTGTGGTGTTTGTCACCTAGAAATGATTCAAATATCTCATTTTAGGATTCTTCATGAGGACTAAATGGTTTTGTTGGCTTTCTTCCCTACCATCAACGTGTTTTTCAAATTTTAGTATCTAACTCCCTACCGTTTCGAAGATATGGTAATTTTTCTCAAGCCTGAGCATAAATTTAAAATATTTAAATTATTTTTTAAATAAATAATTTAATATTTTAGGTTATTTTAATATTTTGGTCATTTGAGGGAAAAATGTGTCTAAAAATGTCAATTTTCATTTCTCCTTTATTCTCCTCCATAGTTGATGGTTTATGGAGGTCAAGGTCATAGTCTTTGAAAGAAATGGTTAAAGATGCTGCATTTTCGAGCATTTCTAACCCATAATCATAACCTTTGAGAAAAAAAATGGTTAGCATTGCTCTGTTTTCAAGCATTCTTAACCCAAATTTATAATCTCTCACAAAAAGGTTAGGAATTCTCCAAAATGGAGCATCTCTAACCTTATTTTCTAGCCTTGTGTGGGCCCACTTTTTGAGTCACATGTAAAGGTTAGAAATGCTCCATTTTCGAGCATTCCTAACCTTTTCCATAGGACAATTAAAATCTAATGGAGATGGCTCAAATGGATTTGTTGAAGAGATTTTAGAAACTTCCAGATCAATGCAAAGGATAGAAGTTCAAATGTATTGCGTACATAGATTCTTTGATAGAGTGCCTCACAGAGATGCCATATTATGGCTATTAGAATTGCAGTTCATGCACACAATGAAGTCATTGAAAAGTTTTCAAAATTCCCAACAATATATTGATCTTCATGTAGGAAGATTATGATTTCAGAGACAATGCATGCAAGTTGCTTGATATAATGCTTGCATGATAACTATTCTACATAATACCTCAGAAATGTCATTTCATGTAATGCCATGATTGGAGGGTGCACATAAAATGGATTTGTTGGAAAGGATTTAAAAGTTAAAAATTAAAAATTGAAGCAAATATAATCCACAGCTATCTGCAATATTCATAGGGACACTCAAAGTGGATTTGATAAAAAAGAAACCTTTCAAAATATTTAGATAAGTATAATTGGCAAGTGTAAACCAAAATTCAACAACCTTTACCAGGATCCTCCCTGCCAGCGACAAAATGGGAGCTTCACAAAAACATATGGACATCCATCAAAGCCTAATGAAGTTGGATTTTATTATAATTAAACATCATCCTCTGGTGGATATGTATTCAAAATGTGGATTCACAAGCAAGGAATGTGAGCTGATTGATATATTGACAATGCATGTAAACTGTCTGATAGAATGCTTCAAAAGAGATGCCATCTCAAATAGAGTTTAGTTCTTTGGAGGCAAGGAGGAGCTACTTGGAGGAAAGATCTTTAGTTGGACTGAGGAGATAAAATCAACTATATTATTGTTTTAGTTGGACCATAACTCCCTAGAGTTCAACAACATCTAGCTCTAGTAGAGTAGCTCAATCGTGCTTTCATTCTTGCCCTCATCGTGGATTCTCATGAGCTTGATCTAGCTACTTGTGGATGGAAGAAAGAAAGCTCCATCTTTCACCCACGGTGTGGGAGGGGAGAAAGAAAGATAATCAGGGGTGCCACATAGGCCAGATGGAGATGACTTTTGTATGACATGTCGTGTTGCTTCCCTTCTGCCTCGCATTAGCAATGCAAAGATAAAGAACAGGTTATGGACATTCATCAAGGCATAAGAGGATAGAGAGCATCCCTTTTAAATCAAGCACAACAGTCTTCTCACGTATGGTTTAGCGATTCCTTGAGAAGGGAGGTAGAGATTGTCGATCTCCTTCGAACGGACTAGGGATAAAGTGCAGTACATGATAGAGAACCGAGCCTTTGGGCTGGGCAGTAACCATTAATCCCTTTCCACCATTCTTGGGGTGGGGGGAAAGGAAACCCACTAGCTTTTCTCCATGAACAACTTAGGGGCAGCAGGTTCACCATCCATTCTTGTCTCTTCACTGATGATAGATGGGGAGAAAGAACCACAAGCCTTTCTTAGGGGGGCGAGGCAACCCACTAGCCTTTTCTCCATGAACAGCTTAGGGGCGATGGGTTCACCATCCATTCTTGTCTCTTCATCGATGAGTGATGGGGAGAAAGAACCACAAGCCTTTCTCTCCTTGAACAGATAATGGTCAAGCTAACCAGAGCATACTTACACCAAGTGAATTTCTTAACAGAATGCCTTAAATAAATGTGGTCTCATTTAACCCAGTCATCACAGAAATGCAAAAAATTGAATTGTCAAGAAGACAATAGAAACTTTTAAACAAATGCAATTTATAGGAGTAAAGTAAAACCCAGTGATATTTGTCAATATCCTCCAAGCACATGCCAATATGGGAATTTTGAAACAAAATGCTTTTTGTCAGACATCATACTTGCAAGTGCTCTGGCCGACATGCATAAGAAATGTGGAGGCCAAAATACAACATTCAATTTGTTTGACAAGATGCTCCAAAGAAATAAGTCTTTAGGCATGTATGATTGCAAGGCTTGCGCGATGGATTCATTGAAGAGCTTGTGAATGGAAAATACAGTTAATAGGATTGCATGCAAAATGTAAGAGTATGTAAAACTATTGAATTAAATGCCTCCAAGAGACATCTTGTAGAATTAAATGAAATGATTACAGAATGAGCAAGGCTCTATAACTCCAAGGAAGTGTAAGTGACATGGAGGATGTGATATGATGGCCAAATTTCTCAAAGAGAATTCACAAATATAGAAGGTGACCAGGAAGGATATCTAGCTAATGTAGTTGGAATGTATGTCATTGGAGGATGGATGACTACTTTATGTCGATGATCAATGCACTAAAGTATGAGCATGTTGTGATTTCAAATGGTGGGATGATGACAACTTCAGATGAAGTGGATAAAGATGGAGAAGTGCTTCAACATAGCTTATGACTTGGTTCTTCATCGATATTACAAGTTTGAAATTGTATTTTTGTAAAGGATGACATGTGGGTTAGTTTATGACAGTGAATATTTTTCACAAATAATTAACAAACATGCAAGATGGCAGTAAAGGATTCTAGTTGATGTGATCGCAATGGGTGTGTCCTCAAACAAAAGATATTGGCAGATGAATACCTTCTTTCAATGATCAAGATACTGACATATGGAATAGATGGTGAAGTGATTATGAGATAAAATGAAACAAATGAAGATGGAGGCCACCTTGACAAAATCGACAAACAAATTATTTCTTCAATGTAGTGGGTTTGAAATTAATTTTGTAAAAAGTGACTTATGTTTCTTATTATAACCAAAGGTTAGAAAAGTTCACCTCTTCTGCACATAAAAGTGTAAGTTACTAACTCATTGAAATTTACATAGAAAAGAGTTAGTTATTGTTAGGCACCAGAGGCAACTCAAAGGGGGGGTGAATTAGCTATCTAATAATTTCAACCCAATTATAGCTTAATCAAACTTGATACTTAATACTGGTAAACCAAACTTAATGTTGGTAAATAGATAACAATTAATATCAATACTGGTAAATTTTAATGCATGAAACAAAAAGAGAAACAACACCCACAACACTAACACAAAGATTTGTATGTGGAAACCCTGTAAGGGGAAAAATTGCGGTGGGAAACCTTACCCAAAATCAAATGATACTACTATAGATAGTATGTGTGTACAAATGGGGTTTTCACATGCAAAAAGGCCAACTACCTAGAGCTCATTGCTCAAACACAAGATGGGAGTCTCACTGACTACAATTGGATGATTAAATTCAATGATAATGTATTGCTCAAAGTAGCATCTTCAATGCTAGATTTAGTACCATTTAAGCTCTAATTATCTCCTTCAAACCTTCCTTGAATATTTAAATGATGTCTACATGAGTATCTCACCTTATATTTGCATATACTGAATATCACAACCTTACCATACCATACTACATTCCATTAGTTATAATCTCACAAATGAGATCTTGTTTATATACCAAAACCTAAGACCAAATGTGTAGGTTAGCTCACTAAGAATACTACAATAAAATCAATTACAACAAGTCAAGATGTGATGCATCATGTCGGCTCAATTCAATTACAACAATAACCAATCAATTAATCATCTCCATAATGTGTCGTGCTGATCTAGAATAGATAACACATGTAGGTCCATAACCTAGACCAATTTATCAGTAACAACAAATATGTCAGGCTGATTAGACCATAACCAGATCACCAAAACCAAGTGTCCAAACCATGTCTTTGACATAACCAAGTGATCTCTAGATGATAACAACTCATCCTTAGTGCTAGTGAACAATATAACCTGCTGGTGAACCAAATGCCGATGACTGTGCATAAGTCACTGAACTTGTCAGTGAACATAACCAAAGATCTCCAAAAGGATAGGTGTTGATAAGTGTTGACACCAATGACCAAAATAGTGCAACACATCCATAATACCAATAGTTATTAACCCTAGATTGAAGTTGGTTATAAGGTAGTTATCCTACAAGCCTATAAATAGAAAGCTTTTGCATTATAAGTGGGGGACTTTTACGACAGGGGGGAAACTCTGCAAAATTTTATAGAGGAACTAAGTGAGAACTTTGATGTTCATACCTTTGTACTAAGGGGTTTTTGAACTTATATGTTTTCAAAAATAATAATGAAGAATTCATGGTTTTCATGTGTCTTGAATGTATTCATGAGTTATTATTACTAATTTCTCATATGTTGAATTAGTAATCCCTTTATGTATTGGTGAAATTTTTTGATGGAACACATCATTTCATGGTATCTTCACTTGCATGTACTAGTGCAACCTATCTCTTCATGTGTCGAGGTTTATTGTACTTCTTTCACCACCATTACATGACTAATCTATTTGGCGGTGACCCCTTTTGTAATTGTTATCCTTTATGGAATCCTACTTGGTATTTGTATGTCTTCTAGTAGGGTTTCTGTTGTTAATCTTGGTTTAAGTTCTATTTTTTCTCCTTTATGTACTTTCAGGTTAAAAGTACACAAAAAACCTAAATACTCCATCGTACAAGGGAGCTGCCCCTCTCAAACACAAAGGAAGATTGTGGTTTCACTCCAATCTCTCCAACTATTGGAATGTTTGTCACTGCTCATCGGGCAAACAGGGTCATTTTTAGTTTACCAACACACCCTAATGAGCATTTTTACAAGCCTTCATGCAATTAAGCCTACTGTCAACCACATTTTTTATTTTTGTTGAGCTCTTGTGCAACAATACAAAATCTAAGAGCAAACATATCAAGCAAGATCAAAGGAGATAGGAAGACATTGGAGATTGAAACCATACTAGACATGTGATGTTATAATCTTTTTTATTTTGGTTATCATTTTCATGATCTTAGGTAATATTCACTGTGTATGGTAGATTGCTTTCATTTTTAGGCTAGGGTTTTGTGGTTGATCCTCACTAGTCTTTCAGTATTATTGTTTCCATTATCCATTTTCACCATATACATATACAATCAAGTATCCCCCATAGGAAGGAAGAAGAGAGATTAAATATCGCCCCCATAATGAAGAAGCCATGCCATGTCCAACTGAAAGGAGGAAGGAAGTCTCCAAATGTGAATGTCTGAAAAATTGAATAGGAGTCTCCAAGCACAAAGAATCTATCACACAAGCATGATCAAACTAAACCGTTAAATGTGATAAATCAAGTGAAGGAGGAGACTCATGAATGCTAATCTCCAAAGAAGGTAAAGAGGAATCTCCAACTAGGATGTGACTATCATTGAAGAGAAGAGAAACCCCCTCAAGTATGTCTCCAAAAATTGCAATATGAGACTCAATAAAAATATCTGAAATGCCATTCAAGTACTAATCACACACTACAAGATCTAAAATAATATAATCATCATGTTGAATAGTAGAGATCA
Source organism: Cryptomeria japonica (assembly GCF_030272615.1). Classification (NCBI taxonomy): domain Eukaryota; kingdom Viridiplantae; phylum Streptophyta; class Pinopsida; order Cupressales; family Cupressaceae; genus Cryptomeria; species Cryptomeria japonica. The sequence continues at coordinate 868,453,072 of NC_081414.1, forward strand.
AGTCCAAAGAAGTAGGATATGGAGGAGTAGGAAGCTCAACACTCATCTCAAGAACACAATGATTCAAGTGTCCAAACTTCTCCTCATAAACATGATTCACCCTTAATGGAAGAGTGTGAACATTAAGAACATCATCATCACCATCATCAGAAAAATGTGAAAAGGAATATAATCTAGAAGAATGATCCACGACTTTTGTAGCTATTGTTGGCAACAATAATGCAAGAAAATTTAGAGGGGGGGTGAATCAATTTTCACCAAACTTAAACAAATTAACCTCCACTTAAGATCTGATGAAGAACACCAATAACAAAGATAAACACTAGATAAACAACACACATAACACATAGATTTTTGACATGGAAAACCTGGTTAAGGGAAAAAACACGGTTGGAACCGACCCACAATATGATATTAATCTACAATAGTATGTGGATTATTACAATGGGGAATGCACATACATTCAGGAAGATTGCCTAGAGATCATTGCTCACAAACAAAAAAAGGCTACAACCTAGGGAAGGCACATTGCCTTACAAAGATCAAACAACAATCTAGATTACATGAACTGAAATAATAGCATCTTCAAATGTGTGATCGTAGTTTTGGTTAAGCACACTGTTTACTTTGCACCACTTCTCTGCTCTTCCTCACACTTCTGAAAGATTAATTCGCTTGTTAATAGATAAAACACTCTCAAAGAATGCATAAAGACATCTTACTTGATTATTACTCTCATTTATACAAATCATCAACCTTAATTTCAATCTCGACTCAACTCATAAGACTTAATTACAAAATTACATCACAATATATAAATTAATATGAAGACCAATACAATGTCAACAAGGACACAACATGGACCTAAATCAAAACCTCGAACACTCAACACCACTGAATATCTCACCAAGATAATCCACAACATGCAAGAATCATCGGGTTGGCCATAATGTCATATAACACAAAGAATACCATTGGACCAATAAAAATATTCAATAACACACACAATGATTAATGTGGATTAGCAACACATAAAGAACATCATCGAGAAACATCAATAGGAAACATGAATTTCACCGCAACAACCATGACAACTAGAATCATCATCATCTTTCTCGCAGAGCTCAAGAACACCAAGATAACAGATCAAAGAATAAAACAAGAAGATGTGGGTAAGCAACGATGATTCAAATCTAGAGATTAGATCCACACCTGATTTTGGTGTTGGATCTTCATCTGTAACTAAGACATTTGGTCTTAGGGGGAAGCTTTTCATGTAGATCCTTGAAACCCCCTTTTTGAGATTTATAACTAACTGCATATGGTTTCAGATGGTTGTAGATGGTTATGCAGATAATCTTAAGAGATATCTAAAAGATCTAATGCTGATATGATGCTTTTGTACAATGTTCATTAGTTTCATGGCATCCAAAATAAATTTAGGGTTGAGTGTTTATTTCACCTTAAAGTTAGGTATTCAAAGCATAAAAAGGAACTTTCACATTCATTTTCAACATTGTGTATGAAGATATAGAGTAGAGGAGTGTGGTGAAGAATATTGTGTGAATAAAACAATGCTTAAGAGAATTCAGAAAAGATTTCTTGCTTCTAGTTGAAGACAAAAGGGTATTCTCTAAGTTCGAAGCTATTTGTTCATAACCTATATTTTGATAATGGAATCATCCAGCTCTTGTGTGTTGACTCTATTAATTGTCAAGATAAATAATCAAGCAAGGTCGACATTCAAGAAGCATCCATACAAATTATTGGAAGATGTCCAAAATGGTGCATTCTCATCTATTCCATATAGGATATTACATGTCATAGACATTAGGGTATACATTCACTACAATATCGAGGAGCTTGAGAATGCGGAAATGTTATCTCTATAAACCAAGAACATGAATGACGATGTGGGCAATCTCAAACCCAATTTTAAATCTTTCCAGGATAAGGGTTTCATTCAGTTCGTGAACTTTCTAGTTTTAAATGATCTTTAATGGGTTAGTTATATTATGAGAAGAGTCCATGATGAATTCATATGGCTACACAAACCATAAAAAATTGCCAAGAGTGCAATCCAGGTGGTAACATGTTTGAATGTAACCGGTGAAGTCCCTGATTTTGAGAAATGTGAAGAACACAACATGATAATAGATCAATGACAACAAGTGATATCATTGAATATGATCTGAGATTTGAATCCATGGTGACATGCTACAAGGTATATCAATATAAGAGGGCAAATTCAGTCTCTGGTATTGGAATTTATACAACATATCAAATACTGAAGGATAACAAGTTGTATGACCTATGTGAAGTACTTCTAAGTGAATTAATGAGAAATTTGAAGAAGATTAAGAAAGATAAGAAGCATGCCTTTAATTTTAGCACTTTGATTGTCTACTTGGAACTTTACTTCTTGAAGGAGATCCCCGACGTAGGTAAGGTACAATGGGCACATGGTAAATTGGTGGTTGTATAGATTAAGGATTGGGTGATGCAAAACCATAGAAAGTCATTCTATCAGGTTATTTCAAATAATTCCATGGTATGATGCAAAGCTAAAAAAGGTTTCCAAATAAAATTGTAGAAAAGTATGAGGGCACCATATGCTTCATGGTTGAAATTGATCAATATTTGATGGAAGCTATTGAGCCAAGAATAGTACGGACCATGCCAATGGGATATGAAGTTGATGTTAATTCTCTTGACATCTATGCTCAACATATTTTGAGCAAGCCGGTGAATGAGAAGGAAGAGAGATTTGGTAGTTATACAGAGAAAATTTTAAGCTTGCATTTTCATCTTACGAAGCCTAGAATGTAGAAGAGGGTAAGAAAATAAGTAGAACAAATCACTGAGGATAAGGGGGAAAATAAGGAAGCTATTAGTAGGGCTAGAGAGTAGAATATCCTAAAGGAGGAGGACATGGTTCAACCAAAGAAGACTAAACCAATGACACTTTTGAAGAAAAGCAAAACAAAGTCAACAACCTCCTCTACTGCTCAAAAGCCTATCCATCCATCTAAGCCTCAAACCAAACCATCCAATGGAGCAAAGAAAAAGAAGAAAGGGAAGCCTGAGAGAATCTATGTGACAACCACTATTAAGGAGGAAACCAAATTTGATTTAGTATAAGAAGTGAAGAAGACTACTACCTCTTCTAGGGTAGTTATGAAGCCACCATTTGGTGAAGGCCAGCCAACCAATGTTAGGTCCCAAAGACAACTGAGGAGAGGGGGTGAATCAGTTGTTCAATTAAATTCAAACCAAAACTAACTTAACCAAACTAAATGCTTAATATGGATAAACAAAACTTTATGCCGGTAGATAGTTTTATCAGTTAATTGCAGTATCGATAAAGATTAATGCATGAAACAGAAAGATAATAACATCCACAACACATAACATAGCTATTTGTACGTGGAAACCCTGTAAGGAGAAAAACCATGGTGGGAAACCTTACCCACCATCAGATGATACTATTGTAGATAGTATGTGTGTACAATATGGTGTCTGCACATGCAAAAAGGCCAATGGCCTAGAGCTCACTTCTCAATCACAAAATAGGAGTCACACTGACTACAATTAGATGGTTAAATCCAATGATAATATACTGCTCAAGATAGCATCTTCATATGCTAGATTTAGTACTAGTTTAGCTCTGATTTGCCTGCTTCAAACCTTCCTTCAATCTTGAATAATGTCTGTGCATATAGCTCTATTTATATTTGCATATACCTTGTCACAATCCTTTCCCAATCCTATTTTAATCTCACAAATGGGATCTTACATTTATACCATAACCTAAGACCAAATGAGTAGGTTGGCTCACTAAGAGATATTACAATAAAATCAATTACAAATGAATCAATATGCGATGCATCATGTCATCTCAATGCATTTACAATAATAAAAAATCATCTTCATGACGTGTCTTGCTAATCTGAAATAGATATGCTTGCCAGTGCATAACCTAGACCTATTTGTTGGTAACAGCAAATATGCAAACCCGATTAAACCAATGAAAAAATTACCAAAGCAATGTGTCGAATCAATGTCTTTGACATAGCCAAGTATTCTCCAAGTCATTCCAAGTGTCGGTGAACAATATAACCTATCGATAAACCAAATACTATTGACTGTACATAAGTCACTGAACATGTCGGTGAACATAATCAAGAATCTCCAACTGCTGATAGGTGTTGATATCAATTACAAAACCATACCAACATATCCAAAATACCAACAATCTCCTGCTTTGGCATTGATGGCAACATAAGATGGAAAAACCATCAAAGTGCCAAAACAGAAATGCCAAAAACCAAAAACCAACAATCTCCCAAAGAGATCAAAATACAAATATAGAGAGTAATAATCTCTCCCCTAATAAATAATCTCTCCTCCAAATCTAGTGTGTTTTTCCATAGATATCTCTCCCCCTTTAACATAAAATGCCCATGAATACAAAAACCATATAAAAATAGTTCATACAAAATACCAACTTATTACAAAATACCAACTACTCCCCCTAAGAAGTAGCTCTCTTCATCAAAGCTAGAAAAAAGATTTCTTTGTTAATTCTATCAGTTGATGGCAATAATCAACTGTCTAAGTCTCTACCGGTGGGGGTATAGCCCCAAGCTTCTCTCTGAGATATTCAAATATTTCCTTAGGCAAAGGCTTAGTAAAAATATCTGCAATCTTCTCTTTAGTATTCACATAAACCAATTTCACTTCTTTTGCTTCAACATTCTCTTTTAGAAAATTGTATTTGATAGAAACATGTTTAGTCTTTGATTGAAATATTGGATTCTTAGATATATCAATTGCTGCCAAATTATCATAGTAAATAGTTATAGGTTCGTTGCATTTTACCTTTATGTCTTTCAACATTTTCTTAATCCATAATACCTGTGTGCAATTAGTTGCTGCTACAACATATTCTGATTCTACTATTGATAAAGATGTGCAACTCTATTTCTTGCTCAACAAAAAAATTAATCTGCTACCAACAAAAACTGCTCCACCGGTGGTACTTTTTCTGTCATTTACATCTCTTGCCCAATTTCCATTTGTATAAGCAAATAAATCAAAGTTTTCATCTCTAGGATATCATAAGCCAAGATTTGTAGTTCCTTGTAGATACTGAAAAATCCTTTTTACTGTTGCTGCATTGTTTTCTTTAGGATTACTCTGAAATCTTGAAACAATACATACTGCATCCATAATATCATGTCTTGTTTGTGTAAAATACAATAAACCTCCTATCATAGACTTGTACCTAGTTGGATTAACAGGTGTTGATTCATCCTTCAATGATAATTTATCAGTTGTAGTCATGGGTGTGCTTATCAATTTAGAGTTTTTCATGCCAAATTTCTTTAGTAGTTCCTTCGAGTACTTAGATTGACATAAGAATATACCTTTATCAATTTGTGAAATCTACAATCCTAAAAAGAATTATATCTCCCCAATCATAGACATTTCAAATTCTTCCTACATCTTATTAGAAAAGTCTTTACATAATGAATGTTCTCCAGATATTATATCATCAACAAAAAATTCTATAACCAAGATATCATCATTAGTCACTTTGTAATATAGATTGTTGTCTGCATTACCTTTAGTGAAGCCAATCTTCAAAAGATATTTGTCCAATCTAGCATACCAAGCTCTAGGAGCTTGTTTTAGTCCATACAAAGCTTTCCTTATCCTGGAAACCATATCTTTGTCATTTGTTAATGAAAAACCATCAGGTTGTTCAATGTAAACTTCCTCTTCAAGATCACCATTCAAAAATGCACATTTAACATCCATTTGATATACTTTATAGTTCTTTTGTGTTGCAAAAGCCAAGAATAATCTGACTGCCTCAATTCTAGCTACTAGTACAAAGGTTTCATTATAAGCAACTCCTTCTTTCTATGAATATCCCTTACACACTAATCTTTCTTTATTTCTAATTACCTCACCATCTTCATTAAGTTCATTTCTAAATACCCATTTAGTTCCAATTACATTTTTGTCTTTAGGTCGGGGAACTAATGTCCATGTGTTATTCTTTTCAATTTGTTCCAATTCATCTTCCATAGCTTTAATCCAATGTTTATCTTCACATGCCTCATTAACTGATGCTGGTTCAATTTGAGAAATAAGACATACCTCTTCATTTGCCAGTCTTCCTCTAGTCATAACACCTTGATGCTTGTTCCTAATTATCTAATCTTTAGAGTGATTCAATCTTACATACCGGGGTGTTTTTACTTAGTGTTGTTCCTCACTCACTGTGGAATTTTCAAATGATGTAGGTGTAACTAGATCAACATTATGTACCAGTGTACTCATTGTAGGTTCATTTGATATTATCTCTATTGCTAGTTCAGAATCCATGTACATTGAATTTCCTCTAAACTGTTCATCAATCTTCACATTTGAACTTTCAATAATTTTATGTAATCTCTTATTAAAACATCTATATGTTGTTCTCTTAGATGAATAACCAATAAATATTCCTTCATCACTTCTAGGATCAAATTTGCCAATGTACTCATCTCTTCTAATATAGCATTTACTTCCAAATATTTTGAAATATTTAAGAGTAGGAGTATTACCAAACCATAGTTCATGAGCGGTCTTACCAGTTTCACCTTTGATGTGAACTCTGTTGAATGTGTAGACTGTTGTATTCATTTCTTCTCTCCAATATACATGAGGTATATTTGCTTCTGATATAATGCTTCTAGCTGCATCCAAAATAGTTATGTTCTTTCTTTCCACAACTCCATTTTCCTGGGGTGTCTGGGGTGCTAATAACTATCTTCTGATTCCAATCACTTCACAGAATGTATTAAATTCCTTAGATGTGAATTCACCTCCTTGATCTGATCTCAGAAATTTTATTTTCTTACCGGTTTCATTCTCTACCATCACTTTGAATAGTTTGAATTTCCCAAAGGCTTCTGATTTCTCCCTAAGAAAAGTAACCCAACACATTCTAGAATAGTCATCAATGATTAGCATAAAATATCCATCTCCTTGTAAACTTCTAGTTCTTGTTGGACCACATAAATCAGTATGAATTAAGTCAAGAACATTATTGGATTTTTTTGGTATACTCTTAAAAGATTCTCTAACTTGCTTTCCAAATTGACATTCCTTACATACCAGATTGTGAGGTTTAACAAACTTAGGTAAATCCCTTACTGCCTTAGTTGTACTGATTTTCACATTGCAATTGAAATTTACATGACAAAGTCTCTTATGCCATAACCAACATTCATGAATATGTGTAATCAAGCATGCCTTCTCATAGTTATTCAAATGAAAGATATTACCTCTAGTCTGATTACCGGTTGCAATTTCCAAACCAGTTCTATTCATGATTTTGCATTTACCATTCTTGAATTGTAACTGAAATCATTTTTCAACTAATTGACCAACACTCAAAAGATTATGCTTCAAACCTTCAACATAGTAAACATTATTAGTATTTTTCTTACCATCAAAAGATATAGTGCCTTTTCCTTTGATCAACCAAGCTTTATCATCTGCAAATATTACTAGACCTCCATTGTATTCCTGAAAGTTTAAGAATTTACTTTTATCATGAGTCATATGATGTGAACGTCCAAAATCAATGATCTGTTCATCCTTATCTTCAATTTTAGCTGCCAGGGCCTACTCTACTGGTTGAACAGTAGGTGGCAGTTGATCTTCTATTATAGCAACAAAAGCCCATCCATTGTTTGTTGGTTCCTCATCAAAATCATTAGTAATTCCTTCATCAGCATAGTAATAAGATTTGTCTCTATTCTTCTTAAATCTGTATTTTTGATATTCAAGGTTAGGCTTATATGTTCTTTTAGCTTCTTCTTTCAATCTTTCATGTCTATAAGGACACCTAAATGCCATATGACCAATTTTGTTGCAGTTAAAACATTTAAAGGGTGCTTTACCTTCATACTCACTTCCAATTGGACCTTTAGGAATTTTCCTTGCAAATAGTGATTCAAGTTCTTCGAGTTCTTCATTCTCCTTCCCACTTTCTTCAATTTCTCTTGCATAAAAGGCTTTCCAATCAAATTTATCAAATGATGATGATGATGCCTTGAAATCTAAATCTGTCTTAATTGTAGCAACAGGACCAAATTCCTCAAGTTCAAAAACTAAAAGTTTTCCAACCAAAGTGTCTCTAGATACTGATGTATTAGGCATTGTTCTCAGTTCATTTATAGTAGTAACTTTCATTTTATATGCTGGTGGCAATGCTCTTAAAAATTTAGAAGCAATTTCATCTTCACTTAAGGTTCCTCCAGAACATTGTATACCCAAAACAATTTCATTTACTCTTTCAATAAAAGCAGAAATCCTTTCATGTTCTTCCATTTTCAGATTTTCATACCTGACCCAGAAGCATTCAACTTTTGTAATTTTTACTGTGGAATCTCCTTCATTCAATGGTTCCAATTCATCCCAAATAGCTTTAGCAATAGATCTATCTGATAATCCCATGATTTGTTGTTCTAATAATGCGCTCAAAAGTGCTTCTCTTTCTTTGCAATCATTTTCCTCATCTTTAGCCAAGCTTGGTCGATTAGGTTGACCTTGAGTAGGAGCAACATAACCATTCTTTGTAATATCCCATATGTCCTTCCCAATGCAATTCAAATGTGTCTCCATCCTAATCTTCCATATGTCGTAGTTAGTTCCATCAAGTTTTAGACTATCCTTCCTGAAATAGTTAGAAGCCATAGGATCTCCTCAAGCTGTTAAACTTCTGCAAAAAGAGGACTTTTCTCTGATACCAATTGTTAGGTCCTAGAGACAAGTGAGAGGGGGGTGTTGTCCTCAAAATCTGATTCCCTTCAATGTCCTTAGAGTAACATGATTTAAACTGGGTGCAGAAGAGACATTAAAGATAAGGAAATCTCAGAGACAACATATGACAAGGTTTGATTGAACCTTCTACACTTTGGGCTTCCTTGGAGCCTAGGTGGGTATACCTTTGTGAAGTAACTTCACCATTTAAACAATAAATCCATAGCAAACCGGTCCAGAAAACCAATGAATTTATTCACCTTGAGATTAACTGAAAACACAGAATGAAACGATACTTAACTTCAGCATATTTTATCAACAAAGCATGCAATAAACAACTTCGATTAATACCGGTGCTTTATCCAAGGTTACAGAGTCACCTAAACTCAAATAAAACTCCTGAAACAAAATATCTTTATGCTTCCCATCAGCTTGGTTTCCACTAATCCTTGCATATGCCTAACACTTACAAGAATTCAATCACTTCAAACTAAACTATGGTCCTCAAAATTCAAAGTTCCTCCCAAAGAATTTACTGGTAAGAGTGATCCTGCATATTTAATTTCCCTCCTAAAGAGAAAAGCTAAAAAACACCCATATTGAGATTGCCTTGCAATTTCAATCAAACAGAAAAATCCTGGATTGTTCAGAATGAAAACAGTAAATAGACTTGTGGAAAAACTTGAAGACGACACAGAGTTTTACTCAAAACTGACGGCCTGTATATTGATATTCATTTGAAGAGATTTTACAAAAATTATGATTCTCCATTAAACTTTGGAAAAGCTCAGATAACATTTCTGCAGAGTTTTCTTACAAAATTTTGTGATCCCTTTCCTTCTAGTCTTGGTATCCATTTATATCAACATGGATGCACAAAGCTTTGGACTTCTCGAGGAGAGTTTGTTACAATTATTTCCAAAATTGATGTGGTTACAATTTTTGCGTAAAGCAGTTATGCGCTCTTTTCAGCTTCTGCAGTCTGTTCAATAGGTTGTTCAGTTGTAACCTCTCCTAGCTCTTCAGGGGCACTATCCAACTGCTCCAGATCATGGGTGGAATATTTAACTCCCCACTCATTATATGTCTCTTTTGTCGGCCATGAAAAACTAATCACATCATTTTTAACTTTAGTCAACCTTTTCCAAGAATTTCTCAGTTTGTTGACTTCTGAGTTAAGAAAATTATAATGTGATTTAATTCTTTCTATTTCCTGTATGGTTATAACAAAGAAAGAGGTATCATCAAGATCAATGATTCCCTTGACCCTTGCTGACAACTTGGTTTTTATCTCATTAAGCCATATTTGCTTATCTTTCAGCTGATCCGGATTGGCAAAAATTCCTGGGAGCAACTCAGAAACCTGATCAGTGTATTCCTTCTTACATAAATTGACCTTCCTATCCACATTGTCTACATTTGCAGCCAATTGCATTAAAACTTTAGCAACATCAGAGGTAGATTTTATAATGGGATTGGCCCTTGCTTCATCACAGGAAACACACATGAACTCTAAATCTTGCTCCCTAGGCCTCCATCTGTCAAAAAGGGGTGTCAAAATGGCCTTATCTCTCCTTAATTCATTCCATATCTCCATGACCTTTCCCACACTATTGTAAAGCAGTGAGGCATTTATAGTATCTGCAAAACTGGAGATTGTGGCTTTTATTTTCTCCTCATACTTCCCTGCATAAAAGGCCTGAGCTTGCTTTAGGTTCTCCAATTCTTGGGGAGTTATCTCAATCATTTGGGAGCTAGAAGGTGCAGGAGATGGTGGGAGTTCAATAATGGGGCTATTAGGCGGAGGTCTTGCAGGAGAAGAGGCAATCATTAATGTTGAAGACTCACCTTGTTGGTGTTGTCCCATCAGCTGGCTCTGCAATTTGGCAATGATGCTATCTTTTCCTCTTACCTCCTCCTTAACACTGTCATAGGCCTTCAAAACTGTTTCCAATTTAATTTGGAGGCCCTCCTTTTCTTTGGCTTCCCTCTCAGCCACTGCAACATTGAATTTTGCAGTTTCTAGCACAGTGCTAGCAGCCTCTACTACCCCTGTACTCTGTACTCTTTTAACCATCAATCCACCAAGGTGACTTGACCCTGAAGTGTCTTTACCTTTCTTGTCCTCATTTCTTTTAAGGGACCACATAACTAGTACAGCATTGTCCTTACTGAATGTAACCCCTTCCATGGGTTTAGTCTCTTTTCTTACTACATCTAGTACCAAAGCATTAGCAATATTCCATTCTGGTAAAATGAGCACTCCAGCTTGTGCTACTAAATCCCTTTCCTGTTCAGGAGTGATGGTTTTAAATTCTTCCATCATCTCCTGTTTTATTTCTTCCTCCACTGAGGCTGGATCTTTGTTGGGCTACTCTTCCTTTCTTGTTTCACATCTAGCATTATATTTATCTATATGCTGCTTCCAGACAAATTGCATGAATGCTTCAGATGTGACAAAGTTATCATCAGCTAAAAAGGCACTAGTGGTCTTCTTTATCTCAGGATCCCACTCCTAGCCTTTAAGTTCAGTTGAGGTGATGTCCATTTGTGCTTCAGTGGGCTCTTCTGGCATCCCTTCTTCCACTTCATCATAAGTGTATGCAATCTCTCCCAAGCTGCCCAACTACGAGAGGTATTCAGTTGTTGCTTGTTCATCTCCTATGTGGAGAGGGGATTGGGATGGGGAATACAAGGGTGTATCTGATTGCACTTCTTTCCCCACCCTTTTCTTCTTTGGGCTATCCTTAATGTCAATGACATCTTGTACCTTCCTCTTTCCTTTGGATGAAGAGGGCTCCCCTGTTGTAGGCACCAGCACACTGTAACCTGCTTTCTTATGTAGGGTGTAATCACCAGGAGGGATTGCTTTAGTATAAGCCGACTTGCCTAAAATCATTCTTGCCTTTTCAGGGTTACTTTTAATTACAGCTTCCCTCTTCTCCTTTAATGTTTGCATCAGATCTTCAAAGCAAACAACCAAAAATTTTATTTTTTCTTCCAATGGGAAGAAGCTAAACAATGGGTCATAGCTAGCATCAAACTGATGCACAAAATCCAAGGCTTTCTTGTAAGCCACCCATTTTTCTTTCCTCAACTCCTGTGCATCTAAATCAAATTCATTCCTGATGACGTCTTCAGGAAAGTGGAATTGATGAGGCCTACCTCTGCATGCTACCTTCTTCCTGAACACACCATTGTAGAAGTCCTCTGGATCAGCACATCTGGACACTGCAGTGGATAAATGGTAGGGTTTGAGGAAATCCTCAAAACAATTCTAGCCTCCCTTTGTAATTACAAATTGGTGGGCTATTGTAGCTGTAGGGAAAATAGTCCCTTTACCTCTGCCTGTTAGCTCTACCTCTTGTAGGCCACCAATTTGTCTAAGGATTTCAGCTATTCCCACTTTGAGAGGGACCTGGTAGGGTAACAAAAATGGAGTACCCCTAAGACCAAAAACTCTGAAAACCATGGAGACTAGATATAAGTACATGTCACCCCAGTTATGAACAATTTTGATGTTCTCTGTGAATTCTTTTGGCCTTAGGAATTCCAGAAGAACCTTGGGGACTCTTGGGTTATCAGAGCAAAGGAGAGTCCTTATTTTGGATGCAAAATATTTATCGAACTTTAGGAAACTAGCATCCTCTCTATCCCATGACAACATAGTGCTCCATAGTTGTACTGGCATCTTCTCTCGCTCCTTCTCTTTTACCAGGTCCATTCCACTGGCGAAATAATCACCACCTTTGAAGAGGAAAAGGTGCATCAAGAGTGAGTACCATCCGAATGCCCTATCCACCTTCCCATTTTTTATTCCTATCAACCCTCTATGGATAGCATCGGCAATATAAGAAGCATAATCAAATGTGATAGCAAGAGAAGGATTCAAAATCTGAACAATCATTAACAAGTAATGATTTCGCATATTTGCTTCAGCATCCTCTCCTAGAACTTGGCAAAGTGCCCAATACATTCCTTTAGCCCTTAAGGTAAACATACTCAATGAAAAAGGCTCTTGTGTGTTGGGCCCTACAACTGCTAACCCTCCTATTTTTAGGAAAAGTTCTTTAAGAGGCCCATTCCTAAGATGACTCCTCTATGCACTGTACACGTGGGCTAATTCTGTGAAATTTATGGGTTCCAGAAAGTTTGTGAACTCATTGAGCCCAAACACTATTCTTAATTCCTCTGCATTGATTTCCACAAGGGCTTTCCCATTAACATCCCAAATGCATCTTGTGACTGAATCATAGTTCAATGCCATTTGGGTTAACAAGTCTGTATCCATGAACACCCCTGGGACTACTAATTTCTCGACATGTAGTTCCCAAATGCTATTTTGAGGAGTAGGAGAATTCCTCATTCCAAATCCGACTCTAAATAGCCCCAACCCGGACAGTCCAACCTATGGGTCTCTCAACCAATTACCTTTGTCATATAATCCTTCTCCTATCTTCAGACAGGGAGCCCTAGGCACTAACTCTTTGGCCTTTGATGCCTGGTTAGTTGACAACGTCAACTATTCTAAAAAGTCATCACATACACTTCTTTCTAAATAATCAACCTTGCCAGAAAATTCCCTTTTAGGAGCCATTGGAAGATGTAGGAAAATGAATACACTCTTAAACATTCCTGCAATTTGAGAATGCTTTTATCTAAAAGCCACACAAAAATTGCTTCAAAACATGAGAGAACCTGAGCTTGCTTGAAGGAAATTGCTCTGCAACTGAACCGCTTGCTCTGTTTCGGAAAAGGATAACTCTACATCTGCTCTTCTGCAAAAATCTTTTAAAAGATATCCTTACTTGGTTGTTAGGAAATCAAATGCTTGTACTCTGGGCCTTAACTATAACATTGATTCCGCATGCTTCGGCCGTCCCTTCAAAATCGAATTCATACGAGAATTCATATTTTACCTCCAATGGGTCGCAACCTTCCTGCAAGTGTCTCACTATTAATTTTATTTTTGATGGCTTTGTCTTTAGTCTGGGTCCCATTCTTCTATTGGCTACATAATACCACACAGCATCCGACCATTGGCTTAGAAAATCCCTTCACATTCCATTTTGATACTGGCCGAATGCCTCCCTTTATACCGTGACGGGCCCACATTTTTCCCTTTTGGCCATGTCATCTTCATGACACGTGGACGGACCTCGTTAACTCTCGCTATTTCGCGGGCTTAAAGGGTGAGCACTTTACCCTTGCGAAATAGCGCCAACCGTTGGATCATCCTTCAAGTTGATCACTAATTAATCCTTTGAAAAGGTTCTCAGGAATGCTGGGCCCGCTGAGTCATCACTAACACCTAGCACCTAGTCACCTGCTGTGTTGATTTGTTGCTCTGTCACTTGCCAGAAGAAAAACCATGGGGGGCCCCACCTTCACCTCAATAGGTCTATCTCTTATGTAATCATCAAGAGACGTGGACGGCGGACATTCATTCTCGCTATTTCACGGGCTTAAAGGGTGAGCACTTTACCCTTGCGAAATAGCGCCGACTGTCAGATCATCTCTACAGTTGATTGGTATTTAACCCTTTGAAAAGGCTCTTAGAAATGGTGGGCCCATGGACACGTAATGGACACCTGGCACCTTGTCACTTTCGGATCTGACTTGTCATTCTGTCATTTGCTGGAAGGAGCCACGGGGTCTCAATAAATTGTTAAGAGTTGTCCCTGCCAGGTCATCTCCACCTGCGACCCGACTCATCTTTGGGGCCCACTTTTGAACCTTTAATCCTGACCAGCTGACTGTGGTGACTTGTGCCATGTGCTACTTTTTAATACACCAGAAGAAAACTATGGCGGGCCTCACTTTCTTTGACAGCTACATCCTTTACTTCCTCTGTCATGACACATGGACGGCTGGCATTCATTCTCACTATTTCACGGCCTTAAAGGGTGAGCACTTTACCCTTGTGAAATAGTGCCAACCGTCGGATCCTTTGTCAAGTTGATCGGCATTTATCGGGCCTGACACTTTAGAATGAAATAATATAAGGCGAAGAATTTTCAAATAATCAACATAACCGCCTAGGTAAATAACAAGGGGGGACACTTCCTATGACCCCATGACCCATAACTTAAGTGAAATAAAGTAATGAAAGATTAGAAACCAGAGGGTTTAACACAAAAGGGTAAGGTCTAAAACTTAAAAACCCTTAAACCCCCTAGGTTTAGAACGAAGCTGAACCACTTGGGACTACGCCCTATTCAAAAATTTTCAAGGTACCACAGCCAATTATGGGGAAAGAAGAACCCAATTTTAACAGTGACAATAGCAGCTCTAACTGGGGATGGTTGATTGTGAGATCAACACAAGAAAACACAGAAACTCTGGAGAAACAGACCAAAACACAGACCAAAACCAGGAAAGCAGGAAAGAAAAGAAAATATATACAAACAAAGGACCTACTGTGCATGGACATTAAGAGAAATAATGCTTCAGGAATTGTCCATGCACTGGAAATTCCTACATTTCATCATTCATATTCTTCAAAAAGTATGAATCCTTACCATTCAGGTCACAAACTATAAAAGGGCCAATCTAGAGTGATTCAAATTTCTTATGCTTTGCTTTATCCTGCCCTTTTGCATTCCACTGAAGAACCATGTCATCAATTTGAAACTTCCTTAATGATGTCCTTTTATCAAAAAGATATTTTGACTATAACTAGAGCTTCTGATTTTTCTTATGGGCAAAAGTTCTAAGGTCCTCCACTTCTACAATTTGGATCATTCTATTTTCCATTGGTTCAGATATTTCCATGTTCTCTTCCTGCAAAAACTTATACACTGAAAGAAGGTTATTTACCGGTAATCTGGCTTGGGTACCATAAACCAACTCAAAAGGTGACATTCCAATAGATTTTTTAACTGTTATTCTATCTGCCCACAGAGCTAACTTCAACTTTTGATACCAAGACCTCTTGTTTTCTTCTAAAATTTTGTTGATGATATTTATCAAGATTTTGTTGCTGGATTCTGCTTGTCCATTCCCCTGAGGGTGATAAGGTGATGAGTATGACATGAGTATACCATGACTATTGCAAAAACCTACAAATTCTTCTGATCTAAAACACATAGCATTATCCATTACCAATTTTGCAGGTGTTCCAAATCTAGTCACAATATTATCCATTAGGAAATCAATGACAGTTTTACTAGTAGCTCTTCTTGTAGGAATAGCTTCTATCCATTTGGTAAAATAATCTGTGGCCACTATAATCCATCCATGACCTCTTGCTAACTTCTTAGCAATTTCTCCAATAAAATCAATGCCCCATTGGACAAAAGGAGCTTCTACAGAGACTGGATTTAGGGGTAAGGCTCCTTCATACTTGAGATTAGAGGAAAATCTTTGACATGGATCACATCTTTGAACATATGCATGGGTATTTTTAAATAAGGTAGGCCAATAATACCTAGCCCATATTATCTTACCAGCAGTAGTCTTAGCAGAATAGTGACCTCCACATACTCCATCATGCATTTCAATCAACACTTGTTTAGCTTGGAAATCATCCAGACACATTAGCAATTCTCGATCTCTTTTTCTCCAGAAAGATCACCTTGGATGAGCACATACTTTTGAGACTTGAGCTTTAAAGTTCTCTTCTAGTTGTGTGTCATTTCTTCTGGCAGTATGTTACCTTTCAATACTTGGATTATCTCTGTGTACCATGGTTGTCTCTCAATACTAGTAACCAAAGTATCTTTAACCTCAACATTGTGTACCTCTACATTCATGAGATTTGACTCAGTCATGAGCTTAGCCAAACCTAACCCTCTCACCAATTTAGTGATCTTTATTTCCAAATTGAACTCTTGAATTCTATTGATCCATCTACATCTCTTCCCAGTAACCTTAGACTGAGACAAAATATCTTTAACTGCAGCATGTGGAACATAGGCAATGACATTTGCATTCACTAGATATGGCCTAAAAGCTTTAACAGCTTTAACCAAGGCATAAGCTTGTTTCTCCATGGTTTCATATTTTAATTCTGCCGCTTGCAAAGATTTACTATAGAAAGCTATGGGATGTTCATATCCTTCATTGTCCTTTTGTAGTAATACTACAGCCACTATGTGATATGAGGCAAAAGAAAATAGAGAAAAAGGCTTACCATAATCCGGGGACTTCAACACTGGTGCTTCCTAGATTGCCTTCTTGATCCCAATGAAACTTTGTGTCTTTCTTGAGCAACTTGACATTAGGCTTCACTATCTCAGCAAAGTTTGCAATGAACCTCCTGACAAAATTCACTTTGCCTAAAAAAGACTGGATTCCTTTCACATTTCTAGGTTCAGAGACTATGTTGATTGCTTCAATTCTTTCAGGGTCTATTCTTATCCCTTCCTTAGAAACTATGTGGCCCAATAACTTTCTTTTGGTGACCCCAAAATGACATTTCTTGGGATTCAATGATACACCAAATTCCAAAGCTTTATCAAATACCTTCTCTAGATGTCCACAATGATCATCAGCTTTCTTTGAGAAACATGTTAGATCATCTTGGTAAACCACCATAATGATATTTATGAATTCCTTAAAAGCCACATCCATAGCTCTCTGAAATGTAGCTCCTGCATTTTTTAATCCAAATGGCATTCTTACATATACATAGGTTCCCCATGGAGTAGTAAAAGTTGTTTTAAACTGCTCAGACTCCTTTACTAACACTTGATTGTATCCTGAGAAACCATCCATCATGGATAAAAGATCACATCCTGTCACTCTTTGTAGCATTGCTTCCATATTTGGGGATGAGTAATTATCTTTTAAAGAAGCAACATTAAGATTCCTAAAATCAACACACAATCTGATGTCTCCATTTTTATTTCTTACTGGGACCAGATTAGAGACCCATGAAGAATGTCTTATTGGTTTGATAATCCCCCCTTCTCTCAATTTAGTCAACTCTTGTTGCATTTTAGTTTCTAATAAGGGGTTAATAGGTCTCTATTTCTGTCTAAAAGGCTTAGCATCTGGAAGTAAGGGAACTTCATGCTAAAAAGATCTTGTCTATACGCCTTTAGGTCTTCATATGACCAAGAAAAAACATGCTTATACCTTTTCAGTAAATTGATAAGGTTAGTCCTAACATGACGGGGTAGCTTCTTTCCAATATATACCAACTTGGGGGATGATTCTGTCCCCAAGTTGACCTCCTCCAACTCTTCTAACTTGGTGGTAGATTGCTAGTGTAAATGACTATCATTATAACTAAACATACTTTCTAACTCCACCAACCCTTTAGGTATCTCGTTAGTTTCCAACTGGACAATATCATTCCCGAACACTGTCTCTCTGTCATCGACCACTTCCACCAATGCATTGCAATCAATTTTTTGTCCATCATAATCATCAACACATTGGATGAACCTAAAAATATCTTCATCATCAGCAAAAACTTGCCAATTATATATATTATCAGGGATGGTGGGCCTAGATTTTATTTCCATAGTGGAAATACCAGTTAGTGTTGCATCATCATTTTTTAAAGCAACATTAGCTAGGAAATCTGCCATAATATTTTTTGTTCGCTCTATCCAATTGATAGAAAATGCATCAAAATATTCAATAACATCCCAAACAGCATGCTTATATTGCTTCAATTTATCATTCTTGGATGCATATTTAGATCTCACCTGAGAGACAACCAGCCCTGAATCGCCCATCATTTTCAACAGTTGGATTCCATACCTTTTTGCAACCTCAAGTCCTAGTAACAGGGCCTCATACTCTGCAGTATTATTTGTGCACTGGAATGCCAATAAGAATTAATATTTAAAAGTTATACCTGATGGGGATACAAAAAGAACCCCTGCTCTAGATCCTTCTTTGGAGAAAGCTCCATCAAAATACATCTACCACAACCCATATTGCTGTGCTTGTAGCTCGACTACAATTGGGTCAGTTTTCTTCAATTGAGGTGATACTGGCTAAATTCTGAAGTTATCCAAATCCACATCAATCATACAATTAAGCATACTAGGGTCCACATTTTCAATTACCTTA
This sequence comes from Cryptomeria japonica, assembly GCF_030272615.1. NCBI lineage: Eukaryota > Viridiplantae > Streptophyta > Pinopsida > Cupressales > Cupressaceae > Cryptomeria > Cryptomeria japonica. The sequence goes on from NC_081414.1 coordinate 868,471,924, forward strand.
GGAGCTCGTGGCTCCCTGTATAGTTTGACCTGATTGCCACCAACAGGAATAGTAGCATAAGACAGGTCCAATTGAACATTTCCCCCCACTGCCTAGAAAGTAACATGCCACAGTGGGGTTTAGTATCAATAACAATAACATCCATTTTATAAGTGGCTTCAGGAAACATAGCTATTTTTACTTCTACATCTTTCATTGTACCTATCACAGGCACTTCTCTGTTATCCATGGCATAACATTTCCCATAAGTAGTTACTGATAATCCTAATTCTTTCATAACACCATAGGGCATTACATTAGCAGCTGCTCCTGAATCTATCATGCAATTTTTAATTAACCAATTATTGACTAGCAAGGTAACATAGAAGGGATCCACCTGAGAAGGCTCTTGAGTGATAGTGGTTCCGACATATACCTCTGGGGTTTGGAACTCTTGATCCTTTCCAACTCTATCTGAACCAGTGGGTAATACTGAGTCACCATCAGATATACCAGAGAATAGAGACAAAGCTGCATCCTTGTGTTCTTTAATCTTTAGTAACTCTACTAATGGGATAGTGAATTTCATTTGAGTTAAAGCTTGGGCCATATCAAATGTAGAATAATTACATTTTTTAGTATTAGCCTTAACCTTTTCTGCTTTGAGTTGATTGACCTTTTTCAGTATTTCTGCCTTTTGTACATCACTAACATTTTTGGCATCTATGCTTCTAGGTAAGTCTTTAACTTGTTCCTCTTTTTCTTGACTGGCTTTAAGAGTAGCAGTAACACTGCTTGATGTCCCTTTCTTTGTGACTTCTTTTACGAACATAGAACCAGGTTCACCTTGATCAGTGTCTCTCTTGGTGCTTCTCAAATTGTAGTTATGTTTTTCTTTGGCGATTGCAGCCTTAGTGAGGTTTTTAACTTCTTCTTCACTAGGCCTCCTAAGATAAACTTCTTCATCTTCAATTGTTACCACATTCAATGTAGGATGCCAACCTAAGGCTAACTGTCCTTGCACTAACCTTTCATTATCTAGCACATCACTGTATTCACTTTGCACAGATTCCTCATCACTTTCTATGATAGTTTCAAACATATTAATGTCAGGCTCCGCTTCTGGTCTCATGGATTCTTCCAGAGCTTGAGCCACTGCACACTGATGGGGAGAATGTGGTCCATCACAAGCAATACACCAAGGAGTATTTTCTATATTATTAACTGTTTTTCCTTTTAAAGAATCTGGTGTATCTTGACTTTGGGCGATTTTAGGCTTCTCAACTTGGGGCTTACCATCCTTCCAATTTGTATTGTATGGCATATCATGTAATCTAGGAGGTCTATCTTGCCAGTTATAGTGGGGCTTATCATTTTTGTTGACCTTAGCAGTCAAATCTTTCATAGCAGTAACCAGTTTTTCTATTTTATCCTCCTCTTTAGCAACTTTGTTAGGTTGTTGTTTGGTTTCATGTCATAATCTTCCATCTGTCCTTCTTCCTAATTTTCTAGATGCCTTTCTATTACTTTCTACATTTATGGCAATTCTGAAGGCATCCCTCGGGTTATGAGGATTTTTATCTCTCAAGATATAAGCCATCTTGGAATCAAATGCATTATAATATGTATTAAGGCACATATTGTCATCTAGCCTCATTACCTGATACAATCTGTGCATAGCTTTCTGGAATCTAGCATTGAAATCAGTGACTATTTCATTTTCAGATTTTCTAATGTTATTGAACTCATTCAGCATGAAACTCACGTTAGTCTTATCACTGTACTGTTCTTGAAAGCAATTTTTGAATTCTTCCCATGAACCTATGCTAGCTACTGGAAGACCTCTGTACCAATCTCTTGCATCATCAACCAAGGATTGAACAAATAGTTTCATAATTGTTGGATTTTGCCAAGATCAAGAGGTCAATGAAATGTACAAGATAGAGACATAATATGGGATAAGAATAAACTGTATTCTCATCAATAGAAAATGATCAACAATATGTTACATACAATGTAGATGAGCCTGCTTATATAGGCAAGGCTAGGGATATGTATGAGCACACAAATATGACATGTGGCTCAATAAGAAACAAGGGTAGGTAGGAAATAGGTGTGGGTAGGTAGGAGAAATAATATAATATTCCACATGAGGTGGATCACCCACCGAAGGTGGAATTATCACTCCACAATAAGTGGATATGATAGTGTAATAACAAGATCAACACCATAAGAGGTGGAATTTCTCCTACACACACTATCCCAATGTGGCACAAACACCCAAGTGTCTCATATCCAAACTACTATGAAATGCATTATCCTAAGTAAACTTAAGTAAGTGTAATAATATCCATGATGAATAATTATTTACACCAACAATAATGACATCTTCATCTGCTATCTCATAATCATTTATTAGATCCCCAAAAGATTTTAGATGTTCCTCAGCACTGACTGCATTGTTCCCAGCAAACTTATGGAGTTTATCTCTTAGCTCAGTGGGAACATGATTTGGATACCCTGGGATCCCATCAAAAAATAATTGCCTATATTGTTCTAGAATAATTGGCCTTCTTTGAAAAGGGGAAATAGTACTATTATTCCCCATGATCATTTTAGCTTTTGGGATTGGGGATTGAGATGTTTGGGTGTATTGTTTATTTGAGGGTATTTGGCTTACTGAGGCAATGTTAGTATGTACTGCAGGTTGAGTATTGACCTGAGGAAAAGAGATGTGTTGGGGATTATGCTTGCTAAGATCTTTCGATGGGAATGTAATAGGGGGAGCTTTTAAGTAGTTAATCTTTCTTTTAACTTCCTAATTTGCTGCTTCTAATTCAGCCTTTTCCAATTCCATTTGGAGGTCTTCCTTTTCCTTCCTCATCCTTTCCATCTCTCTCTCATGTGCTAGGATCCTATGAGAAATCCCTTCTGCAGTTTTAGACTCTACTTCATCATCTACCCATATCTGTTTCCCTTTGTCTAAATTGACTTTAGGAAGCTGGGAGTCATTAGATACTTCCTTACTTGGCTGGGCTACTGACTTAGAAACTGGTCTAATCTTAGGGATTAGGATCTCCCTAATCACTGGGCCTTCCTCATCACCTTTTTCTTTTTCCTTAGCAAGCACTTCAAGATCAGCTATCTGTCTAAGAAGCCTATCTCTCTCCATTATTTTGGCTTTAACTTCCTTTTCCTTATTTGCCTCCTTTTGGGCTCTTAGGGATATTAAATGATGAACTCTTTTGTTTAACTCTTCAATCTCTTGAGACATTTTATCCTCATCAGGATAATTTTCTTCAGAATCTGATGCATTAATTTGATCTATGTCAATCAGACTAATGTTCCCATCTATTGTCCTAGGAACAGAGTGCCTAATTGCATTTGAACTGGTTCTATCTTTTGCAGAAACACTAACATGAGATAGGTCTCAACTTAAAATAGGCACATCATCAATATTTCCAAACAATCCTGAATGGAAACCTAAAATATCATGCTCTGAATCTCTAGAAGATGATTTGACTTTGCATAAACAGGTCGATCAGACATCTTACCAGTATTGTTGTTTTTCTGCACCCATGCAGCATTTGATGGCTCATGCATCACAAATCTCTTCTGGCCTCTTCATGACTGTTCTGGCAGACCTTCTTGTAGGGTTTCACAAGGATGTTTCTTCATGAATGATCTCATGTTCTTATTTCCTTGCATCTTGCTTGTCTTTCTTTTAGAAAATTTATATCTCACAAGGACTGGTTCAAAAGTAACAGAGTCGCCACCCACAAAACTATGAGAAAAAAACAAAAACAAGAAGTCTTACCCACAAACACAACAATACTCTCCACAAGTCTCGGCGTAGATCTGTGTCTATATCTTTGTGATAACTGTCCCCAGCAGAGTCGCCACTTTTGTTGTCCTCAAAACTTGATTCCCTTCAATGTCATTAGAGTAACATGATTTAAACTGGGTGCAGAAGAGACATTAAAGATAAGGAAATCTTAGAGACAACATATGACAAGGTTTGATTGAACCTTCTACACTTCAGGCTTCCTTGGAGCCCAGGTGGGTATACCTTTGTGAAGTAACTTCACCATTTAAACAATAAATCCACAGCAAACCGATCCAGAAAACCAATGAATTTATTCACCTTGAGATTAACTGAAAACAAAGAACGAAACGATACTTAACTTCAGCATATTTGATCAACAAAGCATGCAATAAACAACTTCGATTAATACCGGTGCTTTATCCAAGGTTACAGAGTCACCTAAACTCAAATAAAACTCCTGAAACAAAATATCTTTATGCTTCCAATCAGCTTGGTTTCCACTAATCCTTGCATATGCCTAACACTTACAAGAATTCAATCACTTCAAACTAAACTATGGTCCTCAAAATTCAAAGTTCCTCCCAAAGAATTTACTGGTAAGAGTGATCCTGCATATTTAATTTCCCTCCTAAAGAGAAAAGCTAAAAAACAGCCATACTGAGATTGCCTTGCAATTTCAATCAAACAGAAAAATCCCGGATTGTTTAGAATGAAAACAGTAAATAGACTTGTGGACAAACTTGAAGACGACATAGAGTTTTACTCAAAACTGACGGCCTGTATATTGATATTCATTTGAAGAGATTTTACAAAAATTCTGATTCTCCATTAAACTTTGGAAAAGCTCAGATAACATTTCTGCAGAGTTTTCTTACAAAATTTTGTGATCCCTTTCCCTCTAGTCCTGGTATCCATTTATATCAACATGGATGCATAAAGCTTTGGACTTCTCGAGGAGAGTTTGTTAAAATTATTTCCAAAATTGATGTGGTTACAATTTTTGCATAAAGCAGTTATGCGCTCTTTTCAGCTTCTGCAGTCTGTTCAACAGGTTGTTCAGTTGCAACCTCTCCTGGCTCTTTAGGGGTGCTTTCCAACTGCTCCGGATCATGGGTGGAATATTTAACTCCCCACTCATTATATGTCTCTTCTGTCGGCCATGAAAAACTAATCACATCATTTTTAACTTTAGTCAACCTTTTCCAAGAATTTCTCAGTTTGTTGACGTCTGAGTTAAGAAAATTATAATGTGATTTAATTCTTTCTATTTCTTGTATGGTTATAACAAAGAAAGAGGTATCATCAAGATCAATGATTCCCTTGACCCTTGCTGACAACTTGGCTTTTATCTCATTAAGCCATATTTTCTTATCTTTCAGCTGATCCGGATTGGCAAAAATTCCTGGGAGCAACTCAAAAACCTAATCAGTGTATCCCTTCTTACATAAATTGACCTTCCTATCCACATTGTCTACATCTGCAGCCAACTGCATTAAAACTTTAGCAACATCAGAGGTAGATTTTATAATGGGATTGGCCCTTGCTTCATCACAAGAAACACACATGAACTCTAAATCCTGCTACCTAGGCCTCCATCTATCAAAAAAGGGTGTCAAAATGGCCTTATCTCTCCTTAATTTATTCCATATCTCCATGACCTTTCCCACACTATTGTAAAGCAGTGAGGCATTTATAGTATCTGCAAAACTTGAGATTGTGGCTTTTATTTTCTCCTCATACTTCCCCGCATTAAAGGCCTGAGCTTGCTTTAGGTTCTCCAATTCTTGGGGAGTTATCTCAATCATTTGGGAGCTGGAAGGCATAGGAGATGGTGGGAGTTCAATAATGGGGCTAGTAGACAGACGTCTTGCAGGAGAAGAGGCAATCATTAATGTTGAAGACTCACCTTGTTGGTGTTGTCCCATCAGCTGGCTCTGCAATTTGGCAATGATCCTATCGTTGCCTCTTACCTCCTCCTTAACACTGTCATAGGCCTTCAAAACTCTTTCCAATTTAATCTGGAGGGCCTCCTTTTCTTTGGCTTCCCTCTCAGCCACTGCAACACTGAATTTTGCAGTTTCTAGCATAGTGCAAGCAGCCTCTACTATCCCTGTACTCTGTACTCTTTTAACCATCAATCCACCAAGGTGACTTGACCTTGAAGTGTCTTTACCTCTCTTGTCCTCATTTATTTTAAGGGACCACATAACTAGTGCAGCATTGTCCTTACTGAATGTAACCCCTTCCATGGGTTTAGTCTCTTTTCTTACTACATCTAGTACCAGAGCATCAACAATATTCCATTCTGGTAAAATGAGCACTCCAGCTTGTGCTACTAAATCCCTTCCCTGTTCAGGAGTGATGGTTTTGAATTCTTCCACCATCTCCTATTTTATTTCTTCCTCCACTGAGGCTGGATCTTTGTTGGGCTGCTCTGCCTTTCTTGTTTCACATCTAGCATTATATTTATCTATATGCTGCTTCCAGACAAATTGCATGAATGCTTCAGATGTGACAAAGTTATCATCAGCTAAAAAGGCACTAGTGGCCTTCTTTATCTCAGGATCCCACTCCTGGCCTTTAAGTTCAGTTGAGGTGATGTCCATTTGTGCTTCAGTGGGCTCTTATGTCATCCCTTCTTCCAATTCATCATAAGTGTATGCAATCTCTCCCAAGCTGCCCAACTGCGAGAGGTATTCAGTTGCTACTTGTTCATCTCCTATGTGGAGAGGGGATTGGGATGGGGAATACAAGGGTGTATCTGATTGCACTTGCTTCCCCACCCTTTGCTTCTTTGGGCTATCCTGGATGTCAATGACATCTTGTACCTTCCTCTTTCCTTTGGATGAAGAGGGCTCCCCTGTTGTAGGCACCAGCACACTGTAACCTGCTTTCTTATGTAGGGTGTAATCACCAGGAGGGATTGCTTTAGTGGAAGCTGACTTAGCTAAAATCATTCTTGCCTTTTCAGGGTTACTCTTAATTATAGCTTCCCTCTTCTCCTTTAATGTTTGCATCACATCTTCAAAGCAAACAATCAAAAATTTTATTTTTTCTTCCAATGGGAAGAAGCTAGACAATGGGTCATAGCTAGCATCAAACTGATGCACCAAATCCAAGGCTTTCTTGTAAGCCACCCATTTTTCTTTCCTCAACTCCTGTGCATCTAAATCAAATTCATTCCTGATGAGGTCTTCAGGAAAGTGGAATTGATGAGGCCTACCTCTGCATGCTACCTTCTTCCTGAACACACCATTGTAGAAGTCCTCCTGATCAGCACATCTGGACACTGCAGTGGTTAAATGGTACGGTTTGAGGAAATCCTCAAAACAATTCCAGCCTCCCTTTGTAATTAAAAATTGGTGGGCTATTGTAGCTGTAGGGAAAATAGTCCCTTTACCTCTGCCTGTTAGCTCTACCTCTTGTAGGCCACCAATTTGTCTAAGGATTTCAGCTATTCCCACTTTGAGAGGGACCTGGTAGGGTAACAAAAATGGAGTACCCCTAAAACCAAAAACTCTGAAAACCATGGAGACTAGATATAAGTACATGTCACCCCAGTTATGAACAATTTTGATGTTCTCTGTGAATTCTTTTGGCCTTAGGAATTCCAGAAGAACCTTGGGGACTCTTGGGTTATCAGAGCAAAGGAGAGTCCTTATTTTGGATGCAAAATATTTATCGAACTTTAGAAAACTAGCATCCTCTCTGTCCCATGACAACACAGTGCTCCATAGTTGTACTGGCATCTTCTCTCGCTCCTTCTCTTTTACCAGGTCCATTCCACTGGCGAAATAATCACCACCTTTGAAGAGAAAAAGGTGCATCAAGAGTGAGTACCATCCGAATGCCCTATCCACCTTCCCATTTTTTATTCCTATCAACCCTCTATGGATAGCATCGGCAATATAAGAAGCATAATCAAATGTGATAGCAAGAGAAGGATTCAAAATCTGAACAATCATTAACAAGTAATGATTTCGCATATTTGCTTCAGCATCCTCTCCTAGAACCTGGCAAAGTGCCCAATACATTCCTTTAGCCCTTAAGGTAAACATACTCAATGAAAAAGGCTCTTGTGTGTTGGGCCCTACAACTGCTAACCCTCCTATTTTTAGGAAAAGTTCTTTAAGAGGCCCATTCCTAAGATGACTCCTCTGTGCACTGTACACTTGGGCTAATTGTGTGAAATTTATGGGTTCCAGAAAGTTTGTGAACTCATTGAGCCCAAACGCTGTTCTTAATTCCTCTGCATTGATTTCCACAAGGGTTTTCCCATTAACATCCCGGATGCATCTTGTGACTGAATCATAGTTCAATGCCATTTGGGTTAACAAGTCTATATCCATGAACACCCCTGGGACTACCAATTTGCCGACATCTGGTTCCCAAATGCTATTTTGAGGAGCAAGAGAATTCCTCATTCCAAATCTGACTCTAAACAGCCCCAACCCGGACAGTCCAACCTGTGGGTCTCTCAACCAATTACCTTTGTCGTATAATCCTTCTCCTATCTTTAGACGGGGAGCCTTGGGCACTAACTCTTTTTCCTTTGATGCCTGGTTAGTTGACAACGTCAACTGTTCTAAAAAGTCATCACATACACTTCTTTCTAAATAATCAACCTTGCCAAAAAATTCTCTTTTAGGAGCCATTGGAAGATGCAAAAAAATGAATACACTCTTAAACACTCCTGCAATACGAGAATGATTTTATCTAAAAGCCACACAAAAATTTCTTCAAAACATGAGAGAACCTGAGCTTGCTTGAAGGAAATTGCTCTACAACTGAACCGCTTGCTCTGTTTCGGAAAAGGATAACTCTACGTCTGCTCTTCTACAAAAATCTTTTAAAAGATATCCTTACTTGGTTGTTAGGAAATCAAATGCTTGTACTCTGGGCCTTAACTATAACATTGATTTTGCATGCTTCGACCATCCCTTCAAAATCGAAATCATACGAGAATTCATATTTTACCTCCAACGGGTCGCAACCTTCCTTCAAGTGTCTCACTGTTAATTTTATTTTTGACGGCTTTGTCTTTAGTCTGGGTCCCATTCTTCTATTGGATACATAATACCACGCGGCATCTGACCATTGGCTTAGAAAATCCCTTCGCATTTCATTTTGATACTGGCCGAATGCCTCCCTTTATACCGTGACGGGCCCACATTTTTCCCTTTTGGCCATGTCATCATCATGACACGTGGACGGCCCTCGTTAACTCTCGCTATTTCATGGGCTTAAAGGGTGAGCATTTTACCCTTGCGAAATAGCTCCAACCGTTGGATCATCCTTCAAGTTGATCACTAATTAATCCTTTGAAAAGGTTCTCAGGAATGGTGGGCCCGCTGAGTCGTCACTAACACCTGGCACCTAGTCACCTGCTGCGCTGATTTGTCGCTCTGTCACTTGCCAGAAGAAAAACCATGGGGGGCCCCACCTTCACCTCAACAGGTCTATCTCTTATGTCATCATCAAGACACGTGGACGGTGGACATTCATTCTCGCTATTTTGCGGGCTTAAAGGGTGAGCACTTTACCCTTGCGAAATAGCACCGACCGTCAGATCATCTCTATAGTTGATCGGTATTTAACCCTTTGAAAAGGCTCTCAGAAATGGAGGGCCCACGGACACGTAATGGACACCTGGTGCCTTGTCACTTTCAGATCTGACTTGTCATTCTGTCATTTGCTGGAAGGAGCCACGGGGTCTCAATAAATTGTTAAGAGCTGTCCCTGCCATGTCATCTCCACCTGCGACCCGACTCATCTTTGGGGCCCACTTTTGAACCTTTAATCCTGACCTGCTGACTGTGGTGACTTGTGCCACGTGCTACTTTTTAATACACCAGAAGAAAACTACGGGGGGCCCCACTTTCTTTGACAGCTACATCCTTTACTTCCTCTGTCATGACACATGGACGGCTGACATTCATTCTCGCTATTTCGCAGCCTTAAAGGGTGAGCACTTTACCCTTGCGAAATAGCACCAACCGTCGGATCCTTTCTCAAGTTGATCGGCGTTTACCAGGCCCGACACTTTAGAATGAAATAATATAAGGCAAAGAATTTTCAAATAATCAACATAACCGCCTAGGTAAATAACAAGGGGGGACACTTCCTACGACCCCACGACCCATAACTTAAGTGAAATAAAGTAACGAAAGATTAGAAACCAGAGGGTTTAACACAAAAGGGTAAGGTCTAAAGTTTAAAAACCCTTAAACCCCCTAGGTTTAGAACAAAGCTGAAGCACTTGGGACTATGCCCTATTCAAAAAATTTCAAGGTACCACAGCCAATTATGGGGAAAGAAGAACCCAATTTTAACAGTGACAACAGGGGGGTTGAATCAATTGTCCAATTAAATTCAAACCAAAACTAACTTAACCAAACTTAATGCTTAATACCGGTAAACCAAAATTTATGTCGGTAGATAGTTTTATCAGTTAATTGCAGTACCGGTAAAGATTAATGCATGAAATAGAAAGACAATAACATTCACAACATATAACATAGATATTTGTACATGGAAAACCTGTAAGGGGAAAAACTACAGTGGGAAACCTTACCCACAATTAGATGATCCTATTACAAATAGTATGTGTGTACAATATAGAGTCTACACATGTAGAAAGGCCAACTACTTAGAGCTCATTGCTCAATCACAAAATAGGAGTCACACTCACTACAATTGGATGGTTGAATCCAATTGTAATGTACTACTCAAGATAGCATCTTCATATGTTGGATTCAGTTCAAGTTCTGATTTGCCTTCTTCAAACCTTCCTTCAATTTTGAATGATGTCTGCATGTATATCTCTTCTTATATTTGCATATACCTTATTGCAATCCTTTTCCAATCCTATTTCAATCTCACAAATGAGATCTTACATTTATACCATAACCTAAGACCAAATGACTAGGTCGGCTCAGTATGAGATATTACATTAAAATCAATTACAAATGAATCAATATGCAATGCATAATGTCGACTCAATGCATTTACAATAATAACAAATCATCTTCATGATGTGTCGTGTTGATCTAGAATAGATATGCTTCTTAGTGCATAACCTAGACCTATTTTTTGGTAACAACAAATATGCAAACCCGATTAAACCAATGAACAAATTATGAAAACAAAGTGTCCAATCAATGTCTTTGACATAATCAAATAGTCTCCAAGTCATTCCAAGTACTAGTGAACAATATAACTTGCCAGTAAACTAGATATCGGTGACTATGCATAAGTCACTAAACATGCCGGTGAACATAATCAAGAATCTCCAAGTGCTGATAGGTGTTGACATCAATGACAAAACCATACCAACATATCCAAAATACCAACAACCAAGATATGGAAAATTGGAGCAGAGCAATCTGGAAGACCTCATCCCAGTAGGAAGACCAAGATTGAGCTTGATGAAGCTCTAAAATGTGGAAAGGTGAAAGGTACTAAGACTATTGTGTCCCCCATTTCACTTAGTTAGATTGTTGATGAAGTAGTGAAGGAAGGAAATTTGAAGAATACATCTAAATATTATGATAATTGAGATGAAAATGATCAAAGAGAAATAGATGAAGCCATTTTACAATATATGAATGTATATAGAAAACCCCTAATAGAATTATCATCTATGATCTTGATGGATTTATATGAAATTTTTTATGTTAGAAGGCATACGACTAGTTTAGAACATGAAAGAATAAAAGAATATGTATTGGTTAACTTTTGTTCTATGATTTCTAAGGATTAAGATGAAAGACTCCTTAAGATGGCTAAGAGAATATTTAGAAGTGAAACAAGGGTAAGTAAGATCATGCTACAAAAAGTAGATGAATTAGCTAGGGAGACAAAGAATTTTGAAACAATTTTGGAAGAGCACAAATATGAGATTAACTCAGCCAATGTTGACACCCCTCTGAAAGTGCATATACAAGATGATAACTCTTCTCTGGATGTGAAGACAAATGAACAAGATACAATTGTAGATGATAATACTTATACTCAAAAGGTTACTAACTCTAGTGAAGCTGATCAGAATCCTCTGGTGATAAATGTTGAATTTGAGAAGGTAGTTGAGGAGGTTGGAGATGAAAAGGGAGAGGACAATGAGAAATGTGAAGAAGAAAATAAGGTAGAGAAGGAGAAGGATGGAGATAATATTGAATAGGTTCTAGCAACAAGAGACATTGTGACTATTGACAAGGGCAAGAAAATAATCACTGATATAGTTGATCTCACCCAAGGACCTATAGATCTTATCTCATTATCTCCTATTCAAGCACTAAAACTTGTAGCTCTTTCATAAGGCAAGGAAATTGAGGACTTACTCAAGTTTCACACCAAATATAAGGATCTCATATCTTTTACCACAATTGTGTGGAGAAATTTTTTCCATCATTCAAGAAAGCTATAGTTGATACTCCCTCCTCCAAGATGAGAAGTATGTTGAAGGCAGTTGATTCTCATTGTTTGTCTTTAGAGAAAGCACTAGAAGGAAAGGTTTTGTGTTCATTTAGTTTCATGTGGTTGACAACAATTTTGAAGATGGTTGAAGGTGACAAGGTTAGTTTTACTAGCGGTTTAAAGGCCATTTAGGAGGCATTGGACAAAAGAAGTAAGATTTACAAGTCCTATCTTATTTTGCCTATGATAACTATTGAGATAGATAAGAAGATCAAGAAATGTGAATAGAAGTTAGCTCATATTTCTCAATCTTTTACACCCCAATCAATTTTTACCAGTAATCCTAAAGCACAATTTATGGATCTACTTGACAAAATCAAGAGCCTTCATCAAGAAAAGGACAAAATAGTTGATAGAGTGGGAGAAATTAGGAATTTCATAACTCCCATATTGGACAACTTGTTGAGCAATCCATAGGATGCTATTAATTCTTTGAATAAGAGTGTTTTGACAAATCTTAAAGGAGAAGAGATGCATTCTTATTTGCTTGGCATTCTGATAAATATTTTGGAGAATTTGAAGAAATATTGGGATGGTCACCTGCAATCCCCAAAGACACTTTTTGTAGATATTTTCAAATTTTTGTAACTATGTATATCCTTGTATAGAAATATTGGTAGATTCCTATGTTAGGAATTGTTTTCAGATGGGAAGAGAGTGGCATGAGAAAATATGTACATTCTTGGGGGGGGTTATTAACATTGTTGAGTTGTTGAGCTATTCAAGTTTTACAGTGCTAGTGTCATTTTTCACCAAGTGTTTCCATCAATACCAAAGGTGGAGATTATCGGCAAGAGACACCATACCAATACAAATTCTTGCATGAGAAATGTTTTTGGCTTGTCATTGATGGCAACTTAGCTTAGAAATTCTATTTGCTATATGTAGAAGTGATTTTTTAGATGTTTGGGAAGTTTGATATTCATTTATTCTTAAGTATAGAAAGTGGAATACAGTATGCGATAGAGTATGAGTACGTTGTACAAATATCCATTTTGGTAGCTTAGTTCTGGTTATGGTTGAAGAGTTAGTTGATTGGACATTTGAGGAAGCTTATTTTGCAATCCTAGTCTTTGATATTGATTCTCATCCAAGATTGAAGATCCGGTATCCTATAAATCAGGAAGAACGGAGTTATTTTGGTGTATTGTATTGTGCAGAATCTTTGGGATGATTTCAGTTAATGGTTTTTAGATTGAGGTGGTCAAGCCAACATATGTGAAGTGTATTATCAATTTCTTTATGTTTTCATATGTATTGGTAATCGGATTGAGTTGACTTATGGTTACACATTTCATGTTGTGTGTTATGAAGTTTTTGCAGCCAACATGGAAATTGATTTATTTTGTTGATGTAAATATATAAGAGCGATTCATTTAAGAATTTTATGATATGATGAAATGTGAGTGTGGGAAGATTGTATGAATAATTGTGTGAAGTTTTGTGTGAGATTGAAATTTTTGTGCTCCATTACATGATAGAGTAGAAAAATAGAGAAGAGAGACAAAATAATGGAAGAAGACAAATTGTGCTTAACCAAAACTTTTTGCAATTTGTAGATGCTACTCTTCAGTCTAGACATTCTTCTTATCATTTGTAAATACTTGTAAGGTAGTGATCCTTCCTTTGGGTTGTAGCCTCTTTTCTAATTGAGCAGTGAGCTCTAGGCAATGTTCCTAAATGCATGCACATTCCCCTCTTGTAATATTATCATACTCCCGATCACAGTATTATAATACCATCAGTTCCAATCCCATCATGATGTTCTCCCTTTCTGGGTTTCCACGTAAAAATTTTGGTGTTATGGTTTTGTGCTTTTTTACTTTCAGTTTTTGCACTTTATGTTTATTCATTTGTATCTGATGGTTAAAAAAATTAGTTTAAGAAAGTTGTTAATTGCACAGCATGGATTCACCTCCCCCTCTTAGTGCTCATTGACTCAAATAGGGCATGTATGAAGACTTTCAAAAAACTTTCAAGTATACATGCAATTGTTTTACTAATAGGCTCTGGGTATGCAATGGATATTTTTAATTAAATATGTGAGGAGGTTGATTCTTTTTCATTACATATTATTTTCTTAGGGGAAATCTTTCCCAAATTTACATTACATCAGGAAACTTATCTACAAAAGTTCATAGTGAGAAAATTACTAACAACTTTGAGAATAGTGTAAGGCTCATATTCAATGGCCTTAAAATTGTTATGCATATTTTATTTAAAAGAAAAACTTGATTATTTGATTATGCTCATTGATTTTTTTAAATTTGTCTTATGTCTATTAGATATGTTAGTTTGGTATGATGTGCTCACAAAACAATAAAATTCTTGTGTGGGAAAATATAGATGCATTTTTCTATTATAATAGAGAATAATAGTTAATCAAGATCGACTAGAATAAATAATCATAAATATCTAATATAAGCAGTGCATAAGGACATATCCCTATTATATGTCAACTAATACTAATTGGGTTTAATTTCTAACAAAATTTATATATAGGAGTAACCTTTTGTCTTGTTTTCCTACTGGCTGAACATATTTATAGTTGCAATCCATGAAAAAAATAAAAACAAAATGCCCTATTGAGATGTGAGTATCTTTACAATTGCTTTGTTGAATAATATGTATGTAGTGATATGTCATTTTGGGCCTTTCATTTAAGTTATAAGTTTTTGATATTTATTTTTTACCACAAAGTAATGTAGTAAACTTGCAACTTATTTTAATATTATAAAAATAAAATAATATTTTCATATTTAATTCTAGATTCTCAAAAGTTAAATATATGAAACCCTAAACATTAATTATAAAGCTGAGCATTCTCAATCATAATATCTAATAAAAATCCAGCAAAAAATATTGCATAGACTACAATAAAAAGAAGTGAACTTAATTACCTTCTAACCGCCTTCATCTATTAAAAAACTCTTTGAATAAAATGTCCAATGTCCTTCCCATCCACCTCAAGCCTCCTTAATATCTCTCCTTAAATCCCTAATAACATTGTGAAGAGACTATAAATTTTTCAAAAACCAACCAAAAGGATTACCTTGAGGATGCCTATATACAATTAGTATCCCATTAGTTGCAATGTCTATATATCTTTTGTTGAGATCTATGACTCAAGCATGTAGAGTTTTGATCTCTAACTGACACAATCATGTTTCATTCATCTATGTTTCCATATTTGTACCCATAAACTTTCATTACACATTGAAATTTGGAAGTAACTCTTAAGGAACATTTTTGCTTCATAATTATTTGTTTTTTTTTAGTTTTTTTTTTCTGATAAAAGTGGAATACTCCACTAAATTTTATTATTATATTTTATAATTTTTTTACACATGATTCAAAGAGCATATCGGAGGAAAGAACCCTGGAAAGAAAACCTCTGATCATAGCTCATAAAATAAACCTATATTAAGAGTTTATACAATCAGCCGCCTAAAAAATGTGGTCACATATGATAGAGCATTTACATAATATCCATATGGCACATACAAATCCACCAAAGATTTCCCAAAACATAATATCTCTGCTTGCCAAAAAAGGAAGGAGACAGATAATTATTAAATTATTTTATAAAAAAGAAAAAACATAATTAACACTACTGATAGAAAATCTTATAATAATGACCTTGCTTGTTTTTTTGTTTTTTTCTAATTAAAAATAGATAAAGACAAAATGATATATATTGAAACACTGCTAGAATGAGAATACTTATTCTTGTGTGGAGTTCACTTTGTACTCATGTGTATTATTGTATTCCTAAAACTTTTAACAAAATTTAAATTTTGTTAAGTTTGTCATTCTTTAGCCTATTTGAATGCATACATTATAATATCATTAAAAGTTGGATACTAGAGTATGTAAGCAATTTGTAAGTTTATTTAGGCTTTGATGGTCATGTTTCTTATGGAAACATCTTTGTTGCCTAGAGTGTCTCCATGAGAGGCTAGACATTAATAAAGATTAAACATAACCTTTATCTTTCCACATCCCTCATTATTTGAAGAGTCTTCCTTATTGATCTATTCTTTTGTCTATCCCAAGATATTTTTGGATTTTATTAGAATTGTATATACAAAAAAAAAGTTCTATGGCATTTTTCTCTAATCAACTCAAATCTTGGGACAATATTTTCAATATTTGTATACTATCATAAAGCAAGTTTGTCCTTTTTATAATACACTAAGCAATTCAAATCTTGGCACAATCTTGTAGAGCTTTTTGTACCAAGTTAGCCCGTCTATCCTTTATAGAAAACCCTAGTGCTAAGCTATCTTCTTTTGGGAACCCCTTTTTCATAATGAACACTCATTTGGTTTTCATTTCTAGCAACATATTTTGTTTTTCATTAACATTTGGCAGGCATTTCACTGGCATCAAGGATTTCAAAGTAATCGACAAACTAGGTACTGGTATGGGAAGCCGATATCATTTGGAAAACTGACAAAGGGTATAGGAAGCTGACATCTCTTGGAGATCCGGGAATGGGTAGTATCCAACAAATAATTTTATAGTTCATATATATTTTTAGTCCTCCTACAAGAATAATAAATTTTGTATTATCAAAGTAAGCCGACATATGGCATGAATGTTTGTAAGGGTATATAAGTTAGTCTATTAGGTCATTTTGATATATATGATGATAGATAAGATCAGAGATACGAACATCATGTATGCGAGATCATTTTTATGTGAAAGCAATATTTTGGAATTATCTATAGATTATTTTGGATGGTAGTCATAACATGTTTGTTATCCTACAGGGGTTTAGGGTTTAAGAACCAGAACAATCAGAGCTTTAACGGGAACTCAATAGGGCATAACAAATGCATTATATGAGTTTAGTTTTGCATTAATCTATTAGAAAGTGATTGTATTCTTTGAGACTTTTTGTGACGAGTAGCATGCTCTAGGTAGTGTGCCTTCCTACATTTCCAGGCCCCTATTATGTGTAATATCTCTTCATATGGCCAGTGAAATGATATTCTAGGTCACAAATCCCCTTGTGGTTTTTCCTCATTGAGGTTTTCCACATATAAATTCTCTATGTTATGGCGTTCATTTATGTTATTACATTATTTGTTTTAGTTATATGTTCTTATGTTTACCATTTGATTAATGAATGCTTTGATAAGGATAAAATCTTACATTCTAGTAGAACACTGATTCACCCCCCCGAGTGTTCTCGGATTCCAACAACCCTAAGTACTGATATTGTGCTACGACTAGATATTAATTTCAAGTTCAAATCCAAAATAATATTGTCAAGTTTGTGCAGAGTTAGAATTTGAATATTTTACAATAATATTGTCATTTCCTTGAACATTGATCTTGAGCCTACCTAGTTGCTTGTGAGGCAAGTTATGCAAATGGGTTAAACTATTCATCTTATTGTGATCAACTCAACATTTAAAAATTACTTGGCCATACATAGAGTAACAAAGAATCACATGATTTTCATGCTTAAATTCTCCTTCATTACATGACATATAGAAGATACAGTATTTTTATGGTGATTAATTTTACAACACTATTTTTATGGTGATTAATTTTACATGGGGATTTTATATATAGTTCTCATAGAATTTGACTCTTTTTTAATTATTTTTTAAATTCTTACTTGCATTACATAATGATAGCTCCTATAATTTAAACAATGAGCTATTTTAATCCTTGGGTAGATCTGGACATTGATTATTATATTAGATTTTTTAAATATACATATAATTATGTGATCAACCCTATATGTAATTGATCATTTAACTCATGGTTGTCATTATTTCTATTGACTATTTTACCATATTTTCCATGAGATCTTATAGAAGCCAAACTATTTATGATCTTATTCCAAGTCTAGACTTTGTTCAACCATATGATGCATCTATTTAAATTTAGATTGTTATTATTTTCATGGGAAGATGAGAAAATGCATTAAACACAACTCCATGAATATGAGAATTGATGCTCTACAAAAAGGATTAGAAAATCTGTTTGATGGCAACACACACAAGAGCACAAGAAACAAACATTAGTGTTAGCAACAAAAGATTATCCTAAACAGGCATATCAAGAGAGATATTAAGCATGAAATAGAAAGCATATAAACATAAAATAAAATAGCTAATCAAAATGCTCATAGTTTCTCCTCCCTTGTTCCTCTCCTCTCCAAGTCCCAAATGAGTGTAGCTCTTAGCTTTTATCACTAGCCATGGATACCATATGGAGATTCAAGATGGTTGAATATGATAAGCAAATGCTATGCAAGTGTAGATAGTGATGCTATGAGAAAGCTCTATACTAATGCCAGTATATAAACAATACTCTAATGCTTCTTCTTTGCTTGAGGAGAGGGGTTCTATTTATAGAAGAAATGGGGAAATGAAGGGTTAAGATTGAGTAATCTTAACAAGGGTTAGGATTGAAAGATATTCAATCCATGTGAGACTTTCAACCCAATCCCATGTTGACAAGTGTCACCATGAGGAGGCTTGAGAGGAGAGATAAGGAGCATTAAATGCTTGAGGGGACATGATGGTTACCCTAGTCAAAGAAATAAATGCTTTGAAGAGACACATGGGTTACATGAGGGTTAAGTTAGGGGTCAAAGTCCTTAACCATGGGTGCAAGTGGAATTAACCATTAATGGTCATGTAAGAGCCATAAGTGGTTTGGAAGACTTTAGAGGTTAATTTGTTGAACACACAAAGCATTAATTGCTTTTCAAAGACTTTGGAGTCTTTGAGAAGTGACTCCAATTTGCTTAGGAATGTGACGATATTTAGGGAATGGATTAGGTTAATTAGGAAGGGTTTAGAAGAATCTAGAAGGGGTTTAGGCATGCAAGTGGATTTTGTAAAAAAATGCAAGTGGCAGAAATTTTGGTATTTTCAATTAAAATAAAATCATTTATTTCAATTAAATGGTGTAATTTGCATTTGGATAAATATTCAAATAAATATTAATTTATTTCAACGAGAAAAAGGAAGATAAAGCATTAAAATGCTTGAAGACTTTGAGGGAAACCATTAAAGGCTTGAAGACTTTACGGAAAAACCATTAAAGTCTTAAGAAGACTTTAAGGGAAACCATTAAAGCCTTAAGAAGACTATAGAAGGAAGCCATCAAGTTTGAAGACTTTAAGGGAAACCATTAAAGGTTTCAAGTGGGTGAGGATAAATAAGATTTTAAATAAATATTTTATGTAAAATAGTTGTGCAACTTGCTTTTGTAGGAAAATACAAGTGGGTGGAGGATAAAGGTGATTTAAATAAATAATTTATTTAAAATAATTGTACAACTTGCATTTGTAGGAAAATGCAAGTGGGTAGAGGATAAAGGTGATTTAAATAAATGTTAATTTATTTAAATGTGAGAGTTGGGATTTTGGGGGATTTAAATAAATATTAATTTATTTAAATGTGAGAGAAGATTTAATTAAACAAATATGATTTATTTATTTAATTAATGGTTTGAATTTGGTTAAGTGAATTAAATCAAATAAATTGAATAATTTATTTAATTAATAGGAGAAGAGGGTTAAGATGAATTAATTAAATATTAATTTAATTAATTATTAATTGATGGTTAAATAATCAAATAAATATTAAATATTCATTTAATTAAGTGGACAGATTTATGTGATTACATTTGCCCCTCTTTGAGATGGTGCGGTTTATCACGTCGTTTCAAAGAAAGAAAGATAGGTATGAGAAATATGCCCTAGAAATGTTAATTTGGAGGGTGGTATGCCCCCTCGAGAGATGGGCAGAATTTTTTTTGAAAAATCGGGCAATCTCTCGAAAAATAATGAAAAGTGGAGGGGAGGTAGAATAGAAGAAATTAGAACTAATGATGAAAGAATGGGAGAAAATGGAGTGAATATGAAGAAACAATAAGCCAGCGAGTACCCTGAGGTCATGCAAGAGATACATAGCAGATGTAGTGTGGGGTTTGGATTGATGCTATACAATTGATCAAAATTGGTTGGACAATCTGGTGCAATCGATTTAATTGCCCCAGTCAAGTCAAAGCGTGACAATTGATGTCAGTTGGTTGCTTGGACATGATAAAGTCTGACTAAGTGAATCAAAGTGACTTGATGTGACTTAGACAATTGATGTAATTGCCTGATGAAGTCAAGGTATATGAAGCAAAATACTCATTGAGATGTAGACAATTGATGTAATTGTCCGTTGGATTGTGTTTGATTGGTTGATCAATTGATAGTGTGTGCATGTGATGGATGGTTGTGGGGAATCATGGCAACCCCGTTGAGACTAGGTTATTATGATAAATGCCTTATGTAGTCTAGGATTACCATGATCGATTACCTATTGAGACTCAAAGATACTTGATCAGAGTATCTGTTGATAGTCTAGGTGTGTGGGAGTCGATGTATCTATGTAGATAGAGTAACTGGCTTAATTTTGTGGATGAGTGAGGATGGGAAGCGATGAAGGGATTAGGATGATGTTGATGATCAAGATAGGGAGGGTGAGGGGGGATTCGATGTTAGATAGAAGATATGGAGGACTAGGACCGAGTCCTATGGAAGAAGATGAGTAAAATAGAGTATGCATTATTATGACTATGTATGCATGATATGTAGTTGTTATGAATGTATGGATGGGTGGAATGCAATGAAATGCAATATATACAGATGAGATGGAATGACAATCCATGGTGCTTTATTTTTCATAATTGAACTTTAAAATGTTGTAAGAAAATATAAGCAACTTGACATAAAGATTCAAGATGACCAGATTATTTCTTACATGGATTTGATATAGCAAGTTAATACAAGCAACTTGATATAATGGATCAAGTTGACCTGAGTATTGCTTGTAGAATAGATAAGGATTATCTCCTTTCATGCATGACTTGGAATGTCCTCCTTGATCTTAGACTGATCATATCCTGAGACAAGTGCATACCATACTAAGAGATAAAAACCTTTATCCAATTTGGATGATGTAGGAAGGAACCAAAGGAAGAGCATTGTACCTACAAACAAACAATATATACATAAAGAATAAAGAATAGGGATCCTTGGTAATGGTTCATGCTCATATGGTCGAGGTATACGCTGTAGTCAGCAAGCCATAATGATCTATGAAAGGAAATACAAGAGCAAGGAAAGGAAAATAAAATCCAAGAAAGTTTATGAGGAAGTAATTGTTACCAAGAGAAAAGCAAAAACCTTGGAGCATCACCCAAATGTGAAGAAGGAGGCACAAGAACATTTGAAAGGGGAAAAGCAAAGAAAAACCCCTTGTGATATTATGAATGAGGCAATGCCTAAAATGAGAGAGAGAGAGAGCAAGAAGCTCTTTACTATATTGTCATTAAGAAGAAATGAGAGAGATGACATCTCTTAAATAGAGATGAGGAGAGGAGTTACAAAGTAACTCCCAAATCTATGAATTCCACCATTCATAAAATGTGTGTGCCATGTGTCCACATCCTCTTATGGAAGAAATCTAATATTCCTTAATAAAGGAAAATAAAAGAAATGACTTGTCCTCACACATGTACTAGAGGACAAATTACATGTAAGAATTCCAAAAGAATATCCTAAACTAAATACAAATAAACCTAAGCTAAGTAAAGATTAAATATTCTAACACCCCCCCTTAAGCTTTACTTTGGGAGCTTACATCAAACCCTTCAATGGGTTGTAATCCAAGATTTTTACAATGAACTTGGAACTTTTCTTTACAAAGTGGCTTGGTCAAAATATCTGCAACTTGTTCTTCCCCCTTGCAATAGAGGAGTGAAACTTGCTTGTCTTCAATTTGTTCTCTAATAAAGTGGTGTTGGAGAGCAATGTGTTTTGTCCTTGCATGGAAAACTAGATTTTTAGCCAAGGCAATGGCACTTTGGTTGTCACAATACAATGGAGTTGGTTCGTGGTGAGGTAGACCCAAATCGTCAAGTAGTCTTCTAAGCCACAAGACTTCTTTGGAAGCATTAGTGCATCCTTTGTACTCAGCTTCAGTGGATCCAAGAGAGGTAGATTGTTGCTTTTTACTATTCCAAAAAATTGCTCCTGAACCAACAAAAAAACAATAACCACAAGTAGATTTCCCATCATTGGGATCTCCACCTAGATCGGAATCAGTAAAACCTTTTAAAGTAAAATCAGAATTTGCATCATAAAACAAACCTACATTAATTGTTCCTTTAATATATCTTAAAATTCTTTTAGCAACTTTAAAGTGTGTTTGTTGAGGTTTAGACATGAATCTAGAAACCAAACCAACACTATAAGCAATATCTGCCCTAGTAAGAGTTAAATAATTTAAACTTCCAACTAATTGTCTATACAAAGTAGGATCAACAAGAGGAGTTTGCATATCAAGCATTAACTTAGTGCCTAATTCAATAGGAATTGAAACATGATGAGCATCATTCATTTTAAACTTATCTATGAGATCTTGAGCATATTTACTTTGAGATAAGAAAATTCCTTTAGAGGTTTGCCAAATTTGCATTCCTAAGAAATAATGTAAAAGACCTAAATCAGTCATTTGAAATTTTTGATTAAGTTGAAACTTAATATCAGATATCAAAGTATTGGAACTTGAAGTAAGAATCAAATCATCTACATACAAGATAATAATTATAATATCATCTTCACTATGTTTAATCTACAAGTTAGGATCATTTTTACTTCTAATAAAGCCTTGAGAAAGAAAGAATTCATTAATCTTTGAATACCACTCCCTAGGAGATTGCTTTAATCCATAAATTGATTTCTTTAATTTACAAACTAAGTGTGCATTACCTTCTTTAATAAAACCAGGAGGTTGAGACATATAAATTTCCTCATGTAAATAACCATTAAGAAAAGCACTTTTAACATCCATTTGGTGAATAGGCCAATTCATTCTAGAAGCTAAAGCAAGCACAAGTTTAATTGTAGGCATTTTAGCAACAGGAGTAAAAGTTTCAGTATAATCTAAGCCTTCAATTTGAGAAAAACCTCTAGCAACTAATCTAGCTTTAAATTTACTAACTTGATTATTAGCATTCAATTTGGTTTTATAAAGCCACTTGCAAGAAACAAGATTTTTACCATGAGGCAAGGGAACTAAATCCCAAGTTTGGTTAGAAATTAGAGTATCATATTCTTCCTTCATTGCTTTTTGCTAATGTGGTTGATTTTTAGCTTGATCAAATGTTTTAGGATCATTAAAATTCATAATAGTAGTCATTAGAGCATAATTACAATATTTAACTCTTCTAGCTTGAAGTTTATCCATTCTAGCTAAGTATTCATCACTATCTTGAATTAAAGATTTAAACCATTTAGGTCTTCATTTAGAAGTAATGGATTCATCACTAGAAGAAGAGTCATGAGGAGTAGAGTTATTATTATCATCATCACTATCACTAGAAAGAATAGAAAGAGATGCATTAGGAGTAGGGTTAAGAGAAGGAGGTTGGTCCTCCAAAAGCACAACTTTGGTTTGACCAAGTTCATCATCCTCCACTTTAGAACAATCATGAATGCCTTTTTCTGCAATACAAACATCTCTTGCAACTTTTACCTTGTTAGTAATAGGATTGTAAACTCTATAACCTTTAGTATTTTCATCATAACCAACAAAAATAAAAGGAGAAGATTTAGCATCTAATTTTTTTCTTTTCTCCTTAGGTTTGTGAACATAATCTATGGAACCAAAAATTCTTAAATTCTGCAAATTAGGCTTTCTACCAGACCAAGCTTCTTCAGGAGTTTTATCCTTTAAGGCTTTGGTAGGTGTTCTATTAATTAAATATGTTGCACAAGACATAGCTTCAGCCCAAAACTTGTAATCCATATTTTTAGCATGCAATAAACATCTAGCCATTTCAACAATTGTCCTATGCTTCCGTTCTGCCACACCATTTTGTTGTGGTGTATAAGGAACGGTAAGCTCATGTTTAATTCCAAAAGATTTCAAATAAGCATTAAATGCATTATTGACATATTCTCTTCCATTGTCAGTACGAAGAATCTTAATTTTAGAACCAGATTGCCTTTCTACAAACATATGAAATTCAGTAAACACATCAAGCACTTGATCCTTACTATGAAGGAAATATATCCATGTTCTCCTTGAAAAATCATCAACAAAGGTAAGTGCATACCTTGAACCTTGGATGGAGGGATTCTCCATGGGACCCAAGAGATCACTATGAACTAGATGCAATTTAGTGTATGCCCTCCAAGATTGACCATGAGGAAAGGGTTCCCTATGCATCTTACCACTCATGCAACCATTGCAAACAATTTGAGAAGGAACAATACTAGGCAATCCATCAACCATATTTGCTTTTTGCATCAATGAAATATAATCAGAATTGAGATGGCCAAGTCTTTCATGCCATACAGTAAAATCAATAGTAGTAAGCAAAGAATACTTTGGAGGAGCAAATTCATAGAACTTGAATAAGTTATCACTATCCATTTTAGCAGTAGCAATAACATGATTAGTGTTTGGATCAATGATATAACATATGCCCCTATAAAAGTTAATCTTATAATCTTGACAAAGTTTAGGAACTGAAATCAAATTTGATTTTAATTCAGGAACATAAAGAACATCATGTAATTTCCCATTAGGAACATTCACATCACCAATAGCTTCAACTTTACAACTATGATTATTAGCTAATTGAATAGGAATATTAGAAGTATCGGGATGCAAAGATTCAAAACATTCTTTATGAGAAGTAACATGTTGAGATGCACCAGAATCAATAATCTACTCAAGTGGTTGAGAAACATTATAAGTACATGTAAATGCATGACGAGATGAATTACCATTATTATTACCTTTCTTATAATGAGGTTTATGTTGATTATTTTGATTATTTTGATTCATGGGCTTTTTACCATTTTGTTTCTTAAAACAATTATTAGTAATATGTCCATCTTTCCCACAATATGTGCAATGGGGTCTTGTTTGAGAATTATTCCTTTGATTATTGTACGTATTATTATGATTATTATTATGAGAATTGTTATGATAGGATTTAGAATGAGATTGATAATTAGAAGATTTGTGATTATTATTATGATTATTATTATGATTATGATTATGTTTATTATTATTGGATCTAAAATTATTATTATGATTTTGATTTTTAGACATAAAAGCATGTTCACTACTTTTAAGAGTACCAAATTGAATTAATTTAGCTTCCTCTTGACGCAATAAATTACGAAAAATATCATATGTTAATTGAGTAGCCAAGCTAGGAATAGCAAGTTGAGCATGAATATTCATAATAAATTGTTGAAATTGACGAGGAAGACATTTTTTAAGAATAAGATGAATTAAACGTAAATCAGCTAGAGTAACTCCTAAACTAGTTAATTGACTATTAACAGAATCAAACTTTAATAAGAATTCATCCATAGTTTTAAAATCCGTATACCTTAGATCTTCAAGTTGATCTTGAAGTTGAATTTTTCGGGATTCATTTGAGCTATCATAAGTTGTTTTTAAAAATTTTCAAGCTTCATGCGCTTTTGTACAATTTCCAATTAAAACATACAAATCAAGAACCATTGAAATACCAATTAAACCAAGTGCTTCCTCATTTTGAGCCTTCCATCTATCTAGGTCGGCTTGAGGAGCAGTTGTACTGGGTTCAAAGGTTTTATCAGTCGCAACATCCAAAAGGTGTTTGAAATGAAAAATAAACGAGATATGTGTTTTCCATGAATGATAATTGGAACTATTTAATTTAATTTCCGGAATTAATGTAGACATGATAGCAAAAGAATAGTTAGTAAAAAAAAAATTACCCCTTTGATTAAAAAAATAAAATAAAATATCCTCCTTGATTTCAAAATAAACCAGATTTGAGTAATAACTATAACAAAATTTATATAAAAAAAATGTTATATTCAAATCTTAAATAACAAATTTAAATTTTTTAAAACAAACTTGTATTTTAAAAGAACTTTAAATCTTTATTAATAATAAAATAAAATAATTTATATTAACAAAACTTTATATATTTAAAACTTTTTTTTTAAAAGAAACTTTATAAACTTTTTTAAAGTTTGAATATAAACTTAACTTTATTATGCATGAATACTTTAAACTTTTTTTTATATTTAAAAAACTTATAACTCTTTTAAACTTTAGAATACACGTGAAAGATAAAGAAAGGTTTTAAACTGAAAGTTTTTTATGAATGAATTTAAAACGTAAGAGAATTAATAATAGAAGCCTAAGAATGGACTGTTACCAATGCAAGGATATTTCAGATATGAATAAACAAGTAACAGTGCTGCAAAATTTGAGGTAGGTGTAAGATGACAGAAACGTTATTTTTCTTTTTCTTTTTGTTTGCAGAGGCGTTAAAAAACAGTGAGGGCGGGAAAGATAGGCAATGCAGGTACAAGCAGAAATGATATAGAGCAGGAAATAACGGAAGAGGGAGCACACAACAGAGTCGTTATGCTCAGATAAATAATGAATCAGCCTTATTCCTATTGGTAAATGAACCAGAAATGATATTTAAAGTTCTTAGTAAAACGAATGTATTAAAGTTTTGTTGTTTTTTTTTTTGAAACTTCAAATCTTCCAATAGATAAAAACAAATTTCCTCTTTTTCTGTTTCAGGCATGCCCTGCGGAAAGAATATTTACTAGAGAATATGTATATCAATCGGTTTCTAATCCAATACTGCGGAAACTGTTGTTGCATGAAGCAGACTTGGAATAAATTGTATTTACAGTTTAGTGCAGCATATAAGTTACAAGTTGATATAAACTTTTGTCTCCTATTTTTTTCTTGAATGCTCGTTTCTTTTCTATAATACCCTACTATTCTCTGTTTTGTTGCAATCGAAAGAGCAAGTGAAGTTATTTTTGGGGTCTCAGTAAATTTTGCGCAGAGAAGCGTGAAGAAGTAAAATCCTAGTTGCACTTTACTTGGCCCTTGTGGGTAGTGGAGGGGCCAAAAAAAAAAAAAAAGGAGCAAGGAGGCGAAAAAAAAATAGCAAATCGAGAACAAAATATTTACTATCAGGTTAAACTATTGTTTACATGCGTTAGATGTATTAAACTATTGTTAAACTTGAGCAAACAAAATATGCCAAAAGCAAGGCTGATATGTAAAGAGAACAAAATATAATGGAGATATAAGAATACATAGATATCAAAGCTACAGATTATGGTTATTCTGATAAGAACAACTATTAAAAACTTAAATCTTTCCTCTCAAAGAAACAAATTATGCGAACTAATGCAATGTAATAATAAATCAGATTTGGCAGCAAGCCGACCAAATAGATTAAGGAGACTGAGTTTGGCGGTAAACCTTCCAAACTATGCACACTAAAAAAACCAGAAACTTTGGTGGCAAGCCTTCCAAAGACACAAATTTAAACTAGAAAGAAGGAACTTTGGCGGCAAGCCTTCCAAAGCCCTTTTTTTTTTAATAAAAAATAACTAGAATAGAAGATTAAACCTGCAAGCAAACTTGTTAACAAGTTTGAAAAAAAGTTAAAATCTGAAACCAAAACCTGCACAATAGACAATATTAGAAAAAGAACTTCTTCTCCTCTCAAGAATGCCTCCAACAAGGTGAACTCCACAGAATGGTAACCTTCATCAATGTCAACTTAAAACAAGGATTAGAAACCTGCTCTGATACCATGAAAGGAAATACAAGAGCAAGGAAAGGAAAATAAAATCCAAGAAAGTTTATGATGAAGTAATTGTTACCAAGAGAAAAGAAAAAACCTTGGAGCATCACCCAAATGTGAAGAAGGAGGAACAAGAACTTTTGAAAGGGGAAAAGCAAAGAAAAACCCCTTGTGATATTATGAATGAGGCAATGCCTAAAATGAGAGAGAGAGAGAGAGCAAGAAGCTCTTTACAATATTGTCACTAAGAAGAAATGAGAGAGAAGACATCTCTTAAATAGAGATGAGGAGAGGAGTTACAAAGTAACTCCCAAATCTATGAATGCCACCATTCATAAAATGTGTGTGCCATGTGTCCACATCCTCTTATGGAGGAAATCTAATATTCCTTAATAAAGGAAAATAAAAGAAATGACTTGTCCTCACACGTACTAGAGGACAAATTACATGTAGGAATTCCAAAAGAATATCCTAAACTAAATACAAATAAACCTAAGCTAAGTAAAGATTAAATATTCTAACAATCTATGATTGCATTTTGCATAAGATCATGTAGCTTGGTGAACTTCCCACGTAGACACCATTAGTACATGCCCCAGTACTTCATCGGAAATAATGCGCAAATGATACAAAACAATCCTGAAAGATCCTGATACAGATAAATGAATGAATTACTCACAAATCAACCAAGTATTTGATAGCTTAACATAATTTTCTTGTCAAAAAAAAAAGTAATTTTTGTCTTTGTTTTGGTAAGCAAGTATGCATCCTTGTTGAAGACAGTTTGATTGTTGATGTCGATTTGTGTTGGTCAATTTTTGATAAGTGATCATCATGCGAGTATTTTTCAATGTTGGTTTTGGTGTTTGCGTGGATGAGTATGTACAAGGTGTTGCCATGCTTTTGTGTGATTTTTGATGTGTTCCGTTGGTTTTAGATTTTGTGAGATGTTTTTTTGAATGTTTTTGGATTTTGTGAGACATTTTTGAATGTTTTTGAATTTTGTGAGACATTTTTGAATGTTTTTGGATTTTGTGAGACATTTTTGAATGTTTTTTGGATTTTGTGAGTCACTAGTAATGTAGAATCCACTTCCATCAACTAGATTGAGAGGTATTGACCCCAAGTGTAGACATGACTATGAAAAAGTGGGATGCAAGACATGTGAAGTACTTTCTTTGATTATAGATTAAAATAACAAGCCATGGTTTGGATGGATGGATGTGTGTAGGTATGAATGTGATCAATGGGCCTGAAAGATACTAGAGCCATTGTCTTTACGAGTGGCCCCTGTTTGCTAGGTTTTCACCATCGCACTTACCCAAGGTGCCACTGGAGTGGTTGTTCACCGTTTGGATGTATGATTTTTCTTTACTTTTTTGAATGTTTTTGTATTTCTTCAGGACATTTTTCTGAATTTTTTTGTATTTTTCGATATGCAGGGGAGCCTGATGCTCTATTCAACTTAAGTATAAAACCGTTTGAGGTGCATGCTATTGATTGGATCTGCAAGCGGTTCTCCTTCTGATGTAGCCAACTGATATGCCCTGGACCCGAATACAGCAGTGACAACATATGGGCCTAGCCAGTTTGATTCAAACTTGCCCTGATGTTCTTTGTTTGGTTGGTTGCAAGGATTCTCTCATAGAACAAGATCACCTACCTCAAATGTACGAGATCTAACTCAGTGATTGTAGCTTCTGCTCATGCACTGCTGATAGGCTTTTAGATGGTTGTACGTAGCTTGTTGCTTCTCATCAAGTAACTCTAAGTCCTAAAGGCATGAGACTTTGTATGCTTCATCATCGATGAGATTGTGCAATGAAACCCATAAGGATGGTATCTCGACCTCAATAGGTAAGATAGCTTCAGCACCATAGACCAATGAATAAGGAGTTACACCTATAGGGGTTCAAATGCTAGTTCGATATGCCCATAGCACTAGATTCAATTGAACATGCCAATCATGACCGACATCATTGACTATCTTCTTTAGGATTCTTAATATGTTTTTATTGGATGCTTCAGCCTGAACATTGCCTTGTGGGTAATAGGGGGTGGAAAAGCGATGTTGGATATGAAATTTCTCACAAAGTTCACAGACATCTTGATTTTTGAAAGGAAGACCATTATCTGTGATGATGGACATGGGCACACCATACTAGTAGATGATGTAGTTAAGGATGAATGAGATGATCTTCTTGCTGGTGACTTAGGTAAGTGGAATAGCTTCAATCCACTTTGTGAAATATTTGGTGGCGGTAATAATGAATTTATGGCCGTTAGATGAAGATGGGTGAATCTTACCCACAAGGTCAAGGCCCCATTGAAAAAAAGGCCATGGTGTTGTGATTGGTTGTAGTTCCTGGGCTGGTGCATGTATCAGGTCATCATGAACTTTACATTTGTTGCATTTTCTGACAAAGTAGTAGGAATCTTTTTCCATAGATGGCCAATAGTATCCATTGCGTAGGAGTTTCTTGGCTAGTGATGGACCACTTGAGTGAGTCCCGCAAATTCCTTCATGGACTTCTTCCAAAGCCTTTGTTATCTCACCTTGTTCCAGACATCGAAGGAGAGTACCATCAAGACCGCGTCGGTATAGGGTTTCAGCAATAATGGTATATCGAGCAGTTTGGCGAATGAAGGTTTTATGTTGGTTATTTGATTGTTTGGGAGGAAGGTTGTGATCATGGAGATAGGTGTAGAACTCACCGTACCATGGGGATTCAGAACCGACAAGGTAACATATCATCTCAGATTCAGGGATATCATAAGCGGGGATCCAAAGCTGTTCTACCAAGAACTCATAGCGTGTTGAATTTTGTGGAAGATCTAGGAGAGATGTGATGGTAGCCATAGCATCAGTAGCTCAATTATGATCTCTTGGTATTTGCTCAAAAGTGATAGTAGTAAATGATGTCTTTAGAGTGTCCACCATTTGCTTATATGGCATGATTTTATCATCTTTGGTCTGATATTCATCTATTGCTTGTTGAATGACTAGTTGGGAATCGCCATATACTTGCAGTTCTTATAATTTCCATTGTACGGCTAACCTGAGTCCTGTGATCAAGGCCTCATACTCTGCTATGTTGTTTGTGCATGGAAATGTGAGCCTATAAGACTTCAGGATGCTATCACCCTGAGGTGTGATAAACAAAATGCCTGCCCCCAAGTCGTGCCTAGTGTATGAACCATCAAAATATAGTTTCCATAGTTGTGTTGTTGTGATCATGAATATCTCTTCATCTGGAAAATTGGAAATGAGAGGATGATTGCCTATGAGTGGTCCATCAGCCAACTAATCTGCAATAACTTGATCTTTGATAGCTTTACGGTCCATGTACTCAATGTCAAATTCACTTAGAATCATCACCCATTTGGCCAAGCGGCCTATCAATGATGCTTTATTAAGTAAATACTTGAGTGGATCAATCTTTGCAATGAGTTGTACTTTGTGTGTCAACAGATAGTGCCTCAGTTTAGTGGCTACTAAGATTACTGCTAAGCAAGCTCACTCAATAGGTGTGTAATTGAGTTCATAGCCCACCAGTATGTGAGAGATGTAGTAAACAACACACTCTTTTCCTTCTGCATTATGTTGTGCCAGTAGTACACCCAATGTTGTACTTGTTGCTGAGATATAGAGTAACAACAGTCTACTTGGATCTGGTGGGATCAACAATGGTGGTTTCATGAGATAGTCTTTAAGTGTCTAAAATACTTGCTGGCATCGGGCATCCCACTGAAAGTGGATGTTCTTGTGTAGCAGGTGTGTGAATGGGTGACACTTATCAGCCAATTGTGCAATGAATCTTCGGATGGATTGAAGTCGTCCTTGTAATGTCCTTAGCTGACTGATATTCTTTGGAGGTGGCATGTCCATGATTGCTTTTACCTTTGCTGGGTTGACCTCAATACCTTTGCTTGAGATAATGTATCCTAGAAGCTTCCCGGAGGTCACTCCAAAGACACATTTCTTTGGGTTGAGTCGAACATGGTATTGTTCTAGTCTATCAAATATTTTATCTAAGATGTGGAGATGCTCTTCTCTGGTGAGTGATTTTGCTAGTAAGTCATCAACATAATCTTCCATCATGGTATGCATCATGTCATGGAAGATGGTGGTCATTTCTCTTTGATAGGTTGCTCCTACATTCTTTAGATCAAAGGGCATTACATTCCAGCAATATGTGCCCCATGGACATGTGAAGGTTATCTTATGTTGGTCCTCTGGTGCGATCTTTATTTGATTGTATCCTGAAAAGCCATCCATGAGTGAAAGCATGGCATGTCCTGCTATCAGATCCACTATGATATCAATATTTGGTAGGGGGAAGTCATCCTTAGGACATGCCTTATTCAGATCTCTGAAGTCAGTACAAATGTGTTTGCCTCCTTTTGGTTTTCCAATAGGCACAATGTTGGAGATCCATTCTGCATAATCAATTGGCCTAATGAAACCAACATCTAGGAGTTTCTTGAGTTATGTTTTGACTAGCACTGCAATCTGGGGATGCATCTTACAAAGCTTTAGCTTGATAGGTTTGGCTCCTTCTGCTACGGTGAGGTGATGCATGACTAAATCAGGATCAAGCCGAGGCATGTCTACATATGACCATGCAAAGTTGATCTGATGCTTCTGGAAGAACTCTATAAATTGAGGTTGTTCCTCTGGAGTGAGAAGAGATGCCAGATGTATGAGATGAGGATTTTCAGGAGTCCCCACATTGTATTCTTTGGTTTCCTTGATGAGAATCATTGATCATTCCTGTTGTACATTAGCAGGGAGAATGTCAAACCCTTCATCCTCAAGCACCTCAGAGAGGTTTTCACCATTGGATATGCTCTTTCTTTTTACTTTTGTTAGATCAAACAGTGCCACAGTGTGGTTTTCACTGGAAGATCCATGTTTTATTGTTATATTTTTGCAGCTGAAAGGTTTGGCATCCACCCTGAAGTATGTTGCGCTATTAAGTTCAATGGCGAATCTAGCTTTGTGATCCCCACTTGGTAGGTTATCCCTTAATTCCAAAACGTCAATGATGGCCTCATCATTTTGGAAGAAGTCAAGACATGGAGGATTTGGTTGGTTCCATTCAATGAGTTCAGGGTGGATAATGGGCATTACTTTGTCAATTAGGTTAAGTGCATTAGATGTATCAGTGAGGGTTAAGACATTATGGTGAAGGTTGTTAATGGTACTCTCCCTGTCAAAATCAGGCATAGGATGAGATGTAGGGTCTATGGAAGATGTTTCCAGTTTAGGAACCCAAGTGGTCTTTATCTATGCTTCTCCATAAACAGGGATGTCTTTGCGTGGTGGAGGTGGTGATGTGTCTTCCTCATCTAAAGTATTAAGCTGTACATAATCAAATTCCCATTCATGTGAGTCAGTCTCTGAATCGCTTTCCAGCATCCGATTACTGTACCATACTGGGATGTCCTTTGAGTTAAACACTGCAGGTGTGATTGGTTGATGTACCTTTGTAGTGATCGGTGCCATAGGAAGTTTGATGGGGATAAAAGAATCTGGTACAAGAAGTATCGGTATTGTTGACTTAGTGGTTTTTGCTGGAACTGTTGGTGCCATAGATACTGCTGCGGGGTCTGATATAGTTGTTGCTGCTAATGGTGCTGCTGATGGGATTACGGGTTCATTTGGTGGAATGAATGGCATTGGTGATGGTTACGTTGGGGTTGTGAGCCTCGATGGGGTAGTTGGGGTGGTTCTTGAGGCTGCTTTAATGATGAAAGGTGTCCTTTTTGCCATAGTCTGACATAATGGTTTGCTGGGTTTTCCTTTGAATCTGAGTTTAGGAAAGATTTCTTTCTCAAAGCCTAGGCCTATATTACCTTTGGGCTTTAATTTTGGCAGCAGAGGTTCATGTCGTCCTTGTTTGCAATATCCCAAAGCACTCTGACCATCATATCCCATTCATTGCATAATGAGGAGACCTTTGCCATACTGATCCGTAGGAAGTTTAACTAGCAGGATATCAATGGTGATGGGATCTTTATAGATCCATTTTGCTAGGTCCTCATCTTGGGTTTCTTCCTCTTGACTCTTTCAAAGGATGAAAGGCGTCAAAGCACATGCTAGTGTGATTAGTGGTTGCTGGATTAACTGCTGTGGTTTACCATGTGTTCTAGGAGAAGTGGGCATCTGTCCCACACAAAAGAATTGACTCAAGTTGTATTTCCTAGGACCTTCCTCTGCTATTTTCATCTTAAGCTTTTCTTGCTTGGGTATAGTGGTGTTTTAACTGGCAAGAGAGGCTGGACTTATATATGATGTGGAGGAAATGGCTTCTCTATTATTATGAATGGTAATCTTTGGTTGATGGCTGATGTTATGGCAAAATGCAAAGGGATTTGCATCGCCCAGGATTGTGATCTCTACACCGTTATGTGGGAACTTGATACATTGATGGTAGGTAGATGGAACAGCTTGCATGTCATGTATCCAAGGTCTCCCTAACAATAGATTGTATGGCAGAGGAAGGTCTAGAACCTGACAAATGATGTGCTTTACCACAGGGCCCACTCGGATTGGTAGTACCATAGCTCCTTTGGATGAATGCTCTACATCGTCATAGGCTTTGATTGTGATCTTCTTACGAGGATCCACTGATTCTACCGCATATCCCAATGCGGTGACCAACTGTAGTGTATAAATATTTAGGCCTACTCCATTATCAATCAAGACTTGCTTGATCCTATGATGGTTGATAAAGCCTTCAATGTGTAGTGAAGCATTATGAGGTTGCTAGAAAGAAGAGTTGTCACTTTCGGAAAAAGTGAGACAGGGTGATGGCTTTAGACTTCCAACCATGGCTTGAAATTGGTCTATATTTAGGTTTGCAGGGACTGACACCTCTTGGAGTGCTTGATCCAAGATAGTTTTATGAGATGGCGATAGATGCAAAAGCTCTAAAATGGATATAAGCGCAGGCATTTTTTCTAATTGTTCCACAATATTGTACTGCTTTGGGATGGAGGTGGTACCTTGTGGAGCTTCCTTGATGGTGACTTTGCCATGACGTGTAACAAAATTGCAATTTGAGTTGGGATTTTTGAATCTTATAGTTTCAACTTGTTCACTGGCCTCGTATAGATGATTTACAGTGTAATTATATGCAGCCTGTGTATAATCAGTGGTATCAGTGCCTTGCCTGGAAGTGGAAGGACCCCTTTGATCTTGTAATGGAAGTGGATTTTTGAACATCAGATGATCATTATTGGTTGTTTTTGGGTCATGTCTTTCTATTTCAATTTCTCCTTGATCAATAAGATCTTGAATGAGATCTTTCAATCGGTGACAATTACTTGTCTTGTGTCCTCTTCCTTGGTAGAATTCACAGTGTTCAGTATCTCTCCACCATGCTGGTTTGACTTGAGGCTCATAGTTTGATAGTTTAGGTAGAGTGACCAAATTTTGAGAAATGAGTTGTCGCAATACTATTTCAATGGGTTCTCCTAAGGGAGTGTATGTGCATTTTTGTTTTTGCTGATCAGGTCTTGGTTCATCATGAGATGTGATGCAACCTTGATTAGAAGGAACATTTGTATTATTCTGAGGTGGAGGATTTTTTCCTATAAATCAAACCATAGGTTGTGCGTTTTGGATAGTCTAGGCATCCACAACCCCATCATTGATGATATTCTTGTTTTTATTCTAGAAGCTTGGTTTATCACTATTGAAGCGTGGGTGAGGACTATCTTTTGGTTCATTAAAGATTTTGATGAGTCCTTTCTTGATAGGTGCCCTTTCACATTTCAAACCCTTGGTGATCATATCATTAAAAGAGTCTGTGTCTTTGACATCCAGGTGAAATTCCATTTCTTCGTTTAAGTTGGAAATGAATATTTCCACTAGTTCTCATCCAGGTAATTGAAGAGAATGTCTGCTAGACATTTGGTGCCATCATTGTAGGAATACTAAGAATAGTTCACCTGGTTTTTGTTTGGTGTTGCACAGATCAGCCATGGTGATGTCGTGTTCAATGTTATGAGAGTAATGAGCAAGGAATTTTTGGATAAGTTCCTCAAATGTTCTAATGCCACCTGGTAGTCAGGAAAACCATGACGTGGTTGTTCCTCCCAAGCTTTGGGGAAAAAGGCGCATTAGGTATGTGTCTTCATATGCTACTTTGAGACAAGCAGAATGAAATTCTCGGACATGATCGCAGGGATCCCCTTTTCCTCTATATTTTTCAAATTTGGGTGTTTCAAATCCTCACAGAAAGGGTGGCATATAAAGATTCCTATCAAAAGGATAGAGACAGATGTCGTTGAGTGAGAATTGATTGGTCTTGACACCACTATGAATTTGTTGAGCGAGATTCTTAACTTGTTGCTGCAACGTCTCCATTTCATTTGGAGGAGGAGGTGGTGGGCTACCTCAAGGAATATTATATCTGATGGGATCTCTACCTCTTTCCTCTTCATGGTGAATTTGTCTTTCTGATGCTTGTCTTAATTGGGCAAGATCAAAGTCAGAGGGGAGTTTTTCTCCTTCTTGAGTGAGCTTTAAGAAGTGAGCATCCGCATTGCTCCTGAGTATTTCATCAAAAAAAATTTTAAAAGGAGGGTTATGCTGGGCCCTTTCTATTGTTGCAGGAGTAGGAGTACTTGGGTTTTCATCATTCACATTTCCTCCAAGTGCTTCTTGAAATTCATTGAGATTTTCCTCTTCTTCTTCTTCTATTTTGATTTCTCATTGCCTTGACTGTGATCGGGTTTGAGCCATTTTGCTTGCAAGCTGTTGTTGAAGTTGTGTGAAAATGATGATGAGTTTTTGATGAAATGAAAGGTTGATGGTTGGTGAATTGTGTTGCACTGGATCTCTAGCACTTTTAAGGTGGATGTAACAAAAATTCCTTCTTTGAATTGCTTGTTTGTTTGATAAGTTTTGATGTGATAAGGTGTAGAGAAATTTGAGATGTGTTACAGATTTAACTACCTAGTAATGAGAGGATTCACTCATGAACTAGTTTTAACCTACGTAGATGTGTCTCTTAGGATGAGCTTATCCTAGATGTAGAAATAATATAAAAAGTGATGTGATGTGTTTGATTCAAGCAATATCTAAAAGAGAACTTTGGGACAAGAACCTCTTAATGTTTTGAGAGTTGGAATGAATTGATGATGAAGTGATGATGGATGAATAAGATGATGGATGAAAAAAATGTTTTCAACTTCAATAAAAACTTTGTGTTACAAATGGGACAAACTCTACCTCTTCCCTTTCGGGTGTTGGTGGTATTTGTCGAGCTGTGTTGTATGTGATATAGATGTTTGGGAAAATTTGGGATTAATCTTACCTCGGTTTTTGTGATAACTTAGAGCTCTATATTACATAAAAGCTCTGCGGTTCAAAGTCTCTGAATCAAATTCGTTTGTTTTGCCTTGAAGGTAGAGATGCATGTGACTCTATGTGAGACAAAGATTTGTCTATTTATATAGAAGAATTTCCTCCTTTTGATCAAAGCCTTTGAGCTTAATGGTCTTCTTTTCAAGTTGATATTCTGATGATGCTTCTTCTTTCACAAGATGTGAAGAATGGTCATAAAATTTGACTCTTTGTTGTTTGCACTTTGTTTTTGATGTGTTTGGTTGTTTTGAGAAATGTTATGTTGGATGAATACTTTGTTTTTCGGATTGATTTTCTGATTTTTCTTTGACAAGAAAACAAAACAAGCACACAAACACATGAATGTTTCCCTCAAAGGCACAAATGAGTATGGGTCTAGATCAACCCAATCCTTAGACTTGTATATGACCCTTCCTTTAGATGTATTTTAAGGTGTATTTCCAAAGCTTGAAGTCGGCTCAATTTGGACTTGGTCTTTAAAATGAACACACTTCAAACACTTTTTATCCCTAAGGTCAAATGGCCAGTTGTGATAAATTTAGCTCACATCTTGATATTTCTTTGACTTTGGTACCACATACCTTATGAATCCCATCGTGGCAGGTAAGGATGTGATATACTAAGTCTTGTACGAGCATAACAAATAGATGATCCCTATGATGGGGGAGTCACCACTTTTATCAAGCCACAAGTGACTTTTCAAAAAGCTATGTTTCTACTCAAGGAAATAAGTATGGTGAGTATCTTGGGAGCAAAACCATCTATGCTCTTGCACCTAATTATATCGCAAATATCCTCAATCAATAGAACGGGTGGGCTACTATTTAAAGGTGTTTAGTCATGTTCAATGTTTTTAGACATAAGTTCATTATGCAGTGACTCACTTAAGAGCCTTGTAACTGGTGGTGGGGCCCATTTGTCCTTTCGGCCAGTTACACTATAGGAACAACTATACCCAAGGCTATAGCTTTTTCTCTCACCTAATTTCTATAGCGGCTTGAAGGATTTACCACGCGAGGTCAATCCCAAGAGTGATGTGTCTCTTGGTAGGCCTCTCTTAAAAAGATAAAATTTTGAGTGTTACTAACACTTTTCTCTTGCACCTAGGACCACGAAAGCCAAGGGAGAGGATAGTGTGTGTTAGAAATAGGACCACTTGACCAACTCTTTGCACAAGTGTGCCAAGCACAAAAAACACTTGTTCTTTTTAATCTATCATTGCAATGTGATCTAACTATTTGGAGATGTTGCTCCAACAATCATGGTGTTCTTTTTAACTTCAAAGGCAAAATATTTTGTAAACTAGGAACTTTGAAATCCTAGTCAACTAAATTGAAAACACGTCTTGCTTGAAGTAAAATTGTTTTTGAGCTTGAAGGAAAAATAGCTTGTTCTTTTTAGATTTCCCAAAACAAAGTGTTGATTGTAAATTTCTTTTAAGTTGATGCAAGAAAATAAATTTTGTTTTGTTGATTTTAAGCACCAAAATGAAGTTTGTTTCCTAACTTGCAAGAAATAAAGTTGTTTTGTATAAGTTTGTGGTTCCTTTTACCTTGGAACAATGAAATTCTTTTTAAGAGCCCTAAACAAATGTCTGATTCTTTTTTAAAAGCCTGATTCTTTTTTAAAAGCCCAAATTTGAAATGTGAAGTTAATTTTAAACCAAAATAAAAAGTGAATTCATTTTTAAAACCAACTTCAAAAACAAGTTAGTAAAAAATATAAAAATACTTTTTAATATAATTTAAATCTGCACAAAAGAGAAAAATAGTTAGTAAAATCTGCCTATTTGGTGGGCTTCTACAAGCCTAATTTTTTTTTTTTTGGTTACAAGGTGATTTGTACAACATTCTGTTACAATAGCGGTAGTCTGCATTTGAACAGAGGTGCTATTTAACACAAACATGCTAAAAGAAAGGGAAAGACAGAGAAGGCAAAAGCACTGAAACAGGGTGAATAGCACCAAAACAATGTCAAACGTGCCAAAACAGTGTCAAAAGCGCAACCTGTGTGACATTTTCAACATTCAAACATGTTATTGGTTAAAAACAAGTTGATCTTTTTGGTGTTTGGATTCATGTCAGGTTCACCAAATGATGCTCTACAAAAAGGATTAGAAAATCTGTTTGATGGCAACACACACAAGAACACAAGAAACAAACATTAGTGTTAGCAACAAAAGATTATCCTAAACAGGCATATCAAGAGAGATATTAAGCATGAAATGGAAAGCATATAAACATAGAATAAAATGGCTAATCAAGATGCTCATAGTTGCTCCTCCCTTGTTCCTATCCTCTCCAAGTCCCAAATGAGTGTAGCTCTCAGCTTTTAGCACTAGCCATGGATACCATATGGAGATTCAAGATGGTTGAATATGATAAGCAAATGCTATGCAAGTGTAGATAGTGATGCTATGAGAAAGCTCTATGCTAATGCCAGTATAACAACAATACTCTAATGCTTCTTCTTTGCTTGAGGAGAAGGGTTCTATTTATAGAAGAAATGGGGAAATGAAGGGTTAAGATTGAGTAATCTTAACAAGGGTTAGGATTGAAAGATATTCAATCCATGTGAGACTTTCAACCCAATCCCATGTTGACAAGTGTCACCATGAGGAGGCTTGAGAGGAGAGATAAGGAGCATTAAATGCTTGAGGGGACATGATGGTTACCCTAGTCAAAGAAATAAATGCTTTGAAGAGACACATGGGTTGCATTAGGGTTAAGTTAGGGGTCAAAGTCCTTAACCATGGGTGCAAGTGGAATTAACCATTAATGGTCATGTAAGAGCCATAAGTGGTTTGGAAGACTTTAGAGGTTAATTTGTTGAACACACAAAGCATTAATTGCTTTTCAAAGACTTTGGAGTCTTTGAGAAGTGACTCCAATTTGCTTAGGAATGTGACAATATTTAGGGGATGGATTAGGTTAATTAGGAAGTGTTTAGAAGAATCTAGAAGGGGTTTAGGCATGCAAGTGGATTTTGTAGGAAAATGAAAGTGGAAGAAATTTTGGTATTTTCAATTAAAATAAAATCATTTATTTCAATTAAATGGTGTAATTTGCATTTGGATAAATATTCAAATAAATATTAATCTATTTAAATGAGAAAAGGGAAGATAAAGCATTAAAATGCTTGAAGACTTTGAGGGAAACCATTAAAGGCTTGAAGACTTTAAGGAAATACCATTAAAGTCTTAAGAAGACTTTAAGGGAAGCCTTTAAGTTTGAAGACTTTAAGGGAAACCATTAAAGGCTTAAGAAGACTATAGAAGGAAGCCATCAAGTTTGAAGACTTTAAAGCCATCAAGTTTGAAGACTTTAAGGGAAACCATTAAAGGTTTCAAGTGGGTGAGGATAAATAGGATTTTAAATAAATAATTTATTTAAAATAGATGTGCAACTTGCTTTTGTAGGAAAATACAAATGGGTAGAGGA
This sequence comes from Cryptomeria japonica, assembly GCF_030272615.1. Lineage (NCBI taxonomy): Eukaryota > Viridiplantae > Streptophyta > Pinopsida > Cupressales > Cupressaceae > Cryptomeria > Cryptomeria japonica. The sequence goes on from NC_081414.1 coordinate 868,512,689, forward strand.
TAAAGGTGATTTAAATAAATAATTTATTTAAAATAATTGTGCAACTTGCATTTGTAAGAAAATGCAAGTGGGTAGAGGATAAATGTGATTTAAATAAATGTTAATTTATTTAAATGTGAGAGGTGGGATTTTGGGGGATTTAAATAAATATTAATTTATTTAAATGGGAGAGAAGATTTAATTAAACAAATATGAGTTATTTATTTAATTAATGGTCTGAATTTGGTTAAGTGAATTAAATCAAATAAATTGAATAATTTATTTAATTAATAGGAGAAGAGGGTTAAGATGAATTAATTAAATATTAATTTAATTAATTATTAATTGATGGTTAAATAATCAAATAAATATTAAATATTCATTTAATTAAGTGGATAGATTTATGTGATTACAAGAATGATTTCTATTTTTGAGCACATTGTGCAAATATTAGTTATTGGAGTTTCAATATACTCAAATATTTCCTACAAACAAATGGGAAGGACAATGTGATAAACTTATAGGCCACTAAGAGGGGGAGAGGGGGTGAATCAGTGCAAGCAAAAATAATAAGAATCTGATCACCAACTTTAACAACTTAAAACTTTTCAAACATATAAGAAATATCACCACATATGGAATCATCCAATAAAGCAAATTCCATACAACACACAAAATTTATACGTGGAAAACCATATGGGAAAAACTACAGTGGGAGTTGGTACCCACAAGATTCACTTTCTATAGAATAGAAATCTTAATTGGTTAAGGTCTTACAATTGTGCCCAATTAGGAATAGAGTTGGTTAAGAGTCACCCGGTTAAAGGATTTCAATGATAAGCCCTTTTAGGATCTATGACATGTTAGGATCAACCTCATGTGAGGATTTAAGACTTTGATATACAGATACCTTGTTATGGGTTTTATAGATTTAAGGCCTATTAGGACCTACCCGGTTAGGGGATTTTACTATAGCAAATTGTTAAGGAAAAAATAGTGAAAAAATATTCATATAACACCTTTTGTGTTTACTAAAATCTATTTCAAATCGTCAAAACATCAACAACACTTCATTACAGAGCTTCCCTAATAACCGCACTATCACATTCATAGTATTTGCTAATGATTTCTCTCTTTTCACACACACTGACTTCATACCTCATCACATTTTATAAACATATCTTTTAGTTGGTTACAACCTTAAAACAATTTCCTAGGTTCAAAGAATCTATACCAACTTGCATTTCACTCTTTACTTATGTCGGCCACCAACATAAGAAATCAAAACCTGTGTCAGTTTACTAATTTAAGTGAGTTATATCACTAGTGATTAAGTTTTCTTCAATTTTATTTTCTCTATACATCGAATCTCGCTCATTCGGTTGAATCTGCTAATGTAGTCATGAACATAGCTCCAAATACCTATCTCCAACACTACATTAAAACTGCATCATCCAACTCTTCAAGAATCTGCTATACCGGTTGCTTGAAAGCAACACTGTCCTTTGTTTACCAGTCGAAGTCCTAATTAGCAGTTCTCTATCAAACTATCTTCTAGACTGGTTAAACCTTACCAGTTGACTTCTAAGACTTAGATGACTACAAAAACTTGTTGCCATCAATGACAACATAAAACTTAGTCATTAAACATGAATCTCAATCTGTTCAATCAATCATCTATCAGTTGCATATCAACAACAATCTTTACCAATTTAGTCAAATGCCAATATTCTCCCCCTTTGGCATTGATGGTAACAATTAGGAAAAAAATTTCAACTAAATATACAAAACAAAAATTGACTCTACACATACTCCTCATTAGAAATTGCAAGATATTACAAAAAAATTCAAACAAGTACAGGACTCCTACAAAATTTTGACTGACTCTTCAACTACTACACCCCCTTTGACAACAATGCCAAAAAAAGAAGGAAATACATGAAATACAAATACATGTGATATCAAATTTGCATCAGAGCATATATATAGATAGAAGAGTTATAATGTCTTTACAATGCAATTCTAGAAAAAGCATCAAAAAAATTAGACTTCAACTATTTCAAGTCATTATCCCCAGTTTCCAAAATTGTGTCGGTTATCTCAACATGTGTCTTTATCTACCCAACTAACTCCTCCATTGCATCTACAGTACTCATTTTTTGATGTAGCAAGAATAGCTTCAGACTCTTTGTAGGCTCTCTGCAAGTTTTCAACTTTTGGAATCAGCTATGTCTATAGCTCCTATAGTGATCTAACTCTATTTACCTGTTCATGCTCATAAACTTCAAGTTTATGTTGGAGGTATGAAAATCATCTACAAAAACTTATAGCTGAGGCATTCAGTCATTTAAATATTTTATTCAAAATTTCAAGGTCTTTCTCAACATCTTCCTTTTTCCTATTTAGATCAGCACAAAAAATTGAAAGTTTAGAAACATTTGAGAAGATTTTACCTCTGTTTTCTAGTATTGTCTTCAAATAGTCCTTATTGATAGTAAGTGTAACTTTTCCTTTGTCAATTTATGTCATTAACTATTTTGTTCTCTTTTTCTTATAAGCTTTTTCAACACTTATATATGTTGCATCTTCAAATGTTTTAATTTTCTCTCCAACATCAACTACCAATTAATGAAGCTTATCAATTGGAGTAACATGACTATCAGTATCAGTCTCTGGTAGGAGACTTGACAAAATTTTGACTGCATTTCTTATTGTCTTGCCTCCTTTTGTTGCTCTTTCATCCTCTTCTTCTATGTCGGGGATTGCATGGCTATTGCAATCTCCATCAATTCAAAAAAACTCAATTTATCCATATCCAAGGGTCCTTGGATGCTTAATTCATCATCATCCTCATCAATAATATTATTTTTGGAATTAAGTGACAAGGGTATCACTTTAGGCTCTATATCCTCTATTTTCTTCTCCTCTATTTTCTCTTCTACTTCATCCTCCTGTTTTTCCTTTTCCTTATCCTTATCATTATATTTCTCCTTGACTTCCTCACTAGCCTTTACAAGTGGTGGTTGTGCAACAACAGTCTGATTATCTATCGTTGGCTCCTCATCCTTCCTTTCTTCTTCATCTTTCTTTTCTTCTTGTTCCTATTTATGCTCATGTTGTTCAAACATTTGAACATCAACATCATATACATCTATATTATCATCAATATTATCAACATTATGTTGGCATTCTACACTCTAATGAGAATAGTTGATGTTGTCATTGATCGCAACCAATTGCCAATCAACCGGCAATAGGTTTTTACATGCATCGGTAGGCACTTACACCGACATTCAGATTTCATCAACAACAATGCATACTGGCACTCATGCTGACATGGGATGAACTTTTATTTATTGTAATATAATTATCTTTTGTAAGCCGACTCGGTATATTGTCAAAGACTCATATAAGTATGAGATCTCATAAGTAATTTTGTATGTAGTATGGAGAGATAATTGTAGAAGATGAATATTGTATAAGGTGATTAGTGACAGTGAATGTTTTTGGTTAAGGTATCTATTTGAGCTTAAACTGGTATTGAACATGGCATTAGAGATTTTGTTTTGAGTAGTACGCTGTATTGGGTTTAATAATCCATTTTGTAGTCAGTGAGCTCTAGGCTGTTGGCCTCCCTGCATGTACAGGCCCCTATTGTAAGTAGTATTTATTCATTGGCTAGTGAGTAAATATTCTAGGTCACAAATCCACTAAGGTTTTTCCCACACTGGGTTTCCTCATTAAATATCTTGTGTTATGGTGTGTTTCTATGTTGTCTCTATTATTTTTGTTTACTGCATTAATTCTTATTTATCGGTACACTATTTTGAGTGGCAAAGTGATAAATAAGTTTAAATATACAACTAACTGGTTAGACACTGATTCACCCCCCTTCTTAGTGTCTGTATAATTGTTATTGAATCTAACAACTGATATTAGAGCCTAGTCCTCAATTTGCAAAAGCCTAATAGCTTGAGGAAGATTCTAAAACTAGTATAGATGGAGAACTTAAGAAAATAGTTGGAAGCAACTATTGAAGATTTTGATGCAGAAAAATTGAAGAATATCAAACTTGAAAATGATCTGAGGATTGCACTAGAATTCAATAAAGGACTTCAGGAGAAACTGGTTATAGCACAAAACAAGAGAAAGGAAATTCATGAACAAATGCAGAAACATGATGATGAAAAGGAAATTCTGAGTAATATTGTAGACAAGTTGAGATAAGAAAACACTAATATGAGGAATGAAATGCAAGATATGACTATGAGACTATGTAACGATGTAGAAGATAGGAAGAAGAATGAAGAAGACTTGACTAGGAGACTTAATGATGGAGCAAATGAAAATTTGAGACTTAATCATGAAAATGATATGCTAAAGACAGATCTGATTCACATGCAACATGATAACGAGGATCTTGCAAGACAAGTTAGAATTCTAGAAAATGAGTTGATCACTGCAAAAGAACATGAAGACAAATCTAAGAAAAGTTTAGAAAAGATTGATGACATGCTGAAATGATAGAAAATTGATGGATATACAAATGGACTTGGATTTGAACATGGAGAAAGTTCTGGTACTACAAATAATCATGATCACAGTAAACCGGTAAGACAACCTAATGCTTATAAATTTAATGGGAAATGTTTTAATTGTAACAAGTTTAGTCATAGAGAAAATTGGTATAGATTTAGAAATAATTAGAATAACTCACCCACTAGTCAATTTTCTAAATGAAACAAAGTTGGTCATAATTCAAAAAATTGTAGAATGAATGTGAAATGCTATGTTTGTGGTAGATTTGGGCATTTATCTAATCAATGCAGAACAAAAACCCATCAAGGATATGGAAAGGCTATTCAGAGGAATAATGTAACTTGTTATGCATGTAGAAAGATTGGACATATTGCAAAATCCTGTAGAAGCAAGAATACATTGACAAACAATAAAGGATCTAGTTTGAAGGGCAAAGAAAAGGTAGATGAAGTAAAGAAAGAATTTCCAAAACAATGGATTAAGAAGAGTGATTAGAGAATTGATGAAACTGTCTTAGCACCTGTAGAACAAAGTAATCCTCCACTGGTAGGAGATTCTTCATCCGATTGAGGAATAACCTTTAGGGGGTATTGCAACAAGCTGAAAATCATGCATTCTACCCTCAGTTGATGGTGAGAAGATACATTTCTTCTTTACCGATAGATGGGTTAAGTTTTCACTTAATTGGTGAGCATTTAATGTGGTTGTTGGAAGATATTTCATTATATAACACCAGAAATCCCTCATTTTTGAGTCACCAAGCATTCAAACAATAAGAAAACATGAAACTGAACAAGGGCATTCTAAGGCAAAGCTGCGAAGTGACTTTCAGGTATTTAGGGAATTTTAGCTAAGAGGTATTTATTAGAATGGCAACTTCCTCTTCTATTCTTGAGTTTATTGAAAACCCTACCATTGTTGAAAACATCTAGTGCCTTAGACCAATGTTTAAGATTATCCTTGAGATTACAAAGCAGGATGATTCTGTCAGAGCTTTTTCAAAAATTCCAAAGGGTGTCACATTTGCTAAAGACCCTATAATCTACACCCATTGCAACATAGAAGACATAGGGACCGAGGATTTAAAGAAAATATTTAATGAGGTTATTACTGATGAACAAGGTGTGATTAAAACTAAACATAAGATTGTGGAAGACTTAGGTTTTGTAGAAATACTAAAAATTCTCGTATTTCCAAAGGAAGTCGTAAGACTTGTATTGAGCAGAGTCCATGGAGAGTTAATTTGGTTAGAGTCAGTTTGCAAGATATCCAAGGAAGCAATTAAGGTAGTTACTGGTTTACCTTCAACTTGTAGTAGGCCTGATAAAACCAAGAAAATACCTAATAGGGGAGTTATGGAGTTAATCAGAGCAACATCTAATAGTAGATCATTTAGAGTCAATGATGTTAAGGATATAAATGTGAGATATGTGAGTATGGTACTTGGATATAAAGCAACACATGCAAATAGACTAAATTTGGTTTCTAGCCTTTATATTCATAGTGCATATGAGATGGTGAACAATAATGTTAAGATTGATGTTTATGAATGGCTTAAAGATGAACTAATTGACAATTTGAAGAAGATTAAGGGAGATAAGAAAGGTACTTTCCATTTTCGAAACCTACTAGTATGCTTAATGCTATACTTTACCAAAGAGATACCCGACATAGGTCACAAATATTTTGGTTATGACATCCTGGTAGGCAAACAGATTCAGGAAGCTTTCACTGGTATGGGCAGACTATGATAAGAACATTCCAGATTACTTTAAATCTTTTCAAACTAAGATGAGAGCTAGAGAAAGGTTACCGTAGAGCATAGTTGATAAGTATGACATACAAATTTGTTTTTTCATTAAGCGAGATGAGACTTGGATGGAAGCAGTAAACCCCTAGAACTATTTGGGTTACTGATATGGGATATGAGGTAGACATACCTATTCTAGAGACATATACAAAAGCTCTACTTGAAGCACCAAGGGAGCCATCTAAAGAAATATTTGGCAATGCTGAAACTATTGCAAGTAATGTATCTATGCAAACATAAAGGAAGAAAAGAAACAAGTTTATCAAAGATGTATCTAAGAAGGCCAATGAAATTAAGGAAAATGTTATTAATCTCAGTGGTATATCAGCTAGTGAGCTTGAAGGACTACAATCGGAAGCTCATATTTCACCGGTTGTCACATCTTCTAACACTGATAGTGGGAAGGAAGCTAAGTTTAAAAGAGTTTAAAGGAAGAAGAGAAAACCCTCACTAGTACCCTCTCCTTCTCCTAATAGGACTAGGAAACTAAGGAAGAAACAACAGGCAGTTAGGGAACTACAGAAGAAGCTTACACCAAAGAAGAAATAGACATCGACTATCCCCACACTAGATGATCTACTGAATGAGATAACACACAAAGGTAATTTGGTAAATGTAAACAAGCAGTATCAATCTTTTAAGGATTCTAACAAAGAAAGTATTGAAGAAAGCATTATTCTACATTTGGATATTTACAAGAAAGTTTTGATTGAAGTTGTGGATGTTTTACCTAATGATCTTTATCTTAGACTTGAGGATAAAATGCTATCTATGATGGAACTAGATAAGAAGTTGAAAGTTGAAGCACTTTTGGTTGTGCATCTAGTAAACTCTAAGGAAGAGATAGATGAGCTTATATTTGAAGATAATTGGTCTGTATTTGTTAGTGGGCATCGGCAAGTAAGTCTGATGGCTAGAAGAGTTAAGGAGATTATAGATGAGACTGCAGATAAATGGGACATATTTTTTGTTGAGAAGGAAAAGAAAGAGGAAAGAAATAGACCAAAAGTGGAAAATACATTCAAGTTATATCAGAAAGATAAGGGAAAAGGTAAAGTTGGTGGTGTACCTACTATAAGAATAATAGATAACATCCCTCCACTAGCTCAAGGCATCCCTCCATTAACTTCAACATCATCGGTACATATAGCTAATCCATCGGATATGGCTATTGAAGGTATAACTCATGATGATACTAACCCAGAGTCAGAAATACTTTTTACCATGAATGTGGACACATAGGATATAAACATTGTTGTGAATAAAGAGACTATAGAGGTTAAGGAAGATGATGTCAAGGACAGTAAGATCTCTGAGATACCGACAGACACTATTGACTCCGAGGAAACAAGGTTACTGGCACAAGCTGAGCAACTAAAGACTAGGAAAATGATGTAGATCCATCCATGTAACCTACAAAACACCTCAAAATGTATGACATTGACCCCTCAAAAAAAAAATGGGATCCTATCAAGGCAAGGCTCTACAACATTAGTTCAATCTTCTCACCATCTTCAAGACTTGTGCCTACTCAATCAGGGGTATCTTGCTACAACACACTCCATGATACCTCCAAGGGTTACAAATCATTTGCATACTAGTTTTGGGTCATACAAGAGTCCCCAAGGTGAGACAAAGCACTAGTTGTAAGGGTTCATGCCCATTCCGTACAGTACCGTACCATAGACCAAAACTCTAAAATTGCAGGGAAAACATAGAATTCTATTAGTTTGTTGGCATCAAAACTCTTCTTTGTATAGTCACACCTTGGGAATTGGATCCACAAGGTGTATATACCACTCCACAACTTCTCCCAACTAAAAACAAGGAGTTTAGACCCATTGGGGGAGTTTCAAATTAACAAAATGTAAAAAGTGCATAAAAGTTGCTCATGACAACTTTTGACAACTTTTGCAAAAGTTGTCAAAATGTCATCTTTTTCCTCCTAATGCCTTGGGTCAGGTTTAACCCTTCCTAAAACATCTTAAAACACTAAGCCAACACATTTGATCCCCTATTGTCCAAAAGTCCTAATTGGCTCATAGAAATGCCAAAATAGGAGTTTGGCTCACAAGATGGGATTCATTATTACAAACACACAATGCATGATTGAAAACCTACACAAACATTCTAAAGACATATTTAATGCCTTAGCCTCCCTTCTTAGAGTCTAACTTATCATCATGAAGGGTTTGATGGGGTGCTCCTACATAATACTCCCTGGAAGAAGAAATCTCAAGTCCACTTGAGATGAGAGTCTGCAGGTCTGCATCATGATCTCTGATCTATTGTTCTATCATCCATACTACTTCAGAATCAAGTTGTCCTTTCCAAGCCACCAAATAATCCATGTAAACTTTGTTCCTAGTTTTCTTTACAACCCTAGTATCTAGAACATTATTCAACTTTGGTGGTTCATGTTTGGGAATGTCATCATCAGCAACAACCTAAATTGTGTCTTCTCCTACACCAACACTACATTTATAAAGAGTTAAGTCACAAACATTAAAAATAGGTGACAAACCAAGATTAGATGGTAGTTGAAGTTCATAGGCATTTGGACCACATTTCTTCAAGATTTGGCAGGGGCCAATCTTTCTTTGCATCAACTTTGTATATCTGCCTTTTGGAAGTCTTTCCTTCTTCAAGTGAACCCACACCAAGTCTCCTACATCAAACTAAACATCTATCTTCTTTTTGTTAGCATGAGATTTATATTTCTCTATAGATTGTTGAAGATGAGTCTTAACTTGGTCATGGATTTTTTATGGCAGTAGCAAAGGTTTCTCCATTTGCACTAATGGCTTCTCCTTGAGGTAGCTCTCTCAACTCCATCACACCCCTTGGGTAGATGCCATATACAATCTGGAAAGTTGACTTACCAGTACTCCTATTCACTATATCATTGTAGGAGAATTTTGCCTAAGACAATATACTATTCCACCTTTCTCCATGCTATCTAGTAAAACACCTTAGTAGATTCCCTAGTGACCTATTTATAACTTCAGTTTGGCCCTCTGTTTGGGGATGGTAGGCCGAGGAGAAGGATAAATTTGTACCAAGCTTCTTCCAAACTATCCTCCAAAAGTGACCAATAAATTTTACATCCCTATCACAGACTATTGTCAAAGGCAAACAATGTATCCGGACAATCTCCTTAAAGAACAAGCCTGCTACATAAGAAGCATCACAAGTGGTTTTGCATGGAAAGAAATGTGCCATCTTACTAAACCTATCCACCACTACAAAAAAACTATCATATCCTTTCCTCGTCCTAGGCAATCCTAAAACAAAATCCATACTTATGCTTTCCCATGGTCTTGAAGGTATAGGTAAAGGCTGGTATAGGCCTATAATGGTGGACTTTCCTTTTGCCTTTTGGCAAATCACACATGTCTCCACAAATCTCCTGACATCTGCCTATAGTTTGAGCAAAAAATAGTGTCACTTCACCAAATCTAGTGTCTTGTCAAGACCAAAATGGGCTGCCATTGCTCCACAATGTTTTTCCTTAATTATATTCAATCTCATAGAGCATTTGGGTATGCATAGTTGTGCACCCTTAAACAACAATCCATTTTGAATAAAAAATTCAGAATACTCAACATGAAACCATTCATCAAATAAAGCACATACCTTATAGGTCTCTCCAAAATCTTCATCTCCCTCATACATGGCTTTCAAAGAGTCTATCCCAACACTCTCTGACTAAATCTGATTTGTAGTTAGGACTCTTCTGTTCAAAGCATCTACCACCTTATCTTGACTCCTTTCTTGTGTTTAAGAATGAAAGTGAAATCTTGTAGGGTCTCTACCGACTTCATGTGTCGATGATTCAAATTTTCTTGGCTATTTATAAATCTAAGGGCATGATTGTCTAAGAAAATTATGAATTCTTTTGGTGGCAAGTAGTGTCTCCACTTTTTCAAGGATTGGACCAGAGCATACATCTCTAGGTCATAGGATGAACATCTTCTCTTTGCCTCATTCAACTTCTCACTGAAGAAAGCAATAGGTCTTCCCTCTTGACTAAGAACTACTCCAATAGCCATGTGACTAACATCACACTCCACTTGGAAGATCTTGTTGAAATCAGGTAGGGCAAGGACTGACTGGTCTACAACTTTTCTCTTCAATGTTTCAAAAGAGTTATTTGCTTCTTCTATCCAACTAAGCCTGCACTTTTGTCTTCCCTTTATGGTATCAAGTATAGGAGCACAAATATGGTTAAAGCCTCTTATAAAATTCCTATAGAAGGTATCTAAGCCATGGAAACTTCTGACATCATTCATTGTTCTAGGTGTTCGCCAAGACAATATGGCACTCACCTTTTCTTGATCCATTTTCAATTCACCATATGAGATTACAAACCCCAAGTAAATGATCTCTTCCTGCATAAAGAAACACTTTTCCATGTTCATCATTAATTGCTCTTCATAAAATCTTCTTGGGACCAAGTCTACATGTTTTACATGTTCTCCTTTAGTTTGATTCAGAACTAGAATGTCATCTAGGTAGACTATAACAAATTTCCCTATGAAATCCCTCAAGACTTCATTCATTAACCTCATAAAGGTACTAGGAGCATTGGATAAGCCGAAGGGAATGACTTTCCACTCATACAACCCCTCATTTTTTTTAAAGGAAGTCTTCCACTCATCTCTTGGCCTAATCCTAATCTGATGATAGCCACTCTTTAAATCAACCTTTGTAAAATATATAGCACCCCCCAAACAATCTAACAAATCTTCAATCCTAGGAATTGGAAACCGATACCTGATAGTAATATTGTTGATATCTCTTGAGTTGGTGCAAAGCCTCCAAGTGCCTTCCTTTTTGGGTGCCAAGATTATAGACTCCACATGGGCTCAAAATTTTGCCAATCAATCTAGAATCAAACAACTCTCCAACGTATTTTTTCATCTCAACATTCTGATCCAGTGTGAGCTTGTATGCTACTTTATTAGGCAAGGTGGATCCAGGTGTAAGGTCTATACAAGGGTTTATGTCCATCATGGGAGGTAGTGACCTTGGCATGCCATTAGAGATGAAACCCTTCTACTTGTCTTGTAGTTGTTGCACTATAGGGTCAATCAACCTCAATCTATCCTCTTTCTTGTCTTTGGACCTCTCCATCTTTGTTATAGTTGGAATAGGGATCAGGGAATAATAGACCATGCCTTCATTTGCCTTGTTCTTCATGAACTGGTTCTGTCCTAATACCAACACCTTGGCCTCCTTTTGTTTGGTCTCCTCATCATCCTCCATTAAAGGTAGCAACTCAATTACCTTACCCTCTTTGGTGATGAAATATGTATTCCTAGCACCATCATGTTGTGCCTTCAAGTCAAACTAGCATGGTCTCCCAAATAGGAAATGACAAGCATCCATCTTTGCAATGTCAAACATCAACCTATCTCTATAGGTTCCAATCTAGAATTCTACCCAAGCCTATTCTTCCACAACAATGTGTTGTCCTTGTGTGAACCATGAGACCTTGTAGGGGTATGGGTGAGGTAGTCTCCTTAGCTTTAGTTTGTCCACCATCTCTAGAGACACAAAGTTCTTAGTTGAACCGGAGTCTATTAGGACCTTTCATACTTTTCCACCCACTTTGCAAGTGGTCTTGAATAGAGACTTCCTCTATGGGGGTTCTCTATCAAACATCTTAATAGTGGTTACTACTCTTCTGATCATCAAAGCTTCACCTCTTTCAGGGTAGCCATAGCTATCAGGGGTATTGACACTTTGGTATGTGTTTGTACTTGCCAGACTTTGGTAGTTAGCTTCTAAGATCAAGTTACTTCTCCCAAACACCTTGGAAAACAAATTATGGATTCAAACACCCTTTTGGAAGTCATGCAAATCTGTAAAAGGAAGGATCAGGGTATGAAAAATAAAGGTCTTTACCAACAGGATGTTAACTGTCTTAAAGGGCTAAATAGGCCTCTTTTGTGAAGCAACTATACTCAGATGAATGAACCAACTAATTAAAATCCCATGAGAATGTGGGGAACCATAAAAAATGATGGATTCTAGGACTATACACCTATAATCATCACCATTTGCACACAAAGGTAATTTAGTTGTTCAAGGTCTAGGTAGCCGTATAGAGATGTCTACCTAGGGTCGCTCCAACACACCTCTCCCTTGCTCCTGCTGCAAAAAACTCTTGGAATCCTATAATACATTTACCATACTTTCCTTTCACCAAATCCCATGAGTCTCAGATTGGTAAAGTGCAAGATATGGCCATGGAGGAGGAAAAACCCAAGGTAAACCATGGTTTTTCGAGTACCTACAATAAAAATTGAATATCAAGAGCAACACACACAATTAAGACTTCAAATAAAAACCAAAGAAAATTTAACTCTCCACTCTATCAAATCCACATCATTGGGAGTGGACCCCAATCTGAATAGTACCGTACCATGGACCAAAACTCCAAAATTGTAGGAAAAACTCAGAATTCTATTAGTTTGTTGGCATCAAAACTCTTCTCCATACAATCACACCTCAGGAATTGGATTCACAAGGTGTATATACCACTCCAAAACTCATCCTAACCAAAAACAAAGAGGTTAGAGCCATTGGGGGAGTTTCAAATTAACAAAATGCAAAAAGTGCATAAAAGTTGCTCATGACAACTTTTGACAACTTTTGCAAAAGTTGTCAAAATGTCATCTTTTGCCTCCTAATGCCTTGGGTCAAGTTTAACCCTTCCTAAAACATATTAAACCACTAAATCAACACATTTGATCCCTTATTGTCCAAAAGTCCTAATTGGCTCATAGAAATGCCAAAATAGGAGTTTGGCTGACAAGATGGGATTCATTATTACAAACACACAATGCATGATTGAAAACCTATACAAACATTCTAAAGACATATTTACTGCCTTAGCCTCCCTTCTCAAAGTCTGACTTATCATCATGAAGGGTTTGATGGGGTGCTCCTTCACCAAAAAATAATAGAGGTTAAGACAACTAACATAGGGAAACCAAAATCAGAGAAACCGATAGTTGTACAGACTGAGAAACAGTCTGAGGTAGAGGTTCATGTTGATTCTAGGAAACTAGAAGTTGTAGAGGTTCTTAATCAAACTGATAAACCATCAAAGGAAGAGGTACATACATAGACAAATCCACTAGAAGAAAATGTAAGTAAAGTGGAAGCATCTAATGGAAATAAAGAGGATATAGTGAAGGTAATTGGATAAACATCTGTTGAGAAGAAACCCATAGTAGAATAGAGCACATCTACAGGTGAATTTAGACCTACTAACATAACAAAGCTTCTATTGGATCCCATCAAGAGGGTAACCAATTGCAATACCTCAGTATTTAAGGCAATTGATAACACATTACCTGTCCTGAAGATGATTGCACCTAATTGTCAGATAGAGCACATTAATGATTCTATAGGCAAATTGGACACATTGTGCAAATTTATTGTTGATAATGTAATAACCATAGATAAGGTGACTGATGATACCATTAAGGAGAGAGTTGACAAAGAGAAAAATACATTCTTTGAGAATACTATAAAGAATTGTACCAATCACTTGGACACACTTTTACCGGTACTCAATTCTACAATTTTGGAGTATAATGAGTTATATAGAGAAGCATGTAAACCTCATTGTTTGATAGAGGACATTGATGAGGAGATAAAAAAGACACAAAAAGAGATTGATTATATTATCGATAATATGATAGGTTCTTTGGGACTTATATCAGTTTTTGAGCAGGAAATGGCAGTTTTTGAGGAGTTGGAGAAACTCTAGAAAGAGAAATCAAGGATAAGGTTAAAAGCCTAGGAAATCAAAAGTAAACTTGGTCCAAAATTGGACAGTCTTATTACTCAGTGGGTTGAATTATCTAAGGTGAAAGGTAAAGGAGAATGATCACTGGAGCAACAAATGCACTATCTCACCAGTATGATCCAACAGACTGAGCCAACTCTAACTGACAACAAGAAGTTTATATAGAGTTTGAATCTAGTTTTGGTGGACATTTTTGAAATAGTAACCAATTAGTTACAAACCTTGAGATAGTATTTTTTTACTCTTTTGATTATTTATGACATCCTTTGTCATTGATGTCAAAGGGGGAGTAATGCAGAGAAAAGTGCATGTACAGAGGAGATCACTTGCTCAAGGGGAGCACATCTTTTTGGATTTCAGTTTTGGGATAATAGTTTTGGATTTTTCTCATGAGTGTTGCCATCAATTCCAAAGAGGGAGATTATTGGCATTCTACACTCTAATGAGAATAGTTGATGTTGTTATTGATGACAACCAACTAGCAACCAACTGGCAATAGGTTTTTACATGCACTGGCATACACTGGCACTAGCAGGTTCTTACACCGGCATTGAAATTTCATCGGCAACAAAGCATACCAACACTCAAGCCAACATGGGATGAACTTTTGTTTATTGTAATATAATTATATTTTGTAAGCCGACTTGGTATATTATAAAAGACTCATATAAGTATGCAATCTCATAAGTCATTTTGTATGTAGTATGGGGAGATAATTGTAGAAGGTGAATATTGTATAAGGTGATTTATTGACAACAAAGATTTTTAGTTAAGGTATCTATATGAGCTTAAACTAATACTGAACCTAGCATTAGAGATGTTGTTTTGAGTAGTAAATTGTATTGGATTTAATAATCCATTTTGTAGTCAGTGAGACTCTTCATTGAGTAGTGAGCTCTAGGCTATTAGCCTCCCTGCATGTGGAGGCCCCTATTTTAAGTAGTATTTATACATTGGCTAGTGAGTAAATTTTATGGGTCACAAATCCCACTATTTTTTTTTCCCACACTAGGTTTCCTCATTAAATATCTTGTGTTATGGTGTGTTTCTATGCTATCTCTATTATTTATGTTTACTAAATTAATTCTTGTTTACCGGTACACTATTTTAGGTGGCAAAGTGATAAATAAGTTTAAATATACAACTAACCAGTTAGATATTGATTCACCCCTGCCTCTCAGTGTCTATGGAACTATCATTGAATCTAACACATTATCAATGCTATCATGATCAGGGATAAATACTATCTCAGTTTGTGTATTAACTAGTTGATCATTTATCGGTTATTCTCCTATCACTATTTCTTTTGGTTCAAGCTCAATTATTTCAACTCTCTGTGGTTCTTCTTCCTCATCTCTTTCATCTTCAATAGGAATCAACCCCAATGATTTCCTATTAAAATATTAGTTTTTTTCTAGACTTATTGGGTCTCTCCAAGAAGCATTCTAGTCAATCTTTTCTTTCATCTGAAGAAAGATCTTGCATTTAACAAAGCATCATCTATTTCCTCCTTGGTTGCCTCCAGTTGAAGATTATTAAGTATAAATTCAACAAATTCTCTATCTTGTCTCATAACAGTCTACCATCTAGCATCAATCTTGTTGCATAGAGAATTAGGAATCTGCCCTTGCAGCTCAATAAGAGCCTTGCTATATTTGTTCATCATGTAAATAATTGCATCCTCTATCTCCCTTTTTTCATATTCATTAAACATTTAATATAGTTTCTTTATACCTCTCAATAAACCATATTCTTTAATGTTTATAATTAAATTTTCAAGAGGTGAAAGTTATTTTCTCAGTTTCTTTGAAGATTTCCTAGTTGACTTACCACTAACCTTAGGATTTTTGACACTAGTCGTTAGGGCTTTCTTTTCTTCCTTAGATTCTATTGCTTCTTCATCAATAGATACCATTTTCTTTGCCTTTTTCTTCTTCCTTTTTCGAGATACCGATGGAGGAGGTGGATCAATAATATTTCCTTTTTCTTAACAACTACTTGTTTACCTTTTTCTGCAGCTTTCTCCTTTCCATCTTTAGTTTGTACACTGATGGGGGTACCAGTTGGTACACTTGTTGTACCTTCCTATTCAGCTACATGATTGTCTCTTACTACTACAATTTTTTCTTTAGTGGATCCATCTTGCTCAGCAAAATCTTCAACCTCATTTCTAGCCTTCTTAACAATAACCATTTTTTGCAATTTAGAATGCACCTGTAATGATATTTCCTTGTACATTCTAAACCTTTGAGTAGCGGAGTCTTCTAGTTGACTAAGTAAGTTATCAGTATAAGAAATTAGTATATCTTTATCTACTTCATAACCCATGGGCATAACCCATGTGGCCCTGGGTTCAACAACTTCCATTATACATGTATCGGTATAAACCATAAAGAAAATTATTTTCTCATACCAATTTACAACTTCTATCGGTAACCTCTCCCTTGCATGCATTTTCTTATGAAAATATTTAAAATATTCTCATGATCTTATCAAAATAATTACCAATAATCTTAGTGCTATTCTTCATTTGCATCAATGTAGGCGTTCCTTCAATCCATTGAATATCACCAATACTGGGGAAACAATTCTGAAAATAAAATAATAGATTAATAATCAATTGACCAAATTTGAATGTTAACCTCTTGTCCTTCTTGATGGCTTTCACATTTAGAATAAATTGACTTCTCAATGCCTCTGAGAAGTCATAGTCAACATCCTCTTTGATCATCTGATAAGCAGTATGAATAGCAGCTACTAGTACATTGTTCATTCTACTTGAATAGTATATTTGGTATTCGATCACCATTGAAGCATATTTCATTGACGCATTATAGATTTTGTTCGTTTACATTGCTCTGCCATCCCATTTAGATCTTGTTAACTTTTCTACAACATTCTTTAGAATGGCTCTGAGTAAGGGGACCTCATAGGTGGCACAAAATTCAGTGACTACGTGAATGGCTTCCTTAGAAATTTTATGTGGTCTATCTAGCCACATAAATTGATCATGTATCCTACTAAGCACAAATATCACATTTTCATTGTCAAAATCATTGACTAAATTGAGTGCATGAAGAAACCCTTTATCGGTAACCTTTCTAAACTGTTCTTTCAAAATACCATTCTCATCACACAGTGCTCTATACTGATAAAAAATAGCCACCATACCCATATCTCCCATTTTTTTAATGATAAAACAACCTAACATCTTCAACATGTAATACACCATAGAGAACTCTGAATAGGGCTCAAGCAAGATCAATTTCTTCATATTTGAATGAGTGTCTCTTAAATTCTAGTCGCGGCCTATTAGTAACATCAACTAAATGTGGAAAATCCATGTTCAATGCTTCAGAAGATAAACAAATAGAAATATCTTTGGATAAATACCTTTTATCTCTATTACACCAAGGGTTCCAAACACCGACTAAGATTTCTCACATTGGTCACTAATTCGTAAATCACTTCAATCTTCTTAAATCTTTGTTGACAGATTAGATGCTGCCATGATAAGCTCTGCTCTACTCTATTATCTCTCCAAATGCTCAAAAGAATGCAATGTGACAAATAATATTCAAAAGGTTCCTTTAATTTTCTTATTATCTACCACATTAATTGCTATTACCGGTAAAACCCTAAAATTTCACTTAACAAACTAATACATACTATGGATTACCAAAGATAGATCAAACTTAATGCACTTCATCCATGGGTTCTTCTAAATATCTATCAATAATCTCTCTCCAAGTTGTATAAACAACTCAGTTTACTGATGAAGGGTTCTCCACACTAGGTGAAGAAATATACTCCTCAAATGGTTTATCATCGCTTTTCTTCTTCCATATGTTATTCATTCCATCTCTAGTTTCCTCAATATCAACCTTCTTCTTTCCTTTCCTATTAGCAAAAAGATTTATAGGTTGATTCCTCTATGCTTTACAAAACTTAGCAATGTGTCCTATTTGATGATAATGAAAACAAGCCATGCTAGATACTCTCTAAGGTCCTGCATTTCCTCTACCTTTCCTTCTTCTATAGTTCATTGACACATGACCAAATTTATTATAGATTGTGCAAACCACATTCATTCTCTTGTCGATCTCATAGGGGCTAGACCGGTTAATGTAGGGTCTTTTCCAATTTCTACTTCTCTAGTCTTTGAAATTCCTTCTCCAATCACCACCAAATCTCTGATTTAGGTGAGGTGTTAGATTGTTTTCTCTATACTTGCATTCAATAGATCTTTTCCCATACATGTTGCATGTGTATAAATAACCTTCAAATCTTCTCAACACATATCTATGATAAAAATTAGTTCTATAACCAGTATTAACATGACATTTGCTTCTAGAGTCATTAGCAGTATGTACTAGTTTGTGACAATTCAAACATGTAGGTTTATAAGGTTTCTTACTGGTGGATCTATGAAGCTTAGGTGGAGGTTTACCTCTATGCATGTTATCCTTTGTACTAGAAGACTCACCTTTCTCAAATATTGTATAACCCAATCTAGCAAGTATCACTTTTCATCCTCTGAGCTTGGATCTGTTCATCAAGTATGGTAGAACTTTTGTTAAAATTTGTAAGCTTCTCATTAGCATCATCAATTTCCTTTGTAAGACCTTCATTCATTTCAATAAGGGTCTCTCTAAGATATATTACCATATAAAGATCCACTTTGATTTCTTATTTTTGTTCATGCTAATGAGCATACATGGTGCCAACTTCTTGATTCAGCTTAAAGATCTCATGTTATTTTTCTTTAATCTTGTCTTCTTCTTTCCTCCTTGCCTCAAGTTATTGACTCATCTGGATAGTTTGGGCTTCTATCTCTCTCCTCAAGTTAGCATTTTCTTCATTCAACTTGTCAACCTCATCAACCAATGCATCTATGTTAGCCTCATGAGAAGAGCTACATTAAGGGGCTTCCAATAGTTGTTCAGTTAACTCTTTTTTCTTAGCAAGTGAAGCTTTATACTTGCCTCTCAAAGTTTCTAAGGCTTCCTCTATTTTTGGAAGTCTTTTGGACATCTCTCTATAGCTCATTCCTTCCCCCATGTTTACCTTAGGGATTCCTTCCAAGTGGTTAAACCTCCAGGAAGTGAGGCTCTGATACCAATTGATAAAATTATAAGGAACTGAGAGGGGAGGGTGAATCAGTGCAAGCAAAAATAATAAGAATTTGATCACCAACTTTGAAAACTTAAAATGTATCAAACATATAAGAAATATCACCACATATGTAATCACCCAATAAAGAAAATTCCACATAGCATAAAAAATTTATACATGGAAAACCAAATGGGAAAAACAACGGTGATAGTTGGTACCCACAAGATTCACTATCTGCAAAATAGAATTCTCGATCGGTTAAGATCTTACAACTATGTCCTATTAGGAGTAGACCTAGTTAAGAGTCACCTGGTTAAGGGAATTCAATGATAAGCCCTATTTGGAGCTATGACCTATTAGGATCAACCTCATGTGAGGATTTAAGACTCTGATATAGAGCTACCCTGTTAGGGATGTAGACACTCAAAATTGATCATTAGTCCTACATCGCTAACCTAATTTTTAACATGTCTTCCATGTCACATTTGATTTTCATCATATTTTGACATTGTGCCATTATTATAATTCAAATTCTCTATTTTCTTAACCATTTAAATCATTTTATCATTAATCATTCATTTCCTAACATTAATTGAATAATCTTTATTATTTGATTAATTCAATCCCACTTTAATTAAATAATCTTTATTATTTAATTAAATTCAATTTCATTTTTCTCATAATTGAATAATTTCTTTAAATTATTTAATTAGCTAATTATTTAATCATAATTAAATAAATTTCTATTTATTTAATAAAAACTTAATTATCTTGTTCCAAAAACCAAAAATGGAAACAAATCTTATTTGTTTTTAATTTAATTTCTAATTATCCTCATCCAAATACAAAAATGGCAATAAATGAAGAAAATGATTTAAAAGTGAAAATAAATCATTATCGAATTTAAATAAATTATTTTCTCATATTCTCCTGATTTTTGAAAATGGAAAGTATGTTGTCATCTGATTTATATGGTTTTACAAATTCATTATCATATCTTCCTAAAAATTGAAGATGGAAGTAACTAGTCAGCTTCTGATTTTCTTGGTTTATCTTCTTGGAAAATATCTCTTTAATCTCAATTTAAAATTTGAAAAAGGAGATATGCCTAGTCAAAATTTGTTTTATGCCATCTTTTTGAATCCACCTTCATTCTCCAATCTTGTCTTCAATTTTCTATAAATTCATCAATCTTTTCCATAATCTAAACCATGCTTTGAGTATCCTTATGTTGTCTAATTTTCTATCATTTTGTCGTCAACTTGCTTTCATTTTCACTTGTGTTTGTAGGTGACATCCACATAATTTCAAGGAGAAAGAAGAACAATGGAAGGGAATGTAAAAAACATTTTCGTTGGTTTGCATTTATTTTAAATGTTTTATTTCCATACCTTTATTGAATATGTTAGGAATATTCTCATAGAATTTAGCTTTGCGGTTGGCAAATTTGTGTTATGATTTCCTTTGCCTAATTTCCTACATCACATTTTTTGGTGAACCTGTCATGAACATGCAAAGTCTAACAATTCTTTGAATCTATTTTTGCATGCAGGTTTTATGTGAGGATCTATTATTGCATGTCGGTTTTATGGAGTCTAAACAATTATTTATGCAAGATTTCTTAACATGCAAATAAACAACAATTGTTTACATAGTTTAATTAAATGGTTTGAATAAACAATAATTCTTCACATAGCCTAATTAGGAGGTTTTAATGAACAACAATTATTCACATAGCCTAATAAGGAGGTTTTATTGAACAATTCTTCATATAGCATAATTAGGAGGTTTGAATGAATAACAATTCCTCACATAGCTTAATTAGGGGATAAATCAACAACAATCTCTCATTACAATCTACTAAGGGTTTCAAAATGAATCATCACATAGTCTAATTAGGAGATTGAATGGACAAGAAATTCTCATTTCAATTCATAAGGTGTTAAAATTAACCCCACAATCTTCATCTAGCTTTCTAAGTAGGGGTACAAATTGGACATTTATTGATGATTTGTGTAGCATATTGGCATTCCTCGGAAAAATATTTCATTGAAACTATTAATTGATTTTGTGCAGAACGTGGTCAAAGAATCTTATCAAAACTGATTGCTTGCAATTTTTAAAGTAGTTGCACACGTTGATTTTTTAAGGTTAATGAACACCATGTTTTCCATGTTTATTTTATTTTTCTCATGTGTTTTTACCTTGAGAAGCGGGACTACCTCCTAATTTTCCTAATACTTTGCATAGGCATTGGTGAGAGGGAATGACCCAAAGTGTTGACAGGGCTAAGGCTAAGCCTCTTCCAAACCAGTATAAATAACACTAGTTGCAATGAAAGTTGTAGACAATGGGTGCCAGAATGGCATAGTGACAATTAAATTTTCTCGATCTACATCCACCCGAATGGATTCCTTGACTAAGAACCTTTGTGTTTAGAGACCAAAAACCATCTATTCATTGCTACTAGAGGTCAGACCTCTGATTTTATCTCACATTTTTATGACTCATAGTAGAGATAGAAATTTCACCATGGGGAGTTTTCATGGGAACTGATGCTTCGCTGCCCGAGAGAAGTGAGTGTCATGGAGGGGAGCCAGTGGGGTCAAGCATCTAAGTCTCCTCTATGAGTAGGCATAGCTGGAAAATCAAGTGAGATCCAATGACTATTTTCCTTTCCAACCATAGGATTTGTTGTTGAAGGTGCATGATTGTCTCGGGTCATCAAAGTCAAACAAACATCTAGTCTTCTATGCTTGTAAAAAGTTGAATTAAAAGGAATTATCACAAGTAGTCTTAAACAACCTTATTTTGAAAGTTTAAACAACATTCAAAAAGTCAAAAATAAGTTTCAATTGTCCAAACAAGATTCAAACAAAGTCAAACTTGGTCCAAATAACTTCAAAATATTCATCCAACAATTTGCAAATTTTTTATCAACATGGCTTGTCAAAAGATTGGGTATCCTTTTTTCAACATTCATGTCACTTAGTGATAGGTTTTGCATAGTCCAACTTAGGTCTTAGGAAATATTATCACATTCCTTCATTTTAATCTATTTCATTTGCAGTGTCCTCATTTTTCACTTAGGTTTAAAATCATTTTCGTAAGTCTTCATTTCATTATTATCATTGAAAAATTAGGTATTTTCTTAGGCTGCAATTTTCATTTTCAAAGTTATTAATCTTCACATATCCCTATCACATTATCTTTGTCATTGCATAGTGCAAACTCTAGGTATTCTCATAGATTGACATTGTAAAGCATTTCCAATCATATCCTTCATTCATATCTTTTTTTCATATCATATCATCTCTATAGATGTCTAAAAATGGTCAATGCTTGCAGAATCATACTTTAACATTTGCGCATTGCCTCATTTTAGGTTTTTTCCATCACATTAACACTTCTCCTAGGATTTGCACTTGGTCTTTATCATTTGCAAGCATCGAGTCATTCTTCTACATTCTTCATTTACCTCGCTCTCAAATTTGGTCTTGTCGACAACAATCTCCAGTCATGATTTTGATCAATCTTATCCTGTCGCATCAATGTGCGTATTCATTTGTCATTATTGTGGACATCGTCAATCCTAATCAGGGTTTTGTCCTCTTTTCAATCTTGTCATCTTGCGATCAATTCATCATCGATCCTTGTCCTCTGATCAAATTGTCATTAATCTTGTCATCATGCAATCGATTTGTCATCAATCGTGGTCAATGTCAATCTTGTCATTTTGCAATCTATTTTATCATTGATCCTTGTCCTCTTGTCAATTTTGTCATTTTGCAATTGATTTGTCATCGATCATTGTCATTCTCAATCATGTCAATTTGGATCAATTAGTCATTGTTCCTCATCAATTGGCACATTTATCAATCAAATTGTTTGTCAGCATTGGTCATTTATCAAGTCAGAATCATGATCAAATCGAATCGATATCAATTATCTTTTGTCAGGACCTAATTGTCATCCTTGCATTTCTAATTCATCTTCTAGGGTTTCATGATTTAATCATTTAACCTTGTTTTTCATTTCTCTCTCTAGGATTAATAAATTATTTATTTATCCTAAGTCTTCTCATCGCAATTAAATGTTCATTTAATTGGCTAATTATTCCTCTTTTTGTGAATTAATTAATAAATGACAAATTATTAATTAATTTACCTAATTTCTCCTAAATTTCTAATTCCTATTTTTCATCAATTTCTAATTCACCTAATTTCAATTCTCTCCTATTTTTTTCCTAATTTCATGGGAATGACATTTCAATTTGTCATAATTTTTCATAATTGACAATCAATCAATTTTGACATAGAAATTTGTCATAAATTGTCATAAATCATCAATCAATCAATCTTGCATAGAAAGTGCATTTTTGTCATAATTTTCATAATTGACATTTTTGATTTGCAATTTCCATTCAAGCTTATTCATGCTAATCTTATCATCTCTCCAATTTGTCTATAAATTGGATGAGTTTCTTCAATCCCAACTAATCACTTTTTCTAATCACTTTGTCGAATCAATCACGCTTCCAGTACTCTTGCGCCACTATCTTGTCTACTTGCTTTCATCTCATGTGTATGCACTTGAAGGTGAGATCCACAAACAAAGGCTATCTAAAGAAGAAAGAAGGACAATGGAGCCACATGAAGGAAGCATTCAAATCTACATTTGGTTTGCTTAGTTTTTAGTTTTGAATGTTTTGCTTTCATGTCTTTATTGATTGTGTTTAGGATTGATCATTGCATTTGAGCTTTTGTGATTGAGCTAGATTAGTTTTGATATGATTTGATGATTTCCACATTTCCTAGCTACATTAATTGGTGAACCTGACGTGAACTAACCCTCTAATCATGCTTTTGAATGCTTTTGAGTTGATGTGCAAGTAAAAAACCCAAGAAATAGGGTAATACAGGGTTTTCTAGGAAATTATGCATCTGTGTAAGACAACCTGTGCCTGTGTCAAGAATTTTGTGCCTATGTTAAGGACAATTTGTGCCTGTGTCAAGAATTATGTGCCTATGTCAAGCATTCTGTGCCTGTGTAAAGTCCAGAAACAGAGGTAAAAATGCAATATTTTTACTTGAAAATTGTTTTGTTTTGCATTTTGTTTCTACTTTTTGGTTTTTGGTACTGATTCTCTATGTAGCACCTTGGCCTTATGCATGGAAAAGACAACAAATGAAACTACTAACATGCTTTATGTAGGCTCAATAGTCAAAGACTAAACATATCAAACTTTTGACTTGGGTTTTTGTAGGTTGCCTTGGACATACAACTAAACTTTGTGTTTGTAATTAATATTTAGGCACCTAGTATGATTTCTAAATAGGATGGAATGAATGTATGTTTGCTTTGATTATTGAGTTTGACATTGGAGTAGGAGAGTATGCTCTCATCCTTCTTAGGGTGATCAGAAATCCAGATCTTCGATACCATGCTCATGTTTTTGATTGTGTGTCACCTTTAGAGGGCCTGCCTTCCCGACCATTTTCTTTCGCAAGCAAGTGACAATCATGAGAAGGGAATGACCCAAAGTGAGTATGGCTAGAATACCTTGGCATTCTAACTCACTATAAATAAATACCTAATGAGTGAAAGCTTTGAAGGAAGGGTTACATGGGAATTGTAGTTACTTGGGAAGTGATGACCCTTGAACTCTTTCTCATATCAACATCTAAGTAGGACCTCATGATCTAAATCATGCTTGCATGACTACATTTGTTTGGTATCTTGGTGGGCTTAATGTCTCAATCACACTTGTGTGACATCAAGGAGTAACACTTAACAGAAATCCTTACTAAACACCTTGTTTTTAGAGGCCAAAAACCCTTCTAGTTGCTTGAGAAGGACAAGTTTGGATACTTGGAAGAGATACTAAGTTCACCATGGGGATATTTCCATGGGGACTAATGCTTGGCTGCCCTGAGAAGTGAGTGTCATGGAGGGGAGCCCGTGGGGTCAAGCATCTATGTATTCTCCTTGAATCCCATAATGAGTCTACCTCTCAAGTACCTAATGTCCTTGCCTACCATAAGTAATGTTGGAATGAGCATGATTGTCTTGAGTCTAAGTTAAAATATCTTGTCTTCTTTGCTTGTCAAAAGTTGAATTGCATCTCATTTCAACCCAAGACAAATTGATTCAAAATAAGATTAAACACAAGAACATTTCATCCAACAAATTTCAAAACACCTTCAAACATGGTTGTCAAACATTTTTCAAAATCTTATCTCAACATTCATGTCACTTAGATTTAGGTTCATCCTAGGTTTGAATTTTGCAAATTCATTGTCAATTACCAAGGTTAGGTTTCACCTAGGTCATACTCCTTTGCATATCAATAAGGGTCATCCATTTGCATGTGTCCTCTTGCATTAGAGTAATACCATTGTCATACATTTGCATTTGCATACCCTAGGTCTCTTCATTAAGATTAGGTCATTATCATATCATATTAGGGTCATTTGCATAGTAATTGTCCCTTTGCATATAGTGTCAAAACTAGGTTTTGTCATACTTGAGTAATCCAAATCTTTGATAAACCCTTAGTCATTGTTAAGAAGTATTGACCTTTTCAAACTTTTATCTTTTGTCATTTCTTCAAACCTAGCTTAGTATCCAAGCATATAGGGGAGACATTGTCATTTTGTCCTTTGAGGTCTAGACATCATTTCAATTTCCTAAGGGTCTCTTTTAGATTTGCATTCCAAAAAGTTTGTCAAAATCTTCAAAAACAACCAGAAACATAGATTGTCTTCTTTCCCTAGATTGCATTTTCATCTATTTAGTTTGCATTTAGCTACATATCATACATTATCCTTCAAAAATTTCAAAAATATTACATTTGCATAAGTGACATGCCTATTGAAACAAGGTCAAAATCTAAGAAGATGGGCAAACCAACGTATCAACCCATTGACAACATAGCAAATTCACAGTTTCAAACTAGTCAAACAGTGCAAGTTGAAGGTTCATCAAACACATCATTACCACCATATGGAATGGTTCAACTTGGACCACCTCCATTATATGAACTAGTATTTGTACCCATGAAACCAGGACATGGGAGTGTTCCACCAACACCAAAAGGAAATGCACCTTTCAATTGGAATCAACCAAACCTGCAACATGACATTCAAACTCAAACATTACATGAGGAACAAACTCTTTCACAAGGATTTGGTTTAGATCAAGGCATTCAACAAGAAACAAATCCAAACATCCAACCAAATTCTTCATCAGATTCTGATGCTTCTGATGATGTTGATATGTTCCTTCAAGATCCAAAGTTGACAAAAAAGATGGATAAATTCTTGAATAAGGTCTTTAAGATGTTCTTGCAAAAATATCTTAACATGATGAGTAATGTGGCTTCCTCAAATGAACAAATTAATGTGCAAACACAACAAGGCGGTGAGCTATTAAGTTTCTCTTCACATCCAAATGAAGAAAATGTGCAACACGAACTTCAACCTACCTTGATGAGTAAACGTGCTTCAAAGGCATTGATAGTGACTATTCCTCAAAACTCACCATTTGAGACAATAAATAATCCATTATTTAACACAACACTTGTAACACAAGATCAAATGAAGACCACGCAAACATTGACAATTGTCCCTCAACAAGAAGTGGTTCCTTACATGCATAAAATTGGATCAAAATCTAAGATGCAAGAAAGCTTCACGACTAGAATGCTTGATATCACTAATGTCCAAAACAATTCCACAATGCAACAAAGTTCTTATGTCCCGTTAAGCTCAATATATTTGCCAAACACTATTGTGACAGATCCTTCAATAATGGCGACACAAAGAGCTATGGATAGTGGTTTGCACCAACAACAAATCTTGCAACAATTGAGTAATACACAAACAGTACAATCGAATGTGCAAACAAACAATGCACAACAAAAACAATATTGCATTTGACAACAAATTGCAGCACCTTCTACTTCATTATAAGTTAATGTAAACTTGCAACCATCACAATGGATTGGACAAACAACACAGCAAGTCAATGCAAGTGCCATACCCCATCTTAAGGAGAAACAACAAAAACCACCTGAACAAAGCTTTTTGCAAATGATGGGATTCACACCATGATGACAACAATTGGCACAAAGTCAACACATTCTGATTTGTCAACATCGACAACAACATGTGCCTCAATATGTGCCAAGGCAAACAAGTTATCATACTTCACAACCACAATTGGTGTTTGTGCAATATCAACAACATCCTCAATTGCAATATCAACCTAGGCTACAAGAAGCATAGCAACAAGGTCAATATCAAGGCATGGCACAACCACAACAACAAGAGGTGTACCAAGAACATTATATGCCAGAGACACCAAAGATGGCAATTTCAGAGTATCAACAACCGATCGAAAATATGATGTATCAAGAAAGAGTACCCACTAGGATTAATGATGGACTTCCAAAATCTGATACAATTGCGCAACAACTTGAGAAATTGCAACAACAAGTTGATGCATTGGAAACCAAAGGAACAAAGAAGCTATATATGGATCAAGATTTATGTCCTAATCCATTCGACAAGAGCTTATACATGCCTCCATTCCCTAAGCATTTTGAGGCACCTAATTTTGAGAAATATAAAGGGAATGGCAATCCAAAAGATCACATTCGAGCATTTTTCACGGCATCTACTAAAGTGAGTTATGAAGAAACATATTTAATGTGCTTATTTGCATGAAGTCTCACAGGACAAGCCATGGATTGGTATTCGCATCTGCCAAGAAACATAAAGACTTGGTCAGAGCTGGCTCAAAAGTTTATATCTCATTTCACATTCAACATCGATAGTGACGTGACCATGTCAGATTTATGCAACACTAAGAAAAAGCAAGGTGAACCATTGGTGACTTTCTTGCAATGATGGCGAAGCTTGTATAGTCTTTCTTCCCTAGATATACCTGAAGAACAACAAGTGAATCTGTTTATCCAAAATTTGGTCCCAGAAATGATGTATGAACTAAAATTGAAGAGTCCCAGTACTATTGAGAAACTCATTAAGAAAGAGATGAACATTTAAACTACTCTTGTAGCTAAAGGAATCATTAAGATTAATAAAGACAGTGACAACACAAATAATTCAAGGGACCGAAATAGATTTTGGTATAGAAACAATAATGTCACTAATGATGGTGTTGTTGATGCAAGAGTGATGAATGCAAATCAACCTCCATTCACAATCAAGAAATTGAGTGTTCCTAATATGTCACCTATGGAACAAAATCAAACACCAATGAGCAATGTTACTCAACAGCCACAATACCAACAACATACTCAACAATACACTCAACAATATAATCAACAATAAGGTCAACAACAAAATCAGCAACGCAAACCTTTCCAATCGAGGGATGGACCTCCTTGATAGTTTACACCATTGGGAGAGCCTATTGAATTAGTAATGAAACAATTAATACAAGTGAAATTTATCAAGCTACTAGATATCAAGGCAGAACCAGTGGTAAAACCACATTGGTGGAATGATAATGCATATTGTGAGTACCACCGATCAAAAGGACATAAAACCATGTCATGTTTTCAATTGAAACATATGATTCAAGACTTATTATAGAAAGGAGTAATTGACGTAGATCCACCAAATGCAACCTCTAACACTGATCATACAATTTTCAAAACTCCTTTGCTTGATCATGACAAGGGTGAAGCATCCTCTTCAAACTCTACCTAAATAGAAAATTATGCAAACACTAGTTATAACAATGTCATCAATTGTTTTTGAGTGTCAAATGAGTATGTTTCCACCATACGAATAAAGGAACAAGATCCTTCTTGCGCGTTCACCACTCGTCGATCCAAAATAGTCTTGAAAGGAGCTCCCGCAGCTCCTCCCAAGCCAACTCCTACAAGTCTATATAATCTCTTGGATCATCTAGGAAAGACACCTGCACAAATATCAATCCTTGAGTTGTTGAAAATGTCCCCCATGCATCGTGCAGTCCTAGATAAAGCTTTAATTGAGTCCACTATCCCGACAGACATTGATGTTGACCAGTTTCAAGCTTGAATTGGACATCTAGTTGTTTCCCAAAATGTTGCATTTTCTGATAATGATATCTCACCTAATAAGCTTCCTCATAATGATCCTTTACACCTTGAAGTCTTTGTCCATAATTGTAAAATCTGATGAGTCTTGATAGATGGCAGAGTGGGTCTTAATATTTGTACCTTGAGAGTGGTCATTAGCCTTGGTTATACAGAAAAGGACATTGATGCTTCTAGAAGAATAACAATCAAAGCATATGATGATACTAAGCACCCATCTAAAGGGATAATTACCTTACCTATCAGAGTCGGTCTAGTGATAGAAAACACTTCCTTCAAGTCTTAGACCTCGATCTCCCTTACAATATGATTCTTGGCCATCCTTGGATCCATGCAATGAAAGTAGTTCCATTGACCTATCATCAATGTTTAAAATATCCTTACAATGGAACTAAGGTAACAATTCCAGGAGATCCTAATCCATTTCAATTTTGTCCTGCCCTAAAAGATTCTCCGCAGCAACAAGTCCCAGTCAATAGAGAAGCCAAATTAGATAGTTATGTGGATCCTAGTTAATTGTTAGATGCTGTCAAAGGAAAATTGAAGATACAAGACCAAGGATGAGAAGAATATTCAATGGATCAAACATTCCTCATCGGGAATTTACCAATATCTCCAAAATCATATAGCAAACCACATTTGTTGCAAAAGGAACCTATGTTGGTTATTCAATATCAGCCTCCCACTATATTTACAAGATGGGGTGAACTTGACAAAGAAACTTTAGATGATGATGTCATAGATTGGCTTTATAAGGATCCAACTGGGACCCCACCTATCAAGTTACAAGTGGAATGGTATGGCAAAGGATTTACTATGCTGTAGAAGAAAGGATATGATGGTTGCAGTGGCTTAGGCCCGGACAAGAAGGGAAGGCTAGAACCTATTATACCCAAAATGTGGCCTCCAACTTTAGGGTTAGGTTTTGTACCATTGCAAATTGGATCCTCATCTACCAAAGTGACCACGTGTGGAAAAGGGTGTAACTCTAATGATGAAATAACACCTGAGGATACCTGACCTGAAACTGATTCCAATGAATGAGTGGAGTTCTTTTTCTTCTAGCTCCTATACCCTTGACAATATTTTCCTCGACCCTAATAATTTGCCTATGGAAGACAAACATGAAATAACTCCCCTTCCTAAAACATGTCCTAATGCTTGGATAGAGTCATTCTGGGACCCAAGCTCTGAATTAGATTCCAGCAGTTCAGATAGTGATACTACAGATGTTTACTTCTTTACCATCTCAGTCCTCTCCCTCCTTAAAACTGATGATGACATGCCCCTCATCCATCCCCAGCTTATCCAACATGACAAACAAGAACCACTCACATTGGATTATTTTCAAAATGATGAAGCAATTATAGAATTCCTTGGACTATGGGAAGGCATACCACAAGGTGATCATAAGGTAGGATTTGTTATTGATTTGGATTCCACAACATATTTTGGGGAGCCAACTCCCTCTTCTAGTCATCAAAATGAAAAAAGAAAAGAAAAAGGAAAAAATCAAAAGAATAGGTCTTTGAGTGAAAATCGTAAGGCACTCTCTAATCATACAAAAGTAAAAATAAAAGACGTACCTGTGGGTGAAAACCTCTCTGAGGTGCCCAAAGGTGGAAGAGTGGACATACCCCTATCAAGCTAGGACAAATCAACATTGCTTGTGGAAATGACCAAGGAAATCAATTTGGGTACACTTGACAACCCTAAGGTCATTCATTTTGTTGCTTCTCTATCAAAATAGGAAAAGATAGATTTTGTCAATTTCTTTCTTGAGAAGAAGATTAGCTTTGCATGGTCCTATGTAGATATGCTTGGCCTCAATCTAGAATTAGTCCTTCATCACTTGCCATTGAAAGTAGGTGCCAAGCTTGTCAAACAGAAACTTAGAAAGATGCATCCCCAGGTGGCTCTTTTAGTCAAGGTGGAACTAAAAAAATTACTAGATGTGGGCTTTATTAGACCCATTGATTATGCAGACTGGATTTCAAATTTGGTACTAGTTAGCAAAGTAACTGGGGGCATCAAAATCTGTATAGATTTTAGGGATCTTAATAAAGCATGCCCTAAAGATGATTTTCCACTGCCAAACATAGACATCATAGTTGACATGACTGCTGGATATGAGATGCTCTCATTGATGGATGGTTTCTTTGGCTATAACCAAATTTGCATTGCTCTTGAAGATCAACATAAGATAGCATTCACCTATGCTTGGGGTACCTATTGCTAGAATGTGATGCCCTTTGGTCTTAAAAATGTAGGCACAACATATCAAAGAGTGATGATGACAATTTTTCATGATTTCATGCATACTTTGATGGAGGACTATGTTGATGACCTGTTATGCAAATCTATCACAAGGGATAGTCATTTAGCCATCCTGGGCCCAATCTTTGACCGAATGGTGACTTACAAGCTCAGACTTAATCCAAAGAAGTGTGTCTTTGGTGTCACAGCTAGCAAATTACTAGGATACATTGTTTCTCATAGAGGCATTGAAGTCGACCCTGCCAAGGTTAAAGCAATAATGGATATGCCTCCTCCTTCCAATCTCCAGCAATTAAGAAGTCTAGAAGAAAAGCTCCAATCAATCCACCACTTTATCACTCAGTTGGCAGACAAATGTCATCCATTCTAGCATCTATTGCATAAAGGAGTTACTTTTAAATGGACTGAGCAATGTCAATTAGCCTTTCAAGCTCTTAAGGACTATTTGTTGTCACCACCTATCCTAATGCCTCCTATAGAAGGAAAGCCATTTATATTGTATATTTCTACAACCAAAATGGCACTAGAAGTTCTCTTGGCCCAACAGGATGAGAACGGCAAAGAGAGAGTTGTTTATTATATTAGCTGGACACTCGTAGGCTATGAGCTGAATTATTCAACTATTGAATGGGCATGCTTAGCAGTGGTATTTGCAACACAAAAACTCTGACTCTATATGCCAAATCACCAAACATTGCTGGTTGCAAAAATTGATCCCTTGAAATACTTGCTCAGCAGAGCAGCTCTGATGGGTCACCTGGCAAAGTGGGTGATGATCCTCAGTGAATTTGATATTGAGTATATGGAGCGAAAGGCAATAAAAGGACAAGTCATAGCTGATCAACTTGTAGAGGCTCCTATTTATGATGATCATCCCATGTTGACAGATTTTTGAGATGAATCAGTCTTTGCTCTTACATCTTCTAATGAATGGAAGTTATACTTTGATGGGTCCCATACCAAGTTCGGGTCTGGAGTAGGCATATTGTTTGTCACCCCCCAAGGTGATGCTATTCCCAGGTCCTAGAGAATAACTTTCCATTGTACCAATAACATTGCAGAGTATGAAGCACTGGTCACAGGACTCTGAGTAGCAGTCCACTGGAACATCACACATTTACAAGTCTATGGAGATTCTCAATTATTCATCTGACAAGTGAATGATGACTATGAAATAAAAGATGAAAAGCTTATTCCTTATAAGCATATGGTAGATTTCTTCAAGACCAAATTCACAGTTATCCATTTCAGTCAAGTTCCAAGAATGCAAAACAAGTCGGTAGATGCGATGGCTACGATCGCTTCCATGTTGAATATGCCCCATAATATGGACAAGTGTGAATTTTTGGTCAAACAATTGCTTGTCCCTTCTTTTGACATTCTGACAGCAGATGTGATGTGCATTCTTGTTGGTCCTAACTCCCCGTGGTACAATGATGTATATCAATATTTGAAATCCTAGACCTTACCACCTAACCTTTCCGCTAACCAATGTCGAGCCTTCATCTAATAGATGACCAAATATGTCATCATTGTTGACACCCTTTACCATCATTCCTTTGACCATACCCTCCTCAGGTGTTTGGATTCTGACAAAGCACAAATGGATTTACATGATTCTCATGATGGTATATGTGGGGGCAATTTCAATGGTCTATGCTTAGCCAAAAAGTTGATTTGTGCTGGGGTATTATTAGCCCACTCTGGAAAAAGATGTTCACGATTTTGTTAAGAAGTGCTACAAGTGCCAGATCCATGGAAATTATATTCATGCACTAGCCCAAGAGCTTCATTCTTTCATATCTCTGTGGACCTTTTCTCAATGGGGATTGGATCTTATTGGCAAGATTCACCTGACATCTGCAAATGGACACAAGTTCATCATTATAGCCACAAAGTATTTTACAAAATGGATTGAGGCTATCCCCATGACCTATATCACTGGTGTCCAAATTTCAAAATTCTTGCTAAATTATATCATATGCAGATATGGGGTACCCCTTGCCATAGTCACAGATAATGGTCGACCCTTCAAGAATAAAGATGTCAAGGAACTCTGTGAAAAGTTTCATATCCAACACCATTTCTCCAGTCCATACTATCCATAGGGTAATAGTCAAGCTGAAGCATCAAATAAAACCACTATCAAGATCCTGAAAGAGGTTGTTAATGACGCTGGTCGAGATTGGCATGTACAGTTGAATCCAGCACTATGGACCTATCACACTTCTATCTGCACACCTACTAGCGCAACACCTTATTCCTTGGTGTATGGTGCAGAAGCCATTTTACCTTTGGAGGTGGAGATTCCTTCCTTGCGTGTTTCCTTGCAACATCTGATTGATGATGAGACACACAAAGTCTCTCAGTTGCATTAGCTTGAGATGTTAGATGAGAAACGTCAGACAGCCCTAACACATTTGCAAGCATATAAAAATTGTCTCCATCGCTCTTATAATAAGAAGGTCAAAGGGTGACACTTAGAAGTGGGAGATCTGGTTTTAAAGGCAAACCCCAAGAATGCATAGTCTACTGACATCACCAAAGGCAAGTTTGAACCTAATTGGGTTGGGCCTTTCATAGTGACTGCAGCCTATGGCTCAGGGGCATATCAACTTGCCACTCCAAAAGATGAACCTTTGTCTGATCCTGTCAATAGCATGCACCTTTGCAAGTACTGGGTATAATTTTCTATCAACACTTCTTCAAGTATGATCCTAAAAAAATACAAAAAAAAGGGTCAAAAAAATACAAAAAAATACAAAAAATAGTCAAAAAATACAAGAAAATACAAAAAAAGTGAAAACAAAAAAAAAAAAGAACAAAAGAGTAAAGAAAAATGATTTGCCCTCTAGTGAAAACCTAGCAAATAGGCGCTTTGGGCAGGTACCATGGTGAAAACTTAGCAATCAGGCGCCATGAGTAATAAGATCATTGCTCCGTCATCTATCATGACTTCTAGCTATGCTTTCTCTCGGCTGGTTTGTCATGTCTATCTTTGTCTTGACCCAATGTTCTGTTTCAGGCCTGTTATTGGTCAACATCATTGTCTTGCATACTCCAGTTTCTTGTACATATGTTTCATTCCTGGTCTATATATATGTCTTTCGGATGTGCATTGGGTGCATTCCCCGTGTCATGATCAATCACTGGAACTTTTAAAAAATTGAAAAATGTCCTGAAATAATCCAAAAAAAAAAGAAAAATGTCTTGAAATAATCCAAAAAAATTGAAAAATGTCCTGAAATAATCCAAAAAAATCAAAAAATGTCTTGAAATAATCTTTAAAAAATCAAAAAATGTCCTGAAATAATTCAAAAAAATTGAAAAATGTCCTTAAAAAAATCCCTAAAAATTCAAATAAAGACCTAAAAAAATGAACAAACACATTATAAAAACTAGCAAAAACAAGCATTTTGCAATAAATTATCCCCTTTGTGCATAAGACCAATCACTAAGCATCCCTCCAATGACACTCACAATCAAACACTATGCTTTCTTGAAATCATGCATTAACAGATGACCTTTTTCAATCAAATCAAACATTCAAACTGATTAAAATTGTCTTATCAATCGAAAATCAACATCGATATCACTCGTCCTTGGCACACTATCATGGGTCTTATACAAGGTGTGGTATACTCGAAACCAGACTGTGTCTTGTATTAGACGGGGTACTGCATTCCCTGAAACCAGACAACATGATTGTCCTATCAACACTTTCAACTTTTGACAATGAAGATCAAGATGCTTGTTTGACTTGTTGAAATTAGCGAGTCTTATCTTTTTATTGATTTATCTTTGGCTTCGATCATGTTCCTATGTTGCTCGATGATGTCACTGAGTGTTTTAGAGTGACCGGGATGGTTCATGGTC
This sequence comes from Cryptomeria japonica, assembly GCF_030272615.1. Classification (NCBI taxonomy): domain Eukaryota; kingdom Viridiplantae; phylum Streptophyta; class Pinopsida; order Cupressales; family Cupressaceae; genus Cryptomeria; species Cryptomeria japonica. The sequence continues at coordinate 868,548,221 of NC_081414.1, forward strand.
CCTTTATTTCTTTTTTGTTGTGATTGTTGTTTGTCTACAATGTGTCTGTCTTTTGCAAAAAGGGTTGCATTTCAACTCTAGCCTTCAATGCCATGATGCTACGCATCCATTTTGCTACATTAAAATAAAGGTTCTCACCTACAAAGTGCATTACTGAAAGCAAGTTTTTCTTCATCTCTAACTGTCCTCTGTCTCATTTCTTTTTACTAACATTTCTTTCATCAGTTCAGATAGTTAGTCCGATCTAGTGCTCCGATCTCCACACATAAGCTGCATCCTGCATTCATTGGTTAGAACATTTGCATTATATCAAACATCACATCAATCATCATATCAAGCATTTTATTCATTCCATATTATAAATGCATCAAAAACACATAAAAAAATTATCCATACATGTTCATAAATAGTGAATAAGCCATTCATACATGGAAAATAACATAAGTCATAACATATTGCATCCCATCATATCGATGCATATCATATCATATATCACAATAATATCAGAGTACAAAATTGGACTGTCTACCCTAAGTATGGCCCACAGGCTAACTACATAATGTCATCTATTTGTCCTAAGGAGCACATGCCTCTATCACTAGGTGCTCCCTCTATCCTCCTCATCTTGGACATGTCTCATGGATGATGTCCCTCCTATCCCAGGTCCTAGCTGTGGTGGTCTCATAGGTCCACTCACCCCCATGCTACTTAATGACCTTCGAGAGCATACCCTACTCTCTATCCTCGATCGTGCCTGATATGAAGCTACTCTCTACTCTGGTGGAACTACACTCTCATATAGTGTCCTCCAATGGCGTATCTCCTCTCCGGTCTCTACCAGCATCTGTGCCATCTCATGTGCACTGGCATCCCTAATCGACCCAATGTACTCAGTGACTCTCTGTTCTTCTTGCTGTGTCTGAGCTATTGCTGCATCTCAAGCCGCTGTGAGTCTGGCTATCTCTACTCTGAACTGCTCATGCTCTATCCTCAAGATGGCATTTTGTCTCTCTAATGTTGCAATATGATCCTACTGACTCACTATGGTAGCCCTGTACATCTCCATATCCTCTATGCTAGCTATCTCCGACTCTATGGGTATATCCTGCAATGCCTCTTGATCACCTGAATCTGGCTCATCATTGTCATCCCCCTCATCATCTCTATCCTCATCATCCCCTTCCTCCTCATCACCACCCTCATCCTCCTCATCCTCATCATCTACCTCCTCCTCTCCTATGAGTGGGAAGTCCTCCTATCGCCTAGGTACTAGAATGTTCGGATCTGTCAATGGCACTAGCCGTCATCGTACAAACCATCTCTCATACTCCTCTATCATCCTAGCATCTGCCACATCTGCCCTCTAATCCCACTATCTCTATTGTAGCTATGTGAAGTCAGCATATGCTATGTGTGGTTGAATCATACTTCCCCACTGACTCGTCTCTCTGTGAGATCGGGAAAAGTGTGCAGTCCTTCTAGGTACATCCTGCCTCTCTCCAAACTGTCATCTGACTCTCTCTAGTAGGTACATCTCAATCACTCTTTTGTGATTCACTGGTCACCCTGTTGAACACTATATTTGAAATAAAAAAAAATCTTCCCATAGGCGTGAAAACTAAAAGATTATCGGCCAAAATATCATATCGAGCATCTCAAAAGGAGTTTCATCGAAAGAATGCTTTCATCGAAATAGAGCATGACATGTAAAACACTATGTAAAGATGTCTTCGGTGGAATATCACTTTCGATAAATGAAGGGAGCTGCTCATCGATACTCCAGTTTCATTGAAAAGTGAAAAGAGCAAAAGATGATGTCAAGGAGATACAACTGTCGAAGAATTTCAAAAAGCATTCATCGAAAAGCAAATCTCATCGATAACATTATATCGAACAAAAATAGAGGGATTTTATCAATAAAGGGGATATCAAAGGAAAAATACTTTCGAAGAGCTTGCATGAACTTTCACCAAAGAACAGAACTCATCGAAATATGATTTCGATGAAACTTACGAATGATTCATCGAGAGAAAGTTCATCGAAGAAAAGATGATTTCGAGGAGATTAGAAAATGGTTTTTCGACATGAACTATTTGCCGATGAAGTGATATCGAGGAAAGTGAGCTTTCGATGAAAGACCAAAGTATTCAGCCGAAGACAAGGGTTTCATCGAAAAACTTGATTTATGATCATTTCAGTTGAACAGTACTTCCCGCGAAAGAGTTAAAAGCCCAAGTGAAGAATGTCACATCTGCAATTAAGTTTAAACATTTGAATAGCTGTTATAGACACAGAGACATTAACTATGCACAAGTTGCCCATGCAATTACAGCTGAACTGATTGAATCTTCATAAGAACCGTATTGTTGCTAAAAGACTGAAAGTTGCAAGGAATTTGCTGAAACTCGTGAATGACAATCAGAGGAGTTAGACATTTCTCCAAGTACGTGTAATTTCTCATATTTACTGAAATTATGGAACCTTCTTCTTCTTCTAAAAAGAGTAGAAAAGGGAAAGAATTAAACCCTAAAGAGAAGCCCAAATGACAAAAAAAGGAAGGTAGAGCTTTGACTCAGGATTTGCTAGACCAGTGCTCGACATCCAGTGTGAGGTCTAAAAAGATCAAGAGTGAAGAAGAAGGATTGGAGGATAGATTCAAACATCTGGGAGATATATGGACTGAAATCAGGGGACATGAGTTGTTCCTGTTTAGTTACAAGAGAAGGGATGCTCCTGAGCCCATAAGTAACCTATGGAAGAAAAACTTAGGGAAATTGGTAGTCCCGAATGTATTTGTAGATGTTGAGTTAATGAAAGCTCTGGTAGATTTCTATGATCCAAGAACCAAAACCATATGCGACTACCGAGGGAATCCCTTGGTGGTGATTAACAAATAGACTATTGATATGGTGTTTGATCTAGACTGGGAGGTGGAAGAGAAAACTAATATGCAGAAACTATCACAAGAATTCTTTAGCTTGGAAAACATCTACAGGACGTGGAGATTACCCATTCACCAACCGAAAGTAGGCCGGTCCTTTGTTCCATTCAGTAAAAATGACAAGGTGACATTTGACGTCAACCAATTCCATCCATATTTTAAGTATACATATTATGTTGCAGCCCAAGTATTAGGCTTGGAGGCTCATCCTCTCATGGATATTGGGGTTATGGTTCTGTGTGCTAATTTACAATCGAAAGACCCTAGGTCATTTGACTATGCCACTTATGTTGCATATGCCCTAAATCATGGGTTGGAAAAGTTAAAAGGCAACCTTGTGAATATCCATTTCTCATTGTACTCTTTATTGATGCACATCATTCTTTATTGTGGACAAGAAATCAGTTTCTGGTCAAATGATTTTTGCATCAAAGCTTATGATAAGAATGGTTTGAAGAAACCAGTTTAGTTGTGGGTTTCTACATGGGATCAAAGATTCATGAACAATCAATACTGGCACTTTCAGGAATATTTTGTGAAACCCCTCAGTGCAGCCTTTGGACAACATAGAGATTATACTTTGTCCCCCAAAATTAAGAGATTCCTCAGGACAAAAGACTTTTCTCTAGAGTCTCAGATTGATCACAACTGGGGTGACTGGTATTGCCACATTAACCATATAGAAATCAGGGTATTTGGGTATGAAGGAAAGCCATACATGCTTCCAATTACAGTACCAAACAGGGTGGCTAGCCTAGAGATTGTGAGACAATTATCTGCTGTCAGTGCTAAACATCTTATGGATTTTGGTAAACAATCCATTGTTCCAGGGTTATTGGTGTTTTCTGATTTAATTGTTAAAAGTTCCAAAAGCTATCATTTACTTCAAAATAAATTAGATTATTATGGCATGACTCTAGGTGATCCTAGAGAAAACTTTGATCCTAAGGGATATATAAGAGCTGCTAGGGTGTCACAAAAACTAAAAGCTAGAGTACATGTGGCTAAAATGCCAGATGACTTAATCAAGAACCTTGAAAGGGAGGAGGCCAGGGTTTTGAGAGAAAGGAGCGGAATGACTTGGGAAGCCTTCAAATGGAAAAGAGAAAGGGGGATGGTGGATGGAGACTTACTTGGAAACCTCCAAGATCCTCTGGAGATAGCCAAAAAGCTACTTCAACATGAAGCAAAAATTATGCATAGAGTGCCCCCACAATTCCTTCATTTTATCGACACTGAAAAGGATAGTCAACCATTGGCTCACATGTCACCAAAATCAACTGCTAGTAGTATCCCTGCTGACTCTCCTAGAGAAGATTATCCTCCTAGTTTTGAAGTACAGGTGAATGTGGACACTGGTGAATTTAACATTAGAGATGTAGTTGATATAAGGATGACAGAGCATGAGGATTTCATTGCTGATGACGGATTCTCCTCTTCGAAGGAATTCCTTTCATTCTTGTATCAGTATAAAGGGGCACATGTGAAACGAAGCATGGCTGGAAGACCAGAAGAAGAACAGATGAAAAGACTACAAGATGAAATCGATACCCTCATGAAAGATATGACCCATGAGAAAGGGAGGAGAATATTAAAGAGGTTGGTGTTATCATCTTTTTTGGTTGGGACATAAATTCAGCACTTCTGTTTGACAGATTCTTGAAGAAGCAAGACTTGAATCAACAAGTCTTGCCTCAAGAAATAGATAAATTGTTCCTAGGCTCCGGGTATGATCCTGACAAAAAGGCTCTCCTACAATGGGCATTATATCCAAAGGGAAAAAGGCCAATTATTGTGGATATCGAAGAAACCTTTGGACACCTCATGATTCATCAGGTTGGAAAGACTGACCCTAGGGTCACTGCTAAATTGAACTTGGATGTTGCCAGATTAAATTTGGACCAGACAAAGTTTTTGGTTAGGGAAAACATCACCTATAAGGGGTTGTATGAAAAATCTAAAGAGGAGAATCAAAAGTTACAAGCGAAAATATTGCAACTTGAGACAGGAACTCCCTTAAATGAATATACCTCATATCCCACAGGACATAGCTTGGATGATGTTTCTGATGCTCTGTATTGGAAATATCAAGTGGATAAGGCTACCAAACAAGCAAATAATCTCCAGCAAAAGATGGATAAAATGGTTAATGATATCATCGGATACCGATTCAACACCATGCTTACACATGTTGAACATTATTGGAAGGTGTACACTGGAACCATAAAGGCATTAAGAGAGCATGAAAGATTAAAAGCATGATTGCACGAAGTGATAATCAGTGTTGATACGATGACGCCAGAGGAGAAAGCTGAAGGGACTGCGTACATGGAAAATCATGTTAAACTCGAAGATACGCTAAAAGGAGATCTTAAGGAATTGGATGATGGGAGACCTATTGGAATGCCCTCGGTTTATAAAGAAGGAGAAGTAATATCTCTGGAAGATTTGTGGGATGAACTTGTCAGCATCAGGGATCGGGCTCTATCAAAAATGGATCGAAGCAAAGACATGGCCCCTACCATCAACCAGATGATATTCGAATACCTTTCACAAGGAGAAGAATTGAAGAAATAGAGTGTTAAAATCAAGACTTTCAAAGATGATGATTATATTCATCATTTAGGAATTCTTAATCTCTTTTTGCTTAAGTTTGTTAGGAATATTCAATTTAACAATTAGTATTTTGAAAAGACATGTCTTTTCATGAATAACTTTTGCTCTCATATATATATGAGAATGGTTTTTGTAATATAAAAACAAGAGATAGATAGGAACAAGATAGCAATGTATGACAGCCTGTAAGTTTTCTATTATACAAACTTTAACGGAATACATGCTATGATCAGTTGTTTTTTCTTTGCGTATGTGTTGTGGATTATTTCATTTTGTTTTGGCAATTGCTTGTGATATTATCTAAAGAGATAAGGTTATTCATATTCTTGGAATAAAATTTATGCTGTATGTTATAAGGTTGAAATAAAAGTTCTGCTTGTGAATTATAATTGTTCTTTGCAGTGCTTACTTGATTGGTCCCTTAAAGGTAGGGTTAAATTCATTCAAGCAACTTATGATATAAGCATTCAATTGATCTCAAAAGAAATAATAACCGACAGGTCCATAAAGGGGTGGGTTAAAAAACTGTCTCACAAGTTCGCACAGTAAATCCTAAAGAAAATATAATGACTCTGTAGCCCAAACAGCAGAGAAGGCACTGGTTATTTACAGATTACACTTATCACTATATTCATCATATATTATTTTAAAGCAACAGGAGTAACTAAGTAGGAAACATAGATCAAATAGCTTCTACAACAAAAATCTTGAACTCATTTGCTATATCTCCATCCTAAGAACTTATGCCATTCTGAGATAGGAGGAAATCAGATCATGACACTTAATCTTCTATAAAAGGCACTGGTCATTAAAAACAACCGGTGAATAGGTATACCTGCCTAGGTCCTGCAGAGCCTGAAGTGAGAGAGTTAACATCTAAACAGGTTTTCTCTATAAGTTGGCCAAGTCAATTGGAGGGTTTGATCATAAGAGTTGGCATTTCCTTAGAACCTATCCAATCTGTTGATTTGAGACCCAACACGCCCAATCAGGTATCTCTCCTATCTTCAATATGATAGCTCATCATGATCATCTAACCATCCAGGGCAATCAAGATATGGCCTCCATGTGAACTCTCTCAGTCTGTCTAGCTCGTGTCGCCAATACAATATGTATCCAAATGGACCCTGTCTTAGTGCTCCCCCATAGCAATACACATATGGCTAGTGTGGTACTACCTATCTCTCTGTAATTGGTCGACATATGGCTATGTGCTCAAATGCCCATACCTGTAGCAATGTGACTCCACAGCTCAAAGTCTGCACTCCCTGATCTGCTATCTGATGCAACTGAAAATATAGCATAGCTAGTACACATGGTCCCCATGCGTACACTATCCCCTCTATCACCATCTGCTCTAGCACTCATCCCCATCCAATAGGGAATCCATGTCCTCATGTGTCTCCTGCTAGTAGGCATGCTATCACCACTGCTATCACCACATATCATCGATCATACTCTGATGCCATGGTCTCCCAGTTGATCTCTCTCTCGATGATATCCAAATCATCTGCGTCACACTCAAATAATCTACACAATGCATCTCTCCCTATCACTAGGTCATACTCTACCATCTCCCCATGAATTAGATTGTGGAGGATACACCATACATCCTCTAGTGTCACAGTCGCCTCTCCAGTCACCAGATGGAATGAGGAGGTCTCTGAATGCCATCGCTCTGCCAATGTGGTAAGTAATCCTATTTTTGCCCTAATCTCAAGGATGAATGTGATATAATATACCCTAAGTCCTACTAAGGTATCTCTATTCGTGCTCCTGAGTCTATGTCATAGCATGATATAGTTTGGTCATTTCTCCCACATGATCAATGGATACTATCGACTCTGCATCACAATTGGGGCACATTTTGTTATTATTAGGGTTTTCTCCTATTTCATGGCCAAATTAGGGTGTTCTCTATCTATTTTGACCTATCCTACCCTTATCCCCCCTTTTCGGATCATTCGCATGCCATTTTTGACCAAATTAGGGTTGCCAATGCACAACTACGCCTGTGTCAAGCATCCTACACCTGTGTCATACAACTTGCACCTGTGTACCCTACACAAGCACAAAAGACATCACACAAGTGTAGGATTCACCCTACACAAGTGCAAAATCAGTTTTTGCATTCCCTATGGGCCCCGCAATGTCCTGCAAGCGATCAAATTTCATGAAATTGAAAATATGGGATTTTGAGATACATATCGCTGCTCCCACATCGTCTGGTCATCTGTAAGTACATACATATTTTTTGAGGTGATCCACCATTGGAATGTTCACCATCTCTCTGCAGGTGTCCTTGTCCAGAGCAACAAATTCTCCTCTTTAGCTAGTGCAAATGAGCCATTTTCACTCTCTTGGTCTCATTTATAGATCTTTGTCAGTGCATAGATGGACATGCACCCTCTCCCTCTCATCGTGGTCATGGTATTTTGCACCATCAATTTCTTTTCCTTCATGCATCCAATCTTCGATTGTTAGTCCATTCGATCCTATCATTTTTATCAATCAATTGGCCTCTTTTTTGTATGTTTCCAGCCAATTCCTCGAGGGGGCATACATATGTCATTGTCAATTGTCTGGGGCATTTTCATTTAAGTTCTTTGAAACAACGCTTAGAATTGCATTGTCTCAAAGAGGGGCAAAATGTAGACATCTAAAAATGGTCAATGCTTGCAGAATCATACTTTAACATTTGCGCATTGCCTCATTTTAGGTTTTTGTGTCGCATTAACATTTCTCCTATGATTCGCACTTGGTCTTTATCATTTGTGAGCGTCGAGTCATTCTTCTACATTATTCATTTACCTCGCTCTCAAATTTGGTCTTGTCGACAACAATCTCCAGTCATGATTTTGATCGATCTTATCCTGTCGCATCAATGTGCGTATTCATTTGTCATCATTATGGACATTGTCAATCCTAATTAGGGTTTTGTCCTCTTTTCAATCTTGTCATCTTGTGATCAATTCGCCATTGATCCTTGTCCTCTGATCAAATTGTCATTAATCTTGTCATCATGCAATGGATTTGTCATCGGTTGTGGTCATTTTTAATCTTGTCATTTTGCAATCTATTTTATCATTGTTCCTTGTCCTCTTGTCAATTTTGTCATTTTGTGATCGATTTTTCATCGATTGTCATCATTCTCAATCATGTCAATTTCGATCAATTAGTCATTGTTCCTCATCAATTGGCACGGTTATCAATCAAATCATTTGTTAGCATTGGTCATTTATCAAGTCAGAATCATGATCAAATCGAATCGATATCAATTATCTTTTGTTAGGACCTAATTGTCATCCTTGCATTTCTAATTCATCTTCTAGGGTTTCATGATTTAATCATTTAACCTTGTTTGTCATTTCTCTCTCTAGGATTAGTAAATTATTTATTTATCCTAAGTCTTCTCATCGCAATTAAATGTTCATTTAATTGGCTAATTATTCCTCTTTTTATGAATTAATTAATAAATGACAAATTATTAATTAATTTACCTAATTTCTCCTAAATTTCTAATTCCTATTTTTCATCAATTTCTAATTCACCTAATTTCAATTCTCTCCTATTTTTCTCCTAATTTTATGGGAATGACATTTCCATTTGTCATAACTTGTCATAATTGACAATCAATCAATTTTGACATAGAAATTTGTCATAAATTGTCATAAATCATCAATCAATCAATCTTGCATAGAAAGTGCAAAATTGTCATAATTTTTCATAATTGACATTTTTGATTTGCAATTTGCATTCGAGTTTATTCATGCTAATCTTGTCATCTCTCCAATTTGTCTATAAATTGGATGACTTTCTTCAATCCCAACTAATCACTTTTTCTAATCACTTTGTCAAATCAATCACACTTCGAGTACTCTTGTGCCACTATCTTGTCTACTTGCTTTCATCTCATGTGTATGCACTTGAAGGTGAGATCCACAAACAAAGGCTATTTGAAGAAGAAATAAGGACAATGGAGCCACATGAAGGAAGCATTCAAATCTACATTTGGTTTTCTTAGTTTTTAGTTTTGAATGTTTTGCTTTCATGTCTTTATTGAGTGTGTTTAGGATTGATCATTGCATTTGAGCTTTTGTGATTGAGCTAGATTAGTTTTGATATGCTTTGATGATTTCCATATTTCCTAGCTACAATCTCTTGAGACCATATCATATTCATATCATATCCTTAGGTCATTGTCATTATAATTGTCCTCTTGCATTTAGTCTCAAAATTAGGCTAGTCAAACTTGCAAAATCAAAACTTTAGATTAAAACCTAAGTTGTTGTTAGGGAGTCTTGACCTTGTCCAATATTTATCCTTTTGTCATTATCATTTTGTCAAACCTAGCTTAGTATTCAATCGTATATGAGAGAAATTGTCAATTTGTCCTATTACCATTTTTTCCTTTGTCCTCTTAAGGTATTGACTTCATTCCAATTTCCTAAGGGTCACATCTTTAGGTTTGCAATCTAAGAGTCTATCCAAACCTCAAAAACAACAAAAAAAATTGATTGAATTATTGTCCTAGATTGCATGATCATTCCCTAAGATTGCATTTAGTTGCATATCATTGTCATTCCAAAAATTAAAAAGGTTAAAAAATATAAGTTTCATTGTCAATTACCTAGGTTGCATTAGTTGCATACATCATTCTTAAAATCCAAAATCCCAAAAATATTGCATTGCATAGTGATATGTCTATTGAAAGAAGATTCCAAGCTTGTATGATGCAACAAAGTTTGACATATCAACTGATGATTGGAAAAATGAATAACACAATGGAATCAAGTTTTAATCCAAGGCAATCACAATTATATCCAACCCAACAACAAAGAATCATTTATCAAACTTTTTATGATGAAACAAGTCTCCAAATATGACAATTGGAGGAAAATCTAGCTCTATCTTGGAACAAAAAGTGAAAAACTATGAGAATATTAGGTCCCAAACATCCAAACTTTTACCAAAATTTTAGGCTCCAAATCCAAATATTGAGCCCATTGATGTAAAATCTCTCATCAAAGGATCATATATACTAGCTCTCCTCACACAAATAGAAATGATGAAACAAATTCAAGCAAAGAGCACAAATTTTAACCATGTTCCATATCAAGTTTCATTCAACCAAATCCCACGTCAAACCTCATTTGATCAAACTCAATTCAAACAAACTTTGGATCAATAAGCAATGATCCAACCAACACAACCAATAGTTCAATATATCCAACATTTTCAATCAACACAACAAATCATCCAACATACACAACCAATGATCCAACATATTCGATCAATACAACCAATGGTGCAATTTCAACAATTTGTCCAACCATACACACAATGTCAACAAATGGTTCAACCAACTATCAAGTATCAACACCAAGTTCAATCAACAAATCAATATCAACAAGTGAACTCACAATACTGGTTCACACTTTTTGACCAACTTTGACACTTAGATGAACATTTTGAAAAAAAAAATCACTTTCTGACACCTATAACTTTTAAACCGTTAAGAATTTGAAGATGATGTAAACTAGTGATTTGTAACATCTTGTTTTTAGATTCTAAATATATTTTTTTCAATTTTTTTTGAATAAATGTTTACTGATTTTTCCATCTCCCTCAAAAAGTAGTTTAATAGAAAACAACATTTTTTAAGAGTAATGTGCATCCCGAAACACATATTTTTTTTTTATAAATGATAAAAACTTAATTATTTTGAATTTGGTTTGTAACATCAATGTTGAGGGCATGCAGTTGGTTTGATAGCAATATGTTGAATATTTTTTATTTTATTAAGTTTTGAAGTCCTACTAATTATAATTTAGATATAGGTGTACGTTTGAACACATACATTATTCTATATATATCAAAATTCAATTTTATTAATTTTTATTAGAAAGAAGACATCAATACCTAGTGCATAGATATTTTTTAGAATTTTCTTGAATTAGTTTGCTACTTTTTCCAATGCATTGAACAAAGAAGTTCATGTTCGGTGAAACACCTACATTATTAAGAAATAAAATAAAAATATATTAAAACTTATACTATTTGGAAAGATTATAATATGGAATAAATACTTAAAAATATAAAATTTCTAAATGAATTCATTTGAGGCCCCAAAAGATAATGTAAAATTAGTTTTTTATCAACATTTGATAGATGCAAAGGAGACTCCGCTGCAAGTATGATTTAGAAGTAGAGAGGTCCTATCCTAGAAATTTTGATCTAAGAGCCTTTGATCTAACTCTATTCAATTAATTACTTCAAATGGGACCTCTTAAACCTTAAATCATTATATTTTCTAAAAAATGTATGATTTCAACAAAAATCATGATGTACCAAAAAGTGGGAACCAACATTGTGAGTTCACCCCACTTACAACCAACAATTCAAAAATAAAAGTTGCAACATAAACTAGGACGGATGAAAAACATGACACACCAATGAAAAATAAAAACATAACACAAATCCAGAACCAAGTCACTTTCAAACAAGTCCAAAATCCAAACCCAATCATGTCAAAATCTCACAAGAACTCAAATGCATCTCCAAAGAAAGGTAGCTTTATTACAAAGCTCTTAAGGAGAGTCCTGAATGATTTTTCTCAAAAAGACCAAAATCATATGCTCATTTGTAGCAATGGCTCATCCCCTCATAAACATATTTTATAAATACCAAGAGGGGGGGTGAATTAGTATGCCTAAAAAATTAACCAAACTCTTAAGCAATTTTACTATAGACCGGTGCAGTAGTTTAAACAAAAAACTGGTTAAACTATAAACAAGAAAAATAGAAAATAGAGCATTCATGCACAAAAGCACAATCACAATAACATAAGATATTTTGATGTGGAAACCCAAATGGGAAAAACTGCAATAAGTAAGACTCACAAGTCAACTGTTTGTAGAATAGTAACCAGACCGGTTAAGGACAGACCAGTTAAGGCCTTACAATGTTCTTCACCAGAATAGATCCTATTAGGAATCCAGATCTCTGTTAGGAGATAAGTCTTATTAAAGACTACCCTATTAAAGGATTTAAGATCCACAACAGTGAACAACCTTGTTAGAGGATTTACAATAGGCTTGGCTGGGCCTACCCGGTTAAGGGTTTCAGACTTGTCGAAGAGATTACTTATCAACAAGTGAATGATCTAGATAGTAGCACATAATTCTTTATTAGATCCTTGACAACTCTCTTTTAATGCATTACAACATTACTTCAGTCTTCTATCCTTTGCATGTTCAATCTCTATTGCACGATGCTTCTATAACAACTTTTCTTCTTCAGCATACATACACACATAGATAAATCTCCAAAACCCTAGACATGATGTCCTTAAATAGGAATCTGATTTCATGTCAGTCTAATAAGATTGGATTACAATTTCCTAGGTTCAATGCATCTAGACAAATTTGGTAACACGACACAGAAGCACCACCAAAGTGTCAGTGGATGATAACTCATCACACTATACAAGTTTACTAGTTGAATCACCATATCGATGTCAGTGGATGATTTACACTCATCACACTTTATAATTATACTGATTTAACATAGTATACCAATTATCAGTTAACAGATAAAGACTGGAAAACTTGAATAGTGTTCTGATAAAAAAGATTAATTGCCGCTAGGGGTCCTTGTTCTGCTTGAGGTCTTCATACATGCTTTGACCGGTAAGCTTCTTCTGCAAAACACTGATAGTCTTCTACAAACAAAGACTATACATATAATGGCATATAATACCAGTGTGAACAATACAACACATATTATCGGTTGAGAATAACTCATATATAAAATAAGTGTGTGTCCATCAATGACAATCATAACTTAAACATCATCAAAATACCAACAATCTCCCTCTTTGGCATTGATGGCAATAGAGGCAAATTTGACATCTAAGTGCTTACAAAAAAAAAATGATGTCATAATCAAAATTGCTCCCCCTAAGCATTTACACTACTCCTTTTGCCAAAATCAAAATTACAAGCATGTGCATCTTCTATTTGCATGAAATTTTCAATACTACTCCCCCTTTGCCAACAATGACAAAGTAATGGAAACACTCCCTCTTTCATAGAAATTTACTAGTTATATTGCATAACATAAAAATAGAGTATATGTTCATGACAATAAAGAGTATAACTTCTTAAAAATAGATTTAAAGTTTTTCAGAAAATCCTTCATGTTTAAAGACCATGAATCGAGAGGTGAAGCAACAATTTCACTCTCGGTCTTCATCTAGAAGGCTAATTCTTCCATGGAATCGATAGTGCTCATCTCTTGTGTGACAATAATAGCCTCCAAATTCATAAATCACTTCTAAAGAACCTACAATTTTGGTAATAGAAGCAAATGGAGCTCCTGCAAATCTTGAGTCTGCTTGCAGATATCTGATTCAATCTTTGCAATCTGATGCTGGTGAGTATGAAAAGTTTGTCCATACACTGTGAAGGAGTCATATGGTAATTTGAAGCTGTCTATATACTGGTTTAACTCTGATATCATCCCTTTGGTTGATCAGCTTGTCTTTGCCTTCATTGAATTGTTTCACCAGTGTAACTTTGAGTTCCGTTTAATGGTTTTTCTTTACAATGGCCTAGGCAAGATCTTCCAAACATTGTACTTGATCATCCACTACTATGCAAAGAAGTTTTAACTTGGCCAATGAGGAATCAGTGCTGGGGAGGTTAGTACCGGGGATTATATTGGAAAGAGTGTCGACAACAAATTGAATGATATCATGTTCTTTCTTTTTCCTCAGTTCTTCCAATCAATCTTGAGCTAGCTAAATGCTCCTCAGTAGCTCATTTTCATCAACTGATTGAGTAATATAGGAAAGTGTCAAATCGGTGTGACCGGTGGGATCAACCTGCTTAGCTTGATCTCTGGTTTCCTTAGGAGTCTTTTCTCCTTCCTTTGCATTGATCTCCTCTTGTCTTTTCATCTCCTCTTCTTCTTTTTCCTGGGCTTCCTTGGTGGCCTTCTCTTTCTCCTCTTTCACTCTCTTCTTCTCTTCTTCCTTCTTCCTTTCTTCTTCCTTATTTTCCTCTTCTTTCTTCTTCTTCTCATCTTTCTTCTTTTCTCTCTCTCTCTTGTCTCGCTTTCTCTGCTTTCTCTTTCTCTTGTTTTTCTTTCTCCACTTATTCTTTCTTTGACTTTTCCTTCTTCACTTTCTCTTTTACCTATTTCTCTTTCTCTCCTCTTTCTTTCTCCATTTTCTCCTTATCTACTTCCTCAGGTTGAGTACCTTCAGCATGAAGAGCACCCACATCAATAGGGTTAATTTGTTTAGTTACTCTCTCACCCTAATTATCAAAGGTTTAATTTGGTTTGGTTGTAGAAGTTCAGGCTCTTGCTCAGCCTCCTAATTAGCTTCAGATACCTTCTACATTATGATAGCTTCTTTAACCTGCAAATGGGTGTCTTTTTCTACTTTAGAGGTTTTGCCTCCAAGTAACTGAAGTCTTCTTCTTTGGATGAAAAAGATGCCTTTGTACTGATTAAAAATCTCAAACAATTCTGAATTACAAACATCAAGAAAATATTGGGCAAAAATTGCTTCCCTAATTTCTTACTCCTTTTCAATGAGAATGCACCATTTATTATCCAAATAATTATACAAATAATTAGGAACAACAAGTTTAATGTCAATTGGAGACCGATCATTATCACACAAATATTTAATGACCTCTAACTCTACCTCTTCCTTTCAGTATCGCTAAGACCATCAAAATAATCTTTTAGATCCTCAAGAATTTTTCTTCTAACATTCTTCATAATCCTTTGAAAATGTGTCATAGGCTGGTAAGAGGCAACATGTATATTTACCGATGCAAAGGTTGTGGGTACATTACTGGTTGTCTTCTTCTTCTTGTTAGGTTGCCTTGTCTTCTTCATTTCTACCTCCGGTTTAGTGTCCTCTAAATCTGGTGAGTTATTCTTGGTGTTTCTCTTCCTTTCAAATACCTTTGGCGGAATGGCCTCCAGTTTCTTTTTGGCTGGTGACCTCTTGGTCACTTTAGGACTAGCAGTAGATGTAACCAGTATCGATGCCGATGGCACATCTTTCCTCTTCTTCTGCTTTGGTACTTCAATATATTTGATCCTCTTTGATTAAGTACCAATCCTCTTCTTCTTTGGATCTAGTGGTGAAGCAAGTAGGGTAGAGGCATACATGTTATGTGGTATTTTGGTGGTGTAACTATTGTGACATTTTCACACATCACCCAATTGCAAATGGTGACCCCTATTTTCTTAGCATACTTGTAAATAAAGTGTCTTAGTTTAGCATAGTTTAGAGTTAGAGTCTTAAAATTCAAAACTGCAAAACAAATTTAAGAAATTGAAAAATACAAAAAAATTCAAAATACAAAAAAATTCAAAAATTGAAAAATCCAAAAAATTTAAAAATAAAAAATTTAAAAATTTTGAAAAATTGAAAATTTTGACTAAGGCATTGTGATATGTCTCACTTTTCTTTTACATACGTTATGCTTTCCTTTTACATGCATCACACCTTGCTTTCAAATACATCATACATTGTCATCACACACTACCTTTGTGCATTGCTCTCGCAGTGATGTTGCGTTACTACTACACTTCACTTTTGCATTGCCTTCACCCATTGCTATCGTACATTGCTTTCACACATTGCATTGCACTTAATGCACTTAGTCGTCATGCATTTCCTTTCTACATCGCTGTCACGCCCTCATCATTGTGTTTCTCTTGCTCTTATCATGGATTTTTACATACATCATGAGAAGCCTTTGTTTTTATGCAATAGCATTGCGCTCGTCATGCCTCACATTCATCACACATTGAAGACTTAATTAATTAACAAAGAAGACGTTTTTTGGTGAACATAGAATGAACAAGGAGCATCATGTGATGAAGTTGCCAAATGAATGTAATAGAGAAAAACAATGCTACCTTACAAGCACTTTACAAATATTATCAACCAAACTTGCATCACGTGACATATCCTCATGTTGCATTCAACATGATGATGCAATGGATTGATGAAGGAGAATTAAATATGAGGCATTTTGTGTTTAAGTTTGATGTGTCTTAACAATTATTGACTGAAGGATATTTAATCAAGGTGGCGAATGGAAATACATACGATGCAAAATACTTGATCAACCTACAAGGCTTGGAATCTCCATGACACAACTCTAAGTGCATTCAATGATCGATCTAGAAGTTGATAATAAAAACCAAGATTGGCAAAGATTACAAAATGATGAACCATAGAATGAAAGGAGGGAGCGCTCAAGTTCATTTCTTTTAATCGGTGCCTTGTGTTGATTCAACAAGAATCAGCAAGGTAGCTAAATCACAAATCTCTATTTAATGAAGGTGGTGAACATTGTATTTGGAAAATCAAACTTCACAAAGAGAGCCTTCCACGATGCAATATGTGTACACAAATGAAGTTGTGTCACATGAATGGTGCAAGCATAATCAAGGACTCAAACAATGATTGGAGGAAATTAATTAGATACAATATATGAATGCAAGCTTTATCGGTGGTATCAAAAGCTCAGTGTGGCTCATTAAAACAAAGTCACCAACACTACCATCAAAGGATGCGATTATTAAGTGGAAATGAAAAATTCATAAGCTACAAAGAGCACCTATTTAAGACTGTGATTGCATCAAACACAGGGACTTGAGCCACTATATTTGAATCACTAGTGAAGATCACTTTGATGTAATGTTTTGATCCAAATCTACAGATGACATTAGCAAGTTATGCTCAGTAGTTATTAGTGGCATCAAATTCCTATTAGCATTAGTTCTCTGCACTACCATCTCCATGATTTATGGGAAACCATCAGTTGCATGGTAGTAGTGTAGTTGCTATGTTTAAGCTAACTAATGCAATTACTTTTCCCCATGAATAACAAACATACAACAACCTATTCTACCTCTTCCACCATGAGTTTTGTTTTATGCATTCATTTTGCCTTTGTTACCTCTACAATTCCTTTCTTTTGTGGTGATGGTTCTCTTTGTATAAATTCACGTATTTACACAATGGTTAATACAATGAATTAATATAATTTCATTCTTGTAACTCTGTTTTTCTTCTCTATTTTCAGGAAGTTTTGTTTCTTACATCCTTGCTAGGTCTATATTTTGCTATGCAGAAAATTTAACATGGTATCAGAGCCCAAGAGCTAGGAGGAAGGACAAATTATTTGCTAGAATATTTTCTAAAGAATAGAAGCTTACGTAAACCTTTTTTTCTAGAGCATTATCCTTGATTCCTTTTTTTATGCTCTTATTTGCATGGACCTTGCCTTCATCATCTCCTTTATGACACATCATTTCAGTGGACCTGTCTTGTTTCTCCATTGGCATATTATGAGCGAGATTTTCTACTGTTGGTGTTAATGCTTCTTTTTTTTGTTTCAAGTTTGATTAGTTCATTATTGGCACCTATATTTTTGACTAATAGCTTCTACTTGCATGGTTGAGTAGTGTCGTTTGGGGTCACTCATGTAGATTCATGTGCCACGTGCATCTTTGAAAGTATCAGATGTTTTGCCTTTCTTTTCAATCTAATTATTGTTCAAGTATTGTTGTCAAGGGAACTCATATAGATTCTTGATCTTGATCATCATCTTACCTTTTGAGGAGGCTCTCCATTCAACACTATGGAAGCAGTTACCATTCGATAGCTGTCCATACTTTTCTTGTCTTTAAAAGGATGTTCTTCTGCACTTCATATAGTTGCATCTCTTGTAATTTTGAGGGGGGTTTTTCTTCCCACTATGTTTTCTATCTTTCATCTTATTAGGTTTATCTCTCCTTAGTTTATTGTACCACCATCTCCATGATTTACGGGAAACCATCAGTTGCTATGTTTAAGATAACTAATGAGATTAATTTTCCCAATGAATAACAGACATGCAATAACCTATTCCACCTCTTTCACCGCAAGTTTTGTTTTATGCATTTGTTTTGCCTTTGTTACCTCTGTAATTCCTTTCTTTTATGGTGATTTTTCTCTCTGTATAGATTCACGCATTTACAAAATGGTTAATACAATGAATTAATATAATTTCATTCTTGTAGCTCTATTTTTCTTCTCCGTTTTCAAAAAGTTTTGTTTCTTACTTCCTATCTAGGTCCATATTCTTCTTGTTGGCATTTTGGCATTAAGTTGTCATTGATGTCAACTGACATGATGGATAGTGGTATGAGTGTGAGAAGACAGAATGATGGGTTACTAGTAAGGCATAAACCAGTCGAAAGGATAGCTACTTGTTTATGATGAAGAGGCACAATGTTAAAGTTGTCTCAAACCACTTGAGGTGAAACCGGTATAGTGTGCACTACCAATTAACAGTAGAAGAAAGCTCTACCAGCAAAGGGATGTACCGATATGTGTTTTCTAGACTGACTGTGTGTTGGTGGGCCACGTCTTGATCATTGTGATTCCATGTGGAGCGGAGGTGGCAAACATGTTGTGGTTGGTGAAGCCTCATCGACAAGGTTGATTAAACAGATAATCACCATTAATGAAATAGCTACAAATCATGTGATTGTAATTGAATGTTGTAGCTCAAGTAAGAAAGAATGATAGAGAAATATCAAGGAGTAGTTGGTGCCTAGATCAATGCAAAGGAAATCCGATTTAAGAAGACCTCGAAAACGAAACAGATGAAGTGTTTTATGTGTCGACAGATTTCAAGGCAAAAGATATGGTTCGAGATTGCTATTTTGAGAAAATGTGCATTGGACAATGGAAACCATGTATAGATGCATCCATGAAGGACAAGTGATAAATCCAAGACAAGCTAGATTGGATCTCATGAAGATCATGTCAGGAAGAGGAAACTCTAACCGCTCCAATGTTTGAATTGTCTTCTAATGGGAAATCATGGTATAACATATGAGAGCTTAAGAAAGAATGAAGTTGATGTTGCAAAGAAGGAGAAGATACAAGTGAGAGTGAGTAAGGAGAAGAATTGATGGCCTTAGAAAGGATTTCTAAGAAAGTTGTAGTGTGTATAAGAAAACATACCGGTGAGAGGATTCTACCAGCATAACTATAGTTTTGTGTTTGAGCCTAACCGATAAGGTGTGGCAGAGCAGGCAACATCCAAGTGAGATACAATGTGTCAAGAGTCTATGTTAGAGAGGGAGAAAAATATAACAGAGGCCAAGAATCAGAAGAAAGTAATTTCACAACTAATAGTGTGAAATTCAGTGGAGGAGGAAAGACTATCAATTGGCAATGAGTTGTTTTATCTAAGTGTTGCATAATTTATTTGCAACAAGAAGCATTAATTGTATTCAAATAGTATTTTTTCAAGATACATCATCAAGTTTAAGCTTGGTGTAGGGGTTGATGCCCTAAAAGTGCATAGGTTGGACCTCCTTGGGTTGGTGCCCTAAATATTGTAATTCAGTGTTTTACCTATGAGGCTGGATTGGAGCAGTAGTCTCCAGCAGTATTTCTCACCAAGGTTTTTCCCATATTGGGTTTTCCTCGTATACCTATTGTTGTGAGTTGCATTTCTATGTTTGGTCTCTTTAGTTTTCATTTTTCTTTATTGGTTTGGTTTCTTAGAGATTGAGTCATTAACCAATATTTTGAAGTTGATTTGAAAGTCAAAAGATTTAAGAACCACCTATTCACCCACCCCTCTTAGTGGTACTCTATGTTCAACAATTGGTATCAGAGCATAGGTTCATAGTTATCTTTAGACATTGGGTAGATTCTAGACTTTGAACACAATGGAAAGAAATGAATCTGCTTCCTCTAAAGCACCCATGTTTGATGGATCTAACTATGCCTTCCAGAATAGAAGAATGGAGACCTATATTTCCTCCCTGGGTTTTGATGTGTGGATGTCTGTCAAGAATGGATATGCTATCCTTAGTGTTTTGCCTACTAATTCGGATGCCAAAAAGGAGTATGAGAATAATGCCAAGGCCAAACATGATATCTTGAGTGGGCTGTCTGATAATGAGTTTGTCAAAGTCATGCATTGTGTATCAACCAAGGAAACTTGGGATAAACTACAGAGGTTGTTTGAAGGAGATACAAAAGTCAAAGAGGCCAAGCTGCAAGCACTAAGGGGCCAACTTGAAAATATCAAGATTAAAGATTATGAAAAGGTTGTAGATTATCTTCATAGACTTGAACAAACTATGAATACCATCAGAGGACTCGATGAAGAGATTGTAGATGAGATTCTTGTCAAGAAGGTTCTTATATCTCTCACACCTAAGTATGATCTTAAAGTGTTTTCCATAGAAGAAGCTAAGGATATGAATATTTTTACAATGGATGAGTTATTTGGGTCTCTAACAGCCTATGAGAGGAGAAAAACCAATGATACTACCTTAAGAAAAGAAGCAGCATTCAACATCACCAAAAAGGGAAAAGAAGAAGCCTCTCATCAACAATCCAATGAAGAATCTAATGCTAAAGTAGCTAAATTTGTCAGGAAGCTCAAGGGAGGATCCAACTGGTATAAAGGGAAGCTACCACTTAAATGTTTCAACTGTGGCAAGGTCGGTCACTTTGCTACAAAATGCCCCCATAAAGAAACTGGTGGAGATGAGTCAAGAGAGTTCAGAAAATCTACAGGCAAAGATAGAGAAATAAATACCTACTAGAAAGGAAGGAGAGGCTATCAAAATTAGAACAACCTATGTACTATTGAGGATGGCACAACAGATGATGAAAATGCATCCGAAGATGATTACCATGAGAATGATAGAAAAATCAATCTCTTCATGACACTTGGTGAACCAATTGATGAAAATGAGGAAGAGGAGGATATTGAAGTTGAAGTGGACTTGGAGGGTGAGCTTATTAGTTCTCCTGAAGAATTCTAAAACAAGAAGAGAACTCAAAAAGGTCAAGCTTTCTGTAGTAGATGAACAAGATCTCTTGAAACAATCTCTGAATGAGTTCAGTCAAGTTATATCTGACATAAAATTATAGATGGAAGAAACTAAAAGGATATGTGAAGCTACAGCCTCCAATCTGACAAAGAAGGAAAAAGAGCATTAGGAGTTGGAAGAAGAAATAGTAAAACTTAGAAAGGAGCTTGAAGAAAGTAAGGAAGAAATAAAAATAAGGAGCAACTATGAAGGCATCACCAAGTCCTTAGATAAGAAGTTGAGCAAATAGAAGCAATCCAAAGACACCGATGGCTTAGGCTTTGAAGAAGGTCAAAGTTCAAATCACAAAGATAAATACAGAAAAGAAATAATGTTCACCTCTTCACTTAAAGGTGAAGAAAAGAAGACATTCATTCTAGGCAAGGATACCGACAAAAAGACATATGCAGATGTTGTTGGAAATCGCCACTCAAATCAGTATACAGTAATACATCGGAGGTCACACTTTTTGCACCAACATGCATATCCAAGGAGAAATGTAAGAATTGACCATGAAGGATTCACTAGACTCAACAACATGAAGGAAGACCCCCAATGAGGTAGTTCCATTTAGGACCAAGACAACCTAACCGGTATGTTCCAAACTTTCATGGTTACTGTTACCGGTGTAACAAATTTGGGCATAGAATAGATGACTGTAGATTAATCAATAAGCCCTTTATGAGTTATGAAAATAGAAATAAATTTAATGCACTCTGAGATATGAATGTTGTCTGCTATCAGTGCAATGGATATGGTCATAAGAGTTTTTATTGTAGGAAGAATAAATCAGCACCCTACAATAATTTTAAGGACATCCCCTTAAATGAAAATGTAAAATGTTATAATGGTCAAGAGTTTGGACACATAGAAAAGTTATGTAGAAACTAGAAGATCAAGTAGAAGAAGACAAATCCTGATTAAGAGCTGGTAACTGAATCTGAGCTCAATATAGGAGCTGACAAGAAGAAGGAGACCAAACCAGTTTGGGTTGAGAAACAAAAGGAAAAGGCAGAATCAAGTCTCATAGTACAGACTGCTTTACATACTGAAAGGAAAAATCTATGGGTGGTAGATAGTGGTTGCTCAAACCATATGATTGGTGACAAAAATAAATTCATTAAACTTGAAGACTAGAATGGTGGATCAGTAAGGTTTGGAGACAATTCTTCCATCAAAATAAAGGGAAAAGGAATTCTAAGCATTGATGGAAAAATGAAGGCACATGATGTATATTATGTGGAAGGCCTAAAGCACAATTTGTTGAGTGTGATTCAAATGTGTGACAAAGGTTACAAGTTCACCTTTGACTCAATCAGTTGCTAGATAAAGAAAGATAGTACCAGTAAAGTTGTAGTAGAAGGTAAGAGAACATATGGAAATGTCTATAATATGAAGGAATGCTATGAGTCCCAATGTAGGTTAGGACAAATAGATGAAAGTTGGCTATGGAACCAAAGATTGAGACACATAAATTTTGATAATCTAGTTGCAATAAGCAAAAAGGAGTGTGTGAGGGATATTACACCTATCATCAAGTTAGTAAATTTTTTTTGTGATGAATGTGTAAAAGGTATGAAAACTAAAGTGAACTTCAGGACAAAAGAGCACAACACCTCAAGACCACTTGAAATTGTGCATATAGATCTATTTGGTCCAACTAGGACAAGAGCACTTGCAAGTGAAAGATATTTTATGCTCTTTACTCAAGAACAACATGGGTCACCTTTCTACAAGATAAATCCCAAGCATTTGAGAGATTCAAGATCTTTCAAAAGATGGTGGAAAAGGAAAGTGGGTATAGGTTAAAATTCCTAAGATCAGATAGGGGTGGAGAGTTTACATTAAATGAATTTGAAGATTATTGTGAAAAATAAGGAACTAGAAGGCAATACTCTACTCCTAGGACACCATAGCTAAATGGTGTGGTAGAAAGGAAGAATGGGAAAATCAAGGAGATGGCCAGAACCATGTTAAATGAGGCCAGTCTATCAACACATATTGGAAAGAAGTTGTTCATACAACTACATATACCTCAAACTGGGTTCAATTAAGAACAAACAACAAAGTGACACCTTATGAGTTGTGGTATGACCGGAAGCCATTAGTCAAATACTTCAAAGTATTTGGAAGCAAGTTCTTTATCAAGAAAGATATGGATGGTCTCAGAATTTTTGACTCCAGGAATGATGAAGGAATCTTCCTTGGTTACTCATCCAATAGAAAGACCGAAAAATGCTACAATAAAAGAGTAAGAAGAGTCATCGAGAGTGTGCATGTAAAAGTTGATGTAGATATGCACAAAGGATGTCAACCATAGATTAATTGGTATGATAACTCTGATGATGAATATGATGAAGTTCAATCAGATATTGAACCAGAGGAACCATAGAAGAAGGCCTCCAACTGATATGTATAGCTAAATCACTTGAAAGAGAAAATTTTGGTAAACAAAAGTGATGGTGTACAAACTAGAAGAAGACTTGCATGGAATGATGAACAAGTCAACCTATGCCTCATGACTGAAGTGGAACCTAAAACATTCAATGAGGCTAGCAAAAGACAAGAATGGATGGATGCCATGGAAGAAGAACTACAATAGATTGAGAAGAACAAGACCTGGGAATTAGTCCCTAGACCAAAAGATAAGAACATCATTGGTACAAAATGGGTATATCAAAATAAGATGAATGAAGAAGGTAAAATTGTTAGGCATAATGCTAGACTAGTGTGTAAAGGATACTCTCAGGTAGAGGGGATTGACTTTGAAGAAACATTTGCACCGGTAGCTAGATTAGAAGCAATTAAAATGTTTCTAGCCTTCCCTACCTATAAAGGTTATAAAGTATACCAAATGGATGTAAAATCTGCCTTCCTAAATGGAAATTTGGAAGAAGTGTATATGGAGCAACCAAAATGGTTTCTGTTGCATGATGAGAAGACATTTGTGTGTAGGTTGAAGAAGGCCTTGTATGGTCTAAAGAAAGCTCCTAGAGCATGGTAATCAAGATTAGAGCACTACCTAAAGGAGCAGGGATTTAGAAAGAGAAGTGCAGATAGCAATTTATACATAAAGAAAGATGGGAACCACATAATCATTGTGGTTGTGTATGTAGATGACATTATCTTTAGAGGCAACAAGGACACCCTCTGCAAAGAATTTGCTGATCAAATATAGTCAAAATTTGAGATGTCAATGCTTGGTGAATTGATAGACTTCCTTGGCTTGCATATATTACAACAAGATAAAGGAATCTTTATCTCTCAAATCAAGTATGCAAAGGAGATGTTGAAGAAATTCAAATTGGAAGATTGTAAACCAGTAAGTACTCCCATGGTGAATGACAGCAAATTGAGCAAGACTGATGAATCACTAGTGGTGGATCAAGCTATGTATAGCTCCATGATAGGTATTCTATTGTATCTAACTACTTCAAGATTGGATATAGGTTAGGCAGTATGCATGGTGGCCAGATTCCAAGTTGCAACAAAGCAGTCACATATGAATGTTGTTAGCATAATTTTTAGATACCTAGAAGGAATGCTCAGTGATGGTTTGTGGTATCCTAAACAAAGATATTTTATGTTGGAAGCATACACTGATGTTGATTGGGCAGATTGCATTGATGATTGAAAGAGCACAAGTGGTGGTGCATTCTTTCTAGGTGATTGGTTGGTCTCATGGCATAGCAAGAAGCAGGACTCAGTCTCTCTATCTACTGCTGAAGCTAAATACATGCATGCTACTACATGCTGCTCTCATGTGCTTTGGATGAAGCAGACTCTCAAAGATATACAGGTGGAAATCACTGATCCTATTCTCATCTGGTGTGACAAATTGAGTGCAATCAACATAGCAAAGATTCCAGTCACACATTCCAAAACAAAGTACATTGCAATCAAGTATCACTTTCTCAAAGAGAAAGTTGAAGGATAGGAGGTAACGATGGGTTATGTTCATACTGGCAAACAAGTAGCAGACATTTTCACCAAACCATTACTGGTCAACACTTTTGAGTATCTCCCTTTGTCATATGGATCAAAGGGGGAGTGCACACTACCCTTTGTCATTGTGCCAAAGGGGGACAAATGTCTAATCTAGAGTGTCTTGCAGAAAGTTGACATCAATGCTAAAGGGGGAGATTATTGGCATTTTGGCATTAAGTTGTCATTGATGTCAACTGACATGATGGATAGTGGCATGAGTGTGAGAAAACTGAATGAAGGGTTACTAGTAAGGCATAAATTGGTCTAAAGGATAACTACTTGTTTATGATGAAGAGGTAGAATGTTAAAGTTGTCTCAAACCACTCGAGGTAAAACCAGTATAGTGTGCACTATTCTTTTAATAAAAGAAGAAAGTTCTATCGACAAAGGGATGTACTGGTATGTGTTTGCTGGACTGACTGTGTGTTGGTGGTATTGTCATTCTACACTCACATGAGAATGGTTGATATTATCATTGATGGTAACCAACTCGTAATAGGATTTTATAGGTCCACCGACAACATAGACATCATCTACCAGCACCGGTAGACACAACAAGTTCATTCACCGAAATCTAGTTTACATCGGCAATGAAGCATACTGACACTTAGGCCGATATGAGACAAAGTTTTGTTTATGTGAATTGTATTGTAATGTAATTAATTATTTATAATCTGACATGATGTATTGTAAAGACTTATATATGTATGAGATCTTATAGGTCATTTTGATATAGCATAGAATAAAGATGATTATGTAATAAATCATAGAAGATAGTGAAAGGATTTTGTAACAAGTGAAGATAGGTTATGTGACCGAAGATAATATGTCAACAAGGTTTTCGGTTAAGGTTTCTAACTGAGCTTAAACAGGTACTAAATCAAGCATTGCATATGTTATTTTAAGTAGTACATTGTCTTAGATTTAATTATCCATTTTGTAGTCAGCGAGACTCTTTCATTGAGTAGTGAGCTCTAGGTTGTTGGCCTTCCTACATGTGTAGGCCCCTATTGTAAGTAATATTTACTCATATTGGCCAATGAGTAAATATTTAGGGTCACAAATCCCACCAAGGTTTTTCCCTTACTGGGTTTCCTCACCCAAATATCTTGTGTTATGGTGTGCATTTATTTTGTCTCTATTATTTCTCTTTACTGCATTATTACTTGTTTAGTGGTACATTAATTTGGGTTGCAAAGTTATAAATAAGTTCAAATATTCCATTACCCAGTTAGACACTGATTCACCCCCCCTCTCAGTGTCTTTGGGACTATCATTGCATCTAACAATTGGTATCAGAGCCTAGTCCTCTATTTGAAAAAGCCTAACAACTTGAGGAAGATTCTGAAACTGGTACTGATGGAGAATTTGAGAAAACAATTGGAAGGAGCTCTTGAAGATTTTGATGTAGAAAAATTAAAGAATATCAAACTTAAAGATGATCTAAGGACTACCCAAGAATTCATTAAAGGACATCAGGAGAACCTGGTAATACTACAAAACTAGAGGAAGGAACTTCGTGAGAAAATGCAGAAACAAGATGATGAAAAGGAAACTCTTAGAGATATTGCAGAGAAGTTGAGATAAGAGAACAATAACATGAAGAATCAAATGCAAGATATAACTATGAGACAATGTAAGGATATTGAGGATAGGAAGAAGAATGAAGAAGACTTGACTAGGAGACTTAATGATGGAGCAAATGAAAATCCGAGACTTTGTCATGAAAATGATATGCTAAAGACAAATCTGATTCACATGCAACATGATAAAGAGGAGCTTATGAGACAAGTTGGGATTCTGGAAAATGAGTTGATCACTGCAAATTAATACAAAGACAAATTCAAGAAAAGTTCAGAAAAGCTTGTTGACATGCTGAAAAGACAGAAACCTGATGGAGATACAATTGGACTTGGATTTGAACATGGAGAAAGTTCCAAGACTGCAAACAATCAAGATCACAACAAACTAGGAAGACAACCTAATGCTTAAAAATTAAATGAGAAATGTTTTAATTGCAACAAATTTGGTCATAGAGAAAATCAATGTAGATTTAGAAATAATCAGAATACAAATTTACCCACCAGTTAATGTTCCAAATGCAATAAAGTTGGTCATAACTCAGAAAATTATAGAATGAATGTGAAATTCTATGCTTGTGGTAGATTTGGACATTTATCTAATCAATGCAAAACACAAACTGGTCAAGGGTATGGAAAAGCTATTCAGAGGAGTAATGTAACTTGTTATGCATGTAACAAGATTGCGCATATTGAAATTTTTTGTAGAAGCAAGACTATGCCAGAGAACAATAAAGGTTCTAATAAGAAGGGAAAGGAAAAAGTAAACAAAATAAAGAAAGAATTCTCAAAACAATGGATTAAGAAGAGAGATCTGAGAGTTGATGAATCTGTCTCTGCACTGGTAGAACAAAGTAACCCTCCACCAATAGGAGATTCTTCATCTGACTAAGGAATAATCCTTAGGGGGTATGGCACAAAATTGAAAATCATGCATTCATGCATTCTACCCTCAGTTTATGGTAAGAAGATATATTTCTTCTTTACTGGTAGATATGTTAAGATTTTATTTAACTGACAAGCATTTAATGCGGTTGTTGAAGAAATTTTTGGTTATAAAGAACGCAAAACCCTCATTTCTAATTACAAAGAATCCAAGCATCCAAAGAGCATGAATTGAATGAAGGCATTCAAGAGACAAAGTAGCTAAGATATTTTTAGGGCATTTTAGAGGATTTCACTTGCAAAAAAGGTATTTATTTCAGTATCATGGCTACTTCATCTTTTGTAATTGAATTCATTGCAAACCCTACTATGGTAGAGAATATTAAGTGTCCTAGATCCATGTTTAAAATCATTCCTAATATTTCTAAGCAAGATGATTCCATCAGAGCCTTTTCTAAGATTTCGAAGGGAGTTTCTTTTGCCAAAGTCACAAGGATTTATATTCACTACAACATAGAGAATTTAGGGTCTGGTGATTTGAAAAACATGTACAAAGATGTTATAAGTGATGAACAAGGTTTAGTCAAGCCAAAGCATAAGATTGCTGAGGATTTAGGATTTGTTGAAATTTTGAACATTCCTGAATTTCCGAATGAGATAGTTTGTCTTGTACTGAGCAGAGTTCATGGGAAATTTATGTGGCTAGACTCTATTTTTAAAATCACTAAGGAAGCAATCAAGGAAGTTATTGGTTTACCCTCAACCAGTACTAGGTTTGACAAAGGGAAGAAGATACCTAAAAAGGGTGTTATGGACCTAACCGGAGCTATATCTGACAACGGATCTCTTAGGGTTAGTGATATCATTGATGCAAATGTGAAATATGTGAGCATGGTATTTGGATACAAACTCATGCAAATAGGTTAAATTCTATTTCTAGCTTGTGTATACATAGTGCATATGAAATGGTGAAGAACAATGCTAAAATTAATAGCTATGAGTTGCTTAAGGATGAACTGCTAGATAACTTGATAAAGATTATTGGTGATAATAAGGGAACATTCTATTTTGGGAATCTACTTGTGTGTTTAACACTTTACTTCATAGAGAAGATACCCGACATTGGTCACAAGGACTTTGCATACTTTGCATATCACATCCTTGTTGGTAGACTGATCATGGAATCTATTACCGACATACGTGCTAACAATGATGACATGGTAACAACCTATTTTAAAAACTTTCAAACCAAGATGAAGGCTAGAGAAAGGATATCGTTGAGTATTGTGGATAAGTATGATAAGCAAATATGTTTTCTGATGTCATGGAAATGGGGACAAGGCAACAACAAAGTTCAATGTTAATAAGTTAGTTTCAACCATAAAAACAAAACAAAGAACTAAAAACCATTCCAAACATATCAAGAGAGATTTCAAAAAGCATGAAAGAAGTTTAACAAAATAAAAGAAAGGAGAAGAGCCTCCCTAAGATGCTTCCATGATGCCTTTTGATGCTTCTCCCTTGTTTCTCTCCTCTCCAAGTCCCAAATGAGTGTAGCTCTCAGCTTTTAGCACTAGCCATGGATGCCATAGGGAGATTCAAGATGGTTGAATATGATAAGCAAATACTATGCAAGAGTAGATAGTGATGCTATGAAAAAGCTCTATGCTAATGCCAGTATAACAACACTACTCTAAAATGCTTCCCTTTTTGCTTGAGGAGAAGGGTTCTATTTATAGAAGAAATGGGGAAATGAAGGGTTAAGATTGAATGGTTTAATCAAGGGCCAAGTTTGAAAGTTGGGGATCCATGTGCACAATTGGCACCAATAAAATGGTGACAAGTGTCAACATAGGATTGGGTTGAGAGAAGAGGTTGGAGGCATTAAAGGCCTGAGAAGACCTCATGGTTATCTAGAAGGTAAGGGTCAAGTCTAAATTAAGATTACCCATTGGATTAAGAGTTAATCCAAGGATAAACCTTTGTGCAAATGTTTAAGAGATAATCATGGTCAAAGCATTAATGGCCTGATGAGACCTTTGGGTTGGGTAGAGGTTGAGTCAAAACAAATGTTTTAACCATGTGGGAGGGTTGAATTAACCATTAATGGTTATTGGAGACTTTGGGGATTAAGTGGTTGAAGGTTGAAAGCTTTCAAAGGTTATCCAAGACTTTGAGGGTTAATTTGTTGAACACACAAAGCATTAATTGCTTTTCAAAGACTTTGGAGTCTTTGAGAAGTGACTCCAATTTGCTTAGGAATGTGACAATATTTAGGGGATGGATTAGGCTAATTAGGAAGGGTTTAGAAGAATCTAGAAGGGGTTTAGGCATACAAGTGGATTTTGTAGGAAAATGCAAGTGGGAAAAATTTTGGTATTTTCAATTAAAATAAAATCATTTATTTCAATTAAATGGTGTAAGTTGAATTTGGATAAATATTTAAATAAATATTAATTTATTTAAATGAGAAAAAGAAGATAAAACATTTAAAATGCTTGAAGACTTTGAGGGAAACCATTAAAGGCTTGAAGACTTTAAGGAAAACCATTAAAGTCTTAAGAAGACTATAGAAGGAAGCCATCAAGTTTGAAGACTTTAAAGCCATCAAGTTTGAATACTTTAAGGGAAACCATTAAAGGTTTCAAGTGGGTGAGGATAAATAGGATTTTTAAATAAATAATTTATTTAAAATAGTTGTGCAACTTGCTTTTGTAGGAAAATACAAGTGGGTGGAGGATAAAGGTGATTTAAATAAATTATTTATTTAAAATAATTGTGCAATTTGCATTTGTAGGAAAATGCAAGTGGGTGGAGGATAAAGGTGATTTAAATAAATGTTAATTTATTTAAATGTGAGAGGTGGGATTTTGGGGGTTTTAAATAAATATTAATTTATTTAAATGTGAGAGAAGATTTAATTAAATAAATATGATTTATTTATTTAATTAATGGTCTGAATTTGGTTAAGTGAATTAAATCAAATAAATTGAATAATTTATTTAATTAATAGGAGAATAGGGTTAAGATGAATTAATTAAATATTAATTTAATTAATTATTAATTGATGGTTAAATAATCAAATAAATACTAAGTATTCATTTAATTAAGTGGACAGATTTATGTGACTACATTTTCTAATCAAAAGAAATGAAACATGGATGGAAGTTGTTACTCCAAGAACTATTTGGATAATAGAGATGGGATATGTGTTAGGTCTTGGGGACAATTGAGAGGGGGGGTGAATCAGTTGTCTTAAAAATATTAAACCAAAAAAAACTTAATCAAATTACTGCTTAATATTGGTGAGATAGATTTAAAAGATAAATGCAATACCGGTGAAGATTAATGCATGAAACTAAAAGACAAAGTCATCCACAACACATAATACCAATATTTGTATGTGGAAACCCTATAAGGGGAAAAACCATGGTGGGAAACCTTACACACAATCAGATGATACTACTATAGATAGTAAGTGTACATAAATGGGGTCTACACATGCAGAAAGGCCAAGCGCCTAGAGCTCACTACTCAATCACAAATAGGAAGTCACACTGACTTACAGTTGGATGGTTAAATCCAATAAGAATGTACTACTCAAAATAGCATCTTCATATGTTGGATTTTGTGTAAGGCCCTCCCCAACCAAGCTTTAATTTACTTAGTTGACCATGTTTGACCCTATTAATAAATGCTATATAATTCAATAGAATGGACTATGTTAGATAGATAGATTGGTGAGAAAAGTAATTAAACCAAGTTATAGAATCATTTCACCTTGTGGTGTACATTTTGATGGGTTATCAATTTGAAATCCTAAAAGGTCCACTGATTGGATAATCTTGATCTAACGTATGTCAGCTATATCTAGATTTAGAACCTATATGATTCCATGAATTGGATAATATTGATGTATGATTGATGCTTCATTTATATTCCTTATGATATAGAACTCTATATGATTCTAGAATAGGATAAATTTGAGATGATGTATGTCATTATTAGATTTTTAGGACTCTACTATGATGATAGAAATAGGATGTATGTTTTATGTATAGATCAAAATTATGAGAATTATGATAATTGCTTATGTGGATTTATTTAGATATAAGATATATTGAATTGTTCAAATGTAAATTGTATGCAGAGTGTTTGATGTGTATTCTAATTCATGTGTTTAATATTAAATGAGGTTATTTGAAATTACTAATGTGTAATTGAGTTGCGCAAGAAAAGTTATCCATGTGACCATGGAAATATTGTGGAGAAACAAACCTAGACCTATGTACGTTCGTAAAACCAGGGTTTGTCTATTTGGAGAGACAACACCCCATTTGTGTCGTATTTTATTTGTAATAGTAAATGATGCATGTGTGTTAAATGTTATTTATTTGATTTATTTAAATCCAACAAGAGACAAAATTTCTTGTGTAATTTTGTAAAAGTATTTCTATTGTGTCGCTTGACACATGTGATCGATTTATGTTTTTCTTTTTGGATTGTCTCTTGGAGGGAGTTATTTCACCGTATCTTTTTCAATTAATTTAATGTGTTTCTATATCTTTCTAGGGCAAAGAATCTTTGGGGTGTTCAACTTAAGTTTGACCCAAAAATTAACTTCAGAGGGGTTTAGAAGGGGTTAAATGGACACCTAGGGGTAGTTTAAACGTGTTGCCTAAAGCCCATAAGGTATACCTAAGGGTTAGGAGTAATTTTAGGCATGTACCAACTCCCATATGACCATTTAGACACCTTAAAAAGTGACTTTTATAAGATGTGCGAAAATTGAAATTAGAAGGCATCATCTACGTTAGTAGCTTTCCTTTTGGATGTGAGATCCCTTTCCCATTCTCTCCTACCTTTCCTTTTCAGTTTTAGTAACTTGTGAGAACTCTCACTAAGGTCTTCTTAAGAAATAATTAGAGATTTTTTGGGTAATAACCCACTCTCCATTTTTGGAGACAATGCAATTTTGGAAAGAGAAAGGATTTGGTGTAGGAAATTTGGCTAAGTGTAGAGAAACTAGGTTTGTGGAATTGGGCTGCTCATCCTCAACTAACCTTGCATACCTTTGGGCAGTTTGAAGGTTGGTTTAACTTTTCTTTGTATTGTTTTTATATTGCATGTTATTTAGAAAAGAATTGCTTGTGTAAAAAGACTAGCTTCTTGTATGTTTTCCTTGCAAAATTATTTGAGTTGTATGTTTTACTTATTGTATGCATTTTATGTGCTTTGGGAGTAACCAAGGCCTCCTACTCTTGGGAGAGAGGATGGTCTTGTGGGTGGTAGAAGTTTCATAGCCCTCGAGTGAGAGGCTCTCATTGTGAGAGTGTTCTCAAGGGATATTTATGTGACCCTTGTTGCATGGCATGTTTATGTATTTGGGTGTCATAAGGAAGGAAATAAGGCTTGAATTCCTTGGGGGGCATAAGGATGTGAGGCTATTATACTTATGATATATTTTGGTTTTCCATGAGGTAGCTTTGTGTTTTACCATTCTTGCAGTCTCCTCAGGGTACTTGGTCCACTACCACCCTTGAAAAGACATCACATTCTATGGTTCAGTGTAGCCCTGGGATGAGAATATTTTGTGATTGTTTTCTCCTACTTGTTGAGTTTGCGTGTGTGTAACCTATCTAGGGCTTGGTTCTCCAAGATTGAGGGTGGCTACTAGTTAGCCTAGGTTGGGAGGTGAGCACTCCATGGTCATAGCTTTGATTAAATTGCAGGTTGTTCGAAGAAAAGAACAGGACAAGTGGAAGTTTGTTGGAGTTATTTCTTGCAGAAAAATATTTGTAAATGTAATTATTATTTTGAAAGTCCTCATTTAATTGAAAAGAGAGACCTATTTGTAAAGTAACAATAGTATGTTTGAAATATGTTTTAAAAAATTGTAATATTTTTTCTTATTAAGCTAAATTGCGGGAAAGAAATGAGAAATCCCATTTGTATTTTTGGCTATAATGTATCTTAAATGTACTCTAAATGAATGAATTTATTTGGTTAAGTAATATTCCATTGCAAAAGAAATACTTTATCTTAGATTAGGATCCCTGTAGTTGCTATTAGTAGTTTGCATGTCAGTTTGGAAATGAAAGTCTATTTTGCATGTGAAATTTCAAAAAAATAAAAGAATCAATTTTATTTCCTATGCATACCTTTAAGATTAGTTTTATAACTCATTTATCTGGTTGCTATTAAATTTAATAAATTTTGTCATTTAAAAAGTTGCTATTAGATTTATCAGATTCTATCATTTGCTATTGCAGAAATAAAACCCAAAGTTAATTAGAATTAAATGAAATAAATATTTTCTAAAGATGTTGTTCTAAGTATATTTAATACTGTTAATTACTTTATTTTTGCAGAAAGCAAAGCCATATTTAGATAGCCTAACTATTTCTTTTGGTAACTAGGACATTAATAAAAAGAATTAATTAAAATGATTAAATTTGAAGAAATTATCTAATCCGTATTATATGTTTTAGAATAAAAATAGTTGCATAAAAACTGATTGCCCTCATTCCAATATTATTATATATATATATATATATATATATATATATATATATATATATGTATGTATGTATGTATGTATGTATGTATGTATATCTATATCTATATATATATATATATGTATATATCTATATATATAGATATACATATATATATATACATATATATATACATATATAGATATACATATATATATAGATATACATATATATATACATATATATATATATATACATATATATATATATAGATATAGATATACATATATATACATACATACATACATACATATATATATATATATTTGTATATATATTTATAAATATATACATAAATATGTATATATATGTAGCATCGTAAATTGTACGCACTTGCTAGGGTGGTACAATTTCACACCTAGTTTAGCACCCGCCTTGGCGCATTTTGTATTTTGCATTGCATTTCCCCTTTAGCACTTAATTAATCAAATTAATTAGGTCTAAGGTTCTATTTCATCATCTTCCATATCATAAAGTTGGGCCCTTTTATTAAAGTGTGCCCTTTTCATGTTATTCCTCCTATACATCATTTAATCAAAAACCGTAATTAGGTCCTATTTCAAACTTGGGGGCTTGATTTTGGGGGTCAAAACATCTCAAAATCACCTATAACTTTGGGATTCTCTCTAAAATCATCATATCCGACGGCCCCGAAAATTTGGTGAAAAGTTGTCGGGACCATGGTGCCCGGAAAGGACCATGGCGCCCGGAGTGCACATGGTCTCGGACATTTTTCTCAAAATTTTAGGAGCGCGATCCAATCATAAAATAAAGCTTAACCCCAAGAAATTGGTGGGAGGTTCAATCTCGGGGGCATGTTAGTGCAACAAGAGGTTATGAACACTTCTTTCAAAGATCTCCTTCCTAAGCATGAATCTTTGGAGAAATATGTTCATGTTCCTCCTAAAAAGCACTCCCTTCATGAGGATCCTTTTGTGCAAGAAGATGACATTATCCCTACATTTCCTAGTGATGGCATTTCCTTTTCCAACAAAATTCCCACTAGAGATGATGAATTAATGCTAAATGCTTACCCTTCTCCTAAAGTTTGTCTTACCCATAAGCATCCCTTAGAGAAAGAAGATGAAATAATAAGCAATTTCCTTAATTCTCCCTCCCCTAAAGATCATATTGACCATATTTTGAGGAAAGAGGATGAGTTTAACACATCTATTGATGCTCTCTCTCCTAAGGATGAGGAATTATTAAACAATGTTATCTCCTCTCCCAAAATTAACAATACTTCAAACATTCCTTTCAACAACCTCACTATTTGGGATGAACCATTAGAAGAAGGTGAAGATTATTCTCTACCCCATGAGAGAACCCTAGCCAAAGGGGATGAAATCAAGATTGAAAACTCCCTTGATAGTTTCTCACCTTCCTTGAATCTCAATTATTCTCCCTCTAAAAATAAAGCATCTCCCTCTCCTCAACTTGGTTCTACTCATAAGGATACCCTAGTTCAAAGCAAGATGGTTAACATCTCTTTCAAATATTTCCCTCTCAAAAGTAAGACTTTAGAGAGTAATGTTGATCCTTCTCCTAGAGAGTTTATTCCCCATGTAGATCCTTTGATGATAGAGGATGATATGACCTTTCCTAGTATTACTCTTCCTACTAGAACATCAATGCCTACCCCTTGTCTCTCTCCTAAAATTGATTTAATCCATGATAAGATTTTAGTGCAAGAGACGACTATCAATAATTCTTCCAACACTTTTGTTCATTCGTCTAAACCATCCTCAATCAATTTGATACATGTGAATGAGACACCTAACAAACCTCTCTTCACTATCCAAGGTGCTTGTCCTTCTCAAAATTCTCAACCTTTAAATAAGCCTATCTTAGTGGTTCAAGGTGGTTATGCTAATCATTCTTTTTTCACTCCTAAGAAACCTGTTATTACTATGCAAGGAGGTTATTCTTCTAAGAGCCCTTATGAGTATGCTAAGCAACTGACTAGAGAGAGTTATAATGCGGTTGCTCATACCTATAACACAAGAAACAATAGGCAACCTAATCCTCCTCCAGTTATCCCAACTTCACTTCCTCCTTCCCAACCTATTCTTCATCAAGCTCCACGTATTTCACAAGCTCTTGGTAAGGAATATGATCTCATAGAACAACCTAAAGCTACCCCTGCTAAGATATCCCTTTGGGATTTGATCCAAACTTCTTCTGTTCATCATGGAATGTTACAAGATGCCTTGAAAGATTTGAATGTTCCTCCACCTAATACATCTAGTAATATAGTATCTTTGGTTAAGTCTATGATGAATCCTAAAGCTCAAATTGTGTTTACTCAAGATGAATTGCCTACTAGTGAAATTCAACATCAATATGATCCCTTGATGATTGTGGTTATCATAAATGACACTGCTATAAGACGAACACTGGTAGATAATGGCTCTGGCCTTAATGTTTGTAGCATTAATCTATTGCATAAGATGAATGTGGATACATCCCTTATTGAGCCTGAATCTCATCCCATTCGAGGCTTTGATAATGTGGCTAAGTCTTCATTAGATATTATCACCTTACCCATCATAGTGGGACCTGTTACTTTGCCTCCTCCTATCCATGTTATGTTAGGAAATCTAACATACAACTTGTTATTAGGGAGACCTTGGATTCACAGTATGCAAGCTGTCCCCTCTACATTGCATAGACAAGTTAAATTTATTTATAACAATAAGACATATACCTTGATAGTTGATACTAATCTTCAGGCTTGTTTGCAAACATCTACTTCCAAAGGGAGTTCTTCTAAACCTTCCTCTTCTAGTGATGACTCTTTAAACAAAATACCTATGGATGAATCATCACCCTCTGATAATCAAAATTCTTTGGATGAGCCTAAAGTTCCTGAAGAAAATTCTTCTCAACTTGAATCTACACATGAAAAGGCTTTTGATCCTGAGAAGGTTCTTGCAGAAGATGATTGGGGATCTCTTGATTTCAATCCCACCTTTGTAGGTGAGTATAAGGTTCCTCCTAGAGAGCTTAAAGTTAAAAAGAAGGAAGAAACTAGAGATCAATCAGTCTTACCTGAACCTATGAGCAATAATTTTGTGGCTACTTCTCAAACTTCTTCTCCTCACATCTCTAATTCTGAAGAATTTGATTCTCTGTCTTATGAAAAACTACCTTCTCTTTCTGAAATGGCTAATCGTTATGGTCGTGGTTTTCACATTTTGGCTAAGAGTGGCTATAGTGGAAATGGTTGTGGCACAAATGAACAAGGAATTAAAGTTCCTTTAGAACATAACATGCATGAATATTCATTTGGACTTGGATATAATCTTTCTAAGCCCACCAAAGCATCTAAAAGACCATCTCTCAATGTGAATGCTATATTTAGTAGTGATGATGATCTCACTTCAACTAAATCATGTTCTACTTCTGTCAGCTCTCATTCCCCTCATAAGGAAATTTTGGCGATGAACAAATCTCTTTATGACTCCCCTCAAATTTCTAAATCCACTTATGAATCTTTATCTCTTATTCATCATAAAGTCCTTTCCCCCAAGGATAAGGCTCTAATAAATTACTCTCATCCCTCTTCTAAGATTTCTTGTGACTTTTCTTCTTCACTTTTATACATGTTTTTGATCTCACTTATAGTTGAGCATTTAGCATGTCATATTAAAATACCTCATCATATCTCTAAATAACATTAATGGCTATTATGTTGCTCATCATTATGTGACATTGGTAGCTCATTTACTGGGGGCTCATTGTCATTCATGATGGTACAATTTCAAGTGCAATCATATTTTTGAAGCAACATAATAGCCTAATTTTCTATGTTATCTCTTTTTCTTATGGAGACAAGAGCGATTTCATACATCTCTTCTTTTTATGGTTAAAATTTCCCTTTGGCGTAATAGTGTGGAAATATTGATCATCTTTTCTTTAGAATCCTCTTTTCCTAGATATGGGAGAAGATGTGTATTCTCTTTCTTATCCTACCCACTTCTTGTGAGGAGCATTTTACATACACTAATGTCTTGCTTGCATGAACTCATGTGAGTATGTAGTACATTTTTCTTATGTCTAAATCTCTCCCTAGAAGATTGTGTAAGTCCTTCTCATTGTCCTTATCCTTGGGAGGCAATGATCTTTCCTTATTTTATCTAAGGATCCACTTTTTCCTATTTCGTGGATGGTGAGAACTTTATTACTTGATGTTATTCCTTGTATGCATTTGTTGTTGTTTGTTCAAGGATTCTCTCTTACAAGAGGTGTAAGCCCTTGACTACAACCTCTTTTGCACTTGGTAAAATACATCCATGATGAATTCACTCTCCCAATTGGGTTAAAAAGAGCATCATCCTTCATTAAGAATCACTTTCACCTCGCAAAAGAAGGAAGTATTGCATTCTTATTCTCTTCTTTGTCTTATTCTAGAAATGTTATATTTGTCTAAGACAATTCCTCTCGGGGATAGGTGTCTTTTGTACAAAGATCTCTTCTCCTCTAAGGATCTCCTTTACACATACTACAAAATATCCCTTTTTCAACTATCTTATCTTTTCTTCTCTTTGCATTTTGTTTCCATTTACATCCTTCATCTTGTGTTAGAGAACTCTCAAATCCTCACACTCTTTGTTGTGTTGGAATTGAGATTTAGTCCTCTTTCTTACCAAATGATTCTCCATTAGTTTTTTATCTCATATCAAATCCTCTTGTGAGAATTTGTCATCAATATTATTTAACAATTCGAAGTGGTAAACATGATACCCTATTTCAACTCACTAAAATTAGCAAGCCAAAATAGGGGGGGGCATATAGCTACCCTCGAATTTTCATCACCTTCCTTAGTAAGCATTAGGTGATTTTGTGATCTAACATGTGTTTTGTAGGGTGCGGTTCCTAACTGTGTACTGCAGATACCGCTAGGGGCTTCGTTTGACAGACTTATGGATATATCCTTTTTCAAATAATCTTTACTTTTCTATACTTTAGCTTGCATATGCATGTACTATTCATATGACCGCTAAAGTGGGGGCTAAATGTAGCATCATAAATTGTATGCACTTGCTAGGGTGGTACAATTTCACACCTAGTTTAGCACCCGCCTTGGTGCATTTCGTATTTTGCATTACATTTCCCCTTTAGCACTTAATTAATCAAATTAATTAGGTCTAAGGTTCTATTTCATCATCTTCCATATCATAAAGTTGGGCCCTTTTATTAAAGTGTGCCCTTTTCATGTTATTCCTCGTATACATCATTTAATCAAAAACCCTAATTAGGTCCTATTTCAAACTTGGGGGGCTTGATTTCGGGGGTCAAAACATCTCAAAATCACCTGTAACTTTGGGATTCTCTCTAAAATCATCATATCTAACGACCCTGAAAATTTGGTGAAAAGTTGTCAGGACCATAGCACCCAGAGAGGATCATGGCACCCGGAGTGCACATGGTCTTGGACATTTTTTTCAAAATTTTAGGAGTGTGATCCAATCATAAAATAAAGCTTAACCCCAATAAATTGGTGGGAGATTCAATCTCTAGGTCAGCCAAAAGCTGAAATTACGACCTAGGGTTTCATATATAAGAGCTCTCTTTCTTCATTTGAAAGGATCCAAATTTTGGATTTCAAGGACCTTCTATGTAGCGAAAGAGCAGATCTTTGAAGACTTCAACAACATTCAACATCCATCCATCAAGCATTCATCCATTTAGGGCTTTGAAGGCATTGAAGAGCAATAAGGGATCACCGACTGAAGATTGGCTTGTACCACTCCCTTGGGGTTGGGTATGATTTCATGTTGTTTTCATGTCTTTGCATAAGCGTCATTATATCATTTGTATTCATGCTTTAGATCACTTTGCATCTTGATTTGGAGCATTTACATTATCATTTACAAGCAATTAGGGTTTACTTTCTAGGTTGCTCTAGTTTGCTTACTTTCATTTTAGGATCTTGCACACACACAAGGTCTGCACACACATTACTTTTACAATACAACTTGGCTATTTGTGGAGGTGGAAATCACCAAAGCGGGGGTTTGACTAAGGCAAAACCCTATATAGCCGCCCACCACACCTTTTCAGATATAAGTGCAGGTTTCAAGATTTGGACGATGCCGCAAGTTACAGATCCGAAAGAAGCAGATGGAGACCAAACTTCACACCAAATTTCAGAACAAAAGACCAGGACAGGGGTGTGGGGCACCCTAGTCCTGCTAGGACAAGGGCACTGGGTGCCCTGGTCCCTGGGATAGGGGCGCTGGGTGCCCTGGTCCCTCTGTCAGATAGCAGTTTTCAGCATTTTTGACAGCTTTGCAAAACAACAGTTTCTGGAGCAGTTTCAGGGGCAGAATCAGGATAGTGGCGCCCGTGCCCCCATCCCGAACATTTTCACTCAGATTTTAACTCTGGGTACGCATTTTCATTCTTGTCTTGTCCTTGTGTTTACATCTTTCCTTTGTTTAAGTTCAATCCTATAATCTTGTTATTAGTTCATACTTGCACTTTGGGGTTAGGAATTGAACTTGCATCATTTTATCTTTCAATTACAACAAAGGAATAGAAATCCTAATAGGTAGCCCATGGCTCTCTCTTTCACCAAAAAGAAGTAGCCAATTGTGTGATACCTCAAGGCTCTTTCGTATTCCACAGTGTGTGGTTGAAAGTGAGATTAGGGCATGTTTGCTTAGTGTCACTTTTTCTCCTACACAATATAAACAAATACATATATATATATATGTTTTATTGCATTTAAATAAAAATATATATATTAAAACTATTTTTTTTTTTTAAAGAAGCAGTGGTTAGGGCACGGGCTGAACCCACTATGCAAAGCATAGTGGTCAGTGCGGCCTGAGCCACCACTATGGGCATCCATAGTGGACGGTGCCACTGTGCCATCCCACAGTGGACTACCCAAGGGCCGCCACTATGGGAAACCACAATAGACACCGCCACTATGGAAACCCATAGTGAGCAGAGTCCGGGTGGAGTTGTCGGCACCCTCCACTCTCTCCACCTCTCCTCCCCTTCACTGAAGACTCTCTAGGGCCGCCCGCTCTGCAAAACTCACCCCTACATAAAAATAAATTTGAAACCCTAACCAAGTATGGGTTAGGGTATTTGAAAGAAAATAAATGTAATAAGGAAATAAAACAAAATAATAGGGGCATTTATAATGATAAAAAAAAATAGGGTTTCTTTATCTTTTAAATATTTAGGTTAAGTTTTATGGAATTGTATAATATAGAAAAATATGTATTTCCATATATTTGCGTTATGAATTAAAGAGGAAAAAAAAAAAATGTAGTTTTTAAAAAGAAAAAATATATAAATAGTCTATAATATAATGGATTATTTATAACATTCATACTTTTATAAATGTTGAATGAACATTTAAATATAATGAATAGGGCAGAATGTAGATTAAGTGTTTTTATAACTTAAATATGTCTTTAGTAATTAAATGGGCATATTTAAAAAGGGTGTTTAAATTTTGAAATACTTATGGAGTTTAATCCTTTAAGAAAATTTATAATAAGTTTGGTAAGTTGGTTTTAGCTAAGGGAAAATATTTTCTGTCCACCTAAATATAGATTTTGATGAGATTATACTTTATAGGAAAATATTTGTTGTGAATTTAATTCGACCCTTTAGTCGATTTAATTTAAGCACATTTTAATTATTGATTTGAATGAATTTTAGAAATTATAAACTTTTGGAGAATAACTATATCTACGTCAATTAATTGACTAAATTAATTTATTGATTTAAAATCAATGAGATAATAAATACTTCTTTTAAGTTTTCCGCATTTGATTTAAAATTAATATCACTTACTTGAGTTAGTGGTTAGAATTAACTCACACATAGATAAGCCATACTTTTTAGTGCATTTCATATTTGCTAATTTAATGTTTTAAGTTGTGTTTTAAAAAAAAAAAATTATCCCGTTCATACCCAAAAGTTTGGGCATGACATTTTGGTATGAGAGCCCTAGGTTAAAACACTTGTGAATATGGGCTACATTCATAACTTAGTTGAAACCAAACTATGGCTCGAAGGATAACACCTAGGTAAAAACTTGCGAAATAACAAAGTGAAACATAAGTGAAAATTCTTGTAAATCAATAGATTAACATATATCAATTCAAGGGGTTCCAAAGGGTCACTAAAAGCCTTGAAATTTGAACTTATTAGTCATAAGGTTTATGGCATAATAAAAACCCCAAAGGCTATGAAATTTTTAATTATTTATTTATATGAAGTATTTTCGGAGTTTAATCACAGAATTTAGCTCCTTAGTACTTATGGGGTACCATTCAATTGGAACCTAAAATGCAATAATTGCCCTAATCAAATCAAGTATGAGGAGTTAACTCTTCACTAAAATACTCTTGATGGTAACTAAGAGAATGCCTTCCATCGATATATGTTCTTGACATGGCAAGTCAAGCAAGATATTTAAACCTAAGATAAAGGCACAATAAACAAGATAAATAAGATGGAGACAGTTCAACATTAAGTTTTAACCTATGTGAAAATTATGATGGTTAAAAAGATCAAGGCTGCCATTGGAGACATGAATGAAGAAGAGTTAAAAGGAACTCTTGTGAATCTCTGATAGAAGCATTAACCTATCCTAATGACTAGGTACCTTAAAGAATGTGGTTATGCTAGATTTCTTATTAAGAGCATTTGTTAGACAATTTTTGTAGTAATGTCGTGAAGATAGAGTTGGGATAATCCTGAAGATAAGGACTAAAATGATGAATGGCAAACTCCTTGATCAGAAAACCCTAGTAATACTATAGATGAGTTAAATAAGGAGAAAGGAGGCATGGACTTTTTTGGGTGAAAACATGTAATTACAATAAACCCTAAAGTTCATCCATGGTCATATAATTGGGGAAACAAGCAAGTAAAACCTCAACTAGTTCCTCTATGGGAAAATAATCTTGGAGAAAGTAAATAGTGGAAGAGAAACTAGAGTTGATTTGGGAATCATACAAAAATCCCCATTCAAGTGCAATGAGTGTATTAGGATCTTATAATCTAGAAATGAGTAACTAATATTCATTTAGAAACTAAGGAGGAAAGTGCAACCCAATCATAGTTAGTCGCTAGGTACAAGACTGTATGTATCACAATTTAACTAGTAGGCACAATCGAAGAAGTTTTGCAAATTATGGCACTGAAGTGTGAAAGTATATGAAAACATTAAGTATGGATGAAGCAACATGCGAATGGAAATGGCTTTTGGAAAGATAGTATAACAATAATATAATACCAAAGCTTTAATGAGAATTAGTTGTGAATATAAAATATTTTATGGGAAGATTAATAAGGAGCCGAATTATTTGG
The DNA here is from genome assembly GCF_030272615.1 of Cryptomeria japonica. NCBI lineage: Eukaryota > Viridiplantae > Streptophyta > Pinopsida > Cupressales > Cupressaceae > Cryptomeria > Cryptomeria japonica. Next base: position 868,592,062 of record NC_081414.1, read on the forward strand.
TTAGCCAAGGGAGAACTTAGAAAATTATGGGAGTCTTAAGACATTGGTAATTATTGGACATCCTTATGTTATACCGTAATTGGGTAACTGGATATTAGGATGGTAAGATGGTTTATTTAGATTGAAGAGATCAAAGATTGTGATATGTCAAAAATGGGCTAGTAAGTAAATATAAATAAGTAATATGGAACGAGATAACTACTCTTTTACTAAATTTTAAACTAAAAGGATGGGTGTTGGTCACTTTTCGAGTGTAGGCCCCCTTGACTTCATAGTTTCATAAGTGAAGTAGGAGAGACTAAGTCCACTCTCTGAGTTGTTTGAAATATGTCTTGAAATGTGTGGGCAGAAATTGTTGTCAACTGATATTGATCTTACTTGACAATAATTCCACCCCAAATGGCTCTTAACCTTAAGTGTTCGTAATTTGGCAACAAGCTCCTACCTAATGAAGGCAAGTGAATGTTCAAGGTGAAAATATAAGGGGCTAGTATAAGGTGCTAAGAAAACAAATGATATCCCTAGTAAAATTATATGATTAAATTATACAAATCCTAAGTGGTTTTAAGTAAACAAATGTCAATTTTGTACTAAACTATCAACCGTGTGTGTAAGACATGAAAGTGTTGATACTTGAGCTACCATGTAACATTGAATCAAGGTGTAGCATATTAAGATAATTAATAGAAGCCATATTAAATTAAGTTATTAATGAGGGATGTAATAACAGGATGGAGGAAATTGGATATTTATTAAATAATTGATATTGAACCAACTAAGTATATAAATGTCTATTTAGCAGAAGATGATCTAATTAAGTACTATTAAAGGCAACTGTAATGAAAGGGACTTTTGAGTGAAATTATTTTTGCCCTTATAAAATTTATTCGATCCACTTGATAATAGGAGTTATTGTATTTGTTATGTTAGTAATTTTCTTAATCCTATCGCCTAGGAGTTTTATCGAGACCTAAGGTTTTGTTGGATCAACTTGTTAAGCTTTAACCTCTAATTAAGCATAGATTGCATATAATTAAGTGTTCAAAAAGATTAGTGCAAGAGGAATGGATGAAGAATGGTAGAGTTAGTACAAGCACCTGATTGAATATAATTAAGGATGTTAATAACCCTAAATAGATAGTGGATTATATCAGAAAGTGTTGCTCAAAATAGTAAGCACGTGAAGGTTAAAATGGAACACAATTTATAAAAATAATAAAAAAGATGAATGCGATCTCTTGTGTATAAGAATTTATTTCATAATTCAATAAAGGATTATAAAGAATCTAAGAACTTTAAGAGTCTAACAATCACTTCCTAACACACTCAGGACATGTGATCTTGGGTGATGTGTTGCAGTTACTCCCTAGGGTATGACCAGTATGGTCATCTTGTTTCAAGTTTTGATTCGTCTGTACTTTCAACTTTCTTTGAAAAGTATATTATGACCTAAGGGCTAGTACTTTATTTAATTTATTTATTTTCATTTTTATGAAGAGAGAACCACTAAATTTATGTTTCTTTTTATTGGAACTATGGCACTTGCCATGTTTCTAGTTTTAATATCTTTCAATTGCTAGCATTTTTCTTCTTTTGAAGGGACTTGGTAAAAGTAATTTTTTTTATTTTGACCTTTTAAAGTATCAAGTGGTCATTTTGATGGTTGATATAGCTAGCCCTAGTGATGTGATTGTGCAAATGTCTATCATGTTCATTGAACCACTGATAGTGTGTCAAGGGAGAATACCGCAAGGAGTGAAATTAGGCACAAAGAATTAACAAAGAATATATTTTATCAAATTAAGATAAAGGAAGGAATATCCTCCTAAGTAAAATTTATTGCGAGTAAATCTGAAAGAGAAAAATTTATAACAATAGTGTGACCTAGACCTAATGAATTGCGAAAGTGATGTTTGTCGACTGGTAAATTTGGCAAAATGTATGGAGATGATGGCGTGGATGATATCTAAAATAATTATTAATAATTTCCATCACTCCCTTAGAATGGGATTGTAATGTACCTTAATGTTTGGAAAATTGTGAAAAACGTACCCTATGAGACTTAAAACTTGGTGCCTAGAAATATAAACATTGTAATCCCTATTGGTAGAAAACTACCCTATATAAGGGTGGATTTGAAGAACCTAAATTTGATTATGCCTTGTTACCTAAGGAAGATGGAAGAAATTATGCACCTAGGATGGTTTAGCAAATATTTTTTTAACACCCTAATGAGGCGCCTTGATGTAAAATAAGTAGATTCATTAAGAATTAATTGTGATGTCAATTCTCTTTAGTGGTAAGCATGGATGACAATTGCGATGGGATAAACATGTTTTACACGAACCCTTAATAAGTCTGACTCCTAGAAATTAATAAGTAAACTACCTTGTGTAACCTTGATTGTGGGAGTTGATGTGTGTTATTGATATGATTTGGATGGCACATTAATGTAAGTTGTTGAAAAGTAGAACTTTGTAAGCACCTAACTGAGATCGTAGGGAAATGTAATAAAAATACTATGAATTTAACCTTGTGAAGATAGTAAGTTAATTATAATAATAAGTTGATTTTGGTAATTCACCTTTCTAGTAGGCAAGATAAGATTTTGAGTAACTTATTGAAATTGTGGGAAATGTTATGTCCCTACTTCGTAATTCTACTCATGTGACTTTCAGGAGTAAGTCAAACTCTAGGGGAGGAGGATTTAAGGCCCTCCCCAACCAAGCTTTGATTTACTTAGTTGACCATGTTTGACCCTATTAATAAATGCTATATAATTCAATAGAATGGATTGTGTTAGACAGATAGATTGGTGAGAAAAATAATTGAACCAGGTTATAGAATCATTTCACCTTGTGGTGTATATTTTGATGGGATATGAATTTGAAATCCTAAAAGGTCCACTGATTGGATAATCTTGATCTAACGTATGTCAGCTATATCTAGATTTAGAACTTATATGATTCCATGATTTGGATAACATTGATGTATGATTGATGCTTCATTTATATGCTTTATGATATAGAACTCTATATGATTTTAGAATAGGATAAATTTGAGATGATGTATGTCATTATTGGATTTGCAGGACTCTACTATGATGATAGAAATAGGATGTATGTTTTATGTATGGATCAAAATTATGAGAATTATGATAATTGCTTATGTGGATTTATTTGGACATAAGATATATTGAATTTTTCAAATATTAATTGTATGTAGAGTGTTTGATGTGTATTCTAATTCATGTGTTTAATATTATATGAGGTTATTTCAAATTACTAATGTGTAATTGAGTTGTGCACGAAAAGTTATCCATGTGACCATGAAAATATTATGGAGAACCAAACCTAGACCTATGTACGTTTGTAAAACCAAGGTTTGTCTATTCAGAGAGACAACACCCTATTTGTGTCGTATTTTATTCGTAATAGTAAATGATGCATGTCCGTTAAATGTTATTTATTTGATCTATTTAAATCCAACAAGAGACAAAATCTCTTATGTAATTTTGTAAAAGTATTTTTATTGTGTCGCTTCACACATGTGATCGATTTATGTTTTGGTTTTTGGATTGTCTCTTGGAGGGAGTTGTTTAACCATAGCTTTTTCAATTAATTTAATGTGGTTCTATATCTTTCTAGGGTAAAGAATCCTTGGGGTGGTCAACTTAAGTTTGACCCAAAAATTAACTTCAAAGGGGTTTAGAAGGGGTTAAATGGACACATAGGGGTAGTTTAAAAGTGTTTCCTCAAGCCCATAAGGTATAACTAATGGTTAGGAGTAATTTTAGGCATGTACCAACTCCCATGTGACCATTTAGATACCTTAAAAAGTGACTTTTCTAAGATGTGCAAAAATTGAAATTAGAAGGCATCATCTACGTTAGTAACTTTCCTTTTGGATGTGAGATCCCTTTCCCATTCTCTCCTACCTTTCCTTTTCAATTTTAGTAACTTGTGAGAACTCTCACTAAGGTCTTCTTAAGCAAGAATTAGAGATTTTGTGGGTAATGACCCACTCTCCATTTATGCAGACAATGCAATTTTGAAAAGAGAAAGGATTTGGTGTAGGAAATTTGGCTAAGTGTAGAGAAACTATGTTTGTGGAATTGGGTTTCTCATCCTCAACTAACCTAGCATACCTTTGGGCAGTTTGAAGGTTGGTTTAACCTTTCTTTGTATTTTTTTTATATCGCATGTTATTTAGAAAAGAATTGCTTGTGTAAAAAGACTAGTTTCTTGTATGTTTTCCTTGGAAAATTATTTGAGTTGTATGTTTTACTTATTGTATGCATTTTATGTGCTTTGGGAGTAACCAAGGCCTCCTACTCTTGGGAGAGAGGATGGTCTTGTGGGTGGTATAATTTTGACAACCCTTGAGTGAGAGGATCTCATTGTGAGAGTGTTCTCAAGGGATATTTATGTGACCCTTGTTGCATGGCATGTTTATGCATTTGGGGGTCATAAGGAGAGAAATAAGGCTTGAATGCCTTGGGGGGCATAAGGATGTGGGGCTATTATACTTATGATATATTTTGGTTTTCCATGAGGTAGCTTTGTGTTTTACCATTCTTACAGTCTCCTTAGGATACTTGGTCCACTACCACTCTTGAAAAGACATCACATTGTGTGGTGTAGTGTAGCCCTGGGTTGGGAGTATGTTGTCATTGTTTTCTCTTGCTTGTTGACTTTTCATGTGTGTAACCTATCTAAGGCTTGGTTCTCCAAGCTTGGGGGTGGCTACTAGTTAGCCTAGGCTAGGAGGTGAGTACTCCATGGTCATAGCTTTGATTAAATTGCAGGTTGTTGGAAGAAAAGAATAGGAGAAGTGGATGTTTGTTGGAGTTATTGCTTGCAAAAAAATATTTGTAAATGTAATTATTATTTTGAAAGTCCTCATTTAATTGAAAAGAGAGACCTATTTGTAAAGTAACAATAGTATCTTTGAAATACGTTTTAAAGAATTGTAATAATTTTTCTTAGTAAGCTAAATTACAGAAAAGAAATGAGAAATCCCATTTGTATTTTTGGCTATAATGTATCTTAAATGTACTCTAAATGAATGAATTTATTTGGTTAAGTAATATTCCATTGCAAAAGAAATACTTTATCTTCGATTAGGATCCTTGTAGTTGCTATTAGTAGTTTGCATGTCAGTTTGGAAATGAAAGTCTATTTTGCATGTGAAATTTCAAAAAAATAAAAGAATCAATTTTATTTCCTATGCATACCTTTAAGATTAGTTTTATAACTCATTTAACTAGTTGTTGTTAAATTTAATAAATTTTGTCATTTAAAAAGTTGTTGTTAGATTTATTAGATTCTGTCATTTGTTATTGCAGAAATAAAACCCAAAGTTAATTAGAATTAAATGAAATAAATATTTTCTAAAGATGCTATTCTAAGTATATTTAATACTATTAATTACTTTATTTTTGCAAAAAGCAAAGCCATATTAAGATAGCCTAACAATTTCTTTTGGTAACTAGGACATTAATAAAAGGAAATAATTAAAATGATTAAATTTGAAGAAATTGTCTAATCCGTATTATATGTTTCAGAATAAAAATAGTTGCATAAAAAGAGATTGCCCTCATTCCAATATTATTATATTTGTATATATATATCAAATTCATATGCATGTATAAATGCATAAATGTATTCATTTCTTAAAGTTAAATAAAATAAACTTGTTTGTTTAAAATATATATATATATATATATATATATATATATATATATATATATATTTGTATATATATATATATATATATATATATATATATTTGTATATATATTTATAAACACATGTATATATATACAAATACATATATTTAATATATATATATACATTTTATTGCGTTTAAATCAAAAAAAATAAATATTAAAACTATTTTTTTTTGAAAAAGAAATAGTGGTTAGGGCATGGGCCGAACCCACTGTGCGAAGCATAGTGGTTGGCGCAGCCTGAGCTGCCACTATGGAAACCCACAATGAGCGGAGTCCGGGTAGAGCCGTCGGCGCCCTCCGCTCTCTCTGCCTCTCCTCCCCTTCACCGAAGACTCTCCATGGCCGCCCGCTGCGCAAAACTCACCCCTGCATAAAAATAAATTCAAAACCCTAACGCAGTATGGGTTAGTGTATTCGAAAGAAAATAAATGTAATAAGGAAATAAAACAAAATAATAGGGGCATCTATAATGATAAAAAAAAAATAGGGTTTCTTTATCTTTTAAATATTTAGGTTAAGTTTTATGGAATTGTATAATATAGAAAAATATGTATTTCCATATATTTGCGTTACGAATTAAAGAGGAAAAAAAAAATATATATATATATATGTAGTTTTAAAAAAATATATATATATAAATAGTCTATAATATAATGGATTATTTATAACATTCATACTTTTATAAATGTTGAATGAACATTTAAATATAATGAATAGGGCCAAATGTAGATTAAGTATTTTTATAATTTAAATATGTCTTTAGCAATTAAATGGGCATATTTAAAAAGGGTGTTTAAATTTGAAATACTTATGGAGTTTAATCCTTTAAGAAAATTTATAATAAGTTTGGTATGTTGGTTTTAGCTAAGGGAAAATATTTTCTGTCCACCTAAATATAGATTTTGATGAGATTATACTTTATAGGAAAATATTCGTTGTGAAATTAATTCGACCCTTTAGTCGATTTAATTTAAGAACATTTTAATTATTGATTTGAATGAATTTTAGACATTATAAACTTTTGGAGAATAATTATATCTACATCAATTAATTGACTAACTTAATTTATTGATTTAAAATCGATGAGATAATAAATACTTCTTTTAAGTGCTCCGCATTTGATTTAAAATTAATATCACTTACTTGAGTTAGTGGTTAGAATTAACTCACACATAGATAAGCCATACTTGTTAGTGAATTTCATATTTGCTAATTTAATGTTTTAAGTTGTGTTTTTTTTTAAAAAATTATCCCATTCATGCCCAAAAGTTTGGGCATGACATTTAGTACCAGTGTAGTTTTGATATGCTTTCACAATAACTTAGCTTCATCTTCAAATGATGTCTGCGAGTATAGCTCTGCTTAATATCGGATATACCTTCGCACAAATCCTTTTTCACATTCCCTCATCGATCTTACAATTAAGATCTTACATTTATACCATAACCTAAGACCAATTTTAGTAGGTCGGCTCTACAAGATATTATAATAAAATATTTTACAAATAATAAAAATATCTAATGCAATAACCAATTGAACATGTTGGCTTAATGCATTTACAACAATAATTAATCATCTCCATAGCGTGCCATGCTGATCTAGAAAAGATAAACCTGCCGGTGTAACCCTAGACCTATTTGCTGGTAATAGCAAATATGCAAATACGAATATGCCAATAAATAATTCTCCAAGATAAGATGTCCAAACAATGTCTTCAACATTACCAAGTGTTTTCCAAGTCATTCCAAGTGCCGGTGATCATTATTTCCTATCGGTGTACCATATATCAGTGACTGTGCAAAAGTCACTTGCTTGTCGGTGAGTGTTGTTGGATCTCCAAAGTGCTAGAGTTTTAGTAGGTGTTGACATCAATGAAAAAACCATACCAAAATACCAACAATCTTCCCCTTTGGCATTGATAGCAACACAAGATGGAAAAACCATCAAAGTGCCAAAACAAAAATGGCAAGTATAAAAACCAATAATCTCCCCAAAGTAGCAATCTCTCCCTCTAAGAGTAATATGAGTTTCCTTTTCTGTACCAATCTCTTCCCAAAAGATAATGTATAATGTGTTTTTCCAATAGATATATCTCCCCCTTTGATATCAAATGCCAAAGTTACAAAAAAAGTCCATATACAAAATACCAACCAATTTCAATATACCAACTACTCCCCCTGAGAAGTAGTTTCCTCATCAAAGCCAGAGTAAGAATATATTTCTGTTATTTTTGCCAGTTGATGACAATCATCAACTATCTAAGTATCTATCGGTGGGGGTATGACCCCAAGCTGATCTCTTAGATATTCAAAAGTCTCCTTAGGTAGAGGTTTAGTGAAAATATCTGCAATCTGTTCTTTAGTATTCACATAAACCATTTGGCCTATTTTTGCTTCAACATTTTCTTTTAGAAAGTTCAATTTGATAGAAACATGTTTAGTTTTAGAATGTTGTACCAGATTCTTGGATATATCAATTGCTACAGTGTTGTCACAATAGATAGTTATAGGTTCCTTGCAATTTACCTTTATGTCTTTTAACATTTGTTTAAGCCATAATACCTATGTACAGTTTGTTGCTGCTGCAACATATTCTGATTCTACTGTTGATAAAGATGTGTAACTTTGTTTCTTACTTAACCAAGAAATTAATCTGTTTCCAAGGAAAAATGCTCCACCGATGGTGCTTTTTTTGTCATCTACATCTCCTGCCCAATTTGCATCTGTGTATGCACATAATTTAAAATTTTCATCTCTAGGATAGCATAAGCCAAGATTTGTAGTGCCTTTTAAGTACCAAAAAATTCTTTTTATTACTGATTCATGATTTTCTCTAGGATTACTTTGAAATCTTGAAACAATACATACTTCATTCATAATATTTGGTCTTGTTTGTGTTAAATATAGTAAACCTCCTATCATAGATTTGTACCTAGTTAGATTAATAGGCGTTGATTCATCTCTTAGTGATAATTTGTCATTTGTAGTCATACGTGTACTTACCAGTTTAGAGTTCTCCATCCCAAATTTCTTTAGTAGCTCTTTTAAGTATTTAGATTGACTCAAGAATATACCTTTGTCATTCTATGAGATCTACAATCCTAAAAAGAATTTTACTTCTCCAATCATAAATGTTTCAAATTCTTGTTTCATTTTGATAGAAAAATCCTTACATAATCCATCTTCTCATCCAAAGATTATATCATCAACAAAAACTTCTATAACCAAGATGTCATCATTAGTCACTTTATAGTATAAATTACTATCTGCATTTCCTTTAGAGAAACCAATCTTCAAAAGATACTTATCTAATCTTGCATACCAAGCTCTTGGAGCTTGCTTAAACCCATACAAAGCTTTCCTTAACCTGCAAACCATATCTTTGTCTTTTGTCAAAGAAAATCCATCAGGTTGTTCAATGTAAACTTCTTCTTCAAGAATTCCATTTAAAAAAGGATATTTAATATCCATTTGATATACTTTATAGTTATTATGAGCTGCAAAAGCCAAGAATAATCTAACGATGTCAATTCTAGCTACCGGTGCAAAGGTTTCATTGTAATCATTTCCTTCTTTCTGAGAATATCCCTCACATACTAGTCTTGCTTTTTTTCTGATTACTTCACCATCTTCATTAAGTTTGTTTCTAAATACCCTTTTGGTTCCAATAATATTTTTATCTTTAGGCTCTTTAGGCTCAGGAACTAATGTCCATGTGTCATTCTTTTCAATCTATTCTAATTCTTCTTCCATAGCTTTAATCCAAAATTTATCTTCACATGCCTCATTAATTGATGATGGTTCAATTTGAGAAATAAGACATACCTCTTCATTTACCAATCTTCCTCTTGTCATAACTCCTCTATATTTGTTTCCAATTATCTAATCTTCATAAAGATTCAATCTTACATACCAGGGTGTCTTTGTTTACTGCTATTCCTCAGTTACTATGGAATTTTCAAATGATACTAGTGTAACTGGATCTTCACTCTGTACAGGTGGATTTAGTGTAGGTTCATTTGTTAGAATTTTTGTTGCCAGTTCAGAATCTATATACCTTGAAGTTCCTTTGAATTGTTCATCAAACTTTGCATTTGTGCTTTCAACAATTTTCTGCAATCTCTTGTTAAAACATCTGTATGCTTTTCTTTTAGATGAATAACCTAAAAATATTCCTTCATCACTTCTAGGATCAAACTTTCCAATGTACTCATCTATTCTAATATAGCATTTACTTCCAAAAATTCTGAAATATTTAAGAGTAGCAGTAATGCCAAACCATAGTTCATGAGGGGTCTTACTGATTTCACCTTTGACGTGAACTTTGTTGAATGTATAGACTATTGTACTTACTGCTTCTCTCCAAATATACATGTGGTAGATTTGATTCAGACAACATACTTCTTGCTGCATCCCAGATAGTTCTACTCTTTCTTTCTACAACTCCATTCTGCTGTGGTGTCCGGGGAGCTGATAGTTGTCTTCTGATTCCATTCACTTCATAGTAAGTATTAAATTCCTTAGATGTAAACTCACCTCCTTGATCTGATCTTAAACATTTTATTTTCTTACCGGTTTCCTTTTCAACCATTGCTTTGAATAGTTTGAATTTTCCAAGTGCTTTTGATTTTTCTCTAAGAAAAGTAACCCAACACATTCTAGAGTAGTCATCAATTATTAGGATGAAATATCTATCACCTTGTAAACTTTTAGTTCTAGCTAGACCACATAAGTCAGTATGAATTAAATCAAGAGCATTATTTGATTTTTCTGGAATACTTTTGAGACTAGCTCTAGCCTATTTTCCAAATTGACATTCCTTACATACTGTGTTGTGAGGTTTGACAATTTTAGGTAAATCTCTAAATACCTTAGTAGTACTGATCTTTACCATGCAATCAAAATTTACATGACAGAGTCTCTTATGCCATAGCCAACTTTCATCAATATGTGCAATCAAGCATGTCTTTTCACTATTATTCAAATGAAAGATATTACCTCTAGTCTGATTACCGGTTGCAATTTCTAAACTAGTTCTGTTCATGATTTTGCATTTACCATTCTTAAATTGTAACTGAAATCCTTTCTCAACTAATTGACCAACACTCAAAAGATTATGCTTTAAACCTTCAACATAGTAAACATTGCTAGTGTTATGCTTACCATCAAGAGATATTGAACCCTTACCTTTGATTGAACAAGCTTTGTCATCTCCAAATCTTACTAGACCTCCATTGTACTCCTGAAAAGTTAAGAATATGCTTTTGTCACCAGTCATGTGATGTGAGCATCCTGAATCAATGATCCATTCATCCTTAGTTTCAATTCTAGCAGCCATGGCCTGTTCTACCTGTTGAACAGTAGGTGCCAATTGATATTTTGTTATATCAACAAAAACCCATCCATTGTGTATCAGATCTTCATCAGTATCATTAGTCACTCCTTCATCAGCAACATAAAAATATTTGTTCTTATTCTTCTTGAATTTGTATCTCTGATATTCAGGGTTAGGTTTGTATGTCCTTCTAGCTTCTTCTCTTAACCTAGCATGTCTATCAGGGCATCTTGAAGCCATATGACCAATCATATTGTAGTTAAAACATTTAAAGGGTGCTTTACCTTCATACTTACTTCCAACTGGACCTTTAGGCATTTTTCCTACAAATAGTGCTTCAAGTTGTTCAAGTTCTTCATTTTCTCTCCTGCTTTCTTCAAGTTCTTTCGCATAAAAGGCTTTCCAATCAGACTTGTCAAATGATGGTGTAGATGATGTTGATTCCTTAAAAGGTAAGTCTATTTTTATAGTAGCAACAGGACCAAGTTCCTCAATTTCAAAGGCTGATAGTTTTCCAATCAATGTATCCCTAGTTACTGATGTGTTAGGCATTGTTCTATGTTCATTTATTGCAGTAACTTTTATTTTATATGCTGGTGGAAATCATCTTAAAACTTTTGAAACAATTTCATCTTCACTTAAGGTTCCTCCACAACATTTTATACCCAGAATAATTTCATTTACTCTTTCCGTAAAAGCAGAAATTATTTCATCCTCTTCCATTTTCAGACTTTCATACCTGACCTAGAAGCTTTCAAGTTTTGCAATTTTGACTGTGGAATCTCCTTCATTCAGTGTTTCCAAGTGATCCCAAATAGCTTTAGCAGTAGACCTATCTGATAATCCCATGATTTGCTGATCTGATAGAGCACTCAAGAGTGCTTCTCTTGCCTTGCAATCATTCTCCTCATCTTTAGTCAGATTTCGTGGATTAGGATGACTTACAGTAGGAGCAGTATATCCATTCTTTGTTACATCCTAGATGTCCTTTCCAATGCAATTCAGATGTGTCTCCATCCTGATCTTCCATATCCCATAGTTGGTTCCATCAAGTTTAAGACTATCCTTCCTAAAATAGTTAGTAGACATTGGATCTCCTCAAGCTATTAAGCTTCTGCAAAAGAGGACTAGGCTCTGATACCAATTGTTAGGTCCCGAGGACAACTAAGAGTTGGGGGGGTGAATTAGTTATCTTAATAATATTAAACCAAAAACAACTTAATCAAATTACTACTTAATATGGATGAGACAGATTTAATAGATAAATGCAATACCAGTGAAGATTAATGCATGAAACTAAAAGACAAAGTCATCCACAACACATAACACCAATATTTGTACGTGGAAACCCTTTAAGGGGAAAAACCATGGTGGGAAACCTTACCCACAATCAGATGATACTACTACAGATAGTAAGTGTACATAAACGGGGTCTGCACATCCAAAAAGGCCAAGTTCCTAGAGCTCACTGCTCAATCACAAATGGGAAGTCACACTGACTTATAGTTGGATAGTTAAATCCAATAAGAATGTACTTCTTGAAATAACATCTTCATATGCTCGATTCAGTATCGGTGCAGTTCTAATATGCTTTCACAAAAACCTAGCTTCATCTTCAAATGATGTCTGCATGTATAGCTCTACTTAATCTCGCATATACCTTCGTAGAAAACATTTTTTCCATTCCCTCATCGATCTTACAATTAAGATCTTACATGTATACCATAACCTAAGACCAATTTTAGTAGGTCAGCTCTACAAGATATTATAATAAAATATTTTATAAATAATACAAATATCCAATGCAATAACTGATTGAACATGTCAGCTTAATGCATTTACAACAATAGTTAATCATCTCCATAGTGTACCATGCTGATCTAGAAAAGATAAACCTATTGGTGTAACCTTGGACCTATTTGCCGATAATAGCAAATATGCAAATACGAATATGCCAATAAACAATTCTCCGGGATAAAATGTCCAAACAATGTCTTCGACATTACCAAGTGTTTTCCAAGTCATTCCAAGTATCGGTGATCATTGTTTCCTATCGATGTACCATATACCAGTGACTGTGCAAAAGTCACTTGCTTGTCAGTGAGTGTTGCTAGATCTCCAAAGTGCTAGAGTTTCAGTAGGTGTTGACATCAATGACAAAACCATACCAAAATACCAACAATATGAAGTGGATTTGAATATTCTTGAAGTTCTTATTGATGTTGTAGATTATTTTCCTAATGACTTATATTTGAGGTTAGAGGCTAAAAGAATGTCGGTTATGGAATTGGATAAAAAGTTAAAGGTTGAAGCATTGTTGGTGGTTCACCCTATTAATTCCAGGGAGGAGATTGATGAACTGATTGCCAAAGCCAACCAATTAGTTTTTGTGAGTGGTCACTGGTAGGTCAGCCTAATGGCAGGGAGGGTGAAAGAAATACTAGATGAAACTACTGACAAATGGGAAATATTTTTTGTTGAAAAAGAAAAGAAAGAAGAAAGGGATAGAACAAAAATGGATAATTCTTTTGCAAACGTAAAATTGGTAGTGTACCTGTTATAAAGGTCAAAGATAACCTTTCTCCACCAGCATAGGACACCCCACCAATAACTTCAGGGACGCCGATACAAACTGATAGCCAACTGGAAAAGAAGGCTAAAGAAATAACATATGATCTAGACTGTGAAATTATTTTTACCATGAATGTAGATACACAAGATGTTAATATTGTGTATATCCCCACCCCGATCAAGCTCTGGTTAACTTTGTTGACCATGGTTGACCATATTAATAAATGTTATAATTAAATAGGATGGGCTATGCTAGATGGATAGATTAGTGGGAAAAATAATTAAACCAGGTTATGGAATCATTTTAGCTTGCAGTGCACATTTTGATGTGTTATGGATTTAGATCCTATATGATCCACCAATTTGATAATCTTGATATGACGTATGTCAGCTATCTTAGAATTTGTAGTACTTCATTTTGATGCTTGAAATTTTGGATGCATTCTTGATAAATGATTTAATTCCATGTTTATGATGATGATGCCATTTAGTAGATTATTGTATGTGGATGTTATCAGATAATTTGATACTTGATTTTAATAATTGAAATTTTATGCGATGTCTGAATTGTATTCTTTTTCATAATATTATATGTGATTTTTGGAATTACTAATGTGAAAGTGACATGTGCATGAAAATTATTCCATGTGACCATGGAAATTATTTGGAGAATCAAGCTTAGGCCTATGTGCGATTGTGAAGCTGGGGGTTGTCTATTTGAAGAGACAACCCCTCTTTTGTAAATGTGTTTTAATTTGTAAATGTTATGCTTGGATGTGTGTTTAATTTGGAAATTATTTAATTTATAAATGTTGGCTTGATGATGATGATAATGTATTCATCACTTGTTGTCATTGATGAGACACTCTCACACACATATATGATAACATTGACTACCAGTGTAACTTCAATTGGTTTTCACTACCAACCGGTATGTTTTAAGGTCTATTTCTAACCAGTACTTTGTGTCAACCGGTATGTGCCTTAGAGATAACCTGTGGTAACACTAAGTCGACATTAGAATTAGGATGAAGATGAAGAATAAGATCAAGTGGAAGATTCCATAACAACGATTCACTAGTTTTATTCCAACTGGTATTAAACTGCTCTAACCGGTATCTATTTTTGTGATGAGTTACCAGCACCATTTGTTTGGTGGTCATTTTGTGATGAGTTATGTTTAAGATGTCTAGATTCACTGCACCTAGGAAATTGTGTTCCTATGGCCAACATAAGGTTTTTATGTCTGTTTAAAGACATCCTAGTGAATCATTTGATGATGATAAAGAAAAGGAAGAGTTGTTGTGTGAAAAAGATTTTGTTGAAAGGTGATAAGTGTTAAGATGTAGGGAAGTGTTGAATGTACTTAGAAGGAGCTGATCAAGCAAGTTTTGTGCTACTTAAAATAAATCAAGCCATTCTTGTTGTTCTCTAACCATTAAAAAAGATTCAAATCCCTTAATCGGGTAAGATCTAACAAGCTTTATTGTACAAATCCTCTAACAAGGTGATCTATTAGTTTGGATTTTCAAATCCTCTAGCGAGGTTACTCCTAACAAAGTAGTACTCTTGATAGATGTAAGTTGTGTTTAGAGTCGCCATTTTATTTCAAAGGTCCCCCCTTCTTTTTAAAAATAAAAAAAAAACACCTATCTTATTCGAGGTCTCCTCTTTATCATCTAAGTATCTATCGTCTTTTGGATAGGTTGGTTAAGGTTGCAAGTTTCCACGGTCAATTGCTCCCCTCCCTTTGAATCGCTTTGAATCATTTCGAACCTCGGTTCGAAGTAGTTCAAAGTGATTCGACCAAATTTCTCATACTAACACTCTTTATTTGGCAGGAAGTATTTTTATCACGGTGGCCCTTTTTGAAATACTTTGAACCATTTTGAAGCTTGGTTCAAACCTATTCAAAGTAGTTTTTGGCAAGTACCGATGTCAGGAGTTCATTTTTGGAGTACGTTGCGCCGCCTTTTTCTCAGAACAATCAATGATCCCGTCGGCATGTCAAATCAAAAGATTTTATTTCTTTTTCAAGGAAAAGGGCATCATTGTTATGAGTGTGAGTAGACCTTCGTTTCATGCAAGATTGGATATCACACGAAATAAATTATTATTAACTCATGCGGAAGGGTAAATCATTAATCGAGGCATTTATGCATCAACGCCTCGAGCATGTCAATCCTGATGTGAGCTGATAAACTATCATTATCTGACCTTCCCATGTATAAAATTCCCCTGTGATAAATTTTCATTTAGTTTCCTGGTAAGTTATCCGAAAACAAAGAAAAAGGATAAAGGAGAGGGGGTCCGATTTCGGAGAGAAGGAGTAGTTAGGGAAGCTAGAGGAGATTATTTGCTTTTCAATGGAAAACAGGTGAGAGTTTGGTAACCTTTGTTCTGTTATGCAAAATTGTTATTTTCAAAGGTTTGTGTAAAAGAGGTCTTGCTTGTTTAAGATTAAGAATGAAGTCGGTTATGCATTTTCTCGGTAATGTTTCTAGCCTTGAATGTAAAAGACCAGTGATTTGTGATATCAATTTAGAAGGGGTAAATGTGGAAAATCTTCAAGCAAGTTTTCTTGCGAATACGGAAGAGGTTAAGGGATGTATGGAAATATTAACGAGCGGGTTAATTGAAGCCACTACGTTTCCCCCTGCCTTCGTACACCCTGAACTCTTACAACTCTGCATTGACCATTATGATGTAAGAAGTAAGAGCATAGTAAGCAAAAATGGTAATGTCATACTTTCTATCTCCAGAGAAACCATTTCTTCTATTTTGAAATTAACAACAAGTACCTTTGCCGCTTTCTCACCCATCCAAGCTGAAGCTGAGTATCGGGAAAACCCTAGTGTGTACCGAAACACTCTTGCCAGGAAATGGACCAAGGTTAACTATGGAGGTGGGTCTAGACTTCCCAAGGTCATTACTAGAAGCCACATGAAACCCCACATACACGACCTGGTGGTATTATTACACAGGGTGAAAGGTTCAGCTGATGTATGTTTGTTCGAAGAATGGATGTATAGGTACATTGAAATTATCCTAAAAGGTGAACAATGGATAGATTGGGCAGAGATTATTGCCACTTCCCTGAGAAGCCAACTCAAACGTGCCAAAGAATCTAGAGAAGATTTCCGTATGGCCTCATATTTGACTTATTGTATTGCCTGCACCTGTGATCTAGCCGCTCTTCCACATGAGGTATGGAATGAGGAAATGACCATTTTCCAATATTGCCCATTGTTGCAAAAAGACAGAGTCCTGGAGGATTTCCGTAAAGTGCACGATATATTGTTTGAAAACATTTATTTGGCTTTAGAAGGTGTTCAAATGCCACGACTCTCTTCTGAATCGCTGAAGCTGGTTCAACATTATGGGAGTTCTTTTATTCAGTTCCCCAGGTTCACATATTTGAGAGTCGGAGGGTTTGAGGAAGAACCTGTGAGGTTGCCTCGATATGCCCTTGATTGTTTCATTTTAGCTGAATTGTGTAGGCAACTTTCTGCTGTTATTAAGGACAACCTCCCTCAGGATAAATGGGAAACGGCCTTCCCTATTAAGCTGCGCTCCCTGGTGTGTAATAACATGAATGACGCTTCCATCATCGGAAGCAATTTGCTGGGATTCAATCTTGGTTTCTACCGCAGCAGGAGAAACTTCGATAGTAAAGGATATGGCGCTCTAACCCTCGGCCTTGAAATCAACTCAACAGTTGCTCCGCAGCTAGAAGATTTATGGGAAGATTGTGAAAATGAAGAAGAAGTCTTGAAAAAGGACCATTCTAGACTCACCCTGCAGCAAATTAATTCTTTCAATTTGAAGTTCAAAACACAAGGGATCGTTGAGGATGGTTCATGTTTAGTTGAACTCGAATGGGAAGAATCAAATGAAACAAAATTCTTGATAGTAGATTGGAGCAAGGAGGAAGATGATGATATTAATTGGAGAGCCAGATCCATATTAACTTATACGGATGATTGGCTGCAGAGGAAAAAGACTGGAAACATCACTGAGTCTTCTACTAAGGTGATTTATCTCTCGGAACCGCTTCAATCTGACATTCCACTTTCTCATGTTGCAGGTGATTCATTAGCCTCAGATAAGAAAATAAAGTTTCCTTCCCAAGTCACGGCTCCTAGAACGAGATCCCATTCCAGGAACAAAGCTTTGAAGCAGCCTAGTTCCCAGAAGCAGAAAATGACATCACCAGAGCGGGATTCAAGTGACAAGTCTCCTTTTCGAGATGAAGCTGACGATGAAGTCCAATTCATTGAAACACCAAAGGCAGATCAACCCAAGTTTTTGACTCCGACTAAAGACACTCAGATGGTATCAACCACTCCCACTGTTCCTTCATGGTTGTCAAATTCAATCAATAAGAAACGGAGTTTACAACCAGTGGCCTCGCCAGTAAAGGACATTGTCACTAGGTACGCGGCTAGAGGGTCTAAAGCAAAGAAAATGAAAACGGATGCTTGTCTCACTAAGGATCTGGTGACGGGGAAAATCACAGCGGAAGTGGCTACTTATAAGCAGAAAAGGGAGTCGGGGGAAATTGATGAGGAAGGATTCAAAGTCACTTCTATTGAACTAGGTACCCTTAACAGGAATACTGGCAATAATTTCTTTAAGTTTTCTGCTGACCACATTCTCACTCAATCAGAAAAAGATTCTAGGGAGAAGAAAGAATTGAAAACAATGGTGGTGACAATGGCCACATACATCAATTCACTGACTAATTTAGGGCCTAACTCAATAGTCCAGCTGCCTCAGCCATTCGACCCAAATTCTACCGAAAGCCAGAAATTGATGAAACAAACGCAGAGGGGAAAATTGTTGTCTGACGCTGTGGTTAGTTGGGTAAATAACATATTAGAGCAAGGCAGTAAGTTTATTTCAGAGATTACTAGTATCTATTCCGAGGGTGAAGCATTGCTCGAGGAGATTCAAACTTTGATACCAGTATGGGAGACAGAATTGTCACGGTGTCGAACCATAGTTTCCCGGGTAATTGAGGTTGAAAAGTTTGGAGTTCTCAAATTCTTAGGTGAAAACTCCATGAAGGCCGTGGACCCGTGCACCTTATTTATCCTGAAAAGTAATATGAGCTGGAAGGAGTCCATCTACCAAGAAGCCATCAAAGAAGTCCAGGGCATCAAGAATCAAATCATAGACATACATAAGGAACTAGTTAAGGACATGAAGACTGTCAACCCCACAGGCATCCTACAATTGGATGAAGGCAACATGGACATTGAAGTGTTAACTAAAAATTTCACCGAAGCAGTCGAGCGGATTAGGGACAAAGAAACGCCCAAGGTCGATGATTTCACTTCATTGGCAGGTACAGAATCCATGTTGCGCCTCAATGAGAAGCTGATGCCATGTCAGAGCCTAAACATGAAGGAATACAGGTGGCAGAAGGATGCATGTAGAGCTCGGTTGATGAGTTTAAAGATCCCGCACTCACAGGCCACGCAAGAATTCATGTCTTCTTTCCAGAGCTGGAAGTTGGTATGTCAGACCGTCGGAAATGAAGAAGAAGCCGGCGAATATAGCGGAAATTGAATCGTCACCTGCTGGCGTTCTATCTTTTTGATAACTGCTTTTTAGTTTTATAACGGTTTCTTGTATTAATCCGATAGGGCTGAGTTTTACGGGAGGCCCTTCGGGATTTCAAAAGTAACTATAAATGTTGGGGCATAAAACTATTTTGGGGATTAGCATATAGAATAGGATAGGAGAGGAAGTTAAAAAATAGTTTTTATATATAGATTTTTTGGAAGAACAGTAAGGAAGGATAGTATATGCATGTTTTTAGCTTCCAAAGACTTTGTGCGTTGAAGTTGGATATACATATATGAAAGATTTTGAGTTATACTTTGAAACTTTGCGTTCTGAGTGTTGAATTGTTATCACTTTGTGGAGATAATTCAGCGATTCGAAATTTCCTTATTGCTGTTGGTTAGTTGTAAGTTCATCTTTTTCCTGTTTAGATATATGTGGAAAATCTAGCAGAAAATCCATTCTTTGAAATAGATTTTGTTGATTATATGTGTGTGAATTTTTCCTATCTGCGATCTGTATTTTATAATTACCTCATTACCTCGGAGTAGTTGAGAGAACCTTATGCACTTTCAGGAAAAAGTGTGATTGTAAAAAACTGAATTCATTGTAAATCAGATAAGGGAGCTGTACCTTTAGAAAAATTCAGAGAGGAAGTTAAAATGAAACTAATACTTTCTCAACTGTAGTGAAAGATTCTATTCTCTTCATAACATTGGGCATAGAGTAAATTAAGAGAAATTAAGTAAGAGGACAATCTGTTCACTAACAGATTTTTGGCGACTCTGCTGGGGATCGAATCGAGTCCTTTGAAGGAAACTTAATCTTTAATGTAATGTATAACCATGGTCCTTCAACATAACGAGATCTTTCCTGTATTACAACCCAATCTTCGATTTGAAGATACTCAAGAAGACATAATTTCAGACCTAGCGGCAACTGCTTGGTGAGAACGTAGAAGTGGTCAACACTATCAGCAAATATTAGTGGTCCTGGAAATAGAGGAAGAAAGAGCCGAGTTCTTGAGAGGAGTGCCGGAAGTTCAAGAAGCGGCTGTTGTGAATAGACTAGCCCAGGCACCTGCCAGACCTTGAACACATCAGTAGTTTAGAAACTGGCTACTCGTAGATACACAAGAGGGGAAAGAAAAAAGGGGATTCTTGATGAAAACTTTGAGTTGTTACAAAACCTAAAACTTTTGCCAGACTTTAGCAACCCTAAAAAGAAGCACATCAAATCCCAAAGTAGGCCAAACTCACCACCAAAGCCTTCTCCCTTCTCACCTCTAGTTCAATCCTTTCTTCCATTGAGTGCCCTTGTCCCAGCCTGTATATCAGTTCCACCCTTGCAAGTTGTACCACCCAACATGGCTGTTAATCAACCTTGGGGACATAACATAGGTCCACTGAATTTAGGCATGAATCCTGCACCACTTCCTAAAGGAGCTACTGAGGTTTTACCCAAGTTTAGTGGAGATGGCAAAGTCTCAACAGATGACCACTTAAGTGCTTTTCATTCTGCCTGTGCTGTTATAAGCGTCCCTACACAGGAAGTTGCTGTGAGGTTGTTTGTACGAACCTTGACTGATGCTGCTGCTGATTGGTTCAATCATTTGCCCCATCTTTCTATTACTAGTTGGGATGATATGAAAAATGCCTTTGAGAATAGATTTAAAACCCCTGAAAATGAATGTTCTCTATTTGCCCAACTCAGTCAAATGAAGAAAGATATGCATGAACCTATGAGAGAGTTTGTGGCCAAGTTCAATAGACTGGTTCAAAGAATTCCCACAACGTCAAGACCTAGTGAAGAAAATCAGAAATCATTTTTTATTAATGCCGTTCCAGCAGATATAAGTTTTCATCTTATTAAAGATGCTTGTGCTGATTTAGGCGCTGCTCAGAGGTTGGCCATTCAACTGGAGGATGCATTCATTAATGCCGGTAAATGGAAAAGAGAGGTACATACTCCCGGGACCGTTTCATCTGCTACCCCCACAGACCCAGTCTTACAAAAACTGATGAATGACATAGCAATGATGAAGAGGCAGCAGAATAAAACACATAATCAGTATCCTCCCCCTTATCAAGACATTCAAAGATGACAGCAGTCTCAAAATTTTGGGAGAACTCCCCTACTAACTGCTCCTCAGCCGAGACTACAAATCGAAGAAGCCCCTAAAGAAACAATGTGTTCTTTCCACATGTCTTCAGATCATGATGAATGAGAATGTCTTGACTGGCTAAATTGTGTTCAGCTAGCAAAGAACGCTCTTATGGCAGAAGCGATAATTGAAAAAAAGGATATAGAAAAAGATGAGTCCAGTAGTTACTTCCTAGAATATGAATCTGATTCAGAGAGAGGAGGTGATGTTTTTACAACACTTCAAGAACCTGCCTACACAGTCATGACTAGAGGCCAAAGGAATCAAAAATTCTATCCTGGAAACACCCCAAACGTATCAAATTCTAAAGGTAAGGAGCATGTTCAGGCTGATACCATGGAACCTAAGATTTTGTTCAGGGCTGAAATGAAAGCTAGTGCCTCAGCTTTTGATATTGTAGAATTCTGTAAAACTTCTTCCATATCCATTTCACTAGCTGAATATTTAAAGCTTAATCCTAAGGAGTTAGATAAGTTGGTTCAATACATGAAGGGAAGTTCAGTCACTAGCGCACATGTTACAGATAATGTTTTTGAGGATGTAGGAACTGCTGATAAACTCACTTTCGTATCCGAGAGATGCTCAAAGGACATTGAAACCACTGCTAATTCAGTCCAGAAAGAAACGGAGGAGAAAAAGCCCAATCCATTTTATATATCTTTGTTGTTAAACGGTTAAAGGCTTAGTAATTGTATTATCGATTCCGGAGCGTCAGACAATATTATGCCACAGCCAGTTGCAAAAGCCTTTGGTTTGGAGCTCACAAAAACTTTTGGGTGTTGCTATGCTATGGATGGGAAGCAGGTACCCCTGGTTGGCCAAGTAAAAGATGTACAAGCGGTCCTTTACGCTTGTCCTGAAAAGAGAGTGAAGCTTACTATTCTGGTGGCTGATATTCCAGCTAGCTATGGGATGCTACTTAGCAGAACTTTTTGCAAGGATATAGGTGGAGAAATTAAAATGGACTGGTCTGAAGCATATATTCCCGTGGGAAAAAAGAAAATAAAGTTAGAACCTGAGCCGAAAAACAAATATACTGTGGTACCTTCTGACAATCCCAAAGCACAGATATTATATGAGGAGTGTCAATTCGGGAATTATATCATCTTACCCGAGAAGTCATGCGAAGAGAACACGGTGAGTGCTGAAGAAACCTTGTGGACTTTAGAATTTGATGGAAGCTGCTCGAACTCAGGCTCAGGTGCTGGTGTAGTACTCATATCACCTTCTGGAGAAATTTTCCCTTTCTCTTTCAAGCTGGATTTCCATAATACAAATAATACAGCAGAATACGAAGCGTTACTTCTAGGTTTACAAGAAGCAAAGGAAAAGGGAATACGGCAGCTAAAAGCAAAGGGGGATGCTGAACTCATTGTTAAGCAGGTAAGAAAACAATTCTCTGTAAAAAATGATCGACTGAGGCATTACAGAAATCTGGTTTGGGATGAAATTGAGTCATTTGAAGCCTTTTCTATTGAATTCATCCCTCGCGCTCAAAATACCAAAGCTGATTCTTTAGCTGTCTCTGCATCTTTATTATTGCCCCATCCTGAATTCAAAAACAATGCTTACAGGATTGAGGTGTTATACAGACCGAGAGTTCCAGATAATATTAATCATTGGTAGGTCTTTAATGATGATGAACAATTAAAAGAATTCATGGCTTGTGCGGGAGATTTCGCTGAAATCCTTTTTGAAGGATCTGAACATGGGGGAAAACCAATCGGTGAAGAATCAACGGAAACAGGGGAAGTGATCCAACTTCAAGGAAACAGGATTCCCAAAGGCCTGGTTTCTTTGGAACATCTTTTTGGTAGAAAAGATGACAGTATTTTAAGGAAAGATGTTGGTTCTAATGAAAATAAAGGGGAACATGAGAAGATCAACATTGGAAGCGAAGAGGATCCTAAGCTGATCTCTATAGGCAAAACTTGTTCTGCAAGGGAAAAGAAGAACTTATCCGAGCTTTTAATCCAATATTGAGATGTTTTTGCATGGGGTTATGGCGACTTAAAAAATTTCAGAAATGGTGAATTCGTACATCACATACCATTGAAACTAGGGGCCACCACCTTCAGACAAAAGCTTAGAAATTATAACCCTAAAGTCTCAGAAGCCATTTTTAGAGAGGTGGAAAAGATGTTGAAGGCTCGTATAATTTACCCAATACATCATTCAACATGGGTGGCAAATATCATTCCGGTGAGGAAAAAGAATGGCGAAATAAGGATTTGTGTAGACTTTAGGAATCTGAATCAAGCAAGCCTTAAAGATAACTATGCACTTCCTACTATGGATCATGTCCTGCAGTCAGTAGCTAGATCTGAAGTAATGTCGATGCTGGATGGTTACTCAGGATATAATCAGATTAGTGTCACCCCAGAAGATCAGCATAAAACAGCCTTCATCACTCCCTAGGGTACTTTTGCTTACAACCGGATGCCTTTCGGTCTAATTAATGCTGGAGCTACTTTTCAGTGAGCGATAAATTCCTCTTTCAGAGACCTGTGGGATAAGATAATTGTTATATATCTTGACAATTTAACTGTCTATTCTAAAAGAAGGAAACATCATTTGAAGGACTTAGAGAAAGTGCTGGAAAGATGTAGACAGCATGGTATATCTTTGAATCCAAAGAAGTCTATTTTTTTCGTTGAAGAAGGTAAATTGCTCGGGCATATTGTTTCTAAAGAAGGTGTAAGAATCGATCCAGAGAGGGTAAAAGCAATACAGAAGCTGGTTCTGCCTACAAATAGAAGTGATTTGAAATCTTTCTTTGGTCAGATCAATTTCCTGAGAAGTTTTGTACTTGAATTTTCTGAAAAAGTGAGATACATGCTAGACATGATGAGCGAGAAACGTCCTTTCAGATGGCAAGAGGAGGGTAAGAAAGCTTTTGAAGACATCAAAACAGCTATTGCAAGTGCTCCAATGCTGGTAAGCCCTAATTTTGAGAGAGACTTCATTATTTATTGTTACGCTTCTGAGCATTCTCTATCTAGTATTTTAACCCAACCCAATGATGAAGGAAAAGAAGCTCCAATCGCCTTCATGAGTGTTCCATTAAAGAAGCATGAATTAAATTACAGTCCAACAGAAAAACATGCCTTTGTTGTAGTAAGGGCATTGAAACAATTCAGGTATTACATACTGCACTCTCACTCTGTTGTATATGTGCCTGAGACCGCAGTCAAAAGTATCTTGACCCAGCAAGAAGTAGGAATGAATAAACGAGCGACTTGGGTAGCTAAAGTGCAAGAATATGATTTAACAATCAAACCTACTTCTCTGGTAAGGGGGCATGGTTTGTGCAAAATGATAGCTGAGAATAGGGATGTATCTCTTGGTAAATCCGAGGAAGCTCATACGGTTTTGCTGGTCAGTCTAACAGATCCTTGGTTCTCTGACATTGCATATTTTCTTTCATACGGTGAATGCCCATCGAATATGAATTATAAAGAAAGACGGAATCTCAGACTGAAGGCCACCAAATATGTAATTTCAGATGGTGTTCTATATAAGAGGGGAATTGATGGAACATTCTTAAGGTGCGTGGACATAGAGCAACAAGGAAAATTGTTAAAGGCGTACCATTCTGAGGCTTGCGGAGGGCACTTTTCATCCACTGTTACTGCCTTTAAAATTCTCAGGAGTTGTTTTTACTGGCCAGGTATGTTCAAAGATGCTTATAAGTTTGTGAAAAACTGTGAAAAATGTCAACTTTTTACTGGACGTCCTCAATTAGCAGCATTACCTCTCAGACCTATAGTAATTGATGAACCTTTTCAACAATGGGGCATTGACTTTATTGGGCCTATAAATCCTCCATCAAGCGCTGGACATATCTACATTCTAACAGCAACAGATTATTTCACTAAATGGGTGGAGGCGATTCTGACGAAGAAATCTAACTCTCAAGTGGTATGTGAATTTCTGATGGAGCAAATTTTTGTTAGATTCGGTGTACCTCAGAAAGTGGTTTCAGATAATGCCACTTATTTCTCATCAGGGGAAATATCACTTTTCTGTTATGAGCATGGGGTATCATTAGCACATTCATCAGATTATTTCCCACAGGGAAATGGACAGGCAGAGTCTAGCAATAAGAATCTAGTGGCCATCATGAAAAAATTGGTATCTGATAATTCCCAAGATTGGCACAAAAGGCTCTATGAAGCATTGTGGGCAGATCAGATCACACCAAAAAGAGCTATTGGGATGGCTCCGTTTGAATTAGTATATGGGATTGGAGCTCAGGTATCTTTACCCCTGGAGTTATCGGCAGCTAAATTGCAATCAGTCATCGAGGATCAATTCTTTAAAAATTCATTGGAGAAGAGAGTCATGTACCTGCACAAGCTGGAAAATGAGAGGAACAGATTAGTCGATCACATCACGGAACACCAGAGGAATGTAAAGCGCATTTTTGACAGGAAAGCTCGACCAAGAAATTTCCTTAAGAATGATGAAGTGCTCCTGTGGGATAAGAGGAAAGAACCGAAAGGAACACACGGAAAATTTGAATCTCTTTGGAAAGGTCCGTTCTTCATTTCAGAAGTGGTTGGTCCTAACACCTTCCGTTTGAAGTACCCAGATGGAACAATTCTGCCTTTTACATACAACAGGCAGGATTTGAAGCTGGTCAAATTCTAAGTTTTGATGTCCCCTGCTGTGTACATAGTTTTTTGTTGTGCCTAGTTTTCTCGTTCTTGTTGTTTTCTTTCTTGTCTGCTGTTTTGAGTTCCATCTCTTGTTTCTGAGTTCTCTGTGTATTCCACATACACAGCCCCCAGTCAGAGCCCCTGTAAGTTATGTTTAGAGTCGCCATTTTATTTCAAAGGTCCCCCCTTCTTTTAAAAAAAAAAAAAAAAACACCTATCTTATTCGAGGTCTCCTCTTTATCATCTAAGTATCTATCGTATTTTGGATAGGTTGGTTAAGGTCGCAAGTTTCTACGGTCAATTGCTCCCCTCCCTTTGAATCGCTTTGAATCATTTCGAACCTCGGTTCGAAGTAGTTCGAAGTGATTCGACCAAATTTCTCATACTAACACTCTTTATTTGGAAGGAAGTATCTTTATCACGGCGGCCCTTTTTGAAATACTTTGAACCATTTTGAAGCTTGGTTCAAACCTATTCAAAGTAGTTTTTGGCAAGTACCGACGTCAGGAGTTTATTTTTGGAGTACGTTGCGCCGCCTTTCTCTCAGAACAATCAATGATCCCGTCGGCATGTCAAATCAAAAGATTTTATTTCTTTTTCAAGGAAAAGGGCATCATTGTTATGAGTGTGAGTAGACCTTCATTTCATGCAAGATTGGATATCGCACGAAATAAATTATTATTAACTCATGCGGAAGGGTAAATCATTAATAGAGGCATTTATGCATCAACGCCTCGAGCATGTCAATCCTGATGTGAGCTGATAAACTATCATTATCTGACCTTCCCATGTATAAAATTCCCCTATGATAAATTTTCATTTAGTTGCCTGGTAAGTTATCCGAAAACAAAGAAAAAGGATAAAGGAGAGGGGGTCCGATTTCGGAGAGAAGGAGCAGTTAGGGAAGCTAGAGGAGATTATTTGCTTTTCAATGGAAAACAGGTGAGAGTTTGGTAACCTTTGTTCTATTCTGCAAAATTGTTATTTTCAAAGGTTTGTCTAAAAGAGGTCTTGCTTGTTTAAGATTAAGAATGAAGTCGCTTATGCATTTTCTCGGTAATGTTTCTAGCCTTGAATGTAAAAGACCAGTGATTTGTGATATCAATTTAGAAGGGGTAAATGTGGAAAATCTTCAAGCAAGTAAGAGCATAGTAAGCATTGACCATTATGATGTAAGAAGTAAGAGCATAATAAGCAAAAATGATAATGTCATACTTTCTGTCTCCAGAGAAACCATTTCTTCTGTTTTGAAATTAACAACAAGTACCTTTGCTGCTTTCTCACCCATCCAAGCTGAAGCTGAGTATCGGGAAAACCCTAGTGTGTACCGAAACACTCTTGCCGGGAAATGGACCAAGGTTAACTATGGAGGTGGGTCTAGACTTCCCAAGGTCATTACTAGAAGCCACATGAAACCCCACATACACGACCTGGTGGTATTATTACACAGGGTGAAAGGTTCAGCTGATGTATGTTTGTTCAAAGAATGGATGTATAGGTACATTGAAATTATCCTAAAAGGTGAACAATGGATAGATTGGGTGGAGATTATTGCCACTTCCCTGAGAAGCCAGCTCAAACGTGCCAAAGAATCTAGAGAAGATTTCCGTATGGCCTCATATTTGACTTATTGTATTGCCTGCACCTATGATCTAGCCGCTCTTCCACATGAGGTATGGAATGAGGAAATGACCATTTTCCAATATTGCCCGTTGTTGCAAAAAGACAGAGTCCTGGAGGATTTCCGTAAAGTGCACGATATATTGTTTGAAAACATTTATTTGGCTTTAGAAGGTGTTTAAATGCCATGACTCTCTTCTGAATCGCTGAAGCTGGTTCAACATTATGGGAGTTCTTTTATTCAGTTCCCCAGGTTCACATATTTGAGAGTCGGAGGGTTTGAGGAAGAACCTGTGAGGTTGCCTCGATATGCCCTTGATTGTTTCATTTTAGCTGAATTGTGTAGGCAACTTTCTGCTGTTATTAAGGACAACCTCCCTCAGGATAAATGGGAAGCGGCCTTCCCTATTAAGCTGCACTCCCTGGTGTGTAATAACATGAATGACGCTTCCATCATCGGAAGCAATTTGCTGGGATTCAATATTGGTTTCTACCGCAGCAGGAGAAACTTCGATAGTAAAGGATATGCAGCTCTAACCCTCGGCCTTGAAATCAACTCAATAGTTGCTCCGCAGCTAGAAGATTTATGGGAAGATTGTGAAAATGAAGAAGAAGTCTTGAAAAAGGACCATTCTAGACTCACCCTGCAGCAAATTAATTCTTTCAATTTGAAGTTCAAAACACAAGGGATCGTTGAGGATGGTTCATGTTTAGTTGAACCCGAATGGGAAGAATCAAATGAAACAAAATTCTTGATAGTAGATTGGAGCAAGGAGGAAGATGATGATATTAATTGGAGAGCCAGATCCATATTAACTTATACGGATGATTGGCTGCAGAGGAAAAAGACTGGAAACATCACTGAGTCCTCTACTAAGGTGATTTCTCTCTCGGAACCGCTTCAATCTGACATTCCACTTTCTCATGTTGCAGGTGATTCATTGGCCTCAGATAAGAAAATAAAGTTTCCTTCCCAAGTCACGGCTCCTAGAATGAGATCCCATTTCAGGAACAAAGCTTTGAAGCAGCCTAGTTCCCAGAAGCAGAAAATGACATCACCAGAGCGGGATTCAAGTGACAAGTCTCCTTTTCGAGATGAAGCTGACGATGAAGTCCAATTCATTGAAACACCAAAGGCAGATCAACCCTAGTTTTTGACTCCGACTAAAGACACTCAGATGGTATCAACCACTCCCACTGTTCCTTCATGGTTGTCAAATTCAATCAATAAGAAACGGAGTTTACAACCAGTGGCCTCGCCAATAAAGGACATTGTCACTAGGTACGCGGCTAGAGGGTCTAAAGCAAAGAAAATGAAAACGGATGCTTGTCTCACTAAGGATCCGGTGACGGGGAAAATCACAGCAGAAGTGGCTACTTATAAGCAGAAAAGGGAGTCAGGGGAAATTGATGAGGAAGGATTCAAAGTCACTTCTATTGAACTAGGTACCCTTAACAGGAATACTGGCAATAATTTCTTTAAGTTTTCTGCTGACCACATGCTCACTCAATCAGAAAAAGATTCTAGGGAGAAGAAAGAATTGAAAACAATGGTGGTGACAATGGCCACATACATCAATTCGCTGACTAATTTAGGGCCTAACTCAATAGTCCAGCTGCCTCAGCCATTCGACCCAAATTCTGCCGAAAGCCAGAAATTGATGAAACAAACGCAGAGGGGAAAATTGCTGTCTAACGCTGTGGTTAGTTGGATAAATAACATATTAGAGCAAGGCAGTAAGTTTATTTCAGAGATTACTAGTATCTATTCCGAGGGTGAAGCATTGCTCGAGGAGATTCAAACTTTGATACCAGTATGGGAGACAGAATTGTCACGGTGTCGAACCATAGTTTCCCGGGTAATTGAGGTTGAAAAGTTTGGAGTTCTCAAATTCTTAGGTGAAAACTCCATGAAGGCCGTGGACCCATGCACCTTATTTATCCTGAAAATTAATATGAGCTGGAAGGAGTCCATCTACCAAGAAGCCATCAAAGAAGTCCAGGGCATCAAGAATCAAATCACAGACATACATAAGGAACTGGTTAAGGACATGAAGACTGTCAACTCCACAGGCATCCTACAATTGGATGAAGGCAACATGGACATTGAAGTGTTAACTAAAAATTTCACTGAAGCAGTCGAGCGGATTAGGGACAAAGAAACGCCCAAGGTCGATGATTTCACTTCATTGGTAGGTACAGAATCCATGCTGCGCCTCAATGAGAAGCTGATGCCATGTGAGAGCCTAAAGATGAAGGAATACAGGTGGCAGAAGGATGCATGTAGAGCCCGGTTGATGAGTTTAAAGAACCCGCACTCACAGGCCACGCAAGAATTCATGTCTTCTTTCCAGAGCTGGAAGCTGGTAAGTCAGACCGTCGGAAATGAAGAAGAAGCCGACGAATATAGCGGAAATTGAATCGTCACCTGCTGGCGTTCTATCTTTTTGATAACTTCTTTTTAGTTTTATAACGGTTTCTTGTATTAATCCGATAGGGCTGAGTTTTACGGGAGGCCCTTCGGGATTTCAAAAGTAACTATAAATGCTGTGGCATAAAACTATTTTGGGGATTAGCATATAGAATAGGATAGGAGAGGAAGTTAAAAAATAGTTTTTATATATAGATTTTTTGGAAGAACAGTAAGGAAAGATAGTATATGCATGTTTTTAGCTTCCAAAGACTTTGTGCGTTGAAGTTGGATATACATATATGAAAGATTTTGAGTTATACTTTGAAACTTTGCATTCTGAGTGTTGAATTGTTATCACTTTGTGGAGATAGTTCAGCGATTCAAAATTTCCTTATTGCTGTTGGTTAGTTGTAAGTTCATCTTTTTCTTGTTTAGATATATGTGGAAAATCTAGCAGAAAATCCATTCTTTGAAATAGATTTTGTTGATTATATGTGTGTGAATTTTTCCTATCTGCGATCTGTATTTTATAATTACCTCATTACCTAGGAGTAGTTGAGAGAACCTTATGCACTTTCAGGAAAAAGTGTGATTGTAAAAAACTGAATTCATTGTAAATCAGATAAGGGAGCTATACCTTTAGAAAAATTCAGAGAGGAAGTTAAAATGAAACTAATACTTTCTCAACTGTAGTGAAAGATTCTGTTCTCTTCATAACATTGGGCATAGAGTAAATTAAGAGAAATTAAGTAAGAGGACAATCTATTCACTAACAATAGAGTATAAGCTTCTAATCAAGCTTGGAATCTCTAACAAGATTCGTTCCTAGTAGAGCTCTTTGTAAGACCCTAACCAGTCAGTTTTCTATTATTGTAGATAGTTAACTTGTGAGTACCATTTCACCGTGGTTTTTACCTATTTGGGTTTTCCACGTATAAACACTTTTGTTATGGTGGATGTTCTACTTTATGTGCATTCTATTATTTCTTTTTGGATAGCATGCATTTTGTTTAATTGCTTGGTTAAATTCATCTACTGGTTAGTGTTTAAATTAGTGAGTATTTTGGTGTCACTTATTCACCCACCTCTCAGTGCTTTTCAAGTCCATCAATTGGTATTAGAGCCTAACTTCTTTGAAGCCTAACTGCTTAGAAGGGAATCTTGAAACTACTATGGGGGATAGAAGCTACTTTGAGATGGCTAGAAAGCTAGAAGCTAGTAGAAATGAAGTTGAATCCCTTAGGGGCAAACTAAAAGCTTCTCAAGTCAAGAGGAGAGAGCTATCTGAAAAACTGTTATAAATATCTGACAATAGTTCTTCAAACAAAGCTAATATTGATGCTTTATTAGAAGAAGTTGAAAAGTTGCAGGGTGAGAAATTGAATCTAAGGAGAGAACTAGAAGGTCTCACTATCCACATGAGTCAGGAACTAGAATTTGGAAGAGCTGTTGAAGATTTTATCAAGGAAAGAGATCAAGAGATTCTAAAAATCAAATGGGAAAGAGACACCATGCATGAGGACTTAATAGCTGAAATAGTAGAAAAGGAGAACTTAAAGCTAGACCTTGAGTTGGCATCATCTCTAAAAGAGAATATATCTAAGCATAATGAAGACCTTGTCAATAAGATTACTAAAGCCAATGAGAAATTGGAAAAGTTTGTCAAAAGTTCTACCATGCTGGAAGAACAAATTCAATCACAGAGAATGAAGGGTGATATCTTTGGACTTGGCTTTCATACAACTAAAAAAGGTGAATCCTCTGGTACAAAGAGAAACTATCCAAAGAATAAAAATGCTTCTAAAGTCAATAAGACTACCGGTAAGAAGGATTTTAAACCTGTCTTCTTTGTTTGCCATAAGCCTGTTCATACTGCAAATGTTTGTAGGAACAAGCCTAACAAAAATCTGGGCTATAATACTGATGTAAGGTATGTATCTAGAAAGTTTGAATGACATTGATACATGTATGGAATGTATGGGCATAAACATATTGAGTGTAGATATGGATCAAACAATCCTATACCGCACATGCATCCTAGACCATATGGTGACCGGACAAGGAATCTTGATAACCGCATGAATAGGAACTGGAAAAGATCCTATGACAACTAGTTTAGTCCATTCAAAATTGAAAAGGTAACAAATTTTGTACATACCTTTTGCAATAAAATTGGTCATGTGGCTATGAGCTGTAGAAAAAGAATAGGAAAAGGAAATTCAGGACCCTGGAGATCATTTGGTATGGTATGTTACCACTACAACAAACAGGGGCACCTGGAAAAGTTTTGCAGAACTAGAAACATCAAACTGGTCAACTCTATTAAGGATCAGAAAGGCAAGCAAAAAATTGACATTGAGGAAACAAGAGAAGATATGAACCAGACATGGAAGAAGAAGAGCAAAGAATTTCCTATAGAAGAAATCATTCCTTCACCCAGTGAAGAGAATCCAACACCGGTGACTTAAGCTTGTCTAAAATGACTAAGGGGAGTGTAATGGTAAAACATATTTCGGACCCCTTTTGTAAAATAAGTGTAAGGATTCCCACATATACTAAGAGGGGGGGGGTGAATCAGTATCTAACTGGTGAATAGATTTTCTTAACTTAAAACATGTAGAGCATATTATAACAGTGTACTAGTATGAAAGAAATAAAAGCAACCACATAAGAAACACACCATAACACAATGTTTTAACGAGGAAACCCAGCGTGGGAAAAACCTCGGTGGGATTTGTGACCCACAATATTCACTTACTGGCCAATAAGAGAATATTACTTACAAGAGGGGCCTGCACATGCAGGAAGGCCAAGTTCCTAGAGCTCACTACTAAAATGGGAAGTCTCACTGACTTACAATGTGGATTATACAAATCTAATAACTTGTATTGCTTTACAATAACATCTTCAATACCAGATTCAATACCAGTTTCTGCTCTGTTCTTTACATATACCCTTAACCTAAATTTCACATAATAGGTCTTCCTTATTTCGCTTATCACTTACTTACAAAATGTTCTACAATGACTTCTTATATATATAAGTCATTTTACAATGATATCAAGTCGGCTTACAAAGTTTTTCAAATAATAAACAAAATATAGTATATCAAAAATCTTGTCGGCCTCTATGCCGGTGTGCTTCCTCTATCTGTGTTGGTGCCTATGTTCTGAGTGCCAGTGTAGAGTGTGTTTTGCTGATGTCGGTGTAATGCCTTGCTGGTGCCATAGGATTGTAAGGTTGCCATCAATGACAAAACCTTCAATCACCTACAATGTCTCATTGGAGTGTGCATATGCCAACAATAAGCGGGAAAGATTTTTTTTGAATTTTGAATTTTGGTGACTTTTTGTTTACATGTTATGAACCGGTATTTCACTTAAGTGGTGAATTTAGGGTTTGTAACCTAAAAGTGTGAGCATTTATTGTGGTTAGTAAAATGGATAAAAGCATGTTTTGCCTTATCATTTTTACCCTAACCCTTTTGAAAATAAAATGAAGCGATTGCAAAGCAGAGCGAGATTGTCATGGTGCGAATTGGCAAATTACTTTGTGATTAAGAGAAATCAAGTTGAATCAAAAGCTACAGAGAAGCGAATGAGATTGCATTTGAATAGTTAAATCGGGAAACTAAACGAAGTGCAAGACAATTAGGTATTTCTTTGTACACCACCTCGAATCTTGTTTATCTAGAATGGCATCTACGTCTAAGTCTATAGAGAGATTATTGATCACTACTGAGCCTGAGGAAGCTGTAAAGGTAGAGGAAATAAGGTCTTATAATGCATTGTCACAAGTCCCAAGGTGATTTGTCCAGCTATATTGATTGTAAAATTGAAGATTTGGGAACTCTTCACATTTATACTCAGCTAAAATCACTCTGTATTAAGGAAGGAAAGATTGAAGCTAAATATGCTAGGGTTTTTGAAAAAGGATTCCAAAATGCCACCTACCTTCTTGAAGATGTTGAGGAAGATCACATTAGAATAATCTTGAGTCAAGTCCATGGAGAAAATATGTATCTAGAAAGGACTCACACAATTACCAAGGAAGAAATTAGGGTTGTAACGGGGTATTTCTCAACCAGTAAAATTCTTGAGCTGAGGAAAATTTCAAAAGACACTGTCTTCAAGCTAACCAATTCTACCTATGATAGGCTTTCTTTCTTTGTTAACAATATTAGAGATCCTGTGGTGAAACTTGCAGCCATGGTGATAGGCTATCGAGTATTTTACTCCTATACACTTAATAGTGTTCCATCCACAGCAATTCATACAGCTCATAGTATGATTGTTGGAAATGAAGACTATGATATATGTGAAGCTATCTGAGTCCAACTATTTCTAAATTTGAAATCAATTAAAAAGGACAATACTAATAAGTTCAAGTTTGGTCAGCTATTTGTTGGGTTATTTTTCTACTTTCAGAACTTTCTACCAGGTATAGGCGACATTGAATGGTCCAAAGAACAACCAGTCAATGCTCAGATAAGGAATAGCATTAAGGTTGTGAAGAATACCTTTTCAGCTACCACCAATAGGTACTTTAATGAATTTCAGAAGAAAATGAGCTTGAGAATGAGGATACCTGAAGATGTGGTAAGACATTTTGAAAAAGACATAATCTTCATGGTTACCACTGACTTTTTCTTAATGCAAGCAAGAGAACCTAGAG
Source organism: Cryptomeria japonica (assembly GCF_030272615.1). NCBI lineage: Eukaryota > Viridiplantae > Streptophyta > Pinopsida > Cupressales > Cupressaceae > Cryptomeria > Cryptomeria japonica. The sequence goes on from NC_081414.1 coordinate 868,626,804, forward strand.
AGGAAGAGATGGAAGATATGAGCTATGAGGTTAATCATGACTTACTGGTTGGCTATGCTAATACCCTATTAGCATCACCTATAGACAAAAAGAAGGAAAAATTGGACATCTTAGCAATCCAAGCTGCACCTGCTGAAACCAGTACTACACCTGTAGCTAAAGCTAAAGGAAAGAAAAAGAAAAGTGATGAAAAATCTCCTATGAAGAAAACTATAAGGGTGACTTAGAGTGTCCTAATCAAGAAGGAACCAGCACCTAAAATAATTGAGAAAAAGGAGAGTGCACCAAAGAAGAGGAGGAACACAAAACTAATTTTGCAACCAAAGTCCGAGGGAACAGAGTCTGAAGAAAAACCTAAGAAGGAGAAGGCAATTGGAAGAATACCTAACAAGGTACAGGTAGTGCCAAAGGCAACTACAGCATTAGAAATTGCCACCTACAAACTTGACACAATATTTAAGAGAACAATGAAGTCATTGGGAAGAAACAGGTTTGAAAATGTTAAAGAACATTATGATTCTTTTACTCTAGATGAGCAGAAGCAAATACTCCAATAGGTAATAATCTTGTTGAACCACTACTATAGATTTTCACATGATTTAGAGATAGATATTTTAGTATCTTTGTATAATACTTTGTTAGGTAAATGGGAAGAAGCCACTCAGTTGGAAAAGAAGATTATTGATGAAGTATTGTACAATATTTTCCCACATTATCATCAGATGGAATTAGTGCTTTGACTAAGGAATATAAAGTATATTTTGATTTTAAAATGAGGAGATTGAAGCTCCTTAATGGAAAAAGGGTAGTTATTGAGTCAAAAAGTCACCAACTAGCCTGTGTAATCAAACAAAGGGAAGATAACCTCCACTCTATCAATAAGGATGAAACCATAGTTGATGTCTCTCCACTGGAAATGGATATAGAGGAAATTGTTCTAGCTGATATAGTTTATCAAAACAAGAAGATGGATGACTTTGCTATTCTTGTTGCTGAGGACATTCAAGATATAGTGGACCTATCTAGAGACATTACTACACCAGATATGGATCATCCCACAACCACAAAATTATAAGATACGTAAAGTGATCAACTGGGTAATCAACTAAAAGAGGTCAGTAAATCGACAACTGAACAACTGGAGAAACCCCAATCTCCACTGGTCATAGAGATCACTCAAAAGGAGTCCACTATAGAAGCTGTTACTCAACAAGTAGAAGTTACAATGGAAGAAAATAAAGAAAGAGCCATCATTAAGTGTATACCCCCTGAACTGGCAAAGCAAAAACTGCTTGATGATGATGATGAAAACTCTTTAAGTATTTTAGGTCCTATCAATATGAATACCTTGAGTGAATCTAAAAGGATGAAGATTGCTAATGTTATGCAATCTCGTTCACATAAGAAGAGGTTGAAAGAACAAAGAATTGAGGAAGAGACAATCCAAAATGTTGTAAAAATTTTGTCTGGATTACTACTAGAAACCTATGTCGCACATCTTCCCACTCCTATCAACAAAATTGGTTAGTTAGTTATAGAGGCATCTAATCAAATCAAATCACTTGAAGATGTTGCTCAAATATCTACTAAGAAGAGCCACAAAAAGGCATATGGAGATAAGCTAGCTAAGCACATTGAAAATTGAAAAATGGCTTTATCTCATAATGGCAGTCTATTGAAGAAAGCTATTGAATGTTGGTATTTTGGATATGTTGATATGGTTTTGTCATTGATGTCAACACTTGTCAACACTTATTAGCACTTAGAGATTTGGTTATGTTCACCAACAAGTTAGTGATGCATGCACAGTCACCGGTATTTGGTTCACTGGCAGGTTATATTGTTCACCGACACTTGGAATGACTTGGAGCCTACTTAGTTATGTCGAAGACATTGTTTGGATACTTTGTCTTGGTGATTTGTTCATTGCTTTTTTTGGGTTTGCATATTTTCTATTACCAGCAAATAGGTCCAAGTTATGCACCGGCAAGCATATCTATTCCAGATCAGCACAACACATCATGGAGATGATTTGTTATTATTGTAAATGCATTGAGCTAACATCATGCATCATATATTATTTTATTTGTAATTGATTTTAATGTAATATCTTTTAGTGAGCTAACCTACTCAATTGGTCTTAGGTTATGGTATAAATGTAAGATCTTATTTGTGAGATTAAATTACACAAGGATAGGATTGAAAAAGGGATTGTACTAAGGTATATGTGAATATAAGAAGAGCTATACACACATACATCACTCAAGATTGAAAGAAGGATTGAAGAAGGCATATTAGAGCTAAACCAGTACTGAATCTAGCATATGAAGATGCTATTTTGAGTAGTACATTATCATTGGATTTAACCATCCAATTGTAGTCAGCGTGACTCCCATTTTATGATTAAGCAGTGAGCTCTAGGCACTTGGCCTTTCTACATGTGCAGACCCACTATTGTACACACATACTATCTGTAGTAGTATCATCTAATTGTGGGTGAGGTTTCCCACCATGTTTTTTTCCCTTACAGGGTTTCCATGTAGAAATATTGGTGTTATGTGTTGTGGATGTTATTGCCTTTATGTTTCATGCATTAATCTTTACTGGTACTACAATCAACTGATAAACTATCTACCAGCATGAAGTTTGGTTTACCGATATTAAGCATTAAGTTTTGGTTAAGTTGATTTTGGTTTGAATTTAGTTGACAAGTGATTCACACCCCCACTCTCAATTGTCTCTGAGACCTAACAATTGGTGTCAGAGCTTAGTCCTCTTTTTGCAAAAGTTTAACAGGTTGAGGAGATCTAATGTCTTCTAACTATTTTAGGAAGGACAGTCCTAAAATTGATGGAACTAACTATGGCATATGGAAGATTAGGATGGAGACACATTTGAATTGTATTGGAAAGGACATTTGGGAAGTTACAAAGAATGGTTATGTTGCTCCTACTCAAAGTCAACCTAATACACCTACTTTGGCTAAAGATGAGGAAAATGATTGTAAAGCAAGAGAAGCACTTTTTAGTGCATTGTCAGATCAACAAATCATGGAATTATCAGATAGATCTACTACTAAAGATATTTGGGATGAATTGGAAACACTGAATGAAGGTGATACCATAGTCAAAATTGCAAAAAGTGAATTCTTTCATGTCAGGTATGAAAATCTGAAAAATGGAAGAAGATGAAAGGATTTCTGCTTTTATGGAAAGAGTAAATGAAATTGTTTTGGGTATACAATGTTGTGGAGGAACCTTAAGTGAAGATGAAATTGTTTCAAAAGTTTTAAGAGCATTGCCATTGATATATAAAATGAAAGCAACTGCTTAAATGAATTGAGAACAATCCCTAATACATTAGTAACTAGAGACACTTTGGTTGGAAAACTTTCAGCTTTTGAACTAGAGGAATTTGGTCATGTTGCTACTATAAAGATAGATTTAGCTTTGAAGGAATCAACATCATCTGCATCATCATCATTTGACAAATCTAGTTGGAAAGCCATTTATGCAAGAGAACTTGAAGAAAGCAAGAGAGAAAATGAAGAACTTGAAGCACTATTTGCAAGGAAAATGCCTAAAGGTCCAATTGGAAGTAAGTATGAAGGTAAAGCACCCTTTAAATGTTTTAACTGTAATAAGATTAGTTATATGGCATCTAGGTGTCCTGATAGACATGCAAGATTGAAAGAAGAAGCTAAAAGAACATACAAGACTAACCCTGAATATCAGAGATACAGATTTAAGAAGAATAGAGACAAATCCTGTTACCTTACTGATGAAGGAGTCACTAATGATTTTGATGAGGATTGGATAGACAATGGATGGGTTTTTGTTCCTATAACAGAAGATCAACCGACACCTACTGTTCAACTGGTAGAGAAGGCCCTAGCAGCTAGAATTAAAGATAAGGATGAATGGATCATTGATTCAGGATGTTTACATCATATGACTGGTGATACAAGTAAATTCTTAACTGTTTAGGAATACAATGGAGGTCTAGTGAGATTTGGAGATGATAAATCTTGTTTGATCAAAGGAAAAGGGACTATATCTTTTGATGGTAAGCACAATACTGATGATAATCTTTTGAAGGTTTGAAGCATAATCTTTTGAGTGTTGGTCAATTAGTTGAAAAAGCATTTCAGTTACAATTCAAGAATGGAAAATGCAAAATCATGAACAAAACTAGTTTGGAAATTGCAACCAGTAATCAAACGAGACGTAATATTTTTTATTTGAATAATAGTGAAAAGACATGCCTGATTGCACATATTGATGAAAATTGGTTGTGGCATAAGTGATTTTGTCATGTAAATTTTGATTGTATTTTGAAAATCAGTACAACTAAGGTAGTAAGAGATTTACCTAAGATTTTTAAACATCACATTCCGGTATGTAAGGAATGTCAATTTGGAAAGCAAGTTAGAGAATCTTTTAAGAGTATTCCAGAAAAATACACTAATGTTCTTGACTTAATTCATACCGATTTATGTGGTCCAACAAGAACTAGAAGCTTACAAGAAGATAGGTACTTTATGCTAATCATTGATGACTATTCTAGAATGTGTTGGGTTACTTTTCTCAAAGAGAAATTAGAAGCACTTGGGAAATTCAAGCTATTCAAGGTGAAGGTAGAGAATGGAATCAGTAAGAAAATCAAATGTTTGAGATCAGATCAAGGAGGTGAATTCACATCTAAGGAATTTTAATACATTCTATGAAGTGAATGGAATCAGAAGACAGCTATCAGCACCCCAGACACCCCAGCAGAATGGAGTTGTGGAAAGGAAAAACAAAACTATCTTGGATGCAACTAGAAGTATGTTATCAAAAGAAAATATACCTCATGTATATTGGAGAGAAGAAATGAGTACAATTATTTACACATTCAACAAAGTTCACATCAAAGGTGAAATCTGTAAGACCCCTCATGAACTATGGTTTGGTATTACTCCTGCTCTTAAATATTTCAGAATATTTGGAAGTAAATGCTATATTAGAAGAGATGAGTATATTGGAAAATTTGATCCTAGAATTGATGAAGGAATATTTTTTGGTTATTCATCTAAGAGCAAGGCATATAGATGTTTTAACAAGAGATTGCAGAAAATTGTTGAGAGTACAAATGTGAAGATTGATGAACAATTTAGAGGAAATTCAAGGTACATGGACTCTAAACCAGCAATAGAGATAATATCATATGAATGTACATTGAGTACACCAATACAGAATGATAATCCAGTCACACCTACATCATCTTAAAATTCCACAATCACTAAGGAATAACAGCAAGCAAAGACACCCTGGTATGTAAGATTGAACCACTCTGAAGATAAGATAATTGGAAACAAATATCAAGGAGTTATGGCTAGAGGAAATTGATAAATGAAGAGGTATGTTTTATTTCTCAAATTGAATCAACATCAATTAATGAGGCATGTGAAGATAAAGTTTGGATTAAAGCCATGGAAGATGAATTGGAACAAATTGAAAAGAACAACACATGGACATTAGTTCCCTGGCCTAAAGATAGAAATGTAATTGGGACTAAATGGGTATTCAAAAACAAACTTAATGAAGATAGTAAGGTAATAAAAAATAAAGCACGACTAGTGTGTAAGGGATATTCACAGAAAGAAGGAGTTGACTATAATGAAACCTTTGCACCGGTAGCTAGAATTGAGGCAATCGGATTATTCTTGGCTTTTACAGCACACAAGAACTGCAAAGTATATCAGATGGATATTAAATGTTCATTTCTGAATGGAGATCTTGAAGAAGAATTTTATATTGAACAACCTGATGGATTTTCTTTGACAGATGACAAAGATATGGTTTGTAGGTTAAGGAAAGCTTTGTATGGGTTAAAGCAAGCTCTTAGAGCTTCATATGCTAGACTGGATAAATATCTTTTGAAGATTGGTTTTACTAAAGGTAATACTAACAACAACTTATATTACAAAGTAACTAATGATGACATCTTGGTTATAGAAGTTTTTGTTGATGATATAATCTTTGAAGGAGAAGATGGACTATGTAAAGACTTTTCTAATGAAATGCAGCAAGAATTTGAAATGTCTATGATTGGGGAGATAAAATTATTTTTAGGATTATAGTTTTAACAGACTGATAAGGGTATATTCTTGAGTCAATTTAAGTATTTGAAGGAATTACTAAAGAAATTTGGCATGGAAAACTCTAAACCGGTTAGCACGCCTATGACTACAACTGATAAATTATCATTAAGGGATGAATCAAAACCTATTAATCCGACTAGATACAAGTCTATGATAGGAGGTTTACTATATTTGACACAAACAAGACCTGACATTATGAATGTAGTATGTATTATTTCAAGATTTTAGAGTAATCCTAAAGAAAATCATGAATCAGAAGTAAAAAGGGTTTTCCGGTACTTACAAGGAACTACAAATCTTGGCTAATGGTATCCTAGAGATGAAAACTTTGAACTATGTGCATACACAGATGCAAATTGGGCTGGAGATGTAGATGACAAGAAAAGCACCACCGGTGGAGCATTTTTTCTTGGTAGCAGATTAATTTCTTGGTTGAGTAAGAAACAAAGTTGCACATTTTTATCAACAACAGAATCAGAATATGTTGCAATAGCAACTAATTTCACACAAGTATTAAGGCTTAAGCAAATGTTGAAGGACATAAAGGTAAAATGGAAGGAACCTATAATAATTTACTGTGATAATACGACAGCAATTGATATATCTAAGAATCCGGTACTTGACTCAAAAACTAAACATGTTTCTATCAAATTAAACTTTCTAAAAGAGAATGTTGAAGCAAAAGAAGTGAAATTGGTTTATGTGAATACTAAAGAGCAGATTGTAGATATTTTTACTAAGACTTTGCCTAAGGAGACTTTTGAATATCTCAAAGAACAACTTGGGGTTATACCACCATCGATAGAGACTTAGACAGTTGATGTTTGTCATCAACCGGGAGAATTAACAGAAAATTTTTTTGTTCCGGCTTTGATGAGGAGAGCTACTTCTTAGGGGAAGTAGTTGGTATTTTGTATCTGAAACTAATTTTTGTATTGCTTTGGCATTTGATGTCAAAGGGGGAGAGATATCTATGGAAAAACACATGAAAAACACATTAACCCTTGGGGGAGAGATTGTTATTTTGGGGAGAGACTATTTGGAGAGATTGTTGGAGAGTTTGATTACTCTTTATATTTGTATTTTGATTTCTGGTAAATGATCTCTTTGGAAGATTGTTGGTTTTTGGTATTTGGCATTTCTATTTTGGCACTTTGATGGTTTTTCCATCTTGTGTTGCCATCAATGCCAAACGGGGAGATTGTTGGTATTTTGGATATGTTGATATGGTTTTGTCGTTGATGTCAACACTTATCAACACTTATCAACACTTGGAGATTTGATTATATTCACCAGCAAGTTAGTGACTCATGCACAGTCACTGGTATTTGGTTCATCGATAGGGTATATTATTCACCGCCACTTGGAATGACTTGGAGACTACTTGGTTATGTTGAAGACATTGTTTGGATACTTTGTGTTGGTGATTTGTTCATTTCTTTGTTTAGGTTTACATATTTTCTATTATCGACAAATACATCCAGGATATGCATTGGCAGACATATCTATTCCAGATCAACATAGCACATCATGGAGATGATTTTTTATTATTGTAAATGTATTTAGCCAACATCATGCATTGGATATTGTTTCATTTGTAATTGATTTTATTGTAATATCTTTTAGTGAGCTGACCTACTCAATTGGTCTTAGGTTATGGTATAAATGTAAGATCTTATTTGTGAGATTACTATATGCAGGGATAGGATTGAAAAAGGGATTATAATAAGGTATATGTGAATATAAGTAGAGACATACACACAAACATCACTCAAGATTGAAGGAAGGATTGAAGAAGGCATATCAGAGCTAAACTGGTACTAAATCCAGCATATGAGGATGCTATTTTGAGTAGTACATTATCATTGGATTTAACCATCCAATTGTAGTCAGTGTGACTCGCATTCTGTGATTGAGCAGTGAGCTCTAGGAACTTGGCCTTTCTACATGTGCAGACCCCTTATTGTACACACATACTATCTGCAGTAGTATCATCTAATTGTGGGTAAGGTTTCCCATCATGGTTTTTCCCCTTATAGGGTTTCCACATACAAATATTGGTGTTATGTGTTGTGGATGTTATTGTCTTTTTGTTTCATGCATTAATCTTTACCGGTACTGTAATCAGCTGATAAACTATCTACTAGCATAAAGTTTGGTTTACCACTATTAAGCATTAAGTTTTGGTTAAGTTGATTTTGGTTTGAATTTATTTGACAACTGATTCACCCCCCCTCTCAGTTATATCTGGGACCTAACATTGAATCTGGAGGAAAGTATCTTTCCTCTACCTTCAATATTACTTTCTTTGATTCTGATATTTCTAAGAATCAAGTTGAAACTAAGTAGAAAATTGAAAGGTTATGCAAGGCATATATCCCACTCTAGGACTCCATTCATGTCTTTAACCAGTCTATAGATAAACTACATGACAGACTAATCAGGAATGATAATGAGAGAGCTAAGAGATTTCAATCTCTAAGAGAGCTCAAGAGTCAACTCACCTCACAAATTGACATTCTTCAGAGAGCCTACTCTAGTGCAGAAGCTATTCTTGCTACTCCTGAAACGTGCACACTTGACTCAATGGAAGAATTATATTCTCATCTATTGTCTACCTTAGAGTATAGAAATAACATACCGAAATCATGGCAGAATACTCTATCCTAGATGAAGCAAAATTTCAATCATATTTTCATGAGAATAGCTAATGCATGAATTTTTTGTTTCAAATTGTAATATATGTTGAACTCTTTGATACAGAGTTTCTATATATATGTATATATTTTACTTTATAATTTTTCCATTGTTGTTAAAGGGGAAGTAATAATATGTATGTTTGTTTTTGAAAATTTTGTATTTATGCATGCATTGAGGGGGAGTATTGCATTCAAGCGAGTATGAGTATATATGTGTAAATATGTTGTGTATGCACACTTAGCGGTATTGTATTACTCAAAATTTTCTAAGTGTTGCCATCGATGCCAAAGGGGGAGATTGTTGGCTTGATGATGATTATAATGTATTCATCACTTGTTGTCATTGATGAAACACTCACACACATATATGATAACATTGACTACTAGTGTAACTTCAATTAGTTTTCACTATGAACCGGTATGTTTTAAGGTCTATCTTAGACTGATACTTGTGTCAACCGATATGTGCCTAAGAGATAACCTATGGTAACATTAAGTCGGCATCAAAATTAGGATGAAGATGAAGAAGATGATCAAGTGGAAGATTCCATAACAACGATTCACCAGTTTTATTCCAATCAGTATTAAACTTCTCTAACCGATATCTTCTTTTGTGATGAGTTACCAACACCGTTTGTTTAGCAGTCATTTTTGTGATGAGTTATGCTTAAGATGTCTAGATTCACTGCACCTAGGAAATTGTGTTCCTATGGCTGACATAAGGTTTTTATGTTTATTTAAAGACATCTTAGTGAATCATTTGATGATGATAAAGAAAAGGAAGAGTTGTTATGTGAAAAAGATTTTGTTGAAAGGCGATAAGTGTTAAGATGTAGGGAAATGTTGAATGTACTTAGAAGGATCTAATCAAGCAAGTTTTGTGCTACTCAGAATAGATCAAACCATTCTTGTTGTTATCTAACCATTACAATGGATTCAAATCCCTTAACCAGGTAAGCTCTAACAAGATTCATTGTACAAATCCTCTAACAAGGTGATCCATTAGTTTGGATTCTCAAATCCTTTAGCGAGGTTACTCCTAACAAGATAGTACTCATGACAGGGTATAAGCTTCTAATCAAGCTTGGAATCTCTAACAAGATTCGCTCCTAGTAGAGCTCTTTGTAAGACCCTAACCGGTCCATTTTCTAATACTGCAGATAGTTAACTTGTGAGTTCCATCTCACTGTGGTTTTTACCTATTTGGGTTTTCCACGTATAAACACTTGTGTTATGGTGCATGTTCTACATTATGTGGATGTTGTTATTTCTTTTTGGATAACATGTATTTTGTTTAACTACTTGGTTAAATTCATCTACTAGTTAGTGTTTAAAGTAGTGAGTATTTTGGTGTCACTGATTCACCCACCCCCCCTCTTAGTGCTTTTTAAGTCCATCAATAAATTCCATAAAAAAGGTACATTTTCCATGTGTGATTTAGTGATGTTTAATTATTTTTGTAGTGACACTTGACACATATGTTGTAGGATGAGTTGGCATTGTCATGTCCCTTTTGAGAAAATTTATTTTACCAATGCATATATTTTCAATTATCCTAAAATGGTCCCAAGTAAACCTTGGATAGGGAGCCATTAGAAAGGTCAACTCAGGGTTGACCCGTAGGTAAACTTTGGGTGGACTTCTAGGGGGTTAAACTAACTCCTAGGGTCAAGTTAGGGTCATTTTTAGTGGGCCATATGATGTACCTATGGATGAAGGACAAATTTTTCATGTGTCCACTCCCTAGAGCTTATTTAAGCTCCCCAAAAATTGAGTTTCCCAAGTTGGCCGAATTTCATCTTTAGAAGAGCCTTCCTAGGTCAAATAACCCTCCTCATGAGTGGCTTTGGTCTTCCCCATTCCTTTTACCCTTTTTGAGGTGTCTTGGCTAGAGAGTTTGTAAGGTATTGGGAAGACCAACCAATGAACATTCTTCAACCTTCCCAAGTGAGTTGGAAAGGGTGATAAGTGTCTTCATAGGGAATAGTTTGGGAGAGAGAAGTTTGATCACCCACTCTCCATTTTGGAGATTTAGATTTTGTTGAGCAATTTTTTGGCAAGTTTTTGGTAGAGGATAGCATGTATTTTGTTTAACTACTTGGTTAAATTCATCTACCGGTTAGTGTTTAAAGTAGTGAGTTTTTTGGTGTCACTGATTCACCCACCCCCCCCTCTTAGTGCTTTTTAAGTCCATCAATAAATTCCATAAAAAAGGTACATTTTCCATGTGTGATTTAGTGATGTTTAATTATTTTTGTAGTGGCACTTGACACATGTGTTGTAGGATGAGTTGGCATTGTCATGTCCCTTTTGAGGAAATTTATTTTACCAATGCATATATTTTCAATTATCCTAAAATGGTCCCAAGTAAACCTTGGATAGGGATCCATTAGAAAGGTCAACTCAGGGTTGACCCGTAGGTAAACTTTGGGTGGACTTCTAGGGGGTTAAACTAACTCCTAGGGTCAAGTTAGGGTCATTTTTAGTGGGCCATATGATGTACCTATGGATGAAGGACAAATTTTTCCATGTGTCCACTCCCTAGAGCCTGTTTAAGCTCCCCAAAAATTGAGTTTCCCAAGTTGGCCGAATTTCATCTTTAGAAGAGCCTTCCTAGGTCAGATAACCCTCCTCATGAGTGGCTTTGGTCTTCCCCATTCCTTTTACCCTTTTTGAGGTGTCTTGGCTAGAGAGTTTGTAAGGTATTGGGAAGACCAACCAATGAACATTCTTCAACCTTCCCAAGTGAGTTGGAAAGGGTGATAAGTGTCTTCATAGGGAATAGTTTGGGAGGGAGAAGTTTGATCACCCACTCTCCATTTTGGAGATTTAGATTTTGTTGAGCAATTTTTTGGCAAGTTTTTGGTAGAGGATTTTGGCTAAGTCTTGAAGGAGAAAGATAGGGGATTTGGGAAGCTCTTCTCTAAAGGATTCCTCACTCTTTTGTTGGCAGATTTGGGGTTGGTTATTTTCTAATTCTTGTATGTTTTTGTGTTGTTAAAAGTTTTTGTTATAAGATAATTTCAATTTGGTTACTTTGTGTGTGGAAAGATTGTTGAAGTTCTTCCCTATGAGTTTTCCTTCTTTTTGTTATTGTGTTTCCTTGAGTTTTGTTTTTGGGAGTTTTCAAGGACAAACTCACCCTTGGGAGGGTAGAGTGGCCTTAGGGTGAAGGGCTATTTGATAGCCTATGAGTGAGAGGATCTATTTTGAAGAGAGTGAATCACAAAGGATTTTTGTGACCCTTGTTGCATTGTGATTTGTTTATGCAATGGGGGTCATAAGGGGAGTTTTGTTGTCTTGTATGCCTTGGGAGAAATAACAGGTTATAGGGACAAGTTTGGAACTTGTGGATGTGTTTATTTGCAGCCTTGTTATGACATTATGTTCTCTACTTGCAGAATTCTCCTCGAGGTACATAGTCCACTCTCACCCCACTTGAAAAGTCACATATGTGATGTTGTTGAGCCTTGGGTTGGGAGTGTGAATGTTATGAGTTTTCTTCTTATATGTGTTTGAATGTGTGTCTCCCATATAGCCTTGATTATTGTGTCTCCCATATAGCCTTGATTATCCTAGCTCGAGGATGGATTCTAGTAAACCTAGGTTGGGAGGCAAGCCTCCATGGTCACAACCCTAAAGTTTTTATTGCAGGTTGCTTAGGAAAAGATTTGTCTTGGGGAAAAGATTTGGAAGGGAAAGCTTTCAAATGATTCTATTTCTTATTATATTTAGTTACAAAAAGAGCATGTATTTGGCAAGCCCTCATTTAGTAGAAATGAGAGTCTTGATTTTGTTATTTACCTATTTGTATAAAAGAAATCATGATGTAATAAATGTATTTATCTTGACTAGTTAATTCAAATAAATAAAGAGAATAGAAAGGGCTTTGGGATTATTTCTTTGTATTTATTTATTGCTTAAAAAAAAAAGGAAAGAAATTTGCTTATGTTTATTAGGTAACGAATAATATGCCTGTTGAAGATGGAAAGAAAAATAGTTGTATATTTAAGTAGTTTCATTTTTATGTTAATCTACAAAAGGATATGTGTTAAAAATGCAGAAAGAGAGAATACTTTTAAAATGCTATATTTGAATCTTCTAGAAGTTTGGTCCTTGTTGTTGTTGATTTAATAGATTTGAAAGAAAAGTTAGTAGCAGCTATAAATAAAATTATTACTGCTATATTTCCTAATCTGAAAATGCAGGTAGAAGTAGAAAATATTGTAAATCTAGATATTGTTATTTTAAACCAAATAGGAAACTATATGTTAATAAAAGAAAACAAGATTTATTCTATTTTGTTTATTTATCATACCCATTCTAAGTTAGAGTAAGAGAAAATAATAGTGCAGATTTAAATATTTAAATTATGTGTAAGTTTTATATTCTAAATACCCATTATGTAGCATCAATCTAATCTATTGTTAAAGGGGTAAATCTAACAAGACATTTGTTGGATCTAGTTTAAAAAGAAAAAATGGAGTTCATATTCATTTAAATGAGGATTTTACATGCATTAATATTTTGACTAAAATGATAGCATCATTTAAAATTGTACAGAAATATTTATTACATTTAGTATTCTGATTTAAAATAACATATTATTTAACCTATGCAAATACAATGCAACATTTTATATTTTGGTTTAACAGATCAAAATATTTAAATCTGAATATAAACATAATGTGCATAAGAATATATATATATATATATATATATATATATATATATATATATATATATATATATATATATATATATATATATATATATATATATATATATATATATATATATATATATATATATATATATATATATATATATATATATATATATATATATATATATATATACTCATTTATATAAATAAATATAAATATATACATATATGTAAATGTATATAAAATATACATACTTTTGGAATTTATTCCCTAAACTCTACTTATGCCTTTTGACTGAATATATATATATATATGTATATGTATTATATATATATATTATATATTATAATAAAAACTGCCTTTTGAAAAAAATAATAATAATAAAAAAATTTGCAAGTAAAATTTAGGTTTGGCACGGCGGATGGGGTCGAGGAGCCCTGCAGGCCATGACCACATAGTGGTTTGCAGGCCACTGTGTGTGTCGTGCCCCCTATGCCAAACCCCTAGCCGCCCCTTCCTCGTGTTAACCTCGGGAGCTCTAGGGTAGCTTTGCGCTGCCGCGTCCTCTGCCATGGCGTGACCTCCTCTGCCATGGCATGAACCCCTCTGTGTGCCTCCTCGTTGACTTTTCTCATACCTACAACATCAAAAAATTCATCCACCATAAAAATATTTCATGGTGGAATCCTAATCCAACCTAGGGTTAGGGTAAAGGTAATATAAAAAAAAAAACAAGAGGAAATAGAATAGGTTGTTCTCTTTTTTTTTAGAGAAAGAGGAAACCCTAAATAGGGTTATACCCATAGGTTCTTTTAATAAGAGAATAAAATAATAAGGGAGGGGCTTGGAATTTTAAATAAAAGGGGAGGGAAAAGATTGGTTTTAAAATTTAAAATGGGGATTGTCTCATTTAATTTAAGATATTGTTTTATCTAGTTGACTTTTTATTGAGATCATAATTAAAATTGGGAATTGATCATTTATAGAGAAATAATATACTCTTTTGAGTAAATTTATTAAAAAGGTTTATTGATGGGAATTTTATAAAGTTTCATGCTTAAATTTAAACCAAGAGGTAATGTAAACATTGAATATTAAATATTTAATATTTAATGTTTGGAGGAGTAATATTTAAAGGCTTATTAGAAGAAGTTGTAGCTAGGGAAGAAACATATTGGAGACAAAAATCTAGGGAAGTTTGGCTTTTAGATGGGGATAGAAATACAAAGTTCTTCCACTCTTCCACCGAGCTAAAAAGGAGTCAAAATAGGATATTTTGCATAGAGGATCCCAACAGGAAGTTGTTTACTAAATCAGAAGACATTTCCTTAGAGGCAGTTAACTTTTTTAAATCATTACTATCCTTGGGGGGTGGGTGTTGTTCAAATGATTTTATTTCTGATATTCCCTCCTTAGTGTCCCTTGAGGATAATAGGATATTGATTTCTCCTTTCTCTTTAGAAGAAGTCAAATGTGCGGTTTTTGATATGAATCCCGACAAGGCCCCAGGGCCGGATGGGTTTACCACTTTATTCTTTCAAAAGTGTTGGGACTTTGTGGGCAGAGATGTCCTCTTGGCTCTTGAATAGGCTAGGAGAAATAAGTCAATCTTAAAAGAACTTAATACCACATTGATTTCTATTATCCCTAAAAAGGATGTCACTAAGACCTTTGCTGATTTTCATCCTATTGCTTTATCCAACACCCTATATAAAATCTTTACTAGGGCAATTTCCCTTCTATTGGCAAGAATTCTTCCCAAAATCATCTCCTTAGAGCAAGGTGATTTTGTTCCCTGTAGAGAAACACCAAAGGGATCTATTGTGTCTCATGAAGTGCTACATTCTATCTCTATTCAGAGGGTCTCATCCATGATTCTCAAATTGGATATGATGAAGGCCTATGATACGGTTGAATGGGGGGATTTAGGTTGTGTTCTTCTCAAGTTAGGTTTCTCCAAGGCTTGGGTAAAATGGATCAATGATTTTATTTCTTTTGCAAGATTATCAGTTTTAATCAATGGTTCTCCTTGTGGTTTTTTCTCTTCTTCTAGAGGACTGAGATAGGGGGATCCTCTGTCCCCTTTCCTGTTTATACTTTTAGTTGAATCCTTTAGTTGGGCAATTAAGGCTGCAAAGTTAAAAGGATTATGGAAGGGAATTGTGATCCCTAGGGTTCCCATCCCTATTTCACATTGTTTATTTATAGATGATACTGTTCTTTTTGGTCAGGCTTCCTTGAGGGAGGCAAATACTATAAATGAAATTATTCAAAAGTATGCAACTTTTTCTAGCCAAAAAGTGAATGTTGAGAAGTCAAAAATATTCTTCCTTAACACATCATAGTTAGTTTAGCAGAGATTGCAATCCTTTTGGGGTTTTGAACCTAGTATCCCTCCTTGTAAGTATCTCGGTATACCATTTTTTATCAAACAAGACAAAATAACCTTTTGGGATAAGCTTATTTATGTCATCTCAAAGAGGATTTTATCTTGGAGCCACAAATGGTTAAGCCTTGCAGGGAAAATTGTCCTGATCAAATCTGTGTTGAATGTGGTCCCTATTTACCTTATGTTAGTGTTAAAAACCCCTAAATCAGTGATGGTGATCCTATAGGACACTCTTAGGTTCTTTCTCTGGAATAGTAATATAGATGGGAGGAAGAAACCACCTCTAGTTGCATTGGATAAAATCTATTTGCCCAAGGATCTGGGGGGTATAGGAATTAGGAACTTGGAAAAACAAAATCTGGCTTTGGGAGCTAAATTGGTCTAGAAGTTGTATGATAATTCTGATTCTTTTTGGGCACAAATCATGTTTGCAAAGTATTTGAATAATGGGCCTAGGGAGTATATATTTCAAATTTCAAACTTACCTTTAGGATCGGTTATGTGGAATTTTATTTGCAAATGTAGGAATGTCATTTTGCCACATCTTTCTCGGATTATTCATAATGGGAAGAAGGTTAGATTTTGGGATAAGGTGTGGAATGGTCATACTGCTTTATGAAATATAAGGGATTGGTCCCCTTTGATATCTACTCTTTCTTCCCTTTAGGGGGTCTTTGTGGTAGATTACATCAAGGTAATTCATAGTGGAGATCTTAAGTTGGCTAAATGGAAGTCCATTGAGTTCTTGGATGTTGAGAAAGATCTCAAACTACATTATGCAAAGGTTTTGGAAGAGAGAATGATTATCCTATCTAACTCCAAAGATGAACTTGTTTGGACAAGGAAAATCTCGGGCAAATATATGGTTAAAGATGGATATAATTATCTTGTGTTTGTTAAAGACTCATCCTCTTGGCCACATAATATTTTTTGGCATTCGACCTATCTGCCGAAAGCTGGGGCTTTTGCCTGGTTAGCAGTTTAGGATAGGGTACTTACAGGCATGTGCTTGGTTAGACTTGGTATCCCTAATGTCTTTTCTTGTATGTTATGCAACCAAAATTTTGAATCCTCCTCTCATCTTTTCCTTCATTGTGATTTTACATTTCAATGTTGGTAGTGGCTTTTTCATAAATTGAATCTGACTTTTGTTATAGGGAAAGATCTCATTTCTTACTTTAGAGCCTGGCCTCTTCTACTTGCTTCATCTTTCTATGCTTGTCTTTGGATCGTTTCTCCTTCTATTTTAGTCTGGAATGTTTGGTTAGAATGGAATAATAGGATCTTTAAAAAAACTAGCTCTTCTCTTGAGGAGATCTTAATGAAAATTGAATCTTCTATTTCAGAAGTTGTCTTGACTTATATCTTCAGGAACCTAGAAAATCTTTCTTGTTTCTCGCACTGGGATAGTAGGGTGACTAGGGTCTGGAAGTTGTTATCTATCTTGCCTTCTGATGGATCAATTTTGAAAAACAATGATGCTTTAACCAAAAGAAATGTGGCTATATGGAAGCCTCCTCCTCATGGGCATTTTAAATTGAATTTTGATGGTGCTTCTCATGGAAACCCTAGTTTGGTAGGAGTAGGTATGGTGATTTTTGACCATCATGCTAATATTGTCCAGGCTAGATGTCATGCTATTGGGTATAAGTCCAATAAATTTGCATAATTTAATGCCCTGTCTCAAGGCTTGGATATGGCTATATCCTTGGGAATTAAGGATCTTGTAATTGAAGGGGATTCGATGGTAACCATTCAATGTGTTATGAAGAAGAAATCTAACTGTTGGAAATTACAATATGTTCTAGATTTAGTTTTACAATAGTTGGCTTTTTCTTATTCTGTCTTGATCACTCATTGTTTCAGAGAAATTAATAGAATTGTGGATTTCTTGGCAAATTTAGCCATAAACAATAATGCCAATTTGTATGATATAAATATGGAGGAGATTTTGGCTTCCCTTCTAAAATATCAGCAATAAGTCTTTTTGGTTCTTCCTAAGTATGGATATCATAAAAAATTTAGTGCCCTTATGCCCTGAGAGGTAGGCATGTTTGATGTATATGGGCAGGTGGTAATGATGCTTAGTAGGCAACTCCTAGTTGGCTATTAAGTATGGTTATGATTTGGCATAGGCATCAAGGATGGGTACCTTTTATGGTATTAAGGTGGTGCCCTTTCAGCAGTCATGTTTTGGCTTGTTTACTTGCTCTGCTCTCGCACGAGTGTTTTAAAGATTTTATTGTTACGTGATGTACATAGGGAATATGATTTGTTTGTATTCGGTCACATTTTTTTGTGTTGTGATCATGGTGGGATAAGTAGTTTGTTATGTGGCATTGGTTGGGATATGAAGTACTGCTTTCTCCAGCAACCACCATCATGCGAAGTCCTTCATTTATGTTGTATCTTGCATAAGCTTTAATCTTTCTTTAAATGCATTGTAATCATGAACTAGTGTGATTTGACCGACTCACATTTTTGGTGGTTGTTGTCTTTAAAAGCTCATATCATTTTCACTATAGCAGTAAAAATTTGAATTGATCTTGTTGGGCTCTTTTCAGATGTCGAGTGTTATTGCTCTTTCAAGATATAGGATCATTGTTGACTGCCAGATTGAGGAGGATAATGAGGTTCTGAGTAATAATTATGAAATGCTTGGGAAGGTGTTTTGTTTTCTTACTCTTCAGGTGGATTTTGAGGTTCCCAGGTTGGTGGGAACTCTCTGGTTGCAGTCTGGTCCTTCCTTTTCTAGCTCTGAGATTTTGTCTCAATTTCTCACTGTTTGCCATGACATTTTTCTTGATAAATATTTGCTCCAACTCTTGGTTCATGCGTTCATTTCTCCCTCGATTTTCTCCTAGGAGCTTGTTAGGTCTGCATTGGATAATTATCATTTTGAGCTGGGTTCTTTTTATTATGGGGGCTTTCTCCCTCGTTCTGATCTATTGGATAATGGGAGGTGTGGGGAATTATTGTTTGAGTTGAGAATGGGTTTATTATGTGACAGATTGGTTGACATTTTGAATGCATTTGAAACCTTGTTAGAATCGGTTCCCTCATAGTTTGTGGATAAAGCATTGGTGGTGCTTATGGGTTTACATTCTCTACTATCTTTTGGTTTTTTGGCCTCAGCTCCTCTACGGCTAGAATTTCCCTTACAAACCATCCCTCCTTTGAGCATGGATAGAGAGCCTCATGTTGAGAGCTCAAGTTCTTGGTTTCATATTTAACAATTTTATGCAGATATCTATGGGTTGATGTCTTTTTTATGTAGGGTTTTGAAAGGTTTCTATGCTCAAATTTTGGTGAACTTGGGAAGCTTTGATGCTAAGAACCTCTTCTACAGATCATATCTCATGGGCTGGGTGGTTGTCTCTCATGTTTTTTTGGGCTCATATGGACAGTTATATGTATATCTTTGAAAGTCATGTAATGGGAGGGTGATCACAATCAGATATGTAATTGGGTGTATGGGGTTTTTTATTTTTTGCATTTTTGGGTCACAACCGGAGGTCTTCTTGTGGGTTCTTTCCTATTGGTATGCCTTTTGAACCCGTTTGTATCAAAATTAAAAATTAATAAAATATAGTTTAGTGGCTCTCCCACTTTTATCGAAAAAAAATAATATTTAAAGGCTTATTTAAGTTATAAAAATACATTTTGGAAATTCAAATGGTATACATTAGTTGGAATAAATTAATGAAGGTTATCAAATGATTATTATTGATTTAGTGAGAGGGTATTGTAGTGGAATAATATACTTTTCTAAAATAAGTTAATGAACTTGATCTTGTGTACTTATTTAACCCTACAAGAACCTTTTATTAAATAATTTAATTATTATAATAATGTTTGGCACTTTAATTCTAATTTCTCAATTAAATAATAATAATACATTGAAATCATGTTAATATTGAATTAATAGATTTAAGAATTAATTAAGTTAAAAATGAAGAGATTATAATATCAACGAATGGGGGAAACTTGATATTTGATAAATAATTATTGATTCAAGAAATTGTATTAATGTCAATTTGGTAGAATTTGGGCCATTTAAATATCATAAAATGTAATTAAAATTGAAGGGGTTTTTGAGCAAATATATTTAATATCTAAATGGATATTATCCTTATAAAATTTATTTATTTTTTTTGATAATAGGAGTTATCATAATGGTTACCTAAGTAAAATCTAATCCTATCGCTTAGGAGTTAAAATTGAAAATCTAAGACTTCTAGTTAAATTTTAATTCCTCACTCACTTTAGAAACCCATTTTAATATCAATTAAGATTTCATTTGGAACAACTTGTTTATTTGTCACATCTAATTAAGCATAGGTTGCATGTAATTACGTGTTCAAAAACAAAATTTGTTGTTGTGTTTTTTGCCCAAAAGTTTGGGCTTGACATTTTGGTATCAGAGCCCTAGGTTCATACACTGGTGAACATGGGCTACATTCAACTTACCTGAACTGAACTATGACTTCAAAGTATAATACCTTGGTGGAGACTTGTGAAATAACAAAGTGAAAACATAATTGAAAATTCTTTTTAAACCAAAGGATTAACATATATCAATTCAAGGGGTTCCTAGGGTCACCAAAAGCCCTGAATTTTGAAACTTATTAGTCATAATGGTTATGGCATAATAAGACCCCAAAGGCTACAAAAATTTCAAAATATATATAGGAAAATATTTTTGATAATGGAATTTAGATCATTAGTAGATATGGGGTTTCCATTCAATTGGAACCTAATTGCAACAATTGCCCTAATCAATCAAGTATGAGGAGTTAATTCTTCAATAGAATACCTCTAATGATAACTAAGACAATACTATTCGTCGAGTATGTTATTGGCATGGGAAGTCAAGTAAGCTAATTAGACATGAGATGAAGGTGCAGTAAACAAGATAATTGAGACAGATACAACTCAAGTTAACTTTTTAAGCTATGCAAAATTACAGTGGTTTGAGAACCAGGACCGCCATTGAAGGCACCAATGAAGAAGAGTTAAGAGGTACTCTTGCAATCTCAGAAAGAAGCATTAACCTATCCTAATGAATAGGTACCTTAAGTGTGTGGTCATGCTAGGTTTCTTATTAAGAACATTTTTTAGAGAATTCTCGTACCAATGCAAGAAGCTAGTGTTGGATAACCTTGAAGATAACGACTGAAATGGTGAATGAGAATCTCCTTGATAAGTGAACCCTAGTAATACTATAGATGAATTGAGATAAGAAGAAAGGAGTCATGAAACTCTTAGGTTAAAACATGTAATTAGAATAAACCCCAAGTTCTTCCGTAAGTTAGAGAATTGGGGAGACAAGTAAAGTATAGTCACAACTAGTTCCTTTATGGAAAGATAATTTTGAGAGGACTAAGTAAATGACAAAAAGGGTAGAGATGATTTGGGAACCATGCAAAACCCCTATTAAAGTAAAATGAGTGTATAAGAATCATTATCTAATAATCAAGGAGTGATTAACTTATATCCATTCAGAACCTAAGGAGAAAAGTGCAACCCAATCATGACTAGTAGCTAGATGCAAGACAGTATGGAACTCAATTCAACTACTTGGCACAACCGAAGTAGGTTTGTGAAAATCATGGAACTCAAGTGTGAAAGTATGTGAAACATTAAATATTGATGAGACAACATCCAATTGGATAAGGCTTTTGGCAAGATAGTATAGCAGTATTATAAGACCAAAGTTCTAATGAGAATTAGTTGGCAGTGTAAGATGTTTAATAAGGACAATGATAAGGATCCAAATTATGTGGTTAGATAAGGGAGAACATGGAAATTATGGGAGTCTTAAGACATTGGTAATTATTGGACACCTTCAAGTTATGTCATAATTAGGTAACTTGATAATTACAATGATAAGGTGGTTTATTTGGAATCAAGATAGTCCAAAAGTTGTGATATGTTGGAATCGGCTAGCAAGTAAATATAAAATAAGTAATATGGAAAGAGATAATTTCTTTTAAAATTTAAATTAAAAAGGTGGCTGTTGGTTTCTATGTTGGTCACTTCTCGAGTGCACCCCCCCTTGTTTTCATAGTTGCATAAGTGGAGTAGGAGAGGGTAAGTTGATTCTTCGCATCATTTGAGAATGTTCATAGTATATGTGGAGTAGGAATTAGTTGTCAACTGTTATTGATTTTACTTGACAATTATTCCACCCCTAATTGTTCTTAACCATAAGTGTTAGTAATCTGGCAACATTCTCCTACTTGATGGGAACAAATGGATGATTAGAAATGAAAATACAAGAGCTAGCAAAAGGTGCTAAGAGAACAGATGATCTCCCTAGTGAAATCATATGATTGCATTATATGAATCCTAAGTGGTTCTAAGTATATAAGTATCAATTTTGTACCCAACTATCAACCCCGTGAGTAAGAAAGACATAAAAGTGTCGATGCATGAGTTACCATGTATCATTGAACCAAGATTTAGCATATTAAGATATTTAATGCAAAACCTAGAAGAATTGATGAAGAATGGTAGAGTTAGTAAATCACCAGTTAGAATATAATTATGAACATTAATAACCTTGAAGGGATAGAAGGTTATATCAGAAAGTGTTGCTTGTAATAGCAATCACGTGAAGGATAAATGGAACACAATCTATAAAATGATTGCTATCTCTGGTGTAATAGATATGTCATAATAATAAGGAAATATAAATGATCTAAAAATGTTAAGAGTCTAATAATCACTTCCTAACACACTCAGGACATGTGATCTTGAGTAATGTATTGTGGTTACTCCCTATAGTGTGGCTAGGATGGTCACCTTGTTTTGAATTTTGATTCAATAGTGTTTCAACTTTCTTTGAATAGTATATTGTGACCTTGGGGGCAGTACTTTCTTTTATATTTCTTTTTATGGATGGACCACTAAATTTATGTTTCTTTTCATTGGAGCTATGGCACTTGCCATGTTGCTAATTTTAATACTTTTTAATTGCCAACATTTTTCTTCTTTTGATTGGATTTGTCAAGTGTAACTTTTACTTTGATCTTTTCAATTGTCAAATGATCATTTTGAATGTTCATATAGCTAGCCCTAGTAATGTGTTTTGATTAATGTATATCATGTTTATTGAACCATTGATAGTGTGTCAAGGGAGAATACCGCAAGGAGTGAAATTAGGCTCAAGGAATAAATAAAGAGTATTATATCAAATTAGGATAAAAAAAGGAATATCCTCTTAAATAAAAATGTTTTTCCAAGTAATCTAAGCGAGAAAATTAATAACAAAAGTATGATCTAGACCTAATAAATTGTGAAAGTGTTGATAATTGTAGACCTGCTAATTTGGCATGTGTATGGAGATGATGGCGTGGATGATATCTAAAATAAGTATAATTATTTTTTTTCATTACTCCCTTAGAATGGGATTGTTATATACCTTAATATTTGGGTTTGTGATTAATGTAACCTTTGTGACTTAAACCTTGGTGCATAGAAGTCTAAACATTGTAAGCCTTGAGGTAGAAAACTAACCTATTAATGGGAAGATTTGAAGAACTTAAACTTGGATATACCTTGTTTCCTTATGATGTGGAAAGAAATCATGCACCTAGGGTGGTTTAACAAATATGTAATTAACACCATTATGAGGCACCTTGATGTAAAATAAGCAGATTGACTTTGGATAAAGTAAGTTATGATGTCAATTATCTTTGGTAACATGCAATGGATGAAAAGTGCAGGGGGATAAACATGTTTTAAACAAATCCTTAACAAAGTATGACTCCTAGAAAATTAATAACTAACCTAATATGTGTAACCTAGATCATGGGAGTTGATGTGTGGTATTGATATGATTTGGATGGTGCATTAATATAAGGTAAGTAAGGAATGTGTAAGATAGAATTTTGAAACACCTACCTAAGGTTGAGGGAAAATGTAATAAAAATGCTAGATATGTACCTTATGGAGGAAATAAGCTATTACGAAAGAAGGATGATTTTAGTACTGCACCTTTGTAGTAGGCAAGATAAGATATAGATTAATTTAGTAAAATTGTGGGTAATGTTGTATTTCCTATCCTAGTCATGCGACTTCCAGAAGCAAATCAAACTCTAGAGGGGGAGGATGTAGAGCCCCTCCCCGATCAAGCTCTAGTTAACTTAGTTGACCATGGTTGACCATATTAATAAATATTATAATTCAATAGGATGGGCTATGTTAGATGGATAGATTAGTGGGGAAAATAATTAAACTAGGTTATGGAATCATTTTACCTTGCGGTGCACATTTCTATGTGTTATGGATTTAGATCCTATATGATCCATTGATTTGATAATCTTGATATGATGTATGTCAGCTATCTTAGAATTTGCAATACTTCATTTTTATGCTTTAAATTTTGGATTCATGCTCTATAAATGATTTAATTCCATGTTTATGATGATGATGCCATTTAGTAGATTATTGTATGTGGATGTTATCAGATAATTGGATACTTGATTTTAATAATTGAAATTTTATGCGATGTCTGAATTGTATTCCTTTTGATAATATTATATGTGATTTTTGGAATTACTAATGTGCAAGTGAGATGTGCAGGAAAATTATTCCATGTGACCATGGAAATTATTTGGAGAATGAACCCTAGGCCTATGTGCGATTATGAAGCCAGGGGTTGTCTATTTCGAGAGACAACCCCTTGTTTGTAAATGTGTTTTAAATTGTAAATGTTATGCTTGGATGTGTGTTTAATTTGGAAATTGTTTAATTTATAAATTCATAAAAAAAGGGACATTTGCCATGTGTGATTTAGTGATGTGTAATTCTTTTTGTAGTGTCGCTTGTCACATGTGTTGTAGGATGAGTTGGTATTGTCATGTCCCTTTTGAGGAAATTTATTTTACGAATGCATATATTTTCAATTATCCTAAAATGGTCCCAAGTAAACCTAGGATAGGGAGCCATTAGAAAGGTCAACTTAGGGTTGACCCGTAGGTAAACTTTGGGTGGACCTCTAGGGGGTTATACTAACTCCTAGGGTCAAGTTAGGGGAATTTTTAGTGGGCCATATGATGTACCTATGGATGAAGGCCAAATTTTTCCATGTGTCCACTCCCTAGGGCCTGTTTAACCTCCCCAAAAATTTAGCTTCCCAAGTTCGCCAAATTTCATCTTTAGAAGAGCCTTCCTATGTTAGATAACCCTACTCATGCATGTCTTTTCTCTTCCCCATTCCTTTTACCCTTTTTGAGGTGTCTTGGCTAGAGAGTCTCTAAGCTATTGGGAAGACCAACCAATGAACATCCTTCACCCTTCCCAAGTGGTTTGGAAAGGGTGAGGAGTGTCTTCAAGTGGTTTGGGAGGGAGAAGTTTGATCACCCACTCTCCATTTTGGAGACTTAGATTTTGTTGAGCAAATTTTTGGCAAGTTTTTGGTAGAGGATTTTGGCTAAGTCTTAGACGAGGAGGATAGGGGATTTGGACAGCCCTTCTCCAAAGGATTCATCACCCTTTTGTTGGCAGATTTGGGGTTAGTTGTTTTCTAATTCTTGTATGTTTTTGTGTTGTTGAAAGTTTTTGTTATAAGATGATTTCAATGTGGTTACTTTGTGTGTGGGAAGATTGTTGAAGTTCTTCCCAATGATTTTTCCTTCTTTTTGTTATTGTGTTTCCTTGAGTTTTGTTTTTGGGAGTTTTCAAGGCCAGACTCACCCTTGGGAGGGTAGAGTGGCCTTGGGGTGAAGGGTTGTTTGACAGCCTATGAGTGAGAGGCTCTCTTTGGAAGAGAGTGAATCACAAGGGATTTTTGTGACCCTTTCTACATTGTGATTTGTTTATACAATGGGGGTCATAAGGGGAGTTTTCTTGGCTTGCATCCCTTGGGGGACATAAGGGGTTATAGGGACAAGTTTGGAACTTGTGGATGTGTTTATTTGTAGCCTTGTTATGGCATTATGCTCTCTACTTGCAGAATTCTCCTCGAGGTACATAGTCCACCTTCACCCCACTTGAAAAGTCACATATGTGACATTGTTTAGCCTTGGGTCGGGAGTGTGAATGTTTTGAGTTTTCTTCTTGTATGTGTTTGAATGTGTGTTTCCCATCTAGCCTTGATTATCATAGCTCGGGGGTGGCTTCTAGTAAGCCTAGGTTGGGAGGTGAGCCTCCATGGTCACAACCCTAAAGTTTTTATTGCAAGTTGCTTAGGAAAAGATTTGGCTCAGGGAAAACATTTGGAAGGGAAAGCATTGAGATGATCCTACTTCTTATTATATTTAGTTACAAAAATAACATGTATTTGGCAAGCCCTCATTTAGTAGAAATGAGAGGCTTGATTTGTTATTTACCTATTTGTATAAAAGAAATCATGATGTAATAAATGTATTTATCTTGAGTAGTTAATTCAATGAAATAAAGAGAAGAGAATGGCTTTTTGGATTATTTCCTTGTATTTATTTATTGCTTAAAAAATAAAATGGAAAGAAAGTTGCTTATGTTTATTAGGTAATGAATAATATGCATGCTGGAGATGGAAAGAAAAATAGTTGTATATTTAAGTAGTTTCATTTTTATGTTAATCTGCAAAAACATATAAGTGTTAAAAATGCAGAAAGAGAGAATACTTTTAAAATGCTAGATTTGAATATTCTAGAAGTTTGGTCCTTGTTGTTGTTGATTTAATAGATTTAAAAAAAAAGTTAGTTGAAGTTGTAAATAAAATTATTACTACTATATTTCCTAATCTGAAAATGCAGGCAGAAGTAGAAAATATTGTAAATCTAGATATTGTTATTTTAAACCAAACAGGAAACTATATGTTACTAAAAGAAAACAAGATTTATTCTATTATGTTTATTTATCATACCCATTCTAAGTTAGTGTAAGAGAAACTAATAGTGCTGATTTAAATATTTAAATTATACCTGTAAGTTTCAGGTTCTAAATACCCATTATGTGGCATCAATCTAATCTACTGCTAAAGGGGTAAATCTAACAAGACATTTTTTGCATCTAGTTTAAAAAGAAAAAAAGGAGTTCATATGCGTTTAAATCAGGATTTTACATGCATTAATATTTTGACTAAAATGATATCATCATTTAAAACTGTACATAAATATTTATAACATTTAGCATTCTGATTTAAAAGAACAGATTATTTAACCTATGCAAATACATTGCAACATTTTATACTTTGGTTTAACAAATCAAAATATTCAAATCTGAATATAAATATAATGTGCATAAGAATATATATATAAATATATATATAGACACATTTATATAAATAAATATAAATATATACATATATGTAAATGTATATAAAATGTAATGCTCCACTAGGAACCCTGAAGGAAAACCCACAACAAGGATGAAATGATTTTTTTTTTTTTAAAGTATAAACATCATAAGTGCATTATCACAAGATGCATGATAACACAAGTGGATGACTTACACCAGAATTCCTTAAGGGTTACCAACAAAGAATTACTTCAAGAATAAATTTCACAACATCATAAAACCACATATGCATCATTAACTCGATGATCTCAAGAAGCCATAAGCAATAAAGATTCCTCATAGAAAGATAGAAAGGGTACAACATAATTTCCACTTCAATAAGCATTTACTATCATCATCAAGGAAATTGATAAAAAGATCCAAACATAAGATTACACGTATCAGAGCCCATGTTGCAAACATTGGGATCTCTAGTGTCATGTGTGCCCTCTATTGGTGTGAGGTGTATAGACCTTATGTGTATGCTTGTCCTCCCTTGTGTATGTGAGTGATTGAGTAAACCTTAACTTATGTGTGACGTGTGTGTTCACACCTTGTTTTCACCTTCTTGATGTTGGTGTTTGAGTGATTATATGTGCATTGTGTGCTTATTGATGTCTTGGTCTACGATTACTCATATTTTGAAAGAGAGTCATATGTACCTTCCCTTATTGAGTGTTATACTCTTTAGACTAATCCATTTGGGTTGGTCAGTGCTTGTCTTGAATCTGAAAGTGCATATCGTGCCGGTTTAAGATTATGATGTAGCTTAGTGTGGTCCACTTGAAGGACTAGTATGGTAAATATTGAATGTTTATTTTGTAGAAAATTAAACGATTATCACTCTTCCTTCTCTCTCTCTTTCTAGAAATTAAAATGTTTGGGATGTGTGTAATTATCTTTGATTTGAGTTTTCTGTATGTTGCGAGAGAAAGGTTGTGACTTCTTGAGCCCTTGTTTGAACCTCATGATGATTATGTGTTTTTAAATAATAAAAGGGCTTTGGGTTTGAAAGTTAATATTGGCTATTGGGAGAAAATTGTATGTGTGCATTTAAAGTATTCTCCATGTGTATTTTGTAGGAGTAACATAATTAAATTTTATCTTAAGTGAGGTGTATTAATATGTGAATAGTTGAATTATGTGAAACTGCTTGGTTTGTAGAAGAAGTATTAAAAGGAGCATGTTATTGTAGCTTCGAGAGAGTATTAATGTGTTCCTTGAAAGATTGTTTTATGTGTTGCATTAAATCAGTTTGATTGAGGATCTATTTTAGCAAATGCTCCATTGAACTTGCTTTTGAATTTATGTAATTGTCTTATTATGTTTAGGAAGTGCGAATGAAAAGCTTGTTTGATGTGTATGCATTAATATGCTTTATTTGGGTGATAGCTCCTTGCTTACCTTTGATCATAATGTGATTTCTATAATAGGTTGCAAATTATGACATGTGTCGATATTGTATTATTATAGTGAGTGTTCTCAAGAGGTCTGGTATTATCGAAAAGATTGCCTGTTTTGATCACTGTTTTGCTTGGAAAACTAGAACATTCTGTTGCAACCATAATAATTGGGAATGTTTTGTTAGGCGGATTGTCATCCTTCTAAAATGGTAGCGAAATGAAAACCATGCAAATAAAATGATAGGCTTATAATGAGAAATTTTATAATGTAGTGTGATCTTGATTGATCTTGTGTCCTTGTAGGAAATAGTTTGGTTATCAAACTCTCTTTCCCTTCTCTTTGCCTAATCATAAGATTTTTAGAAATGATATTAAGGAACGCATTGATTTAAATAGAATGTTTATAAAACATGTGAAATTGTATTATTGCATTTTGGCTTCATATTGATAGATGAAAGTCCTCTTTAGGAAAAGAATTTGCTTAGCTAGTAATTTAGTTACGGATGCTTAATGAAATTTGAGAAAGATATAGGAATGATGTTATTTCCTCATGTAATTGTGAATTGTTAATAATTTTAGTACTTGTATCTAGAGTAAACTTGATTCAGTTATTTATATAGAAAGCATAATTAAAATCTTCCTTGAATAGATGTTAGCGTACTGAAAAGTACTCCCCGTAAATGTGACTAAAACAATACTGGTGTATTTGTGTGTATTGTAAGAAACCAGTACTTATTATATGTGCCCATGGATTGGTGAAGTAATCAACCATGGAGGATATGTTGATTATGAGTATGGGAAAACCATATTGTTTATGTGATGTTGCTTATTTGTTTCCCTACTGAGTACCAAACCTCGGGTTGTGGGTAACTCAGTATGTTGAGGGGTAGTATTAGAAGTAACCGTTCCTTGAATAGTATGGATTGGTGTATGAGTAATATCAGCACGAAGCAACTTTAGCTTCTCTACTTCAAGGAATGATATAGTTGTACTATTAAACTATATCAAAGGTGTACTCAATACATTCCCTTTTGATGAATCTATTTATAGGTTTATATGTGACAGCCTATTCCTCTCCTTTATTTGAGCATTTTGGATGGTGATTCTTGTGTATAGTGATGGTGTGATTTGGAAGATCCTTTGCCTTGTCTTCATGAAAGGTAGGTTTATCCACATGAGCTGCTAGTTAGTACATGTTGGTGGGCATGTGGGTGGACCCTAGTCATGTATACCTCTGACTTACGGTGAGTATCCTTCTAGATACATCGCTATGCGGGATGTGACCTGCGCGTGCTTTTTCTATGAGGTACACTACCATGCAGGATACGTCCATTGCATGTTTTCTCTGCTTGGGGTATTGCCACGCTGCGTGACGATGTGATGCGGGGTGATGTCGAGGTGCACATCGCCATGCCATGTGGGTAGTGTGACTATGTTGCACCACATGATGAACTACTACAATAGCTAGTCAGTTGTTCCTTCCTTCCTCGTTGGTGGCTAGATGTTAGTCACATAGTGATGTTATGTGCAGTTGTGATATTCTTATTATTTCTTTGGGGACCAGCAATTTATTTTACTTTGACTTTGAAGGTTTAGCCACGATCTTGTGATCTTTTGCACTTTTGATTTGGTGTTGCAAATTCTGGATTATTTTCTTGCCTTACTATTAGAATTGATGATTTATTATCTTTATTCATCTGTACTTTGGTGGCTAAACTGGTTTATCCTTATTGTTTTTGTATGCTGGTCTTGTGTTGAAATGTGGAATTCCTCTCCAAGGATGTATGATACGGACTTGGTAGAGTGTGTACGAGGAAGTTGATGTAGGGAACCTTGAGGATGGGGGTATGTGAGGCTGTGTTGCAGCTGGGATCCACTACCTACCTATGTGTGGTGATTATCTCTTGGAGGCTAACCACCTTACTCAACAAGAGATGTTCACGAAGGTATTGTATGGAAGGTAGCACCGCAATGGTGTGCCTAGAACCATCGAGCCTTGAGTGAGATATTGGATATTTATGATCATATTGTTGTTCTGAGATCAGGCATAGAGATGCTAATTGTGCATGTTATCTTTGATCAAGCATTAAACATGCTCACATGTGGCCTTTTGTGTTATGCATTCTAGTTATGTGAATGGTTATTATGTGTATCATGGAGTAAATTGTGTTAACTTGTCACTATGTTATGGGACATAGTCTTTGGAAAGGTTTTTATATTCCTGGCAAGTGTAAACAATTGAGTTATTTTCATTGCTCTTATTTCATGAAAGTTAAATTGGTTGTAGAAATTGATATTTTAAGCTTGTTTTATGCGATAAAATTTTATGATAAAGATGTATTGTTAAAAGAAATTGATCGTGATGGCATGTTTTCTTGTCATTTTTGGTAGATGATTATGGTAATTGTGTTTACCTCTTTGTAATGCTTTAATTTGGTGAAATGGAAGGGAGAAAGTTCTTGTATCTCTCCTATGATTATTGATAATTCCTAGAATATTTTAAGGAATGTATGGTTTTAGATGTATCTTGCCAATGGATAATGGCGTTTGTAAAGGATTTTGCAATAATATTTCATTTATTTATGGAAAGATTTCTATGTGCAATATGATCTTTGTTCAATGAGTTTCAGGGCTGATGCGTACGACATGTTCTCCATCTAGCCTTACAACTTCCAGGAGGAAGTCGGAACCTAGGGGGGAAGAATGTAGTACCCCTGCCCTAATCAATTTCTAATCTTGGTTTAATCTTGGTTAGTTTATCTTAATATAATGTTATAGTCAGATGTATTGATTTAATGCATAGCTGTCGATGTGGCTTTTGCACCAGTTGTATGCAAGTTGCTTAGTGTTCCTACTTCATGGTATTAATATCGGGCTAACGCTTTCATTAAGTTTATATATATGTATGCATGTATGACTCTTGGTTGCAAGAAATTTCAGATACAACACCGCATGAGTGCAAGGTTCGTCTTCACCTGGATGTGCAGGTTTGAATGTACGTCTTTAATCCTTAGAGTTGGATTAGGCGGTCATAAGACCCTAGTTGACCATAGTCATGCTCAAGTGAGCATCGTCAGTCATCATCGGTATTCCCTTGTTGTTTGGGTTTGTGAGTCATCTGTCTGGTTGACTTTCTTGGTTTGCGTGCTTGGTGTGTATGGTTAAATTGATTAATTAGTCCTTAGGATTTAATTTGATTAAATATGTGTTTGTGCATTAAAGATTAATGGACTAGATTAATCAGGATTTCTTTATGTGAATTATCGTTGATTTAAATTGCTCGATTTAAATTGGGAGCAAGTTCAATTAAATAGTTAATTTTAATATTAAATTTGTTATGTTTATGTTGTTGAAAAAGAAAGATTTAAATTTATTTGCAATAGAATTAATTTAACCTTCTTGGCATTTTTGAAATGGAAAGGTTAAAATGAATTAATTGAGAAAATCAATTTTGAATTGAAAAGCAATTTAATTTGTTGATATAGTTGGAAAATAAAGATTTTTGTGAATTATTTTTAATAAAAATTTTAATTCCAAAAAAATGAAATTTTGGTCAACTCTTCCTTATAACCTAGACTTTTAGAAAATTTTAGGATGATGGATATTTTTGGAAAAATGTTTGTTGGAAAAATATTTGTTGAAAGAAAATTTGGGGGTTTTGGAGGAGGAGAAATTTCTTGAGCCTGTAGGTTGGGCTCCTCACTGAATCTTTTCCAGGATTTCTATAAGAGGTAAGATTCTGGTTTATATTTTGGTTCTTTGCTTATCTGAAATTATTTTGGATTTTGAAGAAATCTGTTGGTGGAGATTATAAATAAATAAAAAATCTTAGCTATTGGGGAAAAAAAAAAATGATACAGTTGTGATCGTAATTCCAATCCAATTCCTTCTTGTTCTATTTCCATTTCAATTCTGGATTATGGTTGCTCTGGTTGTTTTTAAAATTCAAAAAAAGGAAACAAAAAAACTTGAGATGGTTGTTCTTCAATGAAATTTGTTGAAATTCTAAATTAATGCTTTCACATTCAAGTTTTAATCAGAGATATCTGCCTGTTGGTTGATATATGAATGTTAATCAATCTTATTTGGCCAATATGCTGTTGGTTTTGGAGAAATTTTCCCCTTTCCTAATCTGGGTATTTTAAAATTTCAATGGGAGAATAAAGATAAAAATTTATTTTATTTCAGTCTCTATGAGACTGTGTTTTTTTGTTGCTGTGTATGAAATTCTTTTCTAACAACAAAGTTTTTTTAAAAAATATATATATATCTATTGGGGTTTTGGTTTTAAAAAAAAAAAAAAATGATTTTTTTTTAGTCTCTGGGAGACTGTTTTTTTTTTAGACTGTGTTTTACACAATAAACAAATTTAAAAAAAAAAAAATGGAAATAAATTATGTTTAACCCCATCCACGTGGAGAGATTTCCCCACCATGTGGAGGGGTGTTGCTTTCCCTTTGGGCAGCAGCACTTCCCATTGGGGGCTGCGTGCTCCCTTTAGGAACAGCAGTGCTCCCATGGGGGTTGCGTGCTCCCATTGGGAAGCACTCCCAAGGGGGGGGGCCATGTGGAGTTCCACGTGGGTACCCTCCCCCACATTTATGTTTTTTTTTTGTATTAAAAAAATATAGAAAGAAACGTTTTTTTTAACGTATTTTTAAAATATGTATATATATATATATATATTATAGTTTAATATTAGTAAATTTAATTTTAAATTAAGTTTTTAATTATGTTTGATATTTTAATTAGTTTTTTTTATTGTGATTAAATATTGGCATTAATTAATTGTATAAGGTTAAATATACAATAATTAATTTTCAAACCTTATCTTACTATTAATGCATATTTTTTTTGTAATTAAATACTTAATTTGTTAATTATGTTATTAATTATTAATTTGTTATATTTAATTAATCATGGATTATTAAATATATTCATTAATTAATAGTTAAATTTAGTAATTTTCTTTATATGCTCAAGGAAACAATTTGTTAATCTGGGAATGGATTTTCTTTATTTGGCTTCCCTAAATATGTATATTTCCTTGATCTGTATAGTGTAAATTGGTTCTGGAAATGACAGATGTGTAGGATTTATTTTGAACTAGTACGTCAATGATGGTTTAATGGGAGATTAAATATCTTAATTAATTGGTTAATGGTTGTTTAAATTATATTCTTGTGAATTGGTTAAAGAACTCGTTATGGCGTATTTATGTATGTTCGATGCAATGAATCTTAGAGAGTTAGAAAACCAAGAACAACCTGTATCTAAATGAAGTAGATAACTGCAATCTCTTATAGATCATGTAGGAAAACTTGATCAACTTTTAATGTTTAGATCCATTCGAAAAAGATTGTATCTGCTGAATATTACCTATGCGAGTTTAATTTCTGTATTTTCTTTTGCTTATGTAATGGCAAGTCATGCTTTGTTTGATAGGACCCTGTCATATGGATTTACTTGGGGTACCCTTTTCGGTCCTTGATTCCGAGTTGACTGTTGTTTTGTGGTAGTGTCGTATTTGGTGATATCCTTTTTTGTGTGGGTGTCGAATGATGATTTGTGGTTGACCATAGTTGATCAGTTCTCTAGTTAGAATACCGTCAGTAAGTGTACATCTTTTGAATTGTGCTCGACCAGATGGTTGTTCCCTCCTTCTTGAACTCCGTTCGTCTGACCATATCTATTCCTTGGTATTTTGAGTTCGTCTGAGTATAGTCTAGGGTCATATGGGAGAGTGGCTTTCGATTGGGGGCCGCACCCAAAGTGGCTACTAGGTAACCCATCGAAAGTGAGTCTAATAAGTGATAACCTAACAGTAGATTAGAATGTAATCTCTAAGTAAGATATTTCTGCCTCACACATGGGACGAGTGCTAACATAGACTCGACATGCTGTGAGAAGGCCTAAAATGGAAAACCATCATCTTTGTCTTCACGAGAGGATGTGTGGGTCCACATGAGGCTTGGATGGGTCAGAGGTTCGGATTAGGTTGCTAGGGTAACCAGTGTATGGGGTCAGAACCTATGAAGACCTGCCATGGTAACCATACCAGGTTGTGTGATGACACTTGTCCCTACGTTCGCTAGTGTGTTGTCGTATTGTCCTGTTAAGAGCATGTTTGTGGGTCATCCTTTTGTCTTTGCCCTTGTAAGTATCAGTTTCATGTTAGACCTTGGGTGGTGATGACTCAACTTTGTGGATGCTCCAATGGACTTTTGTATTAGCTTTGATTATGTTTAGTTGGATCCTTTTTTTTCCAAGGATTGTTTATGTATTTATTGACCGATGCGGTCACTGGTATATTGTTTATGTTTCACCTTGATGACTGGATTGAAAATGGTGTAACCTCTTGTATTCTTAACTTTATTAATTATCAGAGGGGTCTTACAGTTGAGTAGACCTGGAGATGTAGCCCTTTAGGGGTGAACTCTGAGATCATTATGGTGTTATGTGATGTTATTCTCTTATGTTTCCTTATTCAACTTTATCATGTATGAATAGCTTATGTTAGAATGTATAAGTGGATAAGATGGAATTAACTTTAAATGCTTATATGCAGTCCTTTCTTGAATGCCATTTTGATCGAATGCATAAGTGGTTTAGATGAGATTTATCATAGATGCATGTATGCAATCATCTTTTAAAATGCAATAAATTGGTATTTGAAAGAATGTAACTTAGAGTAATGGAATATATTCAGTTGTTGTTAAGGAAATTAAGTATGCTTGAAAAGATCTCATATGTTTATGATGAAATTCTAGTGTGTTAGAATATTAGATGTATGGCTTGTAGATCTTAATGGATGAATCTTTGTTTGTGATTTATATTTCCATCTTCTGAAAGAAACTATCTTGATTAAGAATTATCTCGTTATTAAGATAATCAGCTTATTGGATTAATTGTGAGAGTTAAGTGAATTGTGAAATTTAAGTAATCTCGTTGGGAAACTCTTTAGGTGTTAGTTGATGTCTTTTGCTATGTAATTTGAATCTTTGATATCTTGTTGTATCTTAATGTGGTGAAACTTTTAAAAATAAAAAATAAAAAATTATTGCACTCCATTCTTAAGTTTTAGCTTATCCCTTCGGGGTTTCCTGGCGGGGCATTACATTGCTCTTCCAATACATAGCTTCTCAATAAACATAAAGGATAGATCACATCCAATTACAAGGTTACATAAGATCAATATTACAATGATACAATGACCACATAGGTCTACAAATACCAATAATCTTCAAAACAAGAGATGAAGCATGAGTCATGAACCACAGGAACACCTGCGAAGCCAATCCTCCAATGAAGGCACAAATTTGAACATCCGATGGGAAGTGGCACTACCACTCGATCATGTAATTCCCAAAATGGAATCACCCCACTGTGCTAGGAGATAGCTGAGGACCCTCAAACAAGCATAAGTGTAACATGATCGATAAAACAATATGATTCCATGATAGCACAATAAGACTCCACAAGAATCTAGCTGACTCAACTTCACAAACACAAGTGAACTGACATCACAAAACACAAGTGAACCAAATGAGAGAGTGTAACTGCATGGCTTAAGATGGTTACCCTAGTACAACCTCCATAGGTCCCGGCTCATTGTCCTGGTAACCTCTCTCAACTATTCGGTTCCAACTAAGTCTCATGTAGACCCTACCAAACTTTCATGAAGACAAGGTGGTTGGTTTGCCATTCCAAGCCTTCTCAGAACATTATGAGCCCTATACAAGCACTCACCTATGCACAAGGTACAATTATCTTTATTATTCATATGACACTACCCACCTAATAAATTCATTATATTACCAGTTATTATCTAACTTTTGTTGGGTCATAATACCTACCACTTTGGGTGCAACCCCCAAGTGAAAGCCACTCTCTCAAAGGACACTACACAAGCAAGGTCACTCCCCAAGGCCCTATGGCGAAAGAGGACAGACATAACACCACTATCAAAAACAAGTGGTAAAACATGGACATATTGACTCTTGACTAACCATAAGGCAAAGACACTACATGGTTAAGACAATAGAGCCAACATATATCACTTGGTCAAAGGTACCAATTACACCACCATAGGATGACTGAACCACAGACCAAAATATCACAATACACACTTGCAAGGATAGCAAAATACATCAAATCCGCACTCAGATAATCTTTGAAAATATCAACATCATAAACACTTGCAACATCATTGATTGAAAATTAAATAAAATACTCCTTTCCAGTAGTCACATCCAATCAATTTGCAAATCAATATTCCAAATCTACCCATTTGAATCTCTAATTCATGCCTTAAGTTTCATTGATAAATTCATTAACCACATAATAAAAATTAAATGAAAATCACATTACATCATGCAATACCACTTTGAACTAGTAACACTTACCTCTTCAAACTGGTAACACTTACCTCTTTGAACAGGTAACACTTACCTCTTTCAACATGTAACACTTACCTCTTCGAACAGGTAACACTTACCTCTTTTAATAGGAACAAGTAACACTTACCTCTTTGAATAGGAATAGGTAACACTTACCTCTTCAAATAGGAACAGGTAACACTTACCTCTTCAAATAGGAACAAGTAACACTTACCTCTTTGAACAGGAATAGGTAACACTTACCTCTTTGAACAGGAACAGGAAACACTTACCTCTTCAAATAGGAACAAGTAACACTTACCTCTTCAAATAAGAATAGGTAACACTTACCTCTTTAAACAGGAACAGGTAACACTTACCTCTTGAACAGGAATAGGTAACACTTACCTCTTCAAATAGGAACTGGTAACACTTACCTCTTCAAATAGGAACAGGTAACACTTACCTCTTCAAACAGGAATAGGTAACACTTACCTCTTTGAATAGGAACAGGTAACACTTACCTCTTCAAATAGGAACAGGTAACACTTACCTCTTCAAATAGGAATAGGTAACACTTACCTCTTTGAATAGGTAACACTTACTTCTTCAAACAGGAATAGGTAACACTTACCTCTTTGAACTATCCATTTCCAGAATTATTTCACAGGAACACACATACAGTGCCAATCTCCAAAATTACAAGGAAGAGTTTACCAGAAAAGTAAATGGTGAAATAAACACACTGGAAAGAATAGATAGCCAAATCATTACAGAATAGAAACAAGGATGCACCCAGCAAGCCCAATCTAAAATTCTTTCTTCTCAAAGAAGAGATAAATCAATAAATTGATTTCCAAGAACAAAACACACAGCAGATAGAGAAATGAGCCATTTCTTTCCTGAATGCAACCATATGATATAGATTTCATAAAACCAGTAGTAATAAACACTAATTCTTCCATTTCAACTATTCCACAAACATCTATAGGAAGACTGTATAAATTTCCATGCATAGGAAACAAACTGAAAATTACAAAACAAATTCAAAACAAGAAGGAAACCTCCAACCTTGAAGCAATTAGAAAGCAAAAAGGGATGAGGAAACTCCAGTCTTGTAGCCAGATCAAATTTCTAGCTCCTTCAAGAAGTTTTTCTAGAATTTTCTCTCCAAAAATTCTCTTCTTCTTCTACCATGAATGCCCAGAATGGATGCCCAAAATATCTTTTAACCCAAGCTTCTAGGTTAAAGTTTTTCATCCAATTAGATTTAAATATTTTAAAACTAAAAGGCAATCATATTTATTTCTTTCCCAAAAAATAATTATTATTTCCAATGATTAAATTAAAAAGGCCAAATGGAAAAATAAAAAGGAAAACTTTTATTTATTTCTTTTTCTATAAATACTTTCTTCAACATAAGCATTTAACCTTTTTAATTGGCTAGGCAATATATTTATTTCACAAAAATATCAATGCAACTTTACACAATAAATTAAGCCATTTAACCATTTAATCTAGCAATTCATCAATTTAAATCAATTAATAATCCCAAAGCATATTAATTAAATGATTATGCCAACACAAGATAGTATCATCCATTTAAATTAAATAACCATTTAAATAAATAGAAACCCTCAAAACCAGGAAAGATCAAATGATGACTCTCAAATGACCAAACCAAGGCACTATGACATGCATAACAGCCAGACGAGAAAACACAACCGACTGACAATCAAGATAGGGTACAAAAACTATCTCCTCCACTCCCATCTGATATATAAGGCATGCTCAGACCTACGAAACCAAGTTGAGTCAATACCCCGTACCTACCTGATACTAGTACCTACAATGTCTTGCACCAAATAACCACACATGCATATAGACCAATATATATACAGAAATGGTAAACACACCGATGAAGGAGAATCGTGATGTTCCCTATCTCACCAGAGTGAGTGAAGGAAAATCATCCCCTCACATCCCAATACACTTGCAAACATGCAACATATAAATAACGCACCGCAATAGAAGGGAAAAGTGTTAGTCCATGATAATGATCCATAAAATAACATTAATTATAAGCACTAAAATACTGCATAAAATCATACACCATAACTCTAGATAAAACATGAAATAACATCGCATAATATCTGAATCAAAGTACAAAAATGTTCCATAGACAGTTACTGAAGTAACTCAAAACATACAAAAGAGGCTGATCGAGGAGGGGTACTACATAAAATATACATACTTTTGGAATTTATTCCCTAAACTCTACTTATACCTTTTGACTGAATATATATATATATATATTATAATAAAAACTACCTTTTAAAAAAAAATAATAATAAAACAAAAATTTGCAAGTAAAATTTAGGTTTGGCATGGAAAATGGGGTTGAGGAGCCCCGCGGGCCGTGCCCCTTGTGCTAGCCACGCCACTATGTGGGCCGTGACCCACCCTGTGGGGCAACCCACTGGTGGCATCGTGGTCACCAAACCCTCGGCCGCCCCTTCCTCCAATTAACCCTGCGAGCTCTAGGGTAGCTTTGTGATGCCGCCTCCTCTACCATGGCGTGACCTCCTCTTCCATGGCGTGAACCCCTCTGTGTGCCTCCTCAGTGACTTTTCTCATACCTGCAACATCAAAAAATTCATATCCGACCTAGGGTTAGGGGAAAGGTAATATAAAAAAAAAAACAAGAGGAAATAGAATAGGTTGTTCTCTTTTTTTAAAAAGAAAGGGGAAACCCTAAATAGGGTTATACTCATAGGTTCCTTTAATAAGAGAATAAAATAATAAGGGAGGGGCTTGGATTTTAAATAAAAAGAGATGGAAAAGATTTTTTTTAAATTTAAAATGGGGATTGTCCCATTTAATTTAAGATATTGTATTATCTAGTTGACTTTTTATTGAGATCATAATTAAAATTGGGAAT
The DNA here is from genome assembly GCF_030272615.1 of Cryptomeria japonica. Lineage (NCBI taxonomy): Eukaryota > Viridiplantae > Streptophyta > Pinopsida > Cupressales > Cupressaceae > Cryptomeria > Cryptomeria japonica. The sequence continues at coordinate 868,666,691 of NC_081414.1, forward strand.
TGATCATTCATAGAGAAATAATATACACTTTTGAGTAAATTTATTAAAAAGGTTTATTGATGGGAATTTTATAAAGTTTCATGCTTAAATTTAAACCAAGAGGTAATGTAAATGTTGAATATTAAATATTTAATATTTAATGTTTGAAGTAATATTTAAAGGCTTATTAAGTTATAAAAATACATTTTGGAAATTAAAATGGTATACATTATTTGTAATAAATTAATGAATGTTATCGAATGATTATTATTGATTTAGTGAGAGGGTATTGTAGTGGAATAATATACTTTTCTAAAATAAGTTAATGGACTTGATCTTGTGTACTTATTTAACCCTAGTGGAACCTTTTATTAAATAATTTAATTATTATAATAATGTTTGGCACTTTAATTCTAATTGCTCAGTTAATTAATAATAATACATTGAAATCATGTTAAGATTGAATTAATAGATTTAAGAATTAATTAAGTTAAAAATGAAGAGATTATAATATTAATGAATGGGGGAAACTTGATTTTTGATAAATAATTATTGATTCAAGAAATTGTATTAGTGTCAATTTGGTAGAATTTGGGCCATTTAAATATTATAAAATGTAATTAAAATTGAAGGGGTTTTTGAGTGAATATATTTAATATCTAAACGGATATTGTCCTTATAGAATTTATTTATTATGTTTGATAATAGGAGTTTTCATAATGGTTATCTAAGTAAAATCTAATCCTATCGCTTAGGAGTTAAAATTGAAAACCTAAGAGTTGTAGTTAAATTTTAATTCATCGCTCACTTTAGAAACCCATTTTAATATCAATTAAGATTTCATTTGGAACAACTTGTTAAGTTGTCACATCTAATTAAGTGTAGGTTGCATGTAATTAAGTGTTCAAAAAAAAATTATTGTTGTGTTTTTTGCCCAAAAGTTTGGGCATGACATATTGTTATGGATAAAGATACTTTAGAGGTTAAGGCAGTTGATGCTATGAATATTGAGATCTCTGAGTCACTGGTTAACATTGTTGACTCTCAAAATATTGAAATACCGTCAGAAGCTAAGAAACCTGACACTGAGAAACTAGCAGAAGAAGAGGTACATACACAAAGTGAGAAACCAACAACAATTGTAAATAAAGAGGAAATAAATGATGGAAACAAGGAATAAATTATTAAGGTAATTGGTCAAGTGTCTAACGAAAATAAAGTTATTACAAAACCTAGCACATCCACTGTAGATTTTAGACGACCTACAAATGTTACTGATTTACTTTTTGATTCAATAAGGAGTATCACAGATTGCAATGCCATAGTATTTAAGGCCATTGATGATACATTGCCTGTTTTGAAAATGATTTCACCAGCATGTAAGATAGATCATATTGATGGTTCTTTGGGTAAATTGGACGCATTGTCCAAATTCATTGCTTCAAATGTTCTAACTTTAGATAAGGTAAATGAAGAAACTATTAAGGAAAGGGTGAATAAAGAAAAAGGTGAATTCTTTCAACTATCAAGGACTGTACTGAGCATATTTATTCCTTATTACTGGTACTTAATTCCATAATTTTGGAATACAAAGAATTGTATAAGGAATCCTGCAAGCCTCACCACCTAACTGAAGACATTGATGAGTAGATTAGGAAAACACAAAAAGAGATAGATGACATAGCAGATAATATGATAGGTTCTTCAAAACTTACCTCATTTATTGAACAAGCAATGACAGTTTTTGAGGAAAAGATTGAGAATTTGGAAAAAGAAAAAGAAAGGATAAAGATGAAGGCCCGAGAGCTGAAAAAAAAACTTGGTCCTAGATTGGACATCCTTATAACTGAGCGGGTTGAGCTATCTAAAGAAATAATTCAAGGAGACCGATCAGTGAGCAACATATGCATTATCTGATCGACATGATCCAGCAAACCGAAACCATTATTTCTGATAGTAATAAATTCATGCAGAGCCTGAATCTAATTTTGGCAGATATCTTTCAAATTGTAAACAACTGGTTACAAGCAATGAGGTAGAATTTTCTATTCTTTGACTCTTTTTGACATCCTTTGTCATTGATGCCAAAGAGGGAGTAGTATAGTAAAAATGCACAAAAGAAATCACTTGCTCATGGGGAGCACACTTTTTTGGGATCAGTTTTGGACTTCATTTTTGGACAACAGTTTTTGGATTTTTCTCATTGTTAGGATTAATGATAGTCCCAAAGATACTGAGAGGGGGGGTAAATCAATATCTAACTAGTGAGAAGAATATTTGACCTTATTAAGTATTTTGCATTCCAAAACAGTGTACCGGTAAATAATAGTTAATGAAGTAAATAGGAACAATAAAGACATCATAGAAAACACACCATACCACAAGATGTTTAATGAGGAAACCTAGTGTGGGAAAAACCTTAGTGGGATTTGTGACCCACAGTACTCATTCACTGGCCAATGAATAAATATTACTTACAATGAGGTGCCTGCACATGCAGGAAGGCCAACTGCCTAGAGCTCACTGCTCAATCTACAAAATAGAAGTCTCACTAACTTACAAAATAGATTATGAGAATCAAATACAATGTACTACTCTAAATCAACATCAACTATGTCAGGTTTACTACTCGTTTAAGCTCATACTATAACCATAAACCTTATACAAAATCTGCCTTATGCATTTGCATATATCTTCCTTAATATTTGCTCATTCCATCTCATCTATCATCCTTCTTTTAAAATGATTTACAAGATCTCATACATATATGAGTCTAGTACAATATGCCATGTCAGCTTTACAAAAGATAATTACAATTATATATAATAAACAAAAGTTTATTCATGTCGGCTTGGGTGTTGGTATGCATTATTGTTGTTGTCGGTGAAATGCCTGCAGGTGTCGGTGTCTGCTAGTGGTTTACTAGATGAATGCCACAAGGTTGTCTGAAGGTTGCTATAGGGTTTCCATCAATGACAACACCATCAATTCTCATTAGATTGTATAATCTCAACAATCTCCCCCTTTTGTGTTGATGGCAACACTCATGAGAAAAATCCAAAAACTGTTCCAAAAAGTGAAGTCCAAAAATTTATGAAAAATATGTGCTCTCCCTGAGCAGTTGATCTCCTCTGAATAGCCATTTTTCTCTATCCACTACTCCCCCTTTTCCGTCAATGACAAAGGTTGTCAAAAATATGTCAAAAGATTGCAAAATTTCACCTTGAGGTTTGTAACCGGTTGCTTACAATCTAAAATATATCAACCAAAACCATGTTTAAACTTTGTATGAATCTATTACTATCATTCATGGTTGCCTCAGTTGGTTGGATTGTGCCAGTGAGATGATGAATATGCTCTTCTAGTGATCTTTCCCCTTAGAATTAATTCCTTAGAGATTTCATTTCTCAAAGAGACAAGGTTATCCAATTTAGGACTAAGTTTATACTTAAGCTCTCTGGCATTTGCCTTGATCCTTGCTTTTTCTTTCTTAAATTTCTCCAACTTTTTTGCAAATCCTGCTATTTCTTGCTCAATAATTGATATAGGTTCGGATGAACCAATAATGTTATCAACTATATCATCTATTTCCTTTTATACTCTGCTTATTTCTTTTTCAATGTCCTTAGTCAACAGATGTGTCTTGCATGTATCCTTCTACAATTCCTTATATTCCAAAATTGTTGTATTCAGTGTCAGTAAAAGTATGTTAATGTGTTCCGTGCACTTCTTTATTGCATCCTCAAAGAATTTTTCCTTTTCTTTTTCCATTTTCTCTTTGAATTGTATCCTCATTTATTTTATCAACTATTATTATATTTCCAGTAATAAATTTAGACAATGTGTCTAACTGACCTAAAGAATCCTTTACATGATCTATATTGCACTTTGGTGCAATCATCTTAAGAATAGGTATCGAATCATCAATTGGGTTGTAGGCCAATGTATTATAGTCAGTTATTTCTTAATAGATTCTAGAAGTACCTCTGCCACATTTGTAGGTCTGAATTAGGATGTCTGACCAACTACTTTTATTATTTCAGTGCTTCTAGTATCAGTAACTAATTTGCTTGTATCAACCTCTGGTGGATCAGTCCAAGTTTGCATTTCAACTAGCAATGGTTTGGGTTTCTTAGTGATTACCGGTTTCACTATCTCAATATGTACCTGTGCCTCTATCGGTTTCTCTATTGGTTTCTCTATGTTATCACCTGTTGGTATTTCTGTCTTTGTCTCTGTAGGTATCTTAGTACCAACATCTATACTACCAGTATTCATTCCACGATCCAAAGGTTGCTCTGAATGCTCTATTTTCTCTGTTTGTATTTCAACCTCAACATTTTCTATCAGTTGCTCAGCAATGTTTCCACTGTCAGCAATATCAATCTATACCTCTGTGTTGTCCTTGTCCATAACAATGTTCACTTCCTGAGTATCAACATTCATGGTGAATAGAATTTTTGATTTAGGGTTGGTGTCATCATGTGTTATGTCTACACTTTCAGGAGCCGGTGTATCATTAGTATGTATCGGTGTAGTCTTCAAGGGTGGTGGTAAGTTGTCAGTTATTTTGATGTTTGGTATTCCACCAAATTTACTTTTCCCTTTGTCCTTCTCCTTTTGATATACCTTAAATGTTTTCCTAGGTCGGTTCAATTCTTCCTATTTTTCCTTTTCTACAAAAAAGATATCCCATTTATTGACCATTCCCTCTACAATTTCATTAGCTCTACCAGCCATTAAGCTCACTTTCCAGTGACCACTAGCAAAAACTAATCTATTAGCCTCACAAATAAATTGATCAATCTCCTCTCTAGAGTCAATTGGATGTATAGTTATAAGTATTTCAACCTTAAGTTCCCTATCTAACTCCATTACTGCAATCCTCTTTGCATCTAACCTTCTATACAAATCATTTGGTAAGTCATCTACAACTTCAATTAACACTTTCTTGTATATGTCTAGATGTAGAATTATACTATTTTCAATACTTTCTTTTTCTGAATTAGTGAATGTGTTATACAATTTGCATGCATTTGCCAAGTTACTGTCTTCAGTGATTTCATTCAATAAATAATGCAAAGGTGGTATAACTTGTTTCTATTTCTTCTTAGGTGTTAACTTCTTTGCTAGTTGTCTTACTGCTTGTTGCTTCTTTCTCAAGGTTCTTGTTTTCTTGGGTGAAGGAGAGGGTACCGGTGAGGGTTTTCTCTTCCTACCAACTCTCTTGAATTCAATAGGTATCTTGCTATCAGATGATGTACCAACCAGTGAAATGTGTGCCTGTGGTTGCAATCCTTCCAGTTCACTTGCCCTTATTCTAGTAATATTCATGATATTTTCTTTGATTTCCTTAACTTTTTTGATGCACTCCTTATATAAATTTATCTTTTCTTTCTTTGTTTCATTGTTTTTACACCACTCTCAATTATTTCTGTATTACCAAAAACTTCTTCTATTGGTTCTCTAGGGGCTTCTTATAGGGCTTTAGAATAAGTCTCAATACTATTCACATCAGCCTCATAACCCATTTCAGTTACCCATATAGTTCTAGGAAGAACTGTTTCCATCCATATTTCATCTTTCTTAATCACAAAATAGATTTCTTTGTCATATTTATCTACTACACTCTGTGGTAGTCTCTCTCTAGTTTTCATTTTGGCTTAGAAAGCTTTGAAACATTCAGTTATATTGTTTTCCTTAGCAATACCCATGCCAGTGAAAGCTTCTTGCAATTGTTTACCTACCGGTATGTCATATCCAAAATCTTTCTATCCAATACCAGAAATTTCTTTTGAGAAATACAACATAAGGCATACCAAAAGATTAGAAAAATGAAATGTCCCTTTATCATCACCTTTTATCTTTTTCAAGTTATCTATTAGTTCATCCTTTATCCATTCACACACCATATCATAAGCACTTTTTTAATGCAAAGACTAAAAACTAAATTAAGTCTATTTGCATGTGTAGTCTTGTAACCTAAAATCATACTTATGAATCTCACATTGATATCCTTGATGTCATTTACTCCCAGAGATCTACTATTAGATGTTGCTCTGGTTAAGGTCATGACTATGTTGTTAGGTACCTTCCTTGTCTTGTCTAGTCTACTGTCGGTTGAGGGTAAACCTATCACTACCCTAATTGCTTCCTTGGTGAGTTTGCAGAATGAATCTAACCAAAGAAATTCTCCATGTACCCTACTTAGGACGATTCTCACTACTTCCTTCAGAAATTCAGGGATGTCCAAGATTTCCATAAAACCTAAAGTCTCAATAATCTTGTGCTCAGGGTTGACATTGCCGTTTTCATCACAAATTATGGTTCTAAACATCTTTAACACTTCCTCAGAACCTAATTCTTCAATATTGTAGTGAATATAAATCCTAGGGTCCTCATCATAAGCTACACCTTTAGGAAAAAATGCACCTATGGAATCATCTTTCTTAGCTATCTAAGGAATAATTTTGAAAACGGGCCTAGGGCATTTCACAATTTCCACAACGGTAGGGTTTGCCATAAATTCGAGAGAAGAAGAGGAAGCTATTTGAAAAATACCTTAAGCTACCTGATAATGTTTGAGTGCTTAAAAGAAATCACTTCACTTCTTTGCCTTTGAATGCCTCCAGTTAGATTTCATGGCTCTTTGCTAGTTTGAATGCTTGGTGAATCGAAAAAGAGGGAAAACCAATGATTTATAATGAGTTTTCTTTCAACAACCACATTAAATGCTCACTAGGTAAGTGAAAATTAACACACATGCCAGTAGAGAAGAAATAAATCTTTTCACCATCAACCGAGGGTAAACTGCATGATATTCAACTTGCTGCAATACCCCCAAAGGGCTACTTTTTAGTTGGATGAAGAATCTCCTATCGGTGGAGTAATACCTTGTTCTACCAGTGAAGGAATAGTCTCATCAACATTAGGATCTATCTTTCTAATCCATTGTTTTGAAAGTTCTTGCTTTACCTTATCTACCTTCTCTTTGCCTTTCAAACTAGGTCCTTTATTATTTGTCGATGAAGTCTTACTTCTAAAATTTTTTTGCAATATGTCCAATCTTGTTACAAGCATAACAAGTCACATTATTCTTTTGAATAGCCTTTCCATATCCTATGCTAGTTTGTGTTCTGCATTGATTAGATAAGTGCCCAAATCTTCCACAAACATAACATCTCACATTCATTCTATAGTTTTTTGAATTATGACCAACTTTGTTGCATTTGGAACATTGACCGGTGGGTGCATTAATGTTCTGATTGTTTCTAGATCTACACTGATTTTCTCTATGACCATACTTGTTACAGTTAAAGAATTTCCCATTAAATTTTTAAGCATTAGGTTGTCTTACCAATTTACTATTATCATGATTATTTGCAGTACCAGAACTTTCTCCAACTTCAAATCCAAGTCCATTAGTATCTTCATTAGATTTCTGACTTTTCAGCATATCATCAAGTTCTTCTAAACTTTTCTTGAATTTTTCTTTATGTTGATTTGCAGTAGCCAACTCATTTTCCATAATTCCCATTTGTCTCATAAGTTCAGTTTTATCATGTTGCATGTGAATCAAATCTATCTTCAACATATCATCTTCATGACTGATTCTTAGATTTTTATTTCTAGCATCATTGAGGCTCCTAGTCAAGTCATCTTCATTCTTCTTCCTATCTTCAATGTCTCTACAAAATCTCATAGTCATATCTTGCATTTCATTTCTTATAGTATTGTTTTCTTGCCTCAATTTGTTCACAAGCTCATTAACAGTTTCCTTTTCATCATCATCACTTTGCATCTTCTCATGAAGTTCCTTTCTTGTACTTCTAGCAATAGTAAGATTCTCCTAAAGTCCTTGAATAAATTCCTATGCAGTCCTTAGATCATCTTCTAGTTTGATATTCTTCAGCTTCTCTGCATCATAGTCCACAAGAGCTCCTTCTAATTGTTTTCTTAAGTTCTCCATCTATACCGGTGTGAGAATCTTCCTCAAGCCATTAGGCTTTTGAAAATAGAGGACTAGGCTCTGATACCAATTGTTAGGATTAATGATAGTCCCAAAGATACTAAGAGGGGGGGTGAATCAATATCTAACCGGTGAGAAGAATATTTAACCTTATTAAGTATTTTGCATTCCAAAATAGTGTACTGCTAAATAATAGTTAATGCAGTAAATAGGAACAATAAAGACATCATAGAAAACACACCATAACACAAGATGTTTAACAAGGAAACCCAGTGTGGGAAAAACCTTGGTGGGATTTGTGACCCACAATATTCATTCACTGGCCAATGAATAAATATTACTTACAATGAGGTGCCTGCACATATAGAAAGGCCAACTACCTAGAGCTCACTACTCAATGTACAAAATAGAAGTCTCACTAACTTACAAAATGGATTATGAGAATCCAATACAATATACTACTCTAAATCAGTATCAACTATGGCAGGTTCAATACCGGTTTAAGCTCATACTATAACCATAAACCTTATACAAAATATGCCTTATGCATTCACATATATCTTCCTTAATATTTGCTCATTCCATCTCATCTATCATCCTTCTTTTAAAATGATTTACAAGATCTCATACATATATGAGTCTATTACAATATGCCATGTCTTCTTTACAAAAGATAATTACAATTAATTACAATAGATAAAAGTTTATTCCTGTTGGGTGGGGTGTCAGTATGCATTGTTGCCGTTGCAGGTGAAGTGCCTGCCGGTGCCGGTGCCTATCGATGGTTTACAAGATGAATGCTATAAGGTTGCTTGAAGGTTGCCATAGGGTTGCCATCAATGACAACACCATCAATTCTTATTAGAGTGTATAATGCCAACACTCATGAGTGTTGCCATGAATGCCAAAGGTGGAGATTGTTGGCATTCTACACTCACATGAAAATGGTTGATGTTGTAATTGATGGAAACCAAATGGTAATAGGATTCTATAGGTTCACTGGTAACATAGACATCATCTACTGGCACTAGGAGGCACAACAAGTTCATTCACCAACATCAACTTTACTCTACCAATGAATCATACAGACACTTAGACCGACATGAGACAAAATTTTGTTTATGCGAATGGTATTGTAATGTAATTAATTATTTGTAAGATGACATGATGTATTATAAAGATTCATATATGTATGAGATCTTATAGGTCATTTTGATATAGCATAGAATAGAGGTGATTATGTAATAAATCATAGAAGATAGCGAAAGGATTTTGTAACAAGTGAAGATAGGTTATGTGAGCAAATATCATTCGTCGACAAGGTTTTTGTTAAGGTTTCTGACTGAGCTTAAACTGGTACTAGATCAAGCATTGCAGATGCTATTTTGAGTAGTACATTGTCTTGGATTTAATTATCCATTTTGTAGTCAGTGAGACTCTTTCATTGAGTAGTGAGATCTAGGTTGTTGGCCTTCCTGCATGTGCAGGACCCTAGTGTAAGTAATATTTATTCATATTGGCTAGTGAGTAAATATTATGGGTCACAAATCCCACCAAGGTTTTCCCCTAACTAGGTTTCCTCACCAAAATATCATGTGTTATGGTGTGCATTTATGTTGTCTCTGTTATTTCTCTTTACTTCATTATTACTTGTTTACCGGTACATTAATTTGGGTTGCAAAGTTATAAATAAGTTCAAATATTCCATGAACTAGTTAGACATTGATTCACCCCCCTCTCAGTGTCTTTGGGACTATCATTACATCTAACACATGGGCCATGTCTTGATCATTGTGATGCCATGTGGAGCAGAGGTGGAAAACATGTTGTGGTCAGTGAAGCCTCATCGACAGGGTTGATGAAACTGATAATCACTCTTAATGAAACAACCACAAATCATAGGATTGTAACTAACTATTGCAGCTCAAGGAAGAACTAATGAAAGAGCAAGATCAGGGAGTAGTTGGCCCCTGGATGAATGCAAAGGAAATCCGATTTACAAAGACCTCAAAAAGGAAACAGCTGAAGTTTTTTATGTGTCGATAGATTTCAAAGTAGAAGATCTTGTTTGAGATTGCTATTTCTAGAAAATGTGTACTGGACAATGGAAATTATGTACAGATGCATCCTTGAAGGATAGGTGATCGATCAAAGACAAGTTGGATCAGATCTCATGAAGATAATTTGGGGAAGAGGAAACCCTAATCACTCTAAAGTTTGAATTGCCTTTTGGTGGGAAATTATGGTATAAGAGATAAGAGCTTAAGAAAGAATTAAGTTGATGCTATGAAGAAGGAGAAGAGAAAAGTGAGAGTGAGTAAGTAGAAGAATTGCTAGCCTTAGAAAAGATTTCTAATAAATTTGTAGTGTTTAAGAGCAAGCATACCAGTGAGAGGATTCTACCAACATAACTTTAGTTTTGTATTTGACCCTAACCGGAAAGGTGTGGCAGAGCAGGTAGCATCCAAGTGAGACATAGTGTGTTGAGAGTCTATGTGATAGAGGGAGAAAAAGATAACAGAGGCCGGGAATCAAAAGAAAGTAATTTCACAGCCGATAGTGTGAAATTCAGTAGAGGAAGAAATACTATCAACTAACAGTGAGTTGTTTGATCTAAGTGTTGTAGAATTCATTTTTAACAAGAAGCCTTAATTGTATTCAAATAGTTATTTTTCAAGATACATCATCAAGTTGAAGCTTGGTGCAGGGGTTGGTGCCCTAAAATTTTAGGGGTTGGAACTCCTTGGGTTGGTGCCTTAAATATTGTAATTCAGTATTTTACCTATGAGGTTGGATTGGACCAGTAGTCTCTAGCAACATTTCTCACCAAGGTTTTTCCCATATTGGGTTTTCCTCATATACCTGGTGTTGTGAGTTGCATTTGTGTGTTGGGTCTCTTTAGTTTTCTTTTTGCTTTACTGGTTTAGTTGCTTAGAGATTGAGTGGTTAACTAGTATTCTGAAGTTGATTTGAAAGTCAAAAAGATTTAAGAACCACTGATTCACCCCCCCTTCTTAATGGTATTCTATGTTCAACACTGCTATGCAGAAAATTTAACATGGTATTAGAGCCCAAGAGCGAGGAGGAAGGACAAATTATTTGCAGGAATATTTCTGAATAATTGAAGTTGACGTAAACCTTTGTTTCTAGATCATTCTCCTTGCTTCCTTTTCTCATGCTCTTGTTTGCACGGACCTTGTCTTCATCTTCTCCTTTATGACACATCATTCCAGTGGACCTATCTTTTTTTTCCTTTATCATATTATGAGGGATTTTTTCTACAGTTAGTGCTAATGCTTCTTGGTTTTGTTTCAAGTTTGATGAGTTCATTATTGGCACCTATATTTTTGACTAGAAGCTTCTTCTTGCATGGTTGAGTAGTGTCATTGGGTTCACTCATGTAGATTCATATGCCACGTGCATCTTCAAAAGTGTCAGATGTTTTACCTTTGTTTTGCATCTGATTATTGTTCGAGTAGTGTCGTCAAGGGCACTCATAGAGATTCTTGATCTTGATTGTCATGCCCAAACTTTTGGGAAAAAAATGGAACAACAATTTTTTTTTAAACATCCTAATAAAACTAAATGTGCTATAATAAAGATGGAACAATTAAGTTTTGTCTTAACTAAAGGTTAACTCAGGAAATAAAAGAGTGGCTTACTAAAGTTGATACAATTAACTTAACCATGCATGCGATAAAAATTTAATGTGGAAATAATTCTCCAAAAAGTGTCATTACCATTTTGTTTATTAATAAATTAATTTAGCCAAATAATCCTTAACTTATTAGCCAAGACATATTAATTATCTCAAATAATATTTAATTGCTCCTTGGAAGAATTAGAATAATGTTAGCATTTAGATTATTGAATTTAAATATTCATTCAAGCAAATGTAAATAATGCGATTGGATTCGACTATAAAGTTAACTAAAACAATTCTAATAATAGCCTAAGAGATTCATTTCCCGAAATGTCAAATTTGATCCCTTACAATTATTAAATATCGAATATTTGATGTATGGCCAATATAACCCCTACAGGCTAAAATTTTACATTATACTTTTAATAATTCTCATTAATAAAATTTCCAAAAGAAATTTAATCCTAAACATCCATATATATATATATATATAGACATATAAATACTTGCCTAAATTATGAAACTTCATTTAAAGCTAAATGTCTTTTTATTCATTAATAGAAATGATCTTTATTTTCTAAACTATACTTAAGTTGCACATAGGGGTTATCCTTTTAAAATTTGAAAAGGTTATCCCACCTTTCTTATTTACTTTATTATTACTATATTTTTTTTGAACCCTAACTAGGGTTTTGATAACCTTACTCAACTAAACTTGCATTCCTCATTTTTCTCTCCAAAGGCTAACCCTAACCCGAAATATGGGTTAGGGCTCCTTGGACTAACATTTCTTTTTTTTTGTGTGTGTGTAAGTATGTGTGTGCAGGGTTTCATGGTGGCGGGGGCGAACATGGCTGAAGAAACCACGTGGAGGGCCGAATGAAATAGTGGAGGAAGGGATTCGAGGGCAGAGAGGGCACCATAGTGGGATGACTCACGGTCATGGCTGCGTACAACTATGGGTCTCGGCCCATAGCCATGGCCGCCCATGATTATGGGTCTTGGCCCACAGCCATGGCCACCCATGACTATGGGTCATTGCTTATAGCCATGGATGCCCACGACTGTGGGTCATGGCTCACAGCCATGATGCCCATGACTGGGGTTGCGGTTCCCTGCGACTGTGGGTCACGGCCTTGGCTGTGAGTCCACGCCCAAACCTGGTTCTTCATACCTCAAGAAATTTTTCTTATTATAATTTTTTTTTTAATTAATAATTATAAAATGTTATTAAATGCATAATAAAAAAATAAACAGGTATGTATGAATATATATTATTATATATAAATATTTTTGACAACAACATGCATCAGTATTAAATATTTAAATAACCAGAATACTAAAGTAAGATTATTTTCTCTTTATTTCCAGTTTGCTCATATTTTATTAAATACATATGTTTTAATACAAATGGAGCATGTATATATATATATAGAAGTATATTTATAAATATATTTCTATGATTAAATCTATATTTCAATAGATTTAATAGGCTGATCTCTAATTACAGAATAGAAGTATTTTTTTTATTTATTTTCATTTAGAGCATATAGTTTCCTTTTTGTTTTAAAATAAGATTATCAAGATTTATTTTCTACTTTTATAGAATATAAAAATATGTCAAAGTTTTATTTATTTACAGTAGCAACTAACTATTTAAAAAGAATCTATTTAATCTATAAACAACAAATGTGATGCAATATTAATATTCACACTAAAAATCTATTTACTTTATTTTGTAGTATGAACAATAGATAAATATAAATATTTCTTCTCTTTTACCAACATCTACACTTCAACATTTTATTTATTTCCTTTCTTTTACAACAGCTATAAGGAAGAAATAATTTTTCGTTTCAAGAAGAAAATACCAATAAAGAATATCTCAATATCTATAAAAATATAACTTCAAATTTTATTTTATTTTTCTTTGCAAGATCAAAATCTAATAAAAGAATACATCTTGTTTCATGATAAAACATAGACTAATAAATACATTTAATACATCATGATAAACTTTAACAAATAGGTAGATACCAAACTTAGCTTCTCATTTCTACTAAATGATGGCTTCCCAAATACATATATTTTTGCAACTAAATACATAAGACATAGGCTCATCTCCAAGTTTTCCCTTGCAAATATTTTTCCAAGCAAACCTACAATGAAACTTTGAGGTTGTGACCATGGAGGCTCACCTCCCAACCTAAGCTTACTAAAAGCCACCTCCAAGCTCAGAGAACCAAGACCTAAACGGGATACACACAAGCAATACACAAATAAGCAAGGCAACTTCACAACATTCACACTCCCATCCCAAGGGTAAACAACATCACATATGTGACTTTTCAAATGGGGTGAAGGTTGACTAAGTACCTTGAGGAGAAATCTGCAAATAGGAGAACATATTTCCATTGCAAGGCAACCAAGAAACACATCCACAAGTTGCAAACTTGTCCCAACAATTCCTTGTGTCCCCCAAGGCATACAAGCAAAAAAAACTCCCCTTATGACCCCCATTGCATAAACAAATCACAATGCAGCAAGGGTCACAAAAATCCCTTGTGAATCAATCTCTTCCAAAGAGAGCCTCTCACTCATAGGCTGTCAAACAACCCTTCACCCCAAGGCCACTCTACCCTCCCAAGGGTGAGTTTGGCCTTGAAAACTCCCAAAACATAAATATAAAAACTCAACCAAAAATACATAGGGAAGAACACAACATCATCCTATAAAAATAACAATGGAAGAACAAATGCAACATACAATCTTTTCAAAATTAACAACATATATGAGGTAGTGATTTAACCAACCTTGAATCTGCCAAAAGGATGCAAAGTAAGTTTGTAGGAGAGCTACCCAAATCCACAACTTCTTCCTTGTCAAGACTTAACCAAAATATCCTATACTAAAATTCCAAACTTCTCAAGATTCTAAGTCTCCAAAGAGGGAGAGTGGGTGATTACCACCCTATGTCTCAAACCCTTCCCTATGAAGGCTCCTCTCACTCTTTCCAACCTCTTGGATAGAGTGTGAGCTCACATTGGTTGGTCTTCCCAACCTCTTACAGGCTTACTAAAATTGGCAACTGAAAAAGGGGAAGAGAAAGTGGGGAAGAGGAACTGACACAAGAAAGGAAGGTTGTCTAACCTAGGTGGAATCCTCCAAAGTTGGATTTCGTCCATCTTGGAAAAATCAATTTTTGAGGTGACTAAACAGTCACATGGGAGTGGTCACATGCTTAAAATTTCTTCTAACCCATAGGTATACCATATGGACCTTTGGAAAAGCACCTAAACTAACCCTAGGAGTCAATTTGACCCCTTAGAAACCCACCTGAAGTTTACCTACGGGTCAAACTTGAGTTGACCACTCCAAAGGCTCTCTACCCAAGATTAATCTGGGACCACACTCAAATATTTGAAAAAACAATGGTTGAAACAATTTCCCTCCAAGAGACATGTCATTATCAACACACTTTACAACACATGTGTCAAGTGACACAATAAAAGTACATTACTTAATTACAAATGGATAATATTTTTTTTTGGATTAAACAATTAAATAAATACAATTTAACACACATTCAAACATTTACATTTACGAATAAAACACAATACATACGAGGTGTTGTCTTTCCAAATAGACAACCCCTAGTTTCACAAACACACAAAGGTCTAGGCTTGATTCTCCATATAGTTTCCATGGTCACATGGATTAGTTTTCCTGCACATCTCATTCTACACATTAGTAATCCACAAATAACCACATATAAAAAGAATACAATTCAGTCACTCTACATACAATTTCTATCATACTAATCAAATTACCATATATCCAATAAAATCCACATAAAGCAATTCACTTTACAACATTATCATAATCCTCATAAATTTCAACCATTCATAAGACATGCATCCATATTTCTAACATCATGAGAAAGTCTTGCAAACCAAAATAAATGACATACAACATATCAATGTTATCCAATCCTAGGATCATATAAAATTCTATATCCATAATGCATAGAAATGAAGCATGAATAATAGGTCCAACATGAAAATAATTGAAATTCTAGGATGGGTCGGGGTAGGGCCTCATATTGATCATCATCTTTCCTTTTGAGGAGGTTCTTCATTTAGCACTATGGCAGCATTTACCATTTGACAGTTGTCCACACTTTTCTTGTCTTGAAAAGGATGTTCTTCTGCACTTTATATAGTTGCATCTCTTATAATTTTGAGGGGGGGTTTTGTTCCCACAAGGTTTTCCCTCTTTCCTCTTATTAGGTTTATCTCTCCTTAGTTTTCTAAACCACCATCTCTGTGATTTACGGGAAACCATCAGTTGCTATGTTTAAGCTAGCTAATGTGATTAATTTTCCCAATGAATAATGGACATGCAACAACCTATTCCATCCTTTTTACAGCAAGTTTTGTTCTATGCAGTTGTTTTGTCTTTGTTACCCCCACAATTCCTTTCTTTTGTGACCTGATGGTTCTCTTTGTATAAATTCACAAATTAGACAATGGTTAATATAATGAATTAATATAATTTCATTCTTGCAACTCTATTTTTCTTCTCTTTTATAGGAAGTTTTGTTTTTTACTTTTTAGCAAGGTTTGTATTTTTCTATCTAGAAAATTTAACAATTCTGTCACCTTGGATTAGGTAACTTGAACTCACCTTGTCCCCATAGCGATCAGAATTGAATCAATAGTGATGTGATTCTCAAAGAGGTTTCATGGTATACAAATTGCGTAGTGAATTCAACTTTGAAAAGCCATGATTCTGAGTCTTGATCAAAAATTCATATTTCATAAGGGATTAGTATCCTAGCAACAACTAGAGCATCATGCTCTTATCAACCCAAGATATAACAAAGGCAACAATTTGAATAGGTTCCTAAGTGGAGATTCTAATTTCATCTTCAAATCATATTTTGGTCAAAACCAAATTTGAGTCACCCAGGGATCTTACCTTTGACAGTGACTTCATTTGAAAGTGATAAATTCAAACTCCCAAACTACATCAAATTCATCTTATATCTGTCAGCAAATTATGTCTTTGGCAGCAATTTAGAAGAGGTCATGATCACTATATACTGAGTTTGACAAGGTGGCTCGGGTGATATTTAGTGGTGGACTTCTGTAGACAATGATTCATACTTGTTAACAGTCTTTGAAACCAAGATCAATTTTGACACAGTGGTCATCATTGGGTAGCAGAATTAACTTTATTAACAAAACTCCCCAATCAGATTGGTTATTATTGGTGAATATCTTATTAGAAACAAAAGAAAGATAGTGAATTCATATAGAGGTGACAACACTATTTGTCTAGTGGCAGCGAATTTACATTTATTTTGATCACTATGTTTGATCAATATATCTATAAGAGGCAATTAGATCAGTATATTAGTAATCTTAGGTTTAAGATGAGCTTCTTTAGTCATCTTTGATAAAATTTCATCTTACACTAATTAGTTTTGTCTTATTCGATTATTGTATGATCTTGATTACAATTCCCTTCTTTATTTCATTTTGATTGTCTTAGAGTGTTTTGAAAGGATTTTTTTTTTTAAGATGATTATATTTAGTCAATGGTTGAAGGCATGACTTAGAATTACATGATTTTTTTTAAGGTTTTTATGTCTAGATAATCAATTCCATATTCACAAGAAAATGTTATCATGTGTGCTGCTAACTTTCTCAAATATTGAAGGTGTGTAATGGTTGGATTACAAAAGGTTCTTATCAATGAGGACTTGAATAGAGTCATCATCGAGTGAAAGATCACATCACATTGGGGTAACTTAGGTGACACGAACCTTGGGTGCGCCAACATGAAGAAATTTCAAAGTCTTCTTTACAACACTTGGCTATTAGGACCCTAGAAGGACAACTGAGAGGGCAGGTGAATCAGTTGTCAACCAGTTATATGAAATTATAAACCAAATAATAATTATTCCAACTTAAACTTAGTGTTAGTAAACTAATATAACCTATTGGTGAACATATATCAGTGACTATGCATAAGCCACCAACCATATTGGTGAATGATATTGTCAGTTCAATAGTAAACAAATAAAACCATAGTACCAAAACAACAATATAGATCTCCAAGAAAATAAATGTTGACATCAATGACAAAATCAATGCAACACATGACAAAGTCATCCATAATACCAACAATCTCCCCCTTTGGCATTGATGGCAACACTAGATGGAAAATCATCTAAGTGCCAAAGATAGAATGCCAAAAACCAATAAACCAATCAATCTCCCAAAGATAGATCAATACAAAGTTTGTTACAGAACCAAAAACCAAAATACATCTCTCCAAAGAATATATCTCTCCCTCAAGGAAGAATGTTTTTTCATAGATATCTCTCCCTCTTTGATATCAAATGCTAAAGTAGTTAAGAATTGAAAACATAACATTCAACCAACTACTCCCCCAGAGAAGTAGCTCCCCTCCATCAAAGCCGAAAAAAGATTTTTTCATTTGTCCCTATTAGTTTGATGCCAATCTTCATTATCTAAGTCTCTACCAGTGGGGAAATTACCCCAAGATGCTCTCTGGGATATTCAAATGTTTCCTTAGGCAAATAATTTGTAAAGATATCTACAATTTTCTCTTTAGTATTTACGTAAACCAATCTTACTTCATTTGCTTCAATATTCTCTTTTAGAATATTGTACTTAATAGAAACATGTTTTGTCTTAGAGTGAAATATCGGATTCTTTGATATATCAATTCCTGCTGAAATATCACAATAAATGATTATTGATTCTTTGCATTTTATCTTTATATCCTTCAACATTTTTTTAATCCATAATACCTAAGTGCAATTAGTTGCTGCTGCAACATATTTCGATTTTGCTATTGATAAAGATGTACAAGTTTTCTTCTTGCTTATCCATGAAATCAGTCTGCTACCAAGAGAGAATGTATTGCCAGTGGTACTCTTGCTATCATCTACATCTCTTGCCCAATTTCCATCAGTGTATGCACATAAATCAGAAATTTCATGCTTAGGATACCATAAACCAAGATTTGCTGTGCCTTGTAGGTACCGAAAAGTACTTTTAACTGCTAATTCATGATTTTATTTAGGATTGCTTTGAAATCTTGAAACAATACATACTGCATTCATTATATCAGGTCTTGTTTGTGTTAAATACAGTAAACCTCCAATCATAGATTTATACCTTGTTGGATTAATAGGAGCTGAATCATCTTTTAATGTCAATTTATCAATTGTGGTCATAGGAGTTCTTACTAGTTTGGAATTCTGCATACCAAATTTCTTCAAAATTTTCTTCAAGTACATTGTTTGACATATGAATATACCTTTATCTATTTGTGAAATCTGCAAACCTAGAAATTTTTTTATCTCTACAATCATAGACATTTCAAATTCTTCCTGCATCTTGTTAGAAAAGTCCTTACATAATCCATCTTCACCTCCAAAAATTATATCATCTACAAAGACTTCAATAACTAAAATATCATCATTAAGTTTAATTCTATATACCCATTTAGTTCCAATTACATTTTTGTCTTTAGGTCAGGGAACCAATGTTCAAGTATTATTCTTTTCAATTTGTTCTAATTCATCTTCCATTGCTTTTATCCAATGTTCCTCCTTACATGCTTCAATAACAGATGTTGGTTCAAATTGAGAAATTAAACATACCTCTTCATTTATCAATCTTTCTCTAGTCATAACACCTTGATTCTTGTTTCCCATTATTTGATTCTCTAAATGATTCAATCTTATATACATAGGTTTGTTTTATTAACATTTCTTCAGTCACAATTGAGTTTTCTGATGATTCCAGTGTGACTGGATCTTCATTTTGTATTGGTGCAATCTGTGCCATTTGATCTATAATCATTTCAGCTACCGGTTCTATAGAACTTGAATCTCCTCTAAAGTGTTCATCTATCTTCATATTAGTACTCTCAATTATTTTCTGTAACCTTTTATTATAACATCTATATGGCTTACTTCTAGATGAATAACCAAGAAATATTCCTTCATCACTTCTAGGATCAAATTTACCAATATACTCATCTCTTCTAATGTAACATTTGCTTCCAAATGTTCTGAAATACTTAAGAGTAGGAATATGACCGAACCATAGTTCATAAGGGGTATTACTGGTTTCACTTTTGATGTGAACTATGTTTAAAGTATAAATCATTGTATTCACTGCTTCTCTCTAGTACACATGAGGTAGATTTGCTTCCATCATCATGGTTCTTGCTACATTGAGAATAGTTTTATTATTCCTTTCCACAACTCCATTCTACTAGGGTGTTGAGGGTGCTGATAGTTGTCTTTTTATTCCATTCACTTCATAGAATGCATTAAATTCTCTAGATCTAAATTCTCCTCCTTGATTTGATCTTAAATATTTGATTTTCTTGCTAGTTTCATTCTCTACCATTGCCTTTAATATCTCGAATCTTCCAAAAGCTTTTGATTTCTCCCTAAGAAAAGTAACCCAACACATTCTAGAATAATCATCAATTGTTACAATAAAATATCTATCACCTTGTAGACTGCTTGTTCTTGTTGGACCACATAAATCAGTATGAATTAAATCAAGAATATTATTGGATTTCTCAGTAATGCTCTTAAATGTAGTTCTAACTTTCTTTCCCATTTGACATTCCTTACATACCAGATTATGAGGTTTCACAATCTTAGGTAAATCCCTTACTGCCTTAGTTGAACTGATGTTTACAATGCAATCAAAATTCACATGATAGAGTCTTTTATGCCATAACCAACTTTCATCAATGTGTACAATTAAACATGTCTTATCACTGGTATTCAAGTGAAAGATATTACCTTTAGTCTTATTATTGGTTACAATCTCCAATCCAGTTTTGTTTATGACCTTGCATTTTTCTCTTTTGAATTGTAACTAAAATCCTTTCTCGACCAACTGACCAACACTCAAAAGATTAGTCTTTAAACCTTCTACATAATAAACATTGTTAGTAGTGTGCTTACCATCCAAAGATATAGTGCCTTGTCCATTGATTAAACAAGATTTGTCATCTCCAAACCTTAGTAGACCTCCATGACTTTTCTAAAATGATGTGAATGTTATTTTATCACCATTCATATCATGTAAACATCCACAATCTATAATCCATTCATCCTTTTCTTCAATTTTTGTTGTCAGTGCCTTCTCTACCAGTTTGACAATAGGTTTCAGTTGCCCTGATACCACTTGTTACAAGTGCAGTTGTCGTTGCACCAGAAGATTGAACCATTAATGCCTGATACAACCACTAGACTTCTAGAATCCACATGAGGTGGTTAATGATGAATACTAAAATACTAAGAGGGGGGTGAATTAGTAAGCCCAAAAACTTAACCAAACTCTTAAGCAATTTTACTACAGACTTGTATAGTAACAAACAAGCCAAATAGCGAATAGAGAATTCACCCATAGAAGAAAAATCACCATAACATAAGATATTTTGATGTGGAAACCTAAATGGGAAAAAATACAGTGAGTAAAACTCACAAGTCTACTATCTACAGAATAGTAACCAGACTGGTTAAGGTCAGACCGGTTAAGGCCTTACAATGTTCTTCACCAAAACAGATCATATTGGGGATCTAGGTCTTTGTTAGGAGATAAGTCCTATTAAATACTACCTTAATAAAGGATTTTAGATCCACAACTATGAACCACCTTGTTAGAGGATTTACAATAGGCTTGACTGGGCCTATCTGGTTAAGGGTTTCAGACTTGTCGAATAGATTAGTAATAAACAAGTGAATGATCTAGAAAGTAGCACAAAATGCTTGATTATATCCTTGACTGCTCTTTGTTAATGCATTGCAACATTACTTTAGTCTTCTATCCTTTTCATCTTCAATCTCTATTGCATGATGCTTCTATATCAACTTCACTCTTCAATACACATACACACATACATTAAAACCCTAGACATGATGTCTTTAAATAGGAAGCTGATTTCATATCGGTCCAATGAGATTGGATTATAATTTCCTAGGTTCAAAGCATTTAGACTCATTTGGTAACACGACACAAAAACACCACCAAAGTGTCAATGGATGATAACTCATCTCACTATACAATTTTACCAGTTGAATCACTACATCGATGTTGGTGGATGATAACTCATCACACTTTACAATTATAATGGTTTAAAATAGTATACCAATTACTGGTTAACAAACAAATACTAGAAAACTGGAACATAGTGTTCTGATAAAAAACATTAACTATTTCTTGGGGTGCTCATTCTACTTGAGGTCTTCATACCACTTGATGTCTTCATATCACTTGAGGTCTTTAGTCATTCTTTGATCAGTAAGCTTCTTTTACAAAACACCGATAGTCTTCTACAAACAAAGACTATACATACAATGGCATATAATACCGGTGTGAACAATACAACACATATTATTGGTGGAGAATAACTCATACATAAAATAAGTGTGTGTCCATCAATGACAATCATAACTAAACATGCCAACAACCACCTCAACTAAGTACAAAACATTATCAAAATGCCAACAATCTCCCCCTTTGGCATTGATGGCAACACTTAGGAAAATTTTGACATCTAAGTGCTTTCAAAACAAAAATAGATGTCATAATAAAAATTGCTCCCCCTAAGCATATACACTACTCCCTTTGCCAAAATTATAAGCATGCACAAATTCAATGCTACTCATAAAATTTTCATGATGGAATACTACTTCCCCTTTGCCAACAATGACAAAGCAAAACATGCCTCAGCAATTGACCAAAATCATATTACATAATCATGAAAACAGAGTCAGATCACTATGACCAGTGGGATCAACCTATTTAGCCTGATCTTTCTCTGTGATTGCCTTGGGAGTCTGACCTCCTTCATTTGCCTTGAGATCTTCTTGACTCTTCTTCTTCTATTCTTCTCCTCCTTCTCCTTCTCCTCTTTCTCCTTCTCCTCTTTCTTATATTTCTCCTTCTCCTCTTTCTCATGTTCTTGATTTGCCTTCTCCTCTCTCTTTGCCTTCTCCCTCTCCATTTTTTCTTTCTTAAGTTTTTCCTTTTCTACTTTCTCTTTCTCCTCTCTCTCTTTCTCCATTTTTTTTTTCTCTACTTTCTCTTTTTCCAATTTTTGTTTCTCTATTTTCTCCTTCTCCACTCTCTCTTTTTCACTTGTCTCCTTATCAGCTTTCTCCTTATTGGCTTCCTCTAGTTTAGAACCTCCAGCATCTAATGCATCCACATCAATAGGGTTATTTTGTTCAGTTACTCTTTCACCCTGATTATTGAACATTTCATCCCATTTGGATGTAGATAGGTCAGGCTCTTGCTTAGCCTACCGATTTGCTTTGGATACCTTTTGCATCTTGACAACTTCTTTAGCCTATAGATGGGTGTCTTTATCCACCTCAGAGACTTTACCTCCAAGTAACTAAAGTATTCTCTTTTGCATGAAGAATATGCCCTTGTACCAATTAAGAAGCTCAAATAATTTATAACTAGAGGCATCTGGAAAATATTGAGCAAAATTTTGCTCCCTAATTTCTTGATCCCTTTTAATGACAATGCACCATTTATTATCCAAGTAATAATATAAAGAATTAGAAACAATAGACTTAATATTCGTTGGTGACCGATCATTATCACACAAATATTTAATGACCTCTAGCTCTACCTCTTCCTTTTCAATATTTCTAAGATCATCAAAATAATCTTTTAGATCATCAAGAACTTTCCTTCTAATATTATTCATAATTGTTTGAAAATGTGTCATAGGGTGGTAAAAAGAAACATGTATATTTACTGGTGCAGAGGTTGTAGTTACATTACCGATTGTCTTCGTCTTCTTACTTGGTTGCCTTGTCTTCTTTATTTCTACCTCTAGTTTAGTGTCTTCTAAATCTAGTGTGTTATTCCTGGTTTTTCTCTTCCTTTCAAATACCTTTGGTAGAATGACCTCCAGTTTCTTTTTGGCTGGTGACCTCTTTGTCACTTTAGGACTGGCAACATATGTAATTGGTGCTCATGTCGATGGCACAACTTTCCTCTTCTTATACTTTGGTACTTCAATAGGTTTGATCCTCTCTAAGTAAGTATCGGTCCTCTTCTTCTTTGGTTCAAGTGGTGAAGCAAGTAGGGTAGAGGCATACCCTATGAGTACATCATTTACGACTTCATAGCCCATAGGATCAACTTCATCTTGTCTAGGCTCAACCACTTCCATTATGCAATGATCCACTTTGATTGTGAAATAGATATCATCTTCATACTTTTTAACCAGATCACTTGATATTCTTATTCTCTGGTTCATTTTCAATCTAAACTCATCAAAATACCTATTCAAAGTCTTTGGATAAGCAAATCCCACTACTTGCAGACTCTCCTTGATTTGTCTTGAAACTGGTAGGTCATTTGACCATTGAACATCACCGACTCTTGGAGAATTCCCTTGAAAATAGAAAAGCAAACCAACAAGCAGTTGACCGAACTTCAACCTTAGTGCCTTGTCCTCTTTGATGGATTTCAGATTCTCCATGAGTTGTTTTTGCATGTAGGTACATAAGTCATATTCTGCATCTTCCTTGATCATCCTATAAGCGACATGCACCACAACTATAGGAATAGAATTCATTATACTAGCATAGAATAATCTAGACCCAATCACCATGCATGCATACTTTACAAAGTCATCTCTTATGGTGTTTATAGTCATTGCCCATTGCTCGCTCATAGAACTGCTGAGCTCTGTCACTTTGACTTTTGTGATCTTGCAAAGAACAGGGATTTCTCAAACATTGCAGAAATCAGTCAGGGCATGGATTGCCTCTGGTGTGATATCATGGGTTTGCTCAAGATACATCTTGTCACCATGAACCCTATGAAGAATGATCCTTATATGATCTTCTGTGAATTCCTCGAGAAAATATACTGCATTGTGGAATTTCTTTTTCTCGATCATGCTATACTCTGGTTTAATCGTCTTATCATCTCCATAGAACAAACTCAATTGGGAGTGAATCACTAGACACCCTAGGTCTTCCAGTTTGCAATCAATGTATCCTAAAACATTTTCTTCAACAATGACTCCAACAGGAATGTGAGATAGGGCATTATATTTCACCTTCTTCCTAAGAAACTAAGATGACTCCTCAAGTTCAGTAGAACTAGAAGGGATTTTGGATGTAGATGCCATGTCTAAATAATTTTGAATGATTAGAGTGATACGACAAAAAATACCTTTTCACTCTGAACTAGGGTTCACCAATGTCGAATTTGAACTAGGGTTCACCGATGTCAAGCACAAAAAAATTCTCCAAAATCTTGTTTTACCACTCTAACCTTCTCTTTGGATAACTTGAAATGGCTACAAAATCTGGTGCAAGATTTCTTTTCGGATTTCTTCAAATGCAAGATTGATCGCTCCTATTTCGCTTCTCAAGGTAGAAAAATTCTTATTTGAAAATAGGTAAGTAAAAATGATGACAAAAGTCACTTTTAAACATGCTCCTACCTACCACAATAAATGCATCACTGATAGGGTACAAACCCTAACTTTACCAATTCATTTCTTCTATCAGTTGATAGGTAACTGATACTGATAAAGACACTTTAGTGATATACACCGAGGGTGTGAAACATTGTTACCAATATGTAACCCCTTAATATTTTCAAAGCTTAATCTGCCAATTCAGGGGTCTCCACACTAGGTGCAGAAATTGGTGGATCTTGTAGCTTCTCTTCAGATTTCTTCTTCCAAATTTTATTCATATCAGCCTTAACGGTTTCAACATCGACCTTTCCTTCTAGGTCAATCGATATGTCTCCCAATTGATTCTTTCTTAGTCTACATGTTTTGGCATTGCACACTCCAATGAGAATTGAAGGTGATTGAAGGTGTTGTCATTGATGGCAACCTTGTAGTCTTGAGGTTTCTTGGAAATCACAACCATCGGGAGGCACCATCACCAGCACCAACAGGAACTTCACCGGTAGCGACAACAATGTTCACCTGCACCCTAGCCGACAGGAACAGACCTTTTGTATATTGTATTTAATTGTAATATCTTTTTATAAAGATGACATGGCATATTGTAATAAGACTCATATATGTATGAGATCTTGTAAATCATTCTGATATGTATGTATGCATAGGACATGGATAGAAGATGAATAAGGTAGCAGTAATGAGCAAATATTAAGGCATATTTTGTATAAGGTTATGGTCATAGTATGAGCTTAAACCAGTACTAAATTTGGCATAGCAGATGCTATTTTGTAGTAGTAAATTATATTGGATTCTCATAATCCATTTTGTAAGTCAGTGAGACTTCCTTTTTGTATTTGAGCAGTGAGCTCTATGTTGTCTTTATTGTTCATATTTACTATATTAATTCTTGTTTAGCGGTACATTGTTTTGGAATGCAAAATACTTAATAAGGTCATAAATTCTTTTAACCGGTTAGATACTGATTCACCCCCCCTCTCAGTATCTTTGGGACTATCATCAATCCTAACAATTGGTATTAGCAAGTGAATGATCTAGAAAGTAGCACAGAATGCTTGATTAGATCCTTGACTACTCTCTCTTAATGCATTGCAGCATTACTTCAGTCTTCTATCCTTTTCATGTTCAATCTCTATCGTACGATGCTTCTATATCAACTTCACTATCCAATACACATACATTAAAACCCTAGACATGATGTCCTTAAATAGGAAGGTGATTTCATGTTTGTCCAATGAGATTGGATTACAATTTCCTAGGTTCAAAGCATCTAGACACATTTGGTAACACGACACAAAAACATCACCAAAGTATCGATGAATGATAACTCATCACACTATACAAGTTTACTAGTTGAATCACTGCATTGGTGGCGATAGATGATAACTCATCACACTTTACAATTATATTGGTTTAACATGGTATATTGATTACTAGTTGTAAAGCGGAAAATCGCGGTCGAACCCTAGTTGGTCTCCCCTCTTCTAACTCCTAGGAGAGAGAAGGGAGGTTCGCTAGGATTCGATGGGTTTTCACTTAGGGGGAAGACTTTACATTCAAAAGAGGGGTTGAAACTCATAAGATTCAATCCCACACGATGTAAGATTGGATGCTAAATGAATTTCAAGGTTTAGGAAAGCAAGGCTACCCTCTTTTGTAAAGAATGTTGATTAAGGAAATTAAGCTAAGGATGCATAGAAAGTCATAAAGATTCACTTATAAACTGAGTTCGGGTTATAGGATGAAGCTGCGGACCTGGAATTAGCAGTAAAATGTCGATACGGCGCTGTCCTGCAAATTTGAGCAAAAGTTGTCGGGACGATGGCGCCCGGCGCCACGGTCCTTCGAAAAATCTGCGAAACGAAGGGGGATCTGTTTGTCTCGGCACAAGGATTCCAGATCTTCAATCTCAGCCGCGTACCTACAACCTACACACAGAAAAGCGAAGACAATTGGGGGGTTAGGGATTAGGGGTTTGCCTTTAGGTCAAACCCCGGTTTTGGAATTAACCAAGAAATGAGCAAGTGCTATAAATGTAAATGACTGTAATGTAAAACAAGTACTAATACCTTGTTCTAAGGATGTTTGTATCCTTATGTGCAAAGGTTTAGATGTTGTATGTTGTATGTTGTATGTTGTATGTGATCTCCTCTTCAATGGTTGAATCCTTGTCTTGAATGCAACACTTAGCCTTGAATGGAGACTTAGAAGGAATGCTTGAATGCTTGAATGCTTGAATATAATTTCCACGCCTTTTCCCCTCATATCGAATGAAAGAGGAAAATGTAGTTTATATACTTGTCATTTAGGGCTGATAGACTGATTTTCCCGACCTTAGGCCAACCAGGGAAGTATATTTCCAAATTGCAATCAAAAAGACCCGATATCGCTTAGGAAACCGGGCCCAAAATAAGACCCAGGGACCAGGGCGCTGGGCGCCATGGTCCTGGAGGACCAGGGCGTTGGGCGCCCTGGTCCTGAGGGACCAAGGCGCTGGGCACTCTGGTCCCACCTCCCGGGACATCAGGGTGCTAGGAGGTTCAGGCCAGGGTGCTTGAAAAATGCAGTTTTCAGTGTCGTGAGCGAGTTTTGGAGTCTCCATTCAGGTTGCGTGTTGCGTCGCCATCGTGAAGACCGAAATGCAGTCGGAATTGCAAGTGTCACAATTTTAGGACACTACATTTAGCCCCCACTTTAGCAGGAGTATGTATGCTCATACTTCTGGTAAAGTACAAGGAAACAATATTGAAAGACTTTCACCACGTCAAGGAGGCAAGATACACCAAGCCCCCAGTGGACTAAGGATCTTACAACTTCGATTGACAAAGTAAAAGGGAAGATCACAAGGAAGGACCATGACTGTCAGTAGTAAGGTTCCCTCGCTATGAGTCATGCAAAAGAAATACCAAAAATCTTCAAGACAAAGCTAAGTTTGCCAAGAAATTTTCAAGTATCTTTGAAAGGATAGACAGGGTGTATGCCCCCCTACATTAAAGCGATCGCACATGCCTCAACGGGGGTGATAATTTTAACGTAGTGATACACATAAGAAATGAGAAAGGAAAAGGAGCACGTTATCACAAAGATTTAGCCCCCAAGTGTGAGATAAACCCAAGGATAATAAACACAAACACAAAGCACGAGGTAACTTCGCTTTCCTCGGGGTCAGTATACTGTATGATAAGTCATGTATATATCATATGTATGTATGCATAATTGTTCTTCATTCCCCAATCAAGGAAGGTCACCTAGAAGAAGGGAACACATGTGTCTTTTGAGTCAACATGAGAGAGATCGAGAGATCTCAATGCTTTGCATCGTCCTCAAGTAGACAACACTAAGGACGACAAATAGAAGAATGAGAATAACATATAGAAGAAGTAACACAAGAGAGGAGGAGAGAATCTGCTATGCTAATGTAACTAGTCTAGCACGTCATCTACCCCCCGATCTTGCTGATCAATGTTTCAGGAAGGCAGGGAACACGCTAGAGGAGGAACATCCAACACAGCAGATGGAGCTATCACAAGATCCAAACAAGGGCTATGTTCATGTTCCAAGCCACATTGTTCTTGTCTAGGAGCTAGGATAAGTGCTTTAGAAAATTTATTAGATAAATGGTTATCGACATCAACAAGTTCATATTCACTATCAGAAGCAAGAGGAGTAATATTTTCATCATGCATAACATTTTCATCTATATCATCATCAAGATTTATAAAAATAGGATCTTTAACTCGTACAGGATCAAGACCATCATGCATCTTATGTTTAGGAAATTTAGGCTCAATATCCGGCTGAGGAGAAAATGGAATAATGCTTGTTGAAGGTGTTTGTGGAGATTGCAAAGTTTGAGAAGCAGCTGCTTGAGCCCTAAGATGACGCTTTCGTCGGTGTTCCCATGCAGAACGATTACGTCTAGTCTTAGTAGGAAGTGTAGAAGATAGAGGAGGAGGAATGTTCTCATCCTTATCACTTGGATGTTTAGGTTGTGGTCTCTTAGGCTGGATAATAGGAGAAGAAGAAGGTCTCTTCTCTCTATAGAAGGCAGGAGGAGGAACTACTCCATATAAAGGAGGAGTTTTTGGTTTAGGAAGAAGACCAAGTCCATCATGACGAGGAGGTATAGGTCTACTTTTAGAAGATTTATTAGGCATAGACATAGTCGCATCCATAGGGACGGGTTGGGAATCTTCTTGGGGAAAGACATTAGTTTTGTCTTTCAAAGGAAGAATTTCCTTCTCAAGAATGATAGGAATGTCAAGTTTAGGTGCTCTAGGTTCACTTAGAGATAGGATCATATCTGTTTTCCACTTTTGATAAGATTTAAAAAGATGATCACTTCGCAGAGGAAGAGATTGGAATTGTTTAGGCCAAAAGTAATCAATAGGAACACTAGAGGTTCTTTCAGCTGGTTTAAAGAGACTATGATTGACAGTAACAACTTCACCGTTATGGGGAAATTTTAAACACTTATGAATAGGAGAAGCAATAGCTTTCATGGAAGATAGCCAAGGATAGCCAAGCTTCACACGAAATTGTTCGGAAGAAGGAATAATAGCAAAGTTCACATCAAGAGATTTATTATGGACCTCAATAGGCAATGTAATAGAACCAATTGCAGGAGAAGAAAATGCATCAAATAGTTTCACAATCACATCTGTTTTGTCATAGATCACTTGATTCAATTGCAAAGTAAAAAGAAATTCTTCAGTAATAACATTAACCATGCACGAAGGATCAATAAGCACTCCACGGCAAGGCATATTCTTGACTTTTGCAACTATGTATAAAGGACCATCAGGTGCCCTAATGGTTTCACTAGAATCAAATGTGATGGAAGGTTCTTTAGGGTTTTCTTGCTGCTCTACAAAGTTAATCACATTCGGAGTCATAGAAACAAGACCATCAGATGAGAAAGAGGAATCATTAGCCTCAATCACATTAGAAGTATGAGAAGTATGAGAAGGTAATGGATCAGTAAAAATCTGAAGATTTTGGTTAGGAGGAGCTACAGATGTGTTGCCTTTATCATTCACTCCAGAAACAGAAATAGTATTATTATCAATCAAATCTTGAATTTTACCCTTTAGAGAAAAACATTTTTCAGTATCATGCCCAGGCTGACGATGAAAGTGACAAAAAGCTTTGTGATCAAAATAAGGTGAAGTAATCTTTGCAGGATCAATTTGTCGTATAGGAGGAAGAGTAAGCACATTTTGTCCCAATAACTTATTCATAATATCATGCAATGATTCATTCAAAGGAGTATACTTTCTTTCTTTCTTGAAAAATTTAGAAATAGGAGGCACACCTGATGCTGCATTCACATTGTTGTTGATGATGTTTTCATTGAATTTGATGGAATCTCTATTTGGTTTAAACTTCCCAAATGGTTGTTGACTGCTATCACCCTTATCACTCGGAGCCATAGGATGTGATTGTTCCATTTGACTCACAGTCAGTTGATAATTGTGAAGAGTGGCACACAACTATTGGAAAGAAGTAAACTCAGAAAACAGGAGTTTGTCTCGAATATCTTTTTGCAAATTAGAAATAAAGATTCTTTGAATATCATTATCAGGCACTGGAAAAGAAATTTGAGCATACAAATGCTTATATCTACCAATGAAATCAGTCACTTTTTCTTTAACACCTTGTTTACAATGCATTAAATCAATCAAAGTAACTTTAGGACTTATATTATTTTGAAATTGTTGAATGAAAGCATTTGCAAGTTGTTCGAAAGAAGTAATAGAATAAGAAGGCAATGAGCAATACCATTGTATGGCTTTGTCTCTTAATGTTCTGGTGAATAGTTTTGCAAGCAACCTTTGGTCATAAGCAAAATCAGTACAAATTGTTTGAAAAGTCTTAACATGTGTTAGAGGATCTCCTTTACCATTATAAAGTTCCAAATGCGGTATTTCAACATGTTTAGGAGGAATAGCTCGAACAATGTCAAGAGAAAGTGGGCTCGCAACATCAAATGTGGGCACACTAAACTTAGATTGATTCATAGAGGCAATTTGTTGCTGTAAAGAAGAGACAGTTTGTGCGAGATTATTAATGGTAGCTTCAGTCGAAGAGTTCATATTAGGTGTGTTAGATTGAGATGGAGGTGTGATGTTATTGAAAGAAGGTAAAGAGTAAGGTGGTGGGACCCTATGATAGTCAACCATAGGGGATGATTGGATACGAGGAACACTACAAGGAGGAATGGAATGGTTAAATGAATTGCCCCCTTGTGTCATGTTCATTTGTGAAGATGTAATAGGAACACTTATTGAAGGAATGAATGAAGAAGTCGGATTAAATGAAGGAATAGGGTTAATTGAAGAAGGAGGATTGCCCCCATGACTGGTAATCACAGGAGGAATGTCTTGTATAGAGGTAGCCATGATGTTTGATGTAAAGGTAGGTAAACTAGCAATAGAAGTGGTCAAAGGAATAGAATGATTGACTTGTGTAGGAGGTTGTGTATAACCTAAAGATTCAGCACAACTCTTCATAGGCATCACATTCGAATCCACAATGTGTGCGATACCACGTAAAACATCAATTCCATTCTTATCACTTTGAAGCATACGTTTTAGACCCTCAATTAAAGGAAGAGCTTGACTATCGGGATACTCATGAGACATCCATTGGTGAAAATCGTCAAATTGGTTATCCAATTTGGAAAGTTGTTCAACAGAAACTTCATGGGGAGCTTCTTCATCATTAGGAGGATTAGAGGAATTTCCCATGTCCTCGTTAAAAAGGCTACTCAAATTAGGTTCCATCTCCTCAGTAGTTAAACCTCGGAAAGACTTAATTCTACGGCTTTGTCTAACGGGAATAGTGTAAGTAGGGCTTATTGTTGTAAAACTCATGCACTAGAGAGAGAGAGAAAATTTTGATTTTAGAGGTGGCAATTTTCAGTAAAACCAGCCAATCTTCCAGATTTAAGCTATTAAATGCAATCAAAACAGTCTCCCGAAATTTCAGAAAAAATGTTCGGGACCGTGGCGCTCGGAGTGCAACACGGTCCTTGCAACTTTTTTCAAAATTTGCAGGGATGAAAGGTATGATGATTTTAGAGCTAATCTGAAAAAATTGAGGGATTTTACGATCTGTAGATAGGCCAAATTAAAGTTGCAAATTCAAAATTGAACCCTATCAAGATTGCCGAAAAATGCAAAATTTGAATTTTGAAAAAGACAGGGAAACTGAAATTTTGGATTTTATGATTTTAGAGGGAATGTCAAGAGTAATGCAAATTTTGAAATTTAAAAATTGATTCAATTTCACGCAAAATTCAATTTTGAAAGCGGAAATCAAAGTTGTTGTAATTAAGCACTTAATTTCAAAAGTCACAAAATGCAAATATTTGAATAAAGCACTGAAATTTCGAATGAATGCAAATACAATTTTTAGATCTAAGACAGTAAGAACACAATTTTGACACAAAATTTCAATTTCGATAATTTTTGAATGATTAGGAGCCTTAGACCAAGCAATCACAAGACCAACTTTGACTATAATTTTGAAAGTGTTATAATTGACAAAATCAGCCAAAATTCTGGATTTTAGCAGAAAAATACAGCAAGATCTCGCTCCCGAAATTTTGGAAAAAATGTCGGGGACGATGGCGCTCGGAGTGCAACACGGTCCTCGCAACTTTTTTCCAAATTTTCAGGGATGAAAGATATTGTGATTTTATTGCGGAATCCAAAGTTACAACTGATTTGGAGATGTTTTGATTGGTCAAATTGTCGGACAAAGGTTGAATCAAGAGGGTTTCAAAAATTAGGGTTTTGACTTTTAACCACTTAATTTTCAGAATTAAAGCACAAATATGAATTGATAATTTGTAATAGAAGAACAGATCTGAAACAAGCATTAACATTTAGACATTTCGCAAGTTTAATTACTAAAAAGAAATTTTAGGGTTTTAATGCAATCACCTCTAAAACTTTGCCAAAGATCAAACATGGAAATGTAATCAATTTTTTCAGATCTAAGCATGAAAAATCAGAAAGGATGTTCACGTCGGGTTCACCAAAATGTAAAGTGGAAAATCGCGGTCGAACCCTAGTTGGTCTCCCCTCTTCTAACTCCTAGGAGAGAGAAGGGAGGTTCTCTAGGATTCGATGGGTTTTCACTTAGGGGGAAGACTTTACATTCAAAAGAGGGGTTGAAACTCATAAGATTCAATCCCACACGATGTAAGATTGGATGCTAAATGAATTTCAAGGTGTAGGAAAGCAAGGCTACCCTCTTTTGTAAAGAATGTTGATTAAGGAAATTAAGCTAAGGATGCATAGAAAGTCATAAAGATTCGCTTATAAACTGAGTTCGGGTTATAGGATGAAGCTGCGGACCTGGAATTAGCAGTAAAATGTCGATATGGCGCTGTCCTGCAAATTTGAGCAAAAGTTGTTGGGACGATGGCGCCCGGCGCCACGGTCCTTCGAAAAATCTGCGAAACGAAGGGGGATCTGTTCGTCTCGGCACAAGGATTCCAGATCTTCAATCTCAGCCGCGTACCTGCAACCTACACACAGAAAAGCGAAGACGATTGGGGGGTTAGGGATTAGGGGTTTGCCTTTAGGTCAAACCCCGATTTTGGAATTAACCAAGAAATGAGCAAGTGCTGTAAATGTAAATGACTGTAATGTAAAACAAGTACTAATACCTTGTTCTAAGGATGTTTGTATCCTTATGTGCAAAGGTTTAGATGTTGTATGTTGTATGTTGTATGTTGTATGTGATCTCCTCTTCAATGGTTGAATCCTTGTCTTGAATGCAACACTTAGCCTTGAATGGAGACTTAGAAGGAATGCTTGAATGCTTGAATGCTTGAATGCTTGAATGCTTGAATATAATTTCCACGCCTTTTCCCCTCATATCGAATGAAAGAGGAAAATGTAGTTTATATACTTGTCATTTAGGGCTGATACACTGATTTTCCCGACCTTAGGCCGACCAGGGAAGTATATTTCCAAATTGCAATCAAAAAGACCCGATATCGCTTAGGAAATCGAGCCCAAAATAAGACCCAGGGACCAGGGCGCTGGGTGCCATGGTCCTGGAGGACCAGGGCGCTGGGTGCCCTGGTCCTGAGGGACCAGGGCGCTGGGCGCTCTGGTCCCACCTCCCGGGACATCAGGGTGCAAGGAGGTTCAGGCCAGGGTGCTTGAAAAATGCAGTTTTCAGTGTCGTGAGCGAGTTTTGGGGTCTCCATTCAGGTTGCGTGTTGCGTCGCCATCGTGAAGACCGAAATGCAGTCGAAATTGCAAGTGTCACAATTTCAGGACGCTACACTAGTTAATGAACAAAGACTAGAAAACTGGAACATAGTGTTTTGATGAAAAAGATTAACTACCACTCAGGGTCCTCATTCCACTTGAGGTCTTCATACTGCTTGATGTCTTCGGTCATGCTTTGACCAGTAAGTTTCTTCTACAAAACATTGATAGTATTCTACAAACAAAAACTATACATACAATGGCATATAATACCAGTGTGAACAATACAACACATTTTATTGGTGGAGAATAACTCATACATAAAATAAGTGTGTGTCCATCAATGACAATCACAACTAAACATGCCAACAACCACCTCAACTAAGTACAAAACATTATCAAAATTCTAACAGTTAAGCCATGTCACAAACTTGAGCATTACGCTACACAACACAAGGTGACCAAGGGCACACACATTGCAACAATCCCCCCCCAGTGCAAGTGCGGGGTTTGAACCTATGACCAAGCTCTGATACCAATTGTTAGGACCCAGGAAGCACAACTAAGGGGGGGGTGAATTAGTTGTCAACCACTTATATGAAATTATATACCAAATGATAATTATTCCAACTTAAAATTAGTGTTGGTAAACCAATATAACCAATTGGTGAACATATACCAGTGACTGTGCATAAGACACTAACCATAGCGGTGACTGTGCATAAGCCACTAACCATACTGGTGAACCATATTGCCAGTTCAGCAGTAAACAAATATAACCATAGTGCCAAAACAATAATATAGATCTCCAAGAAGATAATTTTTCACATCAATGATAAAATCAATTCAACACATGATGAAGTCATCCATAATACCAACACAGGCCAACAAGATGCATAGGAGCGATCATAGAAAGTAGCATCGTCAAGGCAGTCAGCTTCACTTTAGAAATGCAATACAATGAGCTCATTGTTGAATACGTGAGATACTGCGATCTCAATATTATACTGCATTGAAACAAGTCAAGCCATCTTAGACAAAGGGAAACAACAGGTTGCACAAGACAAAGTAGTGTCACCCAAACTAGTCAATGAGAAAGTAGGAAGTGACACATACATAAACATTGAAGACCATAATGAGAAATATGTGACATCTCCTCCCCAAGAAGAGAATCACATGATAGAAATATAGGTTGAATAAAGATCAGCTATACTCATCTGGTAAAGAGAAGAAGGATCGATGTACTTCAAAGAATGATGAGGATCATGTATAGGTTATGCTAGGGTCTAATGCAAGCGATCAGTGTGACAAACAACTATCAACATCAAATAAAATGATATAAGCATCAACATCACGCACTCAAGAAGAATTTTCACAATCTTGAATTTCCTTCAAAAATTGAAGAATCATTGCCAGTATAGCCAAATGAATGTAGGTGATTGTGAATGCAGGTGATAGTAACAAGGAAAATTTAAGAAGATATAATCAAAGTTAGGAGATCAAAATGAGCGGAGTCATCATCACATCAAATGTTTGTAAATATTGACTATCAAGAAATATGTCTTAGTCAATTGCACACTTATGATGAGTTAAAATTAATAAAGCTAAGGTGGGGCCAAGCAATTATATGAACAATAATATCATTTCACAATAGCACATCCTAATTTGATGAGCCTAACAAAGAAGAAGATTACTACATGGGAATGAAGTTTGATATACCTACCCGCATCACTTATTGGTAAAATTTTGAAGGAGGAAATGTGTCCCCTCAAATGTAATCATGTCATTGGTCAAGCATTAAATACTTTGTAATAGGTTCAACAAACCATAATTAATGTTTCTACCTTGTAATCTTGGTCATTGATCTGAAATTGATCTAAGCCACTGAAATGTAATGAGATCATCATTTAAGGCCTCACTTCTTCATTTGTAAGTTTAATAGTTAGTGAATAGTTAGTTGTCAATAGACATTAGATAGATGGCATTTTAGAGTAGTGCAGAAAGAGAAGGTAAAGATTGTTGCCAAGACATTGTTGCAAAGGACATGCAAACTTCATTAAACAAATGACGAATTCTATGTGTTTATTCAACAATTTGCATGATCTTTATACTTCTCATTTTAATTTCAAGTTAATTAGATGAATGGAAGACTTGTGTGATTAATAGTGAAATTCGTATATCCATACTACTAACACCTTTGCAAGGGTAACATACTTTGTGTAGTCAACTAGATTCATTTATTGAAGCTTAATTTCGATTATCATTCTTCATTTATATGAATCAACTTGATGGTGTCTATTCTTGCGGTGATAATTTGAAATCATAAAGCTATCCTTAGAAGATTTCACTAGTCTTCTAGAGATGTTCACTACGTGTCCAAGAAAGACTTAGTTAGAGTTTCATCAAAGATCATCCATCACTCTTACATTCCTAGAGTTAGACTATATCTCTCTCAACCCCTTATCTTTTTCCTTTTTTTTAAATCAAGTCAAGTGAAATTCCATTTTCCAGCATCATTTGATTATTCTAGCATTCAAGTGTTCAACGCAAGTCCCCTAATAGGTACAACAAATCACATCAACACCATTGAAGCTATGTGAGACATTAAGACCTAACATAAAAGAACCTTGAAGTCATCTCAAGTGATCGTTATGTGAATCATCAGCATTTGATATTCTTTACTCAAGAAAGGATAGAGTATTTAGTTCTTTATTCTATGTGTTATCACTGATTAAAAATGGGCTTTTCCTTTCCCATAATTGGCTATGATTTTGAAGTCTTGAGTAAGATGCATTTTCAATTACTTCAGCTCTATGTTAAGTCTTAGGGGTTTAGGGTTTTTTGATTTTAAATCACCTAATGTTTGATAAAAACCCTCTGGTTTCTTTTCTTTCATTACTTTATCCACTTAAGTAATGGGTCCTGGGATCATAGGAAGTGTCCCCCCTTGTCTTTTGCCTAGGTGGTCATGTGAATTAATCACAAAAAATCTATGCCGTATGTGTATTTCTCCTAAAGTTGTCAGGCCCAATAACCAGTATGCATCTCACGGATGGATCTATGGCTTTCGCTATTTCACTAGGTGAAGTTGCACGTGGTTTAAAACCCACGAAGTTGCGAAAAGGCTTTGCGTTCTAAATGGCGATTTTGGTCCGGTCTAAAGAGGTCTCATCTTGTCCAAGATCCAATGGTTGGCGTTATTTCACAACCTGAACCTGCAAGTGAAATACCTTTCATGAAATGGCGAAAGCATTTGGTGAGACCCTGCATGCAAGGATTTTCTAAGTGACTAAAAGGTGATCAAGTCCCTTTTCATCTGATGGTTTGCGTTATCTCACAGGATGAAAATGCTTGACAGTTATCCTTCACAAAGTTGCAAAATGACATGGCATTCCATGTAGACAGTCTAGCTAGTCGAGAAGGCGAATAGAGTGGTGGCACACAGCATAAGCTATAATAGTTAGCAAGTCGGGGTTAAAGGCTAAAAGGCGGGTCCCAGAGGTGAGTTAGGTCATAGGATAGGAGATGACCTGGTAGATACAAGTGTCAAGAATTAATCAAAGCCTAGTGTTTTCTCTCAGCAAATGAAAAACTGACATGTCAGCTCTAAAGGTGACTGGACGCTAGGTGTTTAAAGTTGAGTCAGAGGGCCCACCCCTCCCGGGGTCTATTCAAATGGTTAAGCACCGAGAACCTAGAAAATGATCTGACGGCTTGTGTGATTTTGCAAGAGTAAGATGCTCATGCTTTATACCCTACAAAATAGCAAAAGTAAAAGAGGACTGTCCATGTCTCATGATAGATGGTAACGTATCCATGGACACATGCTTTTAAAAGAAGTCGTGGGCCCACCAAGGTGGAACCGGCGGTATAAAAGAAAGACACACGGCCGACATTGAGTTGAATGTGAAAGGGTTTTTAAAGCTAGTGGTTGATAGCCACGTGGTAGCATGTAGCCAATAAAGAAGTGGGACGTAG
This sequence comes from Cryptomeria japonica, assembly GCF_030272615.1. NCBI lineage: Eukaryota > Viridiplantae > Streptophyta > Pinopsida > Cupressales > Cupressaceae > Cryptomeria > Cryptomeria japonica. Next base: position 868,705,035 of record NC_081414.1, read on the forward strand.
TGCCAAGCCAAGGCTGTTAGTTAGTGTAACGGCTGATCAAGTTTCTTTTGATTGGACGGTTGGCACTATTTTGCAGGACCAAACTGCCTGATGGTTATGCTTCGCGAAGTTGTGAAAGAACTAAAGGAAAGAATTGTAGGAACGTTGTGGGCCATTGGAGTGAAAAATATGAATTCTCCCATGAATTCAATTTTGAAAGGATAGCTCAAGCATGCGGAATCAATGTTATAGTTAAGACCTTGGGTACAATATATGATTTCCTATCAATCGGAGGAAGGTATCTTTTTAAAGAATTATTGCAGAGGAGAGGATACAGAGCTATTTTCTTCAAATACAGAGTGAGTCAATTCAGTTGCAGAGCAAATTCCTTCGAGTTAAGAATAGGTTTTCTCGTATTCTTTTATAACAATTTCTATTTGGTGTGTTTTAGATAAGATATTGATTTGTCACAGAATTATTTAGGGGCAGTATTTATTTCTTACGTTTTTAAATGGCACCTAAGAGAGAATTTTATGGGAAAGTCAATTATCTGGAAAGACCTATCTGTGATGATTTTCTTGAATAGCTGATGTTATCAGCTAACTAGGCATCAAATGTCATGCCCAAACTTTAGGGCACAAAAACGGAACAACAAAATTTTTTTTTTGACGTCATGTACTCGCTATAAATCCTAATACATAACAACTATATTTAAAGTTTTGTCTTATCTAGGATGTAAATAAACTTACTTACTAAGGTTAAGTTAAATAACCAACTCGAGCGAGTAACTTGATTGGTGGAGATTAATTTGCATTGCGGATTAGTTAGCTAGCTCCATTACCTAAGACAAGTGGTCGCTAATTAAATCAAGGAATGATTGGTTATCTTAATGTATTAAATCATTCCAGGTCATATAATGATATTGTTGATGATTATTTGATGCTCATATAAAATTTATTATACACATCCACCCGATGAGGGTTTTCGAATTACTACAAGGTCATTTGCCCACTAAAACCGACAATAAACTAGGGCCAATTCTAATTTTCCCTAAAACCCTTGATTTTGTCAATTAATTTTCAATCCGACCAAAAAACCGGTCTCAAGGGCTTAAGGTTCATAAATTTACAATTTCCTCCTTTTTTTAAATTTTCCTAACGTCCAAATATATATGGGGGGGGGGTAAGTCCATTGATTAATTAAATATATTGCTGGATTAAACGTATAGTTTACCCAACTATAGTAATCCTTTATTATTAACCCCCTTGAATTAATTAAAATTAAATTTCTAAAGAATGAGGACATATAATAATTCAAATATTAAATTAACCCCTATTATCAAAAGTCTAAAATTCCATAATAATTCATTTATTAAATTTGTCCCCAAATATATACATTAAAATCAGGGTTTAAAATTCCGTAATATTTCAATTATAAACTTAACCCCAAATTATATACTAAAATCCAACTTTAAATTTCCAATTTAAATTCCTTTTATACATATATATATATATATATATAAAATCACAATATAAATTCTTAAATTCTAACCCTCATTATAAATTAAAAATCAATTTTAATGTTCCAATCTAAATCTCCTATATATATATATATATATATATATATATATATATATATATATATATATATATATATATATATATATATATATATATATATATATCTAATTACCTAAAATGCTAACCCTAACCCGAAATTGGGTTAGGGTTGCTTTTCTATATTTTACCTCTTATTTTATTTCCTCTTTACCATTTTATACCCTAACCCGAATGGGTTAGGGTTTTATATTACCTCTTTTTTTTTGTTTTCATTTTTGGATGTGACTGCAGGTACAGAGGCGGAGGATTTCATGCGGGGAGAGGCAGAGGGTTTCGCAGGGTATCGGGCGCCGCTGTGCATACGCACAGTGGCGGCAGCGTCGCCCACTGTGTGTACACACAGTGGCGGACGGCATAGCCGCCGCCCACTGTGTATACACACAGTGGCGGGCGCCGTTCACTGTGCGTAGCACAGTGGCGGCCGCGACCGCCCACTGTGTTACACACAGTGCGGTGCCCTTCAACACCGCCACTGTGTGTAGCACAGTGGTTCGGTCGTGGCCGTCCACTGTGTTGCACACAGTGGCCCGCGTGACTTTGCTTCCCCTTTTTTTTGCAACATTTTTAATAAATTTCGTGGGTTGATAAAAATGGTATAAGATGTGGTTTTTTTGAATTTCAAATGTATATTATATATATATATATATATATATATAATATGCATAGTATCATTTATGAATATGAAGATATTTTCTTCTACAGGCATCCACAGAGTATATATTTTTTTTGATGCAGAATATATATATATATATATATATATATATATATATATATATATATATATATATATATATATATATATATATATATATATATATTAAGAAGTCCATTCTGCCATTCTTTTATATGTTTTGTAACAGAGATGCACAGGATTCATAATATATGTCTTTTATTTCGTTGTTACAAGGGACGCACTTACAGGAAACTTATATATATATATTTTATATACATATAGGTATATATTTTCAATATATATACTTATATACATATAGAAATATATATATGACTAAATGTTGAAGTAATAGGGTTAAAAACCCTTATATTGATCTGAGATTTTTAACCATCTACATTCTGTTTTTAGTCTTCTAACAGCATTTAGAATAGGTCTATTTTATCCTTCCTTTTATTTAAACTTTCTACAGCAATAAAACAATACTGGATTCTCCTTTCTTTCTAACAGACATAAAATAACAAGATTTAAAACTATGCAAGTAAATAGGGGATCCTAATGCATTTTTTTTATTTTTTTTTCCTTTCCTTTCTTTAACATTGCAGTAAATAAACTAGTAAATAGTAAATAAGGAATCCTAATGCATTTTTCTGTTTCTTTTCTTTAATATTTGCAGTAAATAAACAAGTGAATAGACCAGGTTTAAAATGTAGACTACAGCAACACAATAGACATCATAATAAAATAAAAATTTACACTACTTTCCAGAATGATAAGTTACAATAGCCCAAATATGAAAATGGGTAGAAAATCTAACAGTCCCTTTTTTTTTTTTTCTAATCTTTACACAGAAAATAAAAATTACATTTATTTAAACAGAAACATAATCATTTTAAGCCCTATATTTACATATGCACTTTCTCTCTCTCTTTTTTTTTGCTACAAATCATAAGGTTACATTTCTTTCTTCCTTTCTGCATTTAAATAAAAATAAGAAATCTGAATAGAAGTCTGCAACACAACAATCTGCAACTCCTAGTCTTTTTCCCAAAGCAACCTGCAAGTAAAGTTTTAGGACTGTGACCATGGGATGCTCACCTCCCAGCCTAGGCTTACCAGAAGCCACCCCCGAGCTAGGAGAATCAAGACCTAGACGGGTTACAATCAACCAATATAACACAACAATAGGGCAAACACTCAACACATACTCTTTCCCATCCCAAGCTACACTTTCACCACACTTGGGGTGATCAATCTACAGGTGGAAGTGGACCAAGTACCATTGGGGAGACTGCAGCCAAAAATATAACACAAGCCACCTCATGGCAACACAAAATACTCAACAGAATTCATCCCAACCACCTTATGCCCTCCCAAAGGCTCAAAGCCATTTCTCTCCCCTTATGACCCCCAAATGCATACACAAGGCTATGCAGCAAGGGTCACAAAGGACACCCTTGAGATCACTCTCCTTAAGGAGAGCCTCTCACCCAAGGCTGTCATGCTTCTTCCACCCCAAGATCATCCTACTCTCCCAAGAGTAGAAGATCATGGACACTCCCAAAGCAAGAAACACAAAATAGAAAAAAACATAGAAAAGAACTACACATTATTTTCTTCAACAACATTATACATACACACTTTCTTTACAAGCATTTCTTTCCTTCAACAAAACAACATAACTAACATAGACAACATAAACAAGAGGAGATAACAACCAACCTTATTCTGCCAATAGGTATGCTAAACTTAGTTGGAGATGAGCTGCCCAATCCACACAACTTTCTGCAATTCCTTGGCCCCCAAATTCCTCTAATTCCTAAAACTGGTTTTTCCTTCCAAGTTTTTTTTTCCAAAAATCTCCAAGGATGGAGAGTGGGTGATTAGCTCACTAAGCTTCCATTCTTATCCTAAGAAGGCCTCTCTCACTCCTTCCAACCTCTTGGATAGAGTGAGTGATCTCCCATTGGGTTGGTCTTCCCTAGATCTTACACACTCCTTAACCTAGGTGCCTAGAGAAGGGAAATGGAATGGGGAAGAGGGATTACTATCTCCAAGGAGGTTCTCCTACCAAGAAGGGCACTCCTATAGATGGAATTCGTCCATCTTGGGAAAACCACTTTTTTGGGTGGTTAAACTAGTCCTAAGGGAGAGACACATGGCCAATTTTGGCCTTCACCCATAGGTACCCCATGAGGCCTAATAGAGAAGCTCTAAAATTGACTCTAGGAGTTGATTTGACCTTCAGAAAGTCCACCTGAAGTTAACCTACGGATCAACTCTGAGTTGACCTTCCTTGTGGCTCTCTAACCTAGATTCCTTGGTTCCTTCAAGGATAATTAGGGGATATAACATTTAATCAAAAATAAAACTCTTAAAAAGGTGACATGACAAATTGCCAACACAACATACTACATAGGTGTCAAGTGACACTACAAAATAATTCCACATCACAATAAACACATGGCAATTGTCCCTTAAACAATTTAAATAATCCAATAAATACAAATTACACTCATGCAACATTTTACATTTACGAATAAAATACAGTACATACGGGGTGTTGTCTCTCCAAATAGACAACCCCTGGTTTTACTAACGCACATTGGCCTAGGCTTGATTCTCCCTAATATTTCCATGGTCACATGGATATTTTCCTGCACATCTCAATTTAAACATTAGTACTTCCCAAATAGCCTCATATAATATATAATCACATAATCAGAATACAATACATTCATTCTGCAAAGACTTGACATTATGAAATATGATTTGTCACAAATCAAAGCAATTTCCTCATAATCCTCGAAATTTGATCCATCTACAAGATATGCAAACATTTTCCTAACATTATATCAAATCCTGAAATTCAGATAATAACCTGCATCATCACAATATTACCCTAATCTAGAATCACATAATATTCTATAATCCACAAGGCATAGAAATGAAGCATCCACACATATCAATGTTACCAAAATCGCGGAACCATGAAAAGTTATATATCCATAGTGTGTCAAAACTAGCATCCAAAATAGTTCCAAAATTAAAATAACTGAAGAAATAGGATGGGTCGGGGTAGGGCCTCACATCAAAAGCAAAAGAATTAGTGCCTAGAGCTCCCCGTTTGAAAGTAGGAGAAGGACTGTATGACAAGGGTAACTGGTTGAGAGACCCATAAGTCAGACTATCTGGGTTGGGGTTATTTAAGGTTGGATTTGGAATGAGAAATTCTTTGGCTCCACAAAATAGTATTTGGGAGTTAGATGATGGGAAGTTGGTAGTCCTAGGGATATTTATGGATATGGATTTGTTGACCCAAATTGCACTAACTATGATCCAGTCACAAGGAGAATTGGAGACATAAATAGAAAAACCCTTATTGAGATTAATATTGAAGAATTCAGAAAGGCTTTTGGGCTTAATGAGTTTACCAATTTTCTAGAACCCATAAATTTCAAATCATTATCTCAAATTTATAGTGCATAGAGGAATCATCTTAGGAATGGGTCCCTCAAGGAATTTTTTGTGAAAATAGGTGGGTTGACCGTTGTAGGACCCAACATAGAAGACCCATTTTCATTGAGTATGTTCACCCTCAGGGCTAAGGGAATGTATTGGGAAATTTGCCAAGTTTTGGGAGAAGATGTTGAAGTGAATATGCCCAATCACTACTTGTTAATGATTGCTCAGGTTTTGAATCCTTCTCTCCCAATTACATTTGACTATGCTTCTTTCATTGTTGATACTATCAATGGAGGGTTAACAGGAATAAAGAATGGAAAGGTGGATAGGCCTTTCTGATGGTACTCACTCTTGATGCACCTATTTCTTTTCAAAGGTGGTGATTACTTTGCCAGTGGATTGGACCTCGTCAAAGAGAAAGAAGGAGAAAAGATGCCAGTACAACTATGGAGTACTATGTTGTCATGGGATAGAGAGGATGCCAGTTTCTTGAAGTTTGACAAATACTTTGCATCCCAGATCAGAACTCTTCTCTGCTCGGAGAACCCAAGAATCCCCAAGGTTCTTTTGAAATTCATAAGTCCAAAAGAATTTACAGAGAACATAAAAATTGTTCACAATTGGGGTTACATTTATCTATACCCAGTCTCAATAGTTTTCCAAGTGTTTGGTTTTAGAAGCACCCCATTCTTGTTACCCTATCAGGTCCCTCTCAAAGTGGGAATTGCAGAGATCCTTAGACAAATTGGTGGTGTACAAGAGGCAGAACTGACAGGCAGGGGTAAAGGGACTATTTTCCCTACAGTTACCATAGCCCACCAATTTGTAATAACAAAGGGTGGTTGGAATTTCTTTGAGGATTTTCTCAAGCCTTATCATTTGTCTACTGCAATATCCAGGTGTGCTGATCCAGAAGATTTCTTCAATGACATGTTTAGAAAGAGAGCAGCGTGCAAAGGTAGGCCCCATCAATTTTAGTTTCCTAAAGACCTCATCAGCAATGAGTTTGATCTAGATGAGCAGGAGCTGAGGAAGGAGAAATGGGTGGCTTATAAGAAAGCCTTGGATTTTGTGCATCAGTTTGATGCCAACTATGACCATTTGTCTAGCTTTTTCCCTCTGCAGGAGAAAATAAAGTTTTTAATTGTTTGCTTTGAGGATGTGATGTAGACCCTGAAGGATAACAGGGAAGTTGTGATTAAAGGTAACCCTGAAAAGGCAAGAGTGGTTGTAAGTAGGTCAGCTTCCAGCAGAGCAATCCCTCCTAGTGATTATACACTACACAAGAAATCTAGTTACAGTGTACTGATGCCTACAACAGGGGAACCCTCTACCTCTAAAGGAAAGAGGAAGATACAAGATGTCATTGACATCCAAGAGAGCCCAAAGCAGCAGAGGGTAGGGAAAGAAGTACAATCAAATGCACCTTTGTATTCTCCATCCCAATCCCCTATCCACATAGGAGATGCGCAAGTAGTAGCTAAGCAACTCCTACAGTTAGGCAGTCTAGGGGAAATTGGCTACACATATGATGAAGTGGAAGAAGGAATGCCAAAAGAACCCCTTGCTACTGAAATGGACATTACCAGCACTGAACTCAAAGGCAAGGAATGGGATCTTGAGATAAAGAAGCCAAGTAATGTCTTCTTGGCTAACAACAATTTTGTCACATCAGGAGCATTTATGCAATTTATATGGAAACAGAACATAGATAAGTACAATGCTAGACGTGAAAAGAGAAATGATGAGTAGCCTAATAAAGATCTAGCCTTGGTAGAGTAGGAAATAAAGTAAGAGATGATGGAAGAATTCAAAACCATCAACCCTGAGCAAGGGAGAGATATGGTGGCACAAGCTGGAGTGCTTATTTTACCTGAATGGGATATAGTAAATGCCCTAGTACTAGAAGCAGTGAGAAAGGAGACCAAACCCATGGAGGGAATTACTTTCAGTAAGGATAATGTTGCACTTGTCATGTGGTCTCTCAAGAGAAATGAGAGTAAGAAAAGCAGAGATACCCCAAGGTCAAGTTACCTTGGTGGGATGATGGTGAAGAGAGTGTAGAATACAGGAGTGGTGGAAGCTGCTAGCACTGTGCTAGAGACTGCAAAATTTATTGTTGCAGTAGCAGAAAAGGAAGCCAAGGAAAAATAGGTTCTCCAAGTCAAGTTGGAGATAATTTTGAAGGCCTATAATAGTGCTAAGGAGGAAGTAAGAGGTAAGGATAGCATCAATGCTAAGCTTCAGAGCTAATTGACTGGACAACACCATCAAGGTGAGTCTTGAACACTGATGATCTCCTCTTTTCCTGCAAGACCTCCACCTACTAGCCCTATCATTGAGTTTCCACCATCTCCAGCACCCTCCATCTCTCAAATGGTTGAGATTACTCCTCAAGAATTAGAAAATTTAAAACAGGCTCAGGCCTTATATGCAAAGAAGTATGAGGAGAGAGTAATGGCTACAATTTCTAGTTTTGCAGATACAATGAATGCCTCATTGCTATATAATAACATAAGCAAGATTTTGGATATGAGGAATGAGCTAAATGGGGATAAGGATATTTTGGCACCCATTCTTGACAAGTGGAAGCCTAGAGAGTAGGACTTGGAAGCTATCTGTGCATCTTATGATGAAGCTGGGGCTGATCCTACCATTAAATCCACTTGTGACATCGCCAAGGATCTAGTAAAGCTGGCAGGAGAGGCAGACAATGCTGAGAAGAAGATCAACCTGTATAAAAAGGAATATATTGATCAAGTTTTTGAATTGATTCCAGAAGTTTTTGCCAGCCCAAATCAATTAAAGGACAAACAAGTGTGGCTTAAAGAATTAGAAGCCAAATTGTCAACCAGGATAAAAGAAATTATTGATTTAGATGATGCTTCCTTTTTTGTTGTAACAATTTAGGAGATAGAAAGAATTAATTCTCATTATAGTTTCCTCAATTCAGAGGTTAACAAGATGAGGAATTCTTGGAAAAGGCTGACCAAGGCTAAGAAAAAGGTGATTAATTTCACATGGCCAACTGATGATGTATACAATGAATGGATAATGAAATATGCCATCTAGGAAGCATACTAGTTAGAGGGTGCTCCGAAATAGTTGGAAGAGGTTACAACCAGACAACAAGTTGAAGAAGTTGTAGAAGTCGAAAAGGACTTGTATTGGTTTTGTAAAAGGCTTTGCAACCTCTTTTGGAAAAGAAATGATTGTAACTAATTCTCCTCAGAAATTCTGAAGCTTTGTGCATCCATGTTGTTATAAATGGATACTAGGACTAGGTAAAGATGGATCGCAAAGAATTGTAAGAAAACACTAGAGAAATTCATATCTAAGATTTTCTAAGTGTAATGGAGGAATTTCCAAAGTTTTTGTAGTACTTTCTTGAAAATATATCAATATACAGACCATTGGCTTTTGAGTAAACTTTGTGTCATCTTCAAGTGTGTTTACAATTTGTTTACTATTTTCTTTTTGAATAATCCAGGGTTATTTTGTTTTGAATGGGGTTGCAAGGCAATTTTTAGTAGATGTGTTCACTGGCTTTTCTCTTCAGGAGGGAAATTAAAGATGCGGGGATCACTCCTACTAGTAAATTCTTTGGAGGGAACTTTGAATCTTGATGATCATAGTTTAATTTGATATGCATAAATTCTTATAATTGTTAGGCATGTATAAGGATTAACAGAAGCCGAGCCAATGGGATGTGTAAAGATATTTTGTTTGGGGAGTATTATCTAAATTTAGATGACTCTGTGACCTTGGATAAGGCACTAGTATTGATTGAAGTTCTTTATTACATGTTTTGTTGGCCACAATGTTGAATATGAGTATAATTTTCATTACTTCATTTCAGTTAGTTTCAAGGTGAATAGATCCACTAGTTTTCTGGACTAGTTTGCTGTGGATTTATCTTTTGAAAGTGTGAATTCAGTTCACAAAGGTATACCCGCCTGGACTTTGAATAAGTCCAAAGTGTAGAAGGTTAAATCAAAGCTTGTCATATGTTGTCCTAAGAGTTTCCTTCCCCTTAACATCCCTCTTGCAGAGAGTTTGATCATCTTATTATAAGGATGTTGAAGTGAGTCATATTTTGAAGACAACAAAAGTGGTGACTCTTCTAGGGAGAATTACAATAAGGATCCAGACATAGATTTGTGTTGAAGCATATAAATAATAACTATTGTGTGTTTGTGGAATCAGACTGCTTGTTTTCATAATTCCCATATTTTTGTGGGTGGCGACTCTGTTATGTTTTTGAACCAGTGCTTGTGAGATACAAATATTTCTAAAAGGAAAACAAGCGGGATGCAAGGAGGAAAAAACACAAGATCATTCATGAAGAAGCATCCTCATGAAACCTTGCAAGAAGTTTTGCCAGAATAGTCATGAAGAGGCCAAAAGAGGTCAGTGCTTCATGAACCATCAAACGCTACCTTGGTGCAAAAGGGCAATAGTACTAGTAAGGCACTTGATCGCCCTGTATATGCAAAGTCTAATTCCTCATCTAGAGATTCTGAAAATGATGTATTAGGTTTCCATTCTAAATTGTTTGGAAATATAGGACCAGTTCAAATGCAATTAAAAACTTTGTGCCTATAATAGTGGATGGGAACATTAGTTTAATCGACATAGATCAAGTCAATATATCTGATTCAAAGGAAACTTTCCCTGATGAAGATAAAGTATCTCAAGAAATTGAGGATCTGAATAAAAGTGTTCACCATCTAATTTCTCTAAGAGCTCAAAAGGAAGCAAATAGGGAGAAGCAAGTCAAAGCCAAATTAATGGAGAGAGATAGGCTTCTTAGACAGATAGCTGATCTTGAAGTACTTGCTAAGGAGAAAGAAAAGAGTGATGAGGAAGGCCCTATGATTAGAGAGATTCTAATCCCCAAAAGTAAACAAGCTTATAAGTCATTAGTTTAGCCAACCAGGGAAGTATTTAGTGACTCTTAGCTTCCTAGAACTAATATGGACAAAGGAAAATAGAAATGGGTAGAAGATGGAAGGGAATCTAAAGTTGCAGAAGATATCTCTCATAAGCTTCTAGCACATGAGAAAGAGATGGAAAGAATGAGGAAAGAAAAGGAGGATCTCCAAATGGAATTAGAGAAAGTGAAATTGGAAGGAGAAAATTAGGAAGTAAAAAGAAAAATTAGTTACTTAAAGGCTCCCCCTATCACATTTCCATCAGAAGATCTTAGCAAGCCTAATCCTCAACACATTTCCCTTCCCCAGGCCAACACTCAACCGATAGTACATGCTAATATTGCCTCAGTAAGTCAAATCCTTGTGAATAAATAGTACACCCAAGTACATCAATCTCCAATCCCAAAAGTTAAAATGACCATGGGAAGTAGTAATGCTATTACCCCTTTTCAAAGGAGACCAATCAATTTAGAACAATATAGACAATTGTTCTTTGATGGGATCCTAGGATATCCCAATCATGTTCCTAGTGAGTTAAGAGACAGACTCCATAATTTTGCTGGGAATAATGCCATTAGTGCTGAGGAACATCTAAAGTCTTTTGGGGACCTAATAAATGATTATGAAATAGTGGATGAGGATGTTATCATGAAACTATTTGTCCAATCCCTGGTTGACGATGCAAGAGATTGGTACAGATGTCTTCTAGTAAATAGCATAGCATCATGGGAGGACTTTAAAAATTGTTTTCAAGAGCAGTATGGTGACAAGACTAATGTGAGCTTCATGCTCAATGAATTTAAGAACATCAAAAAGTCTAAAAATGAAATGGTCACTGATTTCAATGCCAGATTCCAGAAGGCCATGCATAGATTGTATCAAGTGATGAGGCTGGATGACAACATGTGTCTTAATACATACTATAATGCATTTGATTCTAAGATGGCCTATATCTTGAGAGATAATATTATGGCAAGAAACAAAACAACAACCTAATAAAGTTGCTAAGGAGGATGATAAGATAGAGAAATTGGTTACTGCAATGAATAATTTGACTGCCAAGGTTGGTAAAAATGATAAACCTCATTATAACTGGCAAGATAGACCTCCTAGATTGCATGATATGCCATATAATACCAATTGGAAAGATGGAAAGCCCTAAATTGAGAAGCCCAAAATTGCCCAAAGTCAGGACACTCCAGACCCCTTGAAAGGGAAAACTATTAATAATATAGAAAATACTCCCTGGTGTATTGCTTGTGATGGACCACATTCTCCTCATCAGCGTTTAGTGGCTCAGGCTCTTGAAGAATCTATGAGACCAGAAACAGAGCCTAACATCAATATGTTTGAAACCATCATAGAAAGTGATGAGGAATCTATGCAAAGTGGATACAATGATGTGATAGATAATGAAAGGTTAGTTCAAGGACAATTAACCTTAAATTGGCATCCTACATTGAATGTGGTAACAATTGACGATGAAGAGGTTCGTCTTAGGAGGCCTAGTGAGGAAGAAGTTAAAAATCTCACTAAAGTTGCCATTGCCAAAGCAAAACACAATTATAACCTAAGAACCACTAAGAGAGACACTGATCAGGGTGAGCTGGGTTCTATGTTCATAAAAGAGGTCACCCAAAAGGGGGCATCAAGTAGTGCTACCACTATTCCTAAGGTCGGTCAAGAAAAAGGGGAACAAGTTAAAGATGTACCCAAAGGCACAAATGATAAAAATGTTGGTGATGTACAAGGAGCAGCAACAGTGAAAAAGGCAAGTCAGCTAAAGACAAAGAGAGTCAGAGCTAACACTAAAATAAGCAATAGCTCCACATTTGACATGGCTCAATCTCTTACTCAAATGAAGGTCACAATCCCCTTAGTAGAATTACTGAAGATTAAGGAACATAAGGATGTAGCCTTGTCTTTATTTTCTAGTATATCTGATAGTGACATAGTCCTACCCACTGATTCAGTTAGAAAAGGAAAAGAACCAAAGTTCCAAACCCCAGAGGTATATGTTGGAACCACTATTACTCAAGAGCCTTCATAGGTAGATCCTTTTTATGTTACTTTATTAGTAAACAACTGGTTAATAAAAAACTATATGATAGATTCAGGAGCTGCTGCTAATGTAATGCCCTATGGTGTTATGAAAGAATTAGGATAGTCAATAACTACTGTATATGGAAAATGTTATGCTATGGATAACCGGGAAGTGCCTGTGATAGGCACAATAAAAGATGTTGAGGTAAAAATAGTAGCATTCCCTGATGCTACTTACAAAATGGATGTTATTTTTACTAACACTAAACCCCACTATGGTATGTTACTTTCCAAACAATGGGCAGCAGCAGTATGTGGAAATGTTCAACTGGACTTATCCTATGATACCATTCCAATTAATGAAAATTAGGTCAAATTGTACAGAGAGCCAAGAGCTCCTAGGGTAATTGAAAATGTAGACCCTAGTATGCTCAATTCTATGATTGATATAGATCTAGATAACTTTAGGCTTCAACCAATTTTACCTTAATTGAAGAATACTGACCCTATTGTGGTTGAATTACAAGTGCAACAATATGGATTGTGGCAAATGTATTTTGATGGAGCTTTCTCCAAAGAAGGATCTAGAGTAGGGGTTCTTTTTGAGTCCCCATCAAGTATAACTTTTAAGTATTCATTTTTGTTGGCCTTCCAGTGCACAAATAATACTGCAGAATATGAAGCCCTATTACTGGGACTTGAGGTTGCAAAAAGGCATGGAATCCAGCTGTTGAAAGTGATGGGGGATTCAAAATTGGTTGTCTCTCAAGTGAGATCTAAATATGCATCCAAGAATGATAGATTAAAGCAGTATATGCATGCTATTTGGGATGTTATCGAACATTTTGATGCATTTTCTATTAATTGGATAAAGTGAGCAAAGAATATTATGGTAGATTTCCTAGCTAATGTTGCTTTGAAAAATGAAGATGCAACACTAACCGGTATTTCCACTATGGAAATAAAATCTAGGCCTGCTATTCTTGATAATGTGTACAATTGGCAAGTTTTTGCTAATGATGAAGACATTCTTAGGTTTATTCAATGTGTTGATGATTATGATGGACAAAATATTGATTTCAATGCATTGGTGGAAGTGGTAGACAATAGAGAAACAGTATTTGGAAATGATTTGGTCTAGTTGGAAACTAATGAAATACCTAAAGAATTGGTAGAGCTTGAGAGCATGTTCAATTACAATGATAGTCACTTACATCAGCAGTTTACCACCAAATTGGAAGAATTAGAGGAGGTAAATTTGGGGACTGAATCATCCCATAAGTTAGTATATATTGGCAAAAAATCACCTTCTCATGTAAGAAATAATCTTATTAATTTTTTGAGGAAATACAAACATGTTTTTGCTTGGTCTTATGAGGACCTAAAGGCGTATAGACAAGATCTTTTTCAGCATGAAGTTCCTTTACTTCTAGATGCTAAGCCTTTTAGACAAAAATAGAGACCTATTAATCCCTTATTAGAAGCTAAGATGCAGCAAGAGCTGACTAAATTAAGAGAAGGGGGGATTATCAGACCTATAAGACATTCTTCATGGGTCTCCAATCTGGTCCCAGTAAGGAAGAAGAATGGGGACATTAGATTGTGTGTAGATTTTAGGAATTTAAATGTTGCTTCCTTGAAGGATAACTACTCATCCCCAAATATGGAAGCCATGCTACAAAGAGTGACAGGATGTGACCTTTTATCCATGATGGACGGTTTCTTAGGATATAATCAAGTGTTAGTGAAAGAGTCTGAACAGTTTAAAACAACCTTCACTACTCCATGGGGAACCTATGTTTATGTGAGAATGCCATTCAGACTAAAAAATGTTGGAGCTACATTTCAGAGAGCCATGGATGTAGCTTTCAAAGAATTCATTAACATCATCATGGTGGTTTATCAAGATGACCTAACTTGTTTCTCTAAGAAAGCTGATGATCATTGTGGACATCTAGAGAAGGTGTTCAATAAAGCCTTGGAATTTGGTGTATCACTAAATCCCAAGAAATGTCATTTTGGAGTCACTGAGGGAAAGCTATTGGGACATATAGTTTCCAAGGAAGGAGTAAGGACAGACCCTGAAAGAATTGAAGCAATCAATAAGGTGTCTAAACCTAAGAATGTAAAAGGTATTCAATCTTTCCTAGGCAAAGTAAATTTTGTTAGGAGATTCATTGCAAACTTTGTAGAGATAGTGAAGCCTATTGTCAAGCTGCTCAAGAAGGATACCAAATTTTTTTGGGACTGAGAAGCCTCAAAGACTTTTGCTGAAATCAAGAAGGCAATTCAGGAAGCACCAGTGCTAAAATCTCTTGATTATAGTAAGCCTTTCTCTCTATTTTCCTTTGCTTCATATCATACAGTAGCAAGAATATTGTTACAAAAGGATGATGAGGGATATGAACATCCTATAGCCTTCTACAGTAAGTCTTTGCAAGTAGTGGAACTAAAATATGAAACCATGGAAAAACAAGCTTACGCTTTGGTCAAAGCTGTCAAAGCTTCTAGGCCATATTTGGTGAATGCAAATATCACTACCTATGTCCCACATGCTGTAGTTAAGGATATTTTGTCTCAGCCCGAGGTTACTGAGAAGAGATGCAGATGGATCAATAGAATTCATGAATTTTATTTGGAAATAAAGATAACCAAATTGGTGAGAGGTTTAGGTTTGGCTAAGCTCATGACTGAGTCTAATCTCACGAATGTAGAAATACATAATGTTGAAGTTAGAGATGCTTTAGTCACTAGTATTGAGAGGCAGCCTTGGTACTCAGAGATAGTCCAATTTTTAAGAGATGCTACATTCTTAGAAGAAATGACACATAATCAAAAAAGAACTCTGAAACTCAAGTCCAAAAAGTATGTGCTCATTCAGGGTGACCTTTTCTAGAAGAAAAGAGATGGAGAGTTACTAATGTGTTTGGATGAATTCCAGGCCAAACAAGTGTTGACTGAAATGCATGATGGAGTATGTGGAGGCCATTACTCTGCTAAGACTACTACTAGTAAGATAATCTAGGCTAGATACTATTAGCCTACTCTATTTAAAGATACTCATGCATATGTTCAGAAATGTGACCCATGTCAAAAATTTTCATCCAAGCTGAAGTATGAAGGAGCCTTACCCCTAAATCTAATCTCTATAGAAGCTCCTTTTGTCTAGTGGGGCATTGATTTTATTGGAGAGATTGTTGAGAGGTCAGGGAGAGGTCACAGATGGATCATATTGGCCACTAAATATTTCACAAATCGGATAGAAGCTATCCCTACAAGAAGACCTTCTAGTAAAGTTGTCATTGACTTTCTGATGGATAATGTTGTAACTAGATTTGGAACACCTACAAGATTGGTGATGGATAATGCCATGTGTTTCAAATCAGAAGAGTTTGTAGGCTTTTGTACCAGTCATAGAATACTCATGTCCTACTCTTCACCTTATCACCCTCAGGGGAATAGACAAGCAGAATCCAACAATAAAAGCCTTCTAACTATCATCAAGAAAATCCTTGAAGAAAATAAGAGATCTTGGGATCAAAAAAAGAAGTTAGCTTTGTGGGTAGATAGAATAATAGTCAAGAAGGCCATTGGAATATCCCCTTTTGAACTGGTTTATGGTGCTCAGGCCAGATTGCCAGTAAATAATCTACTTCCAGTTTACAAGTTCTTGCAAGATGAGGATTTGGAATTATTTGAGCCTATGGTAGACAGAATGATCCAAATTGTGGAGGTGGAAGAGCTCAGAGCTTTAGCTCACAAAAGAAATCAGAAGATCCAATTGCAAACCAAGTACCTTTTTGATAAAAGGACATCATTAAGGAAGTTTCAAATCAATGACATTGTTCTCCAAGGGAATGCAAAAGGACAGGACAAAGGAAAGCACAAAAAAATCAAATCATTATGGATTGGTCCTTTTGTGGCCTATGACATAAATGGTAAGGATTCATATTTTGTGAAGAATATGAATGATGAGATACAGGAATTTCCAGTGCATGGACAATTCCTGAAGCATTACTTCTCTTAATGTCCATGCACAGTAGGTCTTTTGTTTGTACATATTTTGTTTCTTTCCTACTTTTCTGTTTGGGTCTGTGTTTTGGTCTATTTCTCTAGACTTTCTGTGTTTTCTTGTGTTGACCTTGCGATCAACCATCCACATTCAGAGCTGCTGTTATCACTGATTATAAATGGGTTTTTCCTTTCCCATAATTGGCTATGATTTTGAAGTCTTGAGTAAGATCCATTTTCAATTACTTCAGCTATGTGTTAAGTCTTAGGGGTTTAGGGTTTTTTGATTTTAAATCGCCTAATGTTTGATAAAAACCCTCTAGTTTCTTTTCTTTCATTACTTTATCCACTTAAGTAATGGGTCCTGGGATCGTAGAAAGTGTCCCTCCTTGTCTTTTGCCTAGGTGGTCATGTGAATTAATCACAAAAGATTTATGCCATATGTTTATTTCTCCTAAAGTTATCAGGCCCGGTAACTAGTGCCCATCTTGCGGATGGATCTATGGCTTTCGCTATTTCGCTAGGTGAAGTTGCGCATGGTTTAAAACCTACGAAGTTGCGAAAACGCTTTGCATTCTAAATGGCAATTTTGGTCTGGTCTAAAGAGGTCTCATCTTGTCCAAGATCCAATGGTTGGAGTTAGTTCACAGCCTGAAACTGCAAGCAAAATACCTTTCATGAAATGGTAAAAGCGTTTGGTGGCACCCTGCATACGAGGATTTTCTAAGTGACTAAAAGGTGATCAAGTCCCTTTTGATTTGATGGTTCGCGTTATCTCGCAAGATGAAAATGCTTGATAGTTATCCTTTGCGAAGTTGCAAAATGACATGGCATTCCATGTAGACAATCCAACTAGTTGAGAAGGTGAATAGAGTGGTGACACGCAGCATAAGCTACAATAGTCAGCAAGTCAGGATTAAAGGCTAAAAGGTGGGTCCCAGAGGTGAGTCAGGTCGTAGGATAGGAGATGTCCTGGCAAATACAGGTGTCAAGAATTAATCAGAGCCCAGTGCTTCCTCTGGGCAAATGAAAAACTGACATGTCAGCTCTGAAGGTGACTAGACGCCAGGTGTTTAAAGCTGAGTCAGAGGGCCCACCCCTCCCAGGGTCTATTCAGATGGTTAAGCATCGACCAACTAGAAAATGATATGACGGCCCACGTGATTTCGCAAGAGTAAGATACTTGTGCTTTATACCCTGTGAAATAGTGAAAGTAAAAGAGGACCATCCATGTGTCATGATAGATGGTAACATGTCCATGGACACGTTGTTTTAAAAGAAGTCATGGGCCTGCCAAGGTGGAACCGACAATATAGAAGAAAGAAATGCGGCCGATGTTGAGTTGAATGCGAAAGGTTTGTTAAAGCCAGTGGTTGAGTGCCATGTGGTAGCACGTAGCCAGACCCAGTGCGGAGCCAAGGCTATTAGTTAGTGTAATGGCTAATCAAGTTTCTTTTGATCAAACGGTTGGCGCTATTTCGCAAGACCAAACTACCCGATGGTTATGCTTCGCGAAGTTGTGAAAGAATGAAAGGAAAGAATTGTAGGAACGTTGTGGCCCGTTGGAGCGAAAAATATGAATTTTCCCATGAATTCAATTTTGAAAGGACGGTCGAAGCATGCGGAATCAATGTTGTAGTTAAGACCTTGGGAACAATATATGATTTCCTATCAACCGGATGAAGGTATCTTTTTAAAGAATTATTGCAGAGGAACGGATACAAAGCTATTTTCTTCAAATACAAAGCGAGTCAATTTAGTTGCAGAGCAAATTCCTTCAAGTTAAGAATAGGTTTTCTCATATTCTTGTATAACAATTTATGTTTGGTGTGTTTTAGATAAGAAATTGATTTGTCATAGAATTATTTAGGGGCAGTATTCATTTCTTATGTTTTTAAATGCCACCTAAGAGAGAATTTTATGGGAAAGTCAATTATCTAGAAAGAGCTATCTGTGATGATTTTCTTGAACAGCTGACATTGTCAACTAACCAGGCATCAAAAGCAAAAGAATTAGTGCCTAGAGCTCCCCGTTTGAAAGTAGGAGAAGGACTGTATGACAAGGGTAACTAGTTGAGAGACCAACAAGTTGGACTGTTTGGGTTGGGATTATTTAAGGTTGGATCTGGAATGAGAAATTCTCCAGCCCCACAAAACAGTATTTGGGAGTTAGATGCTGGGAAGTTGGTAGTCCCAGGGGTATTTATGGATATGGATTTGTTGACCCAAATTGCACTTAACTATGATCCAATCACAAGAAGTATTTGGGACATAAATAGAAAAACCCTTATTGAGATTAATATTGAAGAATTCAAAAAGGCTTTTGCGCTCAATGAGTTTACCAATTTTCTAGAACCCATAAATTTCAAATCATTAGCTCAAATTTATAGTGCAAAGAGGAATCATCTTAGGAATGGGCCTCTCAAGGAATTTTTTGTGAAAATAGGTGGGTTGACAGTTGTAGGACCCAACACAAAAGAGCCCTTTTCATTGAGTATGTTCACCCTTAGGGCTAAGGGAATGTATTGGGCACTTTTCCAAGTTTTGGGAGAAGATGCTGAAGTGAATATGCCCAATCACTACTTGTTAATGAATGCTCAGGTTTTGAATCCTTCTCTCACAGTTACATTTGACTATGCTTCTTTCATTGCTGATACTATCCATGGAGGGTTAATAGGAATAAAGAATGGAAAGGTGGATAGGCCTTTTGGATGGTACTCACTCCTGATGCACCTATTTCTTTTCAAAGGTGGTGATTACTTTGCCAGTGGATTGGACCTCGTCAAAAAGAAAGAAGGAGAAAAGATGTCAGTACAACTATGGAGTACTATGTTGTCATTGGATAGA
Source organism: Cryptomeria japonica (assembly GCF_030272615.1). NCBI lineage: Eukaryota > Viridiplantae > Streptophyta > Pinopsida > Cupressales > Cupressaceae > Cryptomeria > Cryptomeria japonica. The sequence goes on from NC_081414.1 coordinate 868,724,602, forward strand.
GAGGATGCTAGTTTCTTGAAGTTTGACAAATACTTTGCATCCAAGATCAGGACTCTTCTCTGCTTGGAGAACCCAAGAATCCCCAAGGTTATTTTGGAATTCATAAGACCAAAAGAATTTGCAGAGAACATAAAAATTGTTCGCAATTGGGGTGACATTTATCTGTACTCAGTCTCAATAGTTTTCTGAGTGTTTGGTTTTAGAGGCACCCCATTCTTGTTACCCTATCAGGTCCCTCTCAAAGTGGGAATTATACAGATCCTTAGACGAATTGGTGGTGTACAAGAGGCAGAACTGACAGGCAGGGGTAAAGGGACTATTTTCCCTACAGTTACCATAGCCCACCAATTTGTAATAACAAAGGGAGGTTGGAATTGGTTTTAGTATTTTCTCAAGACTTATCATTTTTCTATTGCAATATCCAGGTGTGCTGATCTAGAAGATTTCTTCAACGACATGTTTAGAAAGAGAGCAATGTGCAAAGGTAGGCCCCATCAATTTCAGTTTCCTGAAGACCTCACTAGAAATGAGTTTGGTCTAGATGAGCAGGCACTGAGGAAGGAGAAATGGGTGGCTTATAAGAAAGCCTTGGATTTTGTGCATCAGTTTGATGCCAAGTATGACCCTTTGTCTAGCTTTTTCCCTTTGGAGGAGAAAATAAATTTTTTAATTGTTTTCTTTGAGGATGTGATGCAAACCCTAAAGGAGAAGAGGGAAGCTAGGATTAAAGGAAACCCTGAAAAGGTAAGAGTGGTCCTAAGTAGGTCAGCTTCCAGTAGAGAAATCCCTCCTAGTGATTATACACTACATAAGAAATCTAGTTACAGTGTGTTGATGCCTACAATAGGGGAAACCTCTACCTAACAAGGAAAGAGGAAGATACAAGATGTCATTGACATCCAAGAGAGCCCAAAGAGGCAAGGGGTAGGAAAAGAAGTACAATCGGATGCACCTTTGTATTCTCCATCCCAATCCCCTATCCACATAGGAGATGAGCAAGCAGTGGCTAAGCAACTCCTATAGTTAGGCAGTCTAGGTGAAATTGCCTATACATATGATGACGTCGAAGAAGGAATGCCAGAAGAACCCTTTGCTGCTGAAATGGACATTACCACCACTGAACTCAAAGGCTAGGAATGGGATCCTGAGAGAAAGTAGGCAAGTTATGTCTTGTTGGCTGACAACAATTTTGTTACATCAATAGAATTTATGTAATTTATATGGAAATATAACATAGATAAGGACAATGCTAGATGTGAAAAGAGAAAAGATGAGCAGCCTAATAAAGATCTAGCCCTGGTAGAGGAGGAAATAAAGAAAGAGATGATGAAAGAATTCAATACCATCACCCCTGAGCAAGGGAGAGATATGGTGGCACAAGCTGGAGTGCTTATTTTACCTAAATGGGATATAGCAGATGCCCTGGTACTAGATGCAGTGAGAAAGGAGACCAAACCCATGGAGGAAATTACTTTCAGTAAGGATAATGCTGCACTTGTCATGTGGTCTCTCAAGAGAAATGAGAGTAGGAAAAGAAGAGATACCCCAGGGTCAAGTTACCTTGGTGGGATGATGGTGAAGAGAGTGCAGAATATAGGAGTGGTGGAAGCTGCTAACACTACACTAGAGATCACAAAATTTACTGTTGCAGTAGCAGAAAAGGAAGCCAAGGAAAAAGAGGTTCTCCAAGTCAAGTTGGAGATAATTTTGAAGGCCTACAATAGTGCTAAGGAGGAAGTAGAAGGTAAGGATAGCATCATTGCTAAGCTTCAAAGCCAGTTGACTGGACAACACCATCAAGGTGAGTCTTCAACACTTATGATCTCCTCTTCTCCGGCAAGACCTCCACCTACTAGCCCTATCATTGAGTTTCCACCATCTCTAGCACCCTCCAGCTCTCAAATGGTTGAGATTACTCCTAAATAATTAGAAAATTTAAAACAGGCTCAGGCCTTATATGCAAAGAAGTACGAGGAGAGAGTAAGGGCTACAATTTCTAGTTTTGTAGATACAGTGAATGCCTCATTGCTATATAATAACATAAGCAAGATTTTGGATATGAGGAATGAGCTAAATGGGGATAAGGCTATTTTGGCACCCATTCTTGACAAGTGGAAGCCTAGAGAGCAGGACTTGGAAGCTATTTGTGCATCTTATGATGAAGCTATTGTTGTTCCTACCATTAAATCCACATGTGACACCACCAAGGATCTAGTAAAGCTGGCAGGAGAGGCAAATAATGCTGACAGGAAGATCAACCTGTATAAAAAGGAATATACTTATCAAGTTTTTGAATTGATTCTAGGAGTTTTTGCTAGCCCAAATCAATTAAAGGAGAAACAAGTGTGGCTTAAAGAATTAAAAGCCAAATTTTCAGCTAGGATAAAAGAAATTATTGATTTAGATGATGCTTCCTTTTTGGTTGTAACAATTCGGGAGATAGAAAGAATTAAATATCATTATAGTTTCCTCAATTCAGAGGTAAATGAGGAATTCTTGGAAAAGGTTGACCAAGGCTAAGAAAAAGGTGATTAATTTCACATGGCCAATTGATGATGTATACAATGAATGGATAATGAAATATGCCATCCAGGAAGTAGAGTAGTTAGAGGGCGCTCTGGAATAGTTGGAGTAGGTTACAACCGGACAAGAAGTTGAAGAAGCTACAGAAGTTGGAAAGGACTTGTAACGGTTTTGTAAAAGGCTTTGTAACCTCTTTTGGAAAAGAAATGATTGTAACTAATTCTCCTTAGAAAGTCTGAAGCTTTGTGCATCCATGTTGTTATAAATGGATACCAGGACTAGGTAAAGATGGATTGCAAAGAATTGTAAGAAAATGCTGCAGAAATTCATATCTAAGTTTTTCTAAGTGTAATGGAGGAATTTCCAATGTTTTTGTAGTACTTTCTTGAAAATATATCAATATACAGACCATTGGCTTTTGAGTAAACTTTGTGTCATCTTCAAGTGTGTTTACAATTTGTTTACTATTTTCATTCTAAATAATCTAGGGTTATTTTGTTTTGAATGGGGTTGCAATGCAATTTTCAGTAGATGTGTTCACTGGCTTTTCTCTTTAGGAGGGAAATTAAAGATGTGGGGATCACTCCTACCAGTAAATTCTTTGGAGGGAACTTTGAATCTTGATGATCATAGTTTAATTTGACATGCATAAATTCTTATAAATGTTAGGCATGTATAAGGATTAACAGAAGCCGAGCCAATGGGATGCATAAAGATATTTTGTTTGGGGAGTATTATCTGAATTTAGATGACTCTGTGAGCTTGGATAAGGCACTAGTATTGATTGAAGTTGTTTATTACATGTTTTGTTGGTCACAATGCTGAATATGAGTATAATTTTGATTCCTTCATTTCAGTTAGTTTCAAGGTGAATAGATCCACTGGTTTTCTGGATTGGTTTGCTGTGGATTTATCTTTTGAAAGTGTGAATTTAGTTCACAAAGGTATACCTGCCTGGACTCTAAATAAGTCTGAAGTGTAGAAGGTTAAATCAAACCTTGTCATATGTTGTCCTAAGAGTTTCCTTCCCCTTAACATCCCTCTTGTACATGGTTTGATCATTTTATTATAAGGATGTTGAAGCGAGTCATATTTTGAATGCAACACTATTATCAATAGTGCCTCAAAGTACCATTAATGGTAACATGTTACAGTTGTTCGTGGTGAGATTTTTCAGTTGTGGTGTGTGTTTGACAAGTTGATTTAGGTCCATGCTATGATGTCTATGGCATTATATTTTTCTGGTGGTTGATTTTATTGGAATTTGCATGAATATTGCATTAATGAAATGTTATGTTGTCATTGATATTAATTAACTGATAATGATGTTGTTATAATCTTGTTTTGTAACAGGTAGGAGGAGCTACTTAAGGGAAATGCAATCGGTAGGTGAGTTTGTGGAGGACACCAGTATTGCTATATATTGGAGAGATCAACTGGTAAACCCTACCTGTTTCTATGATAATCCCTAATTGAGTAATTCTGGTGAATTGGTTGTATTGGTTTATGATTTGGTGATGAGCAGTAATGATTATGACACGTATGCATGTTGTATGAAGAAGAGTTTCAAATGGTTTTTGGCGCATTGAGATAACAATTTTTATATTCGGAATGAGAAAGTTCATTGCATGTAATACAAACTGCGTGATGAGTTATAGAGTTCGATGAAGTGATGATCAAGGAGCATTAGAGGCTATCTTGAATGATGTGCCAAGATTGTTATGTAATCCAATGCTCATACTTGAATCGACTTGTTTGTAATCTCTATGAGAGAATTAGGTTTGTGTTGTGTTACCAACCTATTGATTTTTTTATAAGGTCATTAAATTGTTTTGTTTCAAAGTTGGCAAATTTTTAGCTGAGTGTGGTTGCCAAACTAGATGATGTATCTACAGTTTGTGTAAAGGTAGATAGGAGCATGAAAAGGAATTGAACAATAAAGTGTAGTGTTCTTCAAACAAAATAGCAAACCCATGTTGTTCTCTAACAATTACAATAGTTAAATGCCTTAACCAAGTAAGCTTTAAAATGCTTATTTCTTTCTAAATCCTCTAACCAGGTGGTCCATTAGCCTAGATTTCAAATCCTCTACCAAGGTTACTCCTCATAGGGTATTGCTTCTAATAGGGAATTATCATCAATCCCTTAATCGGGTGGTCCCTAATAGGATTTGTTCTTAACAAGACTTTTTGTAAAGCTTTAATAGGTTTGGCTCCTAGAAAGGAGAACTTTAGAAGAGTTCAAAATACTTGTGGGTATTCATCCCAATCGTGGTTTCTCCAATTTGGGTTTCCACGTCAAAAATATTGTGTCAAGTAGTGAATGTTTTTGTGGTTATGTTTGTTGGTATTATGGATGTGTTGCATTGGTTTTGTCATTGATGTCAGAACTTATGAACCCTTATCCTCTTCTAGATCTTTGGTTATGTTGAACTGGCACATTATGTTCATCGGCAAGTTCAATGACTTATGCATAGTCACCGATATTTGGTTCAGCGATAGGTTATATTGTTTACTAGAACTGAGGATGATCTGTTATCATCTGGAGATCACTTGGTTATGTCGAAGACATGGTTTTGAAACTTGGTTTTGGTGACTTGGTTATTGGTCTAATTGAGTTGAAATATTTGTTGTTACCAGCAAATTGGTCTAGGTTATGGACTGGCATGTGTTATCTATTCTAGATCAGCACGACACATTATGAAGATGATTCAATTAATTGGATATTATTGTAATTGCATTGAACCGACATGATGCATCACATCTTGACTCATTTTTTAATTGATTTCATTGTAATATTCTTGGTGAGCTGACCTACACATTTGGTCTTAGGTTTTGGTATATATGTAAGGTCTCATTTGTGAGATTATGTAATGGTATATAATATGGTATGGTAAGGTTGTGATATTTGGTATATGCGAATATAAGAAGAGATACTCATGCAGACATCATTTGAAGATTCAAGGAAGGTTTGAAGGAGATAATCAGAGCTTAACCAGTATTAAATCAAGCATTAGAGATGCTACTTTGAGCAGTACATTATCATTGGATTGAATCATCCAATTGTAGTCAATGTGACTCCCATCTTGTGATTGAGCAGTGAGCTCTAGGCAGCTGGCCTTTCTGCATGTGTAGACCCCATTTGTACACACATACTATCTACAGTAGCATCATCAGATTGTAGGTAAAGTTTCCCACCATGGTTTTTCCCCTTATAGGGTTTCCACATAGAAATCTCTATGTTATGTGTTATGGATGTTGTTTCTCTTTCTGTTTCATGCATTAAGTTTCACCGGTATTAATATTGACTCTTAAATCTGCTAAGTGGCATTAAGTTTGGTTTACCAGTATTATGTATCAAGTTTGATTAAGTTATAGTTGGGTTGAAATTAATAGACAACTTATTCACCCCCCCCTCTCAGTTGCCTCCGGGTCCTAACAATGTTTACTGTGGTTGAAATGCTTAACTACTAAATCCACTTTGATAAGTTATGTTAACTGGAAACAATTTGAAATGAGGTTTTACTTATGTCAGTAAAGTATTTTTATATTTGTGAGTTTCAAGTTGTTTTACTCTTAATCTATTATTATAGTCAACCAGTTTAACTTGACAATGATATTGCATTTGTAGTTTAGTGGTTTAACTTGTCAATTCTGAGTTTGCTTTGAGAGGTTGATTTTGAGATTGGTGGAAGTTTATATCAGTTTTCTATCTACGGATTCACCCCCCCTCTCAGTAGTTAACCGGATCCTTATTCTTTCATCATACCATCAATTGGTATCAGAGCTTCTCAAGTCCTCCAAGGTCTAAGCCTAACAACTGAGGTAAAGATCTTTTAGAACATGATGAACAAGGAAGGTCTGAAGTTTAATAGAGAGAACTACAAAATATGGAGTGATAGAATGAAAATTTATATCAAGAGTCTAGGAAGTGAATACTGGGAACATGTTGGTACTAAATATGTTGCACCTAGTGGGATTATGATTGATGATCAAAAGAAAGAGAAACAAGAAAATAATCAAGCATTGGAGGCTATTATCAATTCTTTGGTTGATACAAAGTATGTATATGTTCCTGGTTTGGAGACTACTTATGAGGTATGTGAAGATTGCCAAAGAAGAGAGTATAAGAGGAAAGTTTGATGACATGCGGATGGTTGAAGGTGAGAATATACAATAGTATGGTCAAAGGATAAAAGAGATAGTTTGTGAGATGAAGAGTGTTGGTGGTAAAGTGGAAGATTCCATAGTGATTAGTAAGGTGTTGATAACCCTACTACCGATATATGCTATCTGAGTTGCAGTTATTTAGGAGCTAAAGTCAATTGACAAAACTAAGGTAACCCTTGACTCCATCATTGGTAATCTTACTGCTTTTGAATTAAATGTTTGTGATGGTACTGTTCATAAATTTGAATTTGCATTTAGAGCTTCATTTTCTAACACATCTATGAGGAAAACTAGAGATGTAAGTCACAATTATCAATCTAGATCCAACTAAGAAGTTGATGATGAAGACAGTTTGGTTGACCTTGAAGCATTGTTCGCCAAGCAGTTTCCTAGAGGAACCAATAAATACATAGGTAAATTACCTTTGAAATGTTTTTCATTAAACAAGATTAGACATATTGCAGCTAACTATCCTAATGGTGATAATGAACACAAGCAAGAGAAGTTCAAGAAGTACAAGGGAAAAGGAAAAAGAGATTATCTTATTGCAGTTGATGGTGGTATCATTGATGAGGAATCTGAGGGTGATGCTAATAAAGACATTATTTTTGTAGCCATAAAAGAGGAGATGTTTGATCAGAAAGAATTAGTTTCTCACATGGATAATTATCATAATTGGATCATTGATAGTGATTCTTCACATCACATGACTGGTGACTAGACAAAATTTCTTTCTTTGAAGGAATTTGATGGTAGAGTTATGAGATTTGGTAATGTCTCCCCCTACATGGTAAAAGGTAAGGGAACTATTTCTCTTAGTGGAAAGAATAGTGCAAATGATGTCTACTGGGTTGAAAGAATAAAGCACAATATTTTGAGTGTTGCTCAACTCAATGACAGAGGATATCCATTGGAGTTTAAGAATGGTATGTACAAAATCTATGGGAGCAAAGGTGAACTGATTGCAATTGGCAAGTAGACTAAAGGTAACCTGTTTCACCTAAATCCTAAGTCAACAACTATTTAATTTCTAAAGTAGATGATAGTTGGCTTTGACATATGGGATTTTGTCATATAAATTTTGATAACATTGTTAAAGTGAGAGGTTTTCCTCAGTTGGACAAACTGATTAATGCTCTATGTAAGGAATGTAAGTTCAAAAACATGATATCCTCAAATTTTAAGAGAAAATCTTTTTCAGTGGAATATTTGTTAGATGTGGTTCATACAGACCTCTATGGACCAATAAGGACTAAAAGTGTTCAAGGTGATAGATATTTTATGATCTTTACTGATGATTGCTAAAGAATGATGTAGGTCACATTCTTGAAGGATAAAACAAAATCATTTAGTAAGTTGAAGGCATTTAAGGCCTTAGCTGAAAAGGAGAGTGGTAAGAAGATAAAGTGTCTGAGGACTGATCAAGGTGGTGAATTTACTTTTGAGGAATTCACTAGATATTATGAAGAAAATGGCATCAAAATGACACATTTCTACACCAAGGAAACGACAGTAGAATGGTATTGTAGAGAGGAACAACTAGTCATTTGTTGAAGCTACTAGAATGATGTTGTTACAAAGAGGTGCAGCAAAAGATTTCTGGAGAGAACTTATCAGCACAACTATCTACACTATGAACCAGATATTGGTAAAGAGAGGTAAGGATAAGACTCCTTACGAATACTAGTATGGTAGATCACCTAATGTCAGTTATTTTAAGATATTTGGCAGTAAATGTTTTATTCAGAGAGGTGACTATGTTAGCAAGTTTGAGGTTAAAAGTGATGAAGGTATATTTCTTGGTTAATTCACCAAGAGGAAGGCCTGCAAATGTTATAACAACCAAACATAGAGAATCATTAATAGTGCTTATGTTTGAGTGGATGAGTATCTTGAAGTCTTAGGGGAAACTAGTGTGGAGAAAAAGGATGAAGATCCTTGCATTCTATTTTTTAGAACCAGAACCAGTGAAACCTGAAACTTGTAAAGAGAATATTGTTGTACTAGTTCAATCGAAACAAGTAGATTTAGAAGAAGATGATTATAATGAAGAAGAAGAACTTGAAGATAGTGATCATGTTATTCTAAGGTATGTGAGACTCAATCACAATCCTGACTAGATTATTGGAGATAAGGATGCTAGAGTGTTAACTAGAAGAAGAATTAGAGAGGATTCTTGCATGATCTTGACTATTGAGCCTAGAACTGCTAAGGAAGCATTTGGAGATGATCATTGGATTAAAGATATGGAGGAGCAACTTGATCAAATTGAGAAGAACAACATATTGACCCTAATACCCAGACCGATTAGTTTGCAAAATGAATGAAGATGGTATAGTAGTCTGACACAAAGATAGATTAGTTTGCAAAGGTTATGCATAGGAAGGAGGAGAAGATTATGTTGATACTTTTGCACTAGTTGTTGGACTGGAAGGTGTCAGGAATTTACTTGCATTTGTAGTATATAAGGGATTCAAAGTATATTAGATGGATGTGAAATTAAAATTTTGGATTGGAATACTGGAAGAAGAAGTATACATTGAGCAACCAAATGGTTATGCTTTGACTGATGAAGAAGACATGGTATGCAAATTACACAAGGCACTATATGTGAAAGAGGTATTAAAGTCATTTGGTATCAGTGACTGTAAACTAGTTGGGAAACCAATGGTTACATGTTGTAAATTGTCTAAGGAAGATGAAGCCACATCTATTGATGAGGAGCACATGTCAATGATTGGGAAATTGCACTATGTTGTTAACAACAGACCAGATATAGCTCATGTAGTTGGTCTACTTGCTAGATTTCAGAAGAATCCAAAGGAAATAGATTTGATAGCAACCAATAGGATATTCAAATATTTTAAATGTACTATTGACTATGGATTAGGGTATCCATATGTAGGTAAATTTGATTTGAAGGTGTATACAGATGCATACTAGGTAGGTAAAGTTGATGATAGGAAAAGCACAACCGGTGGAACAATCTTTCTTGGAGGAAGACTTGTTTCATGATGTATCTATTGGCATTCTACACTCTAATGAGAATATACTTGATGTTGTCATTGATGGAAACCAATTGGAAACCAACTGGCAACAGGTTTCTGCACATGCACGGGCATCACATAAATCATGCACTGGCAGGCATAGGCATAGGCACCAGTAGGCACATTCACTGACATCTAGATTACACCGGAAATGAAGTATACTGGCACTCAAGCCAACATGAGATAAAGTTTTTCTTATATAAATTTTATTGTAAATATAATTAATTATTTGTAAGTTGACTTGGTATATTGTAAAGACTCATATATGTATGAGATCTCTTGGGTCATTTTGATATGTAAATGGTAGAACATTATTGTATGAAGTGATATAGTGGACAATGAAAGGTTTTGGTTAAGGTATTTGACTAAGCTTAAACTAATACTGAACAAGGCATTTGAGATGCTATTTTGAGCAGTGCGCTCCAAGAAGTTGGCCTTCCTGCATGTGCAGGCCCCTATTGTAAGTAATATTTATTCATATTGGCTAGTGAGTAAGTATTGTGGGTCACAAATCCCACCAAGGTTTTCCCCACATCGGGTTTCCTCATTAAATATCTTGTGTTATGGTGTCCATTTATGTTGTCTTTGTTATTTCTGTTTACTGCATTATTTCTTGCTTATTGGTACAATGATTTTGGTTGAAAAGTTATAAATAAGTTTAAAAATTCTATCAACCGGTTGGACACTGATTCACCCCCACCTCTCAGTGTCCTCAGTACTGTCATTGAATCTAACAATTGGTATCAGAGATTGGTCCTCTATTTTCAAAAGCCTAATAGCTTGAGGAAGATTCTAAAACTAGTACAGATGGAGAATTTGAGAAAATAGTTGGAAGGATCTCTTGAAGATTTTAATGTACAAAAATTGAAGAATATCAAACTTGAAGATGATCTGAGGATTGCACTAGAATTCATTAAAGGACTTTAGGAGAACCTAGTTATAGCACAAAATAAGAGAAAAGAACTTCATGAGGAATAATATTGCAGACAAGTTGAGACAAGAGAACACTCACAAGAGGAAGGAAATGCAAGATATGACTATGAGACTATGTAAGGATATTGAAGATAGGAAGAAGAATGAAGAAGACTTGACTAGGAGACTTAATGATGGAGAAAATGAAAATTTGAGACTTAATCATAAAAATGATATGCTAAAGATAGATCTGATTTACATGCAACATGACAATGAGGAGCTTACAAGACAAGTTGGAATTCTTGAAAATGAGTTGATCACTTCAAATGAATACAAAGACAAATTCAAGAAAAGTTCAGAAAGACTTGATGACATGCTAAAAAACCAAAAACCTGATGGAGATATAATTGGACTTGAATTTGAAATTGGAGAAAGTTTTGGGACTGCGAACAATCAAGATCACAGTAAACTGGTAAGACAAACTCATGCTTATAAATTCAATGGGAAATGTTTCAATTGCAACAAGTTTGGTCATAGAGAAAATTAGTGCAGATTTAGAAATAATAAGAATATCTTACCCACCGGTCAATGTTCCAAATGCAACAAAGTTGGTCATAACTCAAAAAATTGTAGAATGAATGTTAAATGCTATGTTTGTGGTAGATTTGGGCATTTATCTAATCAATGCAAAACAAAAATTGGTCAAGGATATGGAAAAGCTATTCAGAAGAATATTGTAACTTGTTATGCATATAACAAGATTGGGCATATTGCAAAATTTTGTAGGAGCAAGACTTTACCGGCGAACAATAAAGGATCTAGTTTGAAGGGTAAAGAAAAGGTAAATAAAATAAAGCAAGAATTTTCAAAACAATGGATTAAGAAGGGAGATCAGAAAGTCGATGAATCTATCTTTGCACCGGTTGAATAGAGTAACCCTCCATTGGTAGGAGATTATTTATCTAAGGAATAACACTTAAGGGGTATTGTAGAAAATTGAAAATCATGAATTCTACCCTCTATTGATGGTGAGAAGATACATTTCTTCTTTACTGGTAGATGTGTTAAGTTTTCACTTAACCATAGAGCATTTAATGCAACCCTCATTTTGACTCACCAAGCATTCAAGCATTCAAAGAGAGCAAAATTGAGCAAGGGCACTATAAGGCAAAGTAGCAAAGTGATTTTTAGGCATTCAAATTTCAAGCTAAGAGGTATTTATCTTTTGAAATGACATCTTCATCTTTTGTACTTGAGTTTATTGCAAACCCTACTGTGGTAGAAAATGTTAAGCACCCTGGGCGCGTATTTAAAATCATCCCTGAAATTGCCAACCAAGATGACTCTATTGGAGCTTTTTTGAAAATTCTAAAGGGAGTCACTTTTGCTGAAGACCCTAAAATGTACATTCACCACAACATAGAAAATCTAGGAACTGATGATTTGGAGAACATATACAATGGCATCATTACTGATGAACAAGGTTTAATTAAACCAGAACATAAGATAGTTGAAGACTTAGGATTCATTGAGATACTAAACAAACCTGAATTTCCTAAGGAGGTAGTCCATCTAGTTCTGAGTAGAGTTCATGGGGAGCTCATGTGGCTTGACTCTGTTTTTAAAATCTCTAAGGAGGCAATCAAGGTAGTTACCGGTTTACCTTGAACCAGTAGTAGGCCTGACAAAACTAAGAAAATACCTAATAAGGGAGTTATGGAGGTAACCTGAAGCTACATCTGACAACAGATCTCTTAGGGTTAATGACATTACTGATGCTAATGTGAGATATGTGAGTATGGTACTTGGATATAGAGTAACTCATGCAAACAGATTGAATTCAGTTTCCAGCCTTTGTATTCATAATGCATATGAGATGATAAAGAACAATGCTAAGATTGATGTTTGTGAATGGCTTAAAGATGAACTGATTGATAACTTGAAAAAGATTAAAGGTGACAAGAAAGGGACTTTTCACTTTGGCAACCTTCTTGTGTGTCTGATGCTTTACTTCACCAAAGAGATATCCGACATTGGCCATAAGGACATTGGATATGACATCCCGGTAGGCAAACAAATCAAGGAAGCTATCACTAGTATGAACAATAAGAGTGACAACATTATAACAGATTACTTCAAAAACTTTTAGACTAAAATGAGAGCTAGAGAAAGGTTACTTTAGAGCATAGTAGACAAGTATAACAAGAAAATTTGTTTTGTTATTAAATGAAATGAGACTTGGATGGAAGTAGTAAGCCCTAGAACTATTTGGGCTACTGAAATGGGATATGAAGTTGATTTACACATTCTTGAAACATATGCTAAAACACTACTTGAGGCACCTAGAGAATGATCTAAAGATACTTTTGGAAATGCTTAAACCATTGAGAGTGTTGTTTCTATGCAAAAATAGAGGAAAACAAGAGAGAAATTTATCAAAGATGCATCTAAGATGGCCATTGTAATTAAGGAAAATGTGATTAATATCAGTGGTATATCAACCAGTGAGATTAAAGGACTGGAACTAGAAGCACATGTTCACCAGTTGTCACTTCTTCTTATACTGATAGTGGGAAGGTAGTTGAGTTTAAAAGAGTGGAAAGGAAAAGTAAAACCCCACCGGTACCTTCTCCTAAGAGAACTAGGACACCAAGGAAAAAGCACCATGAGGTTAGGGAACCTAAGAAGAAACTTACACCAAAGAAGAATCAAATACCAGCTACCCCTATACTAGATGACCTACTGAATGAAATAACACAAGAAGGAAATTTGGTAAATGTAAATAAATGGTATCATTATTTTAAAGATTCTGACATAGAAACTATTGAAGAAAGCATTATTTTACATTTGGATATTTACAAGAAAGTTTTGATAGAAGTTATAGATGATTTACTTAATGATTTATACATGAGATTAGAAGCTAAAAGGCTATCTATGATGAAATTGGATAAGAAATTGAAGGTTGAAGCACTTTTGGTGGTACATCCTATAAATAGTAAAGAGGAAATTGTTGAATTGATATCTGAGGCTAACGAGACTATATTTGTCAGTGGGCACCGATAAGTAAGCCTGATGGCTGGAAGGGTTAAGGAAATTATAGATGAGACTGCAAATAACTGGGACATATTTTTTGTTGAGAAGGAAAAGTAGGAGGAAAGAAACAGACTGAAAGTGGATAGGACATTTAAGGTTTATCAGAAAGATAAGGGAAAGGGTAAAGTTGGTGGTGTACCTACTATTAAAGTAATAGATAACATCCCTCCACTAGCTTAGGACACCCTTCCATTAACTTCAGCATCACTGGTACATGCACAAAATCAACCAAACATAGAAACTGTTGAAGTAACTCATGATGATACTAACCCAGAGTCTAAAATACTTTTCGCCATGAATGTGCATACATAGGATATAAACATTATTGTGGATAAAGAGACTACAAAGGTTAAGGTAGATGATGTTAAGGACAGTAAGATCTCTGAGATACTGGCACACACTATTGACTCTCAGAAGACTGAGATACTAGCACAAGTTGAGCAACCAGAGACTGAGAAATGAGCAAAGGATAAGATAACTAACATAAAGCAACCAGAATCAGAGAAATTGGCAGTTGAAGAGGTACTTATACAAATTGAGAAACCATCAAAAGTAAAGGTACAAATAGACATAGAATCCAAAAGAAAATGTAAGTAAAGAGGAAGCAACTGATGCAAATAAGGAGGAAATAGTGAAGGTGATTGGGCAAGCAGCTATTGAGAGGAAATCCATAGCAGAACAAACCACATCAACAGGAGAATTCAGATCGATGAACATAACAGATGTTCTATTGGATTTTATCAAGACGATAATAGATTGCAATGCCTTAGCATTTAAGGCAATTGATAACACATTACCTATCTTGAAGATCATTTCACCTACCTGTAAGATAGATCACATTAATGATTCTATAGGTAAATTGGACACATTGTCCAAATTCATTGTTGAAAATGTCATAACTATAGATAAGGTAATTGAGGACACTATAAAGGAAAGAGTAGATAAAGATAAAGGAGAATTCTTTGAGAAAACCATCAAAAACTGTAATGATCATGTGGATTCACTATTACTGGTACTCAACTCAACAATTTTGGAGTATAAGGAGTTGTATAGAGAAGCATGTAAACCTCACTATTTGACAGAGGACATTGATGAGGAGATTAAAAAGACACAAAAAGAGATTGATGACATTGCAGATAATATGATAGGTTCTTCAGGACTTATCTCATTTTTTGAGTAGGAAATGGCATTCTTTGAGGACAAGTTAGAGAAACTTGAGAAAGAGAAAGCAAGGATAAGGTCAAATGCCCGAGAACTCAAAAGTAAACTTGGTCCAAAATCGCACAGTTTTATTACTCAACGGGTTGAGCTATCAAAGGCAACAGTTCAAGGAGAACGATCACCAGAGCAACAAATGCACTATCTAACTAGCATGATCCAGTAGACTGAGACCATTCTCTCTGACAGCAACAAATTCATATAGAGCCTAAATCTAGTTTTGGGAGACATTTTTTAGATTGTAACCAACCAGTTATAGGTGATGAAGTAGCATTTTTGTATTCTTTTTGACATCCTCTGTCATTGATGTCAAAGGGGGAGCAGTATAGAGAAAAATATATGCACAAAGAAGATCACTTGCTTAGGGAGAGCACACTTCTTTTTAAATTTCATTTTTGGATAACAATTTTGGATTTTTCTCATGAGTGTTGCCATCAATGCCAAAGGGGGAGATTGTTGGAATTATACACTCTAATGAGAATATAGTTGATGTTGTCATTGATGGAAACCAACTAGAAACCAACCAATAATAGGTTTCTACACAGTCATCATGCGCCAATAGGAATGTTCATCGATATCAAGATTACACCAGAAATGAAGTATACCGGCACTCAAGCCGAGATGGGATAAAGTTTTTCTTATATGAATTGTACTGTAAATATAATTAATTATTTGTAAGTTGACTTGGTATATTGGAAAGACTTATATATATATGAGATATGTTGGGTCATTTATATATGTAATTGGTAGAACATTATTGTATGAAGTGATATACTAGAAAGCGAAAGGTTTTGGTTAAGGTGTCTGACTGATCTTAAACTGCTACTGAACTAGGCATTTGAGATGCTATTTTGAGCAGTACATTATATTGGATTTAATTATCCATTTTGTAGCAATGAGACTCTTTTGAGTAGTGTACTCTACACAGTTGGCCTTCTTGCATGTGTAGGCCCCTATTGTACATAATATTTATTCATATTGGCCAGTGAGTAAATATTGTAGTGTTATTTAAACAGATTGGCAAACACCGATTGTTCTCTAACAATTACAATGGTTAAATGCCTTAACCTGGTAGGATTTAACAAGCTTAATACTCTCTAAATCCTCTAACCAGGTGATCCATTAGTTTGGATTCAAAATCCTCCACTGATGTTACTCCTCATAGGGTATTGCTTCTAATAAGGCATTATAGTCAATCCCTTAACTGGGTGGTCCCTAATAGGATCTGTTCTTACTAGGACTTTTTGTAAAGCTTTAATAGGCTTGGCTCCTAATAGGGAAAACTTTAGAAGAGTTGAGAATACTTGTGGGTATTCATCCCCACTATGGTTTTTCCCATTTGGGTTTCCACGTCAAAAATATTGTGTCAAGTGGTGAATGTTTTTGTGGTTATGTTTACTATGGTTGAAATGCTTAACTGCTAAATCCACTTTGATAAGTTATGTTAACCAAAAACAATTTGAAATGAGGTTTTACTTATGTCAATAGAGTATTTCAATGTTTTTGATTTTCAACTTGTTTTAGTGTTAATCTATTATAACAATCAACTGCTTTAACTTGACAGTGATATTGCCTTTGTAGTTTAGTGGTTTAACTTGTCAGTTCTAAGTTCTCTTTGAGAGGTTGATTTTGAGATTGGAGGAAGTTTATATTAGCTTTCCATCTACTGATTCACCCCTCACTCCCCCCCCTCTCAGTAGTTAACCACATCCTTATTCTTTAATCATACCATTGGATTTATGTATTGTGTGATGTAATTTTGTAATTAGGTGTTAAGGGCTTCCCCAACCTTGTAGTCAAGGTTCATGATCTATATAAATGGGTGTAATATTCATATAATCAAGTTCATATGTGTTAAGTCTATTGTTGGATACTATTGGTAATTTCTACTACTAGAATATGTTGTTGTCATTGATGCCAACATAATCCTATGTATTACTTTTGTGTTTGTAGATTGGGAAGATCTTATGATCTAGTTTTTAGCATTGTTTTGTTGATCATTGTTTTGCAGAGTTCAATATTTCCTTTGGTATATTCTAATGTAATTAGATCATGTGCTATTTTTTTAGATATTGCTTGGGATGGTCTTGTTTCTTTTCAATTCAAATGATTCTTTATTTGGCTCTTTGCAGGTTATCTTTCTTCTTGACAGTTGTTGATTGGTTGTGTTCTTGAGCTTTTAGATGTTGATCGATGAAGATTTGATAAGTGGTATTAATGCAGTTGTTTTTGATGATTCTAACATGCTTGTTGGTGTTTCCTAATTATTTCCTACTTTTTTTGGTGATCTGCGTTGATCATTGTGTTATTTTTTGGTCATTTTCATCAACCAGTGATGATTTTCATGTTATGCAGTTTTCTTAGTGATGTAGTGTGTTGTGGTTGGTCTTGGATTAATTAATGGTGGAGTTGTGCATTTTGGAATTTGAATTAGGCCCATGTTATGTCATGTAACTCATTATATTTGTTTGATGGTTGATCCTTGCATCTTGTGATGTAATTTTGTAATTGTGAGTTGAGGATTTAGTTGACCTTGTTATCAAGGTTGATGAATTATATATATAGGTGATATATTCATGTAATTTAGGTATCAAGGTTGTCTATATCCTTAGAGAGAGGTTTATGCATGATCAAGTGATCTATCTTTCAATGTTGTGTTGGAGGAGAGATTGGTGTTGGAGAGAAGACATCTCTTCTTAATCAAAACTATAATCGAGCATTTGGAGATGCCATTCTTTCAGTTCAATCTTCCATATTGTAGTCTGAATTTTATTGTAAGTTAGTGAGACTACCTTGATGGTTTTACCCTTTTGAGTCATTATATTTGAGCAGTGAGCTCTAGACAGTGTGCCTAAATGCCTCTACATTCCCCATTGTAATATTTTCACATACTACTCCAGAGTATCATCATGTTATGGTGGGTAGGTTCCCACCATGGTTTTTCCCTTAACCAGGTTTTCCACATCAAAAGTCTTGGTGTTGTATGTTGTGTTGTTAATTTTCTTATCTTCATTATTTCTCTAGTTTATCAGATCTAGTTTTGAGATTAATTTTTTGTAATCGGGTGAAGATTGATTCACGCCCCCTCTCAGTCTTCCTTCTTGGTTTCTGCTAAAAATTGGTATTCTAGAAAGATCCTTTGATAGTGTAGACACCCAAAATTGTCCAGTCTAATTAAATAAATATTTTATTTATTTAATTATCTAAGCTTATTTCTTCTATTAATTAAATAAATCTTTATTTATTTAATTAATTCATTTATCCTCTTCTAGCCTTATTTCTCATTTAAATAAATACATTTATTTATTTAAATTATCCTTTTCCTAAATTAAATAAATATCTTATTTATTTAATTGATCCCACTTCTTCTATTAATTAAATAAATCTTTATTTATTTAGTTAATTCATTAACCTTTTCTACCCATGACACATGTCATTCATCTCTTAATTCATACACTACCTACCCCTTTCATTATTTTATTATTTCTTTTACCTACCCTCTAATCATAGCCGACCTCCTTTTACACCTCTCAATCTTATCCCTCCATTTCATATTGTGTTTTCTATATAAGGAGATGCTTCCTTCATTATCAAACCCTAACTAACCAATTACTTGATCAATTGACTACTTGGCATTTGCGATCCTACTTACAACCACATTCCGTTCTTTGTTGAGCTCTTGTGCACATAAAATTTGAGAGCAAATATATCAAGCAAGATCAATGGAGATATGAAGAATGGAGATCCAAACCCTAATGGACATGTGATGGTATAATCTTTATGATTTCATTTGATTTGCATTGTCTTAGGTAATCTTCATATGTTATGGTGGATCTTTGTTGTTGTTAGGCTAGGGTTTTGTGGTTGAATTCATTTAGCCTTTCAATATCGTTATTATTGTTATCCATTTTCACCATATACAGATAGAATTTTAATCACTCAAGGAGATCTACGATAACAGCTCAAGGTATTATCTTTAAGAATAGTCCAAGGTTTGATTGAAGCAACTATTCTATATGGAAGGATTGGATGGACGTGCACTTGAAATGTCTTGGAGAATATTACTGGAAGATTACAAAGAATGTCTATTCTATTCCTCTGAATGGAATGAAAACTCCTAATGAGATCAAGGAAGTTGAACATAATATTAGAGTGAAGGAAGTATTTCTTAGTGCCCTAACTGATTCAGAGATAAAAAATGTGATGGGACTTTAGACTTCACATGAGATCTCAGACAATCTTGAAATCTTGAATGAAGGAGATAAACAAGTGAAAGTTGGTAAGTTGCACATTTTGAAAGAAAGATATAAGATGTTGAACATGAGAGATTATGAGAACATGCACTCTTTCATGGCTAAGGTTAATGACCTTGTCATAAGTATCAGATGTGCTAGTAGAACCCTTCAAGAAGATGAAATTGTTGCTAACATGTTGAGATCCTTGCCTCTTGGTGTAGGAGCACCTCATCAACAAGATATTTATCACCCTAAGGATGAAGAATATGATCATTAGGGTGTGTTAGTGTGTCTTGCATTTCATGTATGCAATAAACCCGACCATGTAAGCCCATGTCACCAATTAGGAAATTTGAGAAGCCAATTGGGACAATGTAGTAAAAAGAGGTATTAGATGGTTTAGATTTGTGTTTGATAGGTTTTATAAATTTTTTATGTGTGTTTGGTTGGTCCATGTGTGTGGATCCTAACCTTAGAGAGTATGAGAACTTTTTGTGCAAAAATGCAACTTTTGAGTGAAAAAGTGCAACTTTTTGAAAATCGGTAGGGGGAAGCCATTAAATGGCTCCAACCTACTCCAAATTATATGGGAAACCATTTAAGAGTTTTATAAGCCTTATGGGAATGATTCCCAAGGTTTTCATTGTTGGAGTTGGAGTTTGTGATGCAATAATACTCAAAATACTTCAGTTTTCCTAGAAATTCTAAGTTTATAGGTGTTATACATGCCTGCACGGATTGATCTGAACTCCACCATCCATGGAGTAGATAGGGAGATGAAATATATTTCTTTTGGTAGTGGTATGAGGTCTTAACTATTCTGGAGTAGAGAGAACCCTCCATTCTTCTTACTGTAACCCAAAAATTGAGGGTTTGGAGAGGGTTTTAAATAAAAATGGCTTTATGTTGCACTCCAGTCCACTAGAAGACTATTCCTTTGGAGGAATGAAAGATAAGCCTTTTTAATTTAGTTTTTGATGGTTTTTTTTAGGGAATACTTGGTTTTGAGGAAATGGAAGTGAATTAGGTAGGCATCTCTATGTGACTATGTAGGACAAGATTTAGGACAGTCATCATAAGTTGTCATAGCAGTGGATTCTAGGCATGTAACCCTGGAATTAGAAGTTTATAACTATTTCCCTCATTCCCATTAAGTTTATTTTTCATTTTGTGTACTAATAAAGGTAGTTGCTTTGGAAAATAGGGCTAATTGCCCCTATTAGGTCTCTTAACCTCTAAAGGAAATAGACCTTGTAATTGTAGATCTGGCCAAACCATTTTCAGGATCTATGTAACTTTGAAAAGGGTGTCCAAAATTCTAATTTATTTTTATGGGTGTGTGGCTCATTTTTTAGTTAAGGTCTTTTCTATCGTCAAAGAGGGCTCCAAGCCTAGGGGTAGGTTTACAAAGGAGGTACAATGAATTAGAGCCCTAAACTAAAACCAGTATTTAGAAGAGTCCTTAGTTGATATGTTCTAGTAAACTTAAAAATGCCATGGAGTAGGAGTCACCGGTAAAGCATGTTTGAGGTATTGAAGCCTTTTACCAATCTTGAGTAGGCCTAAGCCTAATGAATGTGTGTGTAGGTTCATTCAAGGTATAGAGTCCTTCCTTGTAGGATTCTTGTGAGTAGTTAAGGGGTCACTAGCCTAACCTTGTTTGGGCTTTTCAATAGGAGTTTGGGTAGGCCTCTGCATCAAGTGGTATCAGAGAAAAGGACTGTCCTTTGGAACAGAAGGAGAAGACAAGATTTTAGAAGAAGAAGGATCCCATTAGGCACCTTCAAGAATGACCAATGTAGAATTGAATGTCCTAGTGAAGAAGCAAATGGTAGAGAGTAGAGTGGTCAAGGCTGAGAATTAGGCCTTGAGAAATGAGATGGACCTGTTGAAGGACAGAGTGGAGAGGGGAGAGAGAGACTCTAGAGAAGAAGGGGATGAAGAGGAGATCCCTATGCAAGAGGAGCTAGAGGTACTTGCAGACTATAGACCCTTGTTGAGTGTCCTCAAGTCCATGGAGAGAAGAACAATGGATGTGAAGATGGATCTACCAGTATTTGCAGGCAAGATGGAGCTTGATATAGTGATGGAGTGGATAGACTCCTTGGACAATTTTTTTGAAAATGAAGACATACCAGACCACCAGAGAGTGAAGATGGCCCAGTCCAAAATGAAAGAGGCTGCACTAACTTGATGGACTTTCATCCAAGATGAGAGGGTGAAAGAGGGAAAGAGAAGAATAGCTACATGGAAGAAGATGATGGCTTTGGTGATAGAATCCTATGTCCTAATGGATTACAATATCCAATTGCATAGGAGGAGACATAATTTGAAAAAAAAGGAGTTGGATGTGAGTTCCTATATTGAGGAGTTCATGAAGTTGTGTGTGAGGATGAAGGTAAAAGAAAGTGAAGATGAGAAGGTGGATATGTATCTCAATGGGTTGAGATTTATAATCCAAGAAGACTTTAATCTCCACACCCCGAAAATAGTCCAAAAGTGATTTCAATTAGCACTCAAGGTGGAGGAGAAGTTGAAGAGAAGGCAGGATCAAAATGACAAAGGTAAAGGGAGACAACAAAGAGGAGGAAGAGGCCCTTTTAGAGGAAGAGGAAATGGTTTTAGATAATAGGGAGACTCTAACCAAGAAAGCAATAGAGGAGAAAGTAGTTACAATCAAGGAGGAGGCTACAATCCAAGAGAGAGATTTAGGGGTAGAAGACCACCCTCTAGAGGGAGATCCCAAGGTAGAGGACCTCCTAGGTGCTAAAACTATGATCAAGAAGGGCATATGGCCAATAAGTGTCTAGAGAAGGCTTCTAGCTCCATGGGAGAAAGGATAAGCAATTTGGTCCAGGAATCTGATTGTCAAAGTGTGGCAAGTGCAAGCACTTATCAAAGTGTTAATGTTCTTGATATTTATGGATATCCTGAAAGAGGAGAGACTTTGATGATGAGGAGATTAGTAACCACCATGAAAGTAACTGACAAGGAGCCTACACAAAGGAAATCTCTTTTCAAAACCACTTACAAGGTAGGTGGAAAGGTATGAAAGGTTATGATAGACTCTGGATCCACTAAAAAATTTGTGTCACTTGAAATGGTAGAAAAGCTTAATCTTAGGAAGCTACCTCACCCTTATCCCTATAAGGTTTCATGGCTCACCCAAGGTTAGCAAGCAGTGGTGGAAGAGCAAGCTTGGGTGGAGTTTTAGATTGGATCTTACAAGGATAGATTTCTATTTGACATAGCCAAAATGGATGCATGTCATCTCTTATTTGGGATACCATGGTAGTATGAATTGAAAGATCATCATGATGGGTTGAGAAACACCTACTCAATCACCAAGGATGGGAAAGTGATAGAGCTCTTACCTCTGATAGAGGAAGAGATGGAACCAAAGGGAAAGGATACAAGAGTGTTGATGGTAGAAGGTAAATATTTCATGGAGGAGATTGCACAAAAAGGTGTAGTTTTCTATGCCCTCATGCCTAGCCCCAAGGTGACAAGGATAGAGCAATATACAGTAGAGAAAAAAGGAGGACCAAAGCACATAGACCCCCGAAAGTCAAACCGGTACTTGATAAGGATCAAGGCATCATCTCAAATGGAATGCAAAGGTCCCTACCACTAGTGAGAGACATTAGTCATTGCATAGGTCTAATCCCTAGATCTACATTGCCAAACAAAGTAGCCTACAAGCTCACCCTAGACTAGAATGCAGAAATGGCAAGATAGATTGAATATTTGCCTGATTCAAGACTGATTGGAAGGATTCTAAGCCCATGTGTAGTACCAATAGTCCTTACACCTAAGAAAGAAGGCACTTGGAGGCTTTGTACAGACTCAAGATCCATCAAAAAGATAACCATAAGGTATAGGTTCCCAATCCCCAAAATACAGGATTTACTTGATTGCTTAGGGAGTGCTAAGTATATTACAAAAATGGATCTAAAAAGTGGATACCATCATATTAGAATAAGGCCAAGGGATGAATGGAAAACAACTTTTAAAACTAATGAGGGGTTATATGAATGGAAAGTCATGCCATTTGGGTTGTCCAATGCACCTAGTACCTGTATGAGGTTAATGAATGAAGTCTTGGTGCAATTAATAGGAAAATTTGTCATAGTATACCTAGATGATATCTTGATCTTTAGTCACACAAGGGAAGAGAACCTCAAACACATAGATATGGTTCTCAAGAGGTTACATGAAGAGTAACTAATGATCAATTTGGAGAAGTGTTTGTTCATGCAAGAGGAGATCATCTACTTTGGTTTTGTAATCTCACAAGGTGAGTTGAAAATGGACCAAGAGAAGGTGAGTGCTATATTGTCTTGGCCTACACTTAGAAATATGAATGGCATCCAAAGCTTCCATGTTTTAGCAGCTTTCTATAGGAAGTTCATAAGAGGATTTAGTCATGTTTGTGCACCCATACTTGACACCATAAAAGGAGGACAAAAGTGCAGCTTCACTTGGACCAAAGAGGTAGAAGATTCATTTGAGACATTGAAGAAGAAGGTTGCAGAACAACTAGTCCTTGCCTTACCAAACTTCAACAAGATATTTAAAGTGGAATGTGATGCAAGCCATATGGCTATTGGAGCAGTGCTAAGTTAGGAAGGAAGGCCTATTGCTTTTTTCAATGAAAACCTAAATGATGCTAAGAAGAGATACTCATCTTGTGACTCGGAGATGTATGCTCTAGTATAGTCTTTGAAGAAGTGGAGGCACTATTTATTACCTAAGGAGTTTATAGTTTTTACTAATAATTAGGCACTCAGTTTTATAAATAGTCAAGAGAAGCTAAACCACCGGCACATGAAGTGGGTAGAGACCTTGCAAGCTGTTGTTCACCAAAAGTGATAACCCAAGAACACCTGCAATTGAACTATGAAGTAGCCAATTCAATCTATGAAGAACTTCAGGGCTTGGACAACATGACAAGGATATGAATCCTTCTACTCTTCAGGCTCTGCAAAACCTAGGCGGGTATACCTTTGATGCTTAGAATTAAACCTATTACACATCTATGACAGCATCAACATAAATAGATAGATCTCACTAAGGCTCCAAAACAAGTAGTTTATTGCAGATGGGCTAGATCTACACATAAAACTCAACTATACTTGAGCATGAGATAGATGAAACATTTCAAAACATAACACAAACTAAAGGTATTCTGATTGGATTTTAAATTGGTTTGAGAACCCCTTTAATTGCAAGATCAGTGCCTTATCCAAGGGAAACAGAGTCATACATCAAACTATAAATGAAAGCTTCGATTGCAAATCCATCTTCATTATTAAATATTCATGCATTAATGCCTTGCATAAATGCATTACTAAGATCATTCACAAAATCATCAGATCTTGAAACTATATTCCATTTTTTATGATTTATTGTAGAATTTAAATCCTTCCTTGAAGAATCCCTGCAAACAATCATAACTATCTCCTTGAGATAACAAATTTCATCCTCCTTGAGGATCTGATTTGATAAAATGGAAATACAAATCTAGAGACAATCCTGTGTGAATTTATGTATGCCTTACATACACAAGACCCTGCAACTAAAAACACCTATAGCAAGAATTGAACTCCATTACTGAAGGAAAAGCCCTGCCCTATACAATCTTCAAGAACGCTGAAAATTGGAAGCCATGAAAACTGGAGCCATTCTCACAGAATTCTGGAACCCTTACAACTGAGAAGAATTCGGAATAAAAAGAGGAGAGAAGAAAATCAAATCTGCAACTGAATTGCCAAGTGTCTCCTCTCTAACTGAATTCTGTTCCCGTGGAAACTGCTTCTAAAATATCTCACATTTGTCAAAATTAACTTCAAAATCGGATTCCTCACTCCGAGAGCTTTCCGAAAACATATAACACTTTATACTTTGGCCAAAAATTGGACCCTGGGCGAATTAATTCTCATCATGGATCCGTCATTTAAATATTTCGAATTTCAATATAGTTTGAACTATATTATTTAATCATTTTAAATTTGATTTTGCCTCCATTTGTGCTCTGACGCCTTGCCACGTGGCGGCCTCTGATTGGTCGATGGGGTTGACCGGACGCCACCTGGGATGACACCTCATCATCGCCACGTCATCTGCTTCGTCACTGCCACTTGGCTGGCACGTCATCGCCACTGGACTGCCACCTGTGCGCCAACTGTGTGCCACCTCACTGGGACCCGCCTACTGGACTGCCACCTATCACGACACGTGGACGGCTCTCGTTCACTTTCGCTATTTCGCGGGGTTTAAACGACGTGCATCTTGCCTTCGCGAAATAGCGCGCGCCGTTGATCTCTCTCGAACTTGCTCGCTCGTTAACCCGGCCTTCGTCTGCAAAATTTCGCCTGTTTGCCTCGGGAAGCGTGCCTGTGTGGGGTCCACTTGGTCTTCATCCAGTCAACTCCTCTGTCCCCTCGAGAATCGTGCTCACGCATGGGCCCGCCTTTTGCGCCCATAGGCACCTTGTGTCAAAAGCCTTTATGGCTTAGACATTATAGTATAGTGCATTTTTGTATATAAATACTAAAAGCTCCCAGTGCACAGCCAATGTGGGATAATTATTTATGCCTGGGACTGCATTTTTGAAGCTTTTGCTTAAGCTTTAATGGCTGCAACTTGAATGTCTATTGCCTAAGGTTTAAAACGCTGCCCCTTCACCATCCACGCAAGGGGAATACTGCCAGCCAATACTTGCATTTGATAAAACATGTTTAATATGGCCTCCAAACAACCACACAAAGGGGTTTTCTATTGCTGAATGCATTTTAATGTTTCAAATCCCTTTGTATAGACAGTTACCTGGGGATTACTAAAGTCTTCTACAAGTTCTCCAACACCATGCTGCCCGATCTCCATTGCTATCTGCTGCACATTACTTCTCACACCTCTTTCTAACTTCATTTTGCTTGCTCTCTATGATGGTTGTTACCACGTGGGAAGGGGAAGATTTTAGTATTGCTATTTGATTGAAAGATTTAATTAATTTCCTTCAATCACCACTCCACATAGAATACACAGCAGGGAGGAGAAATGTCTGGCATTGCATTTGCCAAAAACATTTGCTTTTGAGTTTTTCTGTGTTGGCTGCTACCATGCCCCTTTTCAAAGATTTAAATGATTCATTTGCCATTTTCTATTACCACACAGGGAGGGAGGACTGTTGAAGCATTGCATTTACTTTAATGTTTTAATTGCTGCTCTTTCTTACAGCCCCTTTGCCAAAAACGTGATCAGCCATAGCATGGAGGAGAGGATTGCTATTTGCATTGGCTGGTGTTTTTAAAGATTTAATTGAGTTGCTGGTAATGCCTCCCACCAATGGCATTTGCTTAAGTTTTAAACGCCTTTCACCATGCCACACACTGGAGGAAAGAAGATTGGTTGCCAAATTTCATTTGCATTGAAAAAAATCTTTAGCTTTTCAACAGCAACCTTCTCTGCAGCCCCAAATTCGACTCCATGTTGGCATTAATTTGTCTCTGTAGCCTCTTTGCATATCATGTAAACTGTTGGGAAGAACGTTGGGGGGCACATGAAGGTTATTGGTTTTAATTGGCATTCATTTGCCAAAATGCAATTGCTTAAGAGTTTCTTAATTTGTTGTAGTTTCACGTGGGGAGTTTGCCACCAAAATCATTTACCATTGGATTTTTTCTTGTCTTCAACACCTTCTTCAACCTTCCACGCCTAGCCAATACATTTTAGTGATGGTTCCATGTGGAGAGAGGAAATTGATTTGTAATTGAGAATTGCATTTGGTCTGCTCTTGCCGGTTGCCATTTGCATCTGCCTGAAGACTTATTTCATGACACTAAACACTGCCCATTTGCATTGATTTAAAACCTTATTGTTGTCTACTCCCAATTCAACTTCGGCATGCCACGAAATAAGAACAATTCGCCACAAAAATTAGTGCATAAGCATGAGCCAGGTTGGGCGCCAAAGTGGGTCCGACTAAAAAATTTTTCGTTTTGATTCAACTGACCCCTGGAATGCTTCACAGACCTCAAACACACTTCTGGAAATGATCGGCACCATTTTTGGATCATAAAATTGCATTTTACATCCTTCAGGCAATTACGCCACAATTTTCGCATTTAATCGCGAAGACGTAATTTTCAAACCTGTCAAAACACCTTTCTGGAGCTCGCCATCTGACAGGCGTGTACTTTGATATACAAGGATGACATCTATTAAATGGTTTCTCAAGATGAGTCCTGAGCGAAGAGATATTAATTTCCGAAAACGGCCAACTGGCTTTGTCGACACTGCGGACCTGATGAAGTCAATGTTCTGGCAACACATGATGCCTTTCTTAAAAATACCAAACGACCTCCGTAGGCTCTCAAATTTGGAACATAGGTACCTTTAAGTACATATTAAATCTTTGAATTCTCAATTCGATCACCCGACTGACAGGATGCAAACGACGCGCTCACCAAAACGGCTACATTAACTGATCTAACACTGGAAGTGCAGATAACTGAATTTGATGGCAAAATGAGTCCTTTTGAAAACCGATCAAACGGATTGATAAAAGCTTGAAATTTGAAATGTAGCTCACCATTTATACCAACATTTTCCTGGAACAAACATTCTGACATGACATTCACCGAGACATTTTTACACTTGTGCAAGCATCACAAACTACAAACGGATTTGGCTACGAAAACGGAGCAAACGGATTCGTCAGGACTTGAAATTTTGCAGGGTAACTCAGTTTTATGCATAGAATTGAATCCACTTTTAATTTCTTCATGATGATGAATAGGGAAAAAGATATAATCGCTCAAAGTAGGCTACTTAATAAAATTTGCACTTGTGCCTAGAATGCACTTTCAGCTCACCCCTCAAAACGGGTACTTGATAAACTTCTCCAAACTGAATTCTGAAAGTTGCAACACATTGAATAGGCCAAATGAAAGGTGTGGGACATGAATCTCGAGCCTTACCCTCTCAAAATCAACTGGATCCATTTTACCCCCTTGCAAAGTACGCCATTCAAACTGACTCATTCGGGTACCTTTCTGACATACTGAGCAAAATTTTGAAATAGGCCTATAAACTTGACTCGGTTTTAAATACTCCCAACAGTGGCTCTGACTGGGGATGGTTGATTGCAAGATCAACACAAGAATCCAGATATCTATGGTTAAGCAGACCACCCAAAAGATGGGTCATTCTTCTCTTAATTCTTCTCTTTTCAAAAACAGGGCTTCCTTATTCTACCCAAACAGCAGGGCACTTTATTGAAAACCACACAACTTAAAGCAAAGCAACTGTACAAAATATACAACTTATCAATGGCCCCGGGCCATCAAAACTGAAATCAATTCTTACCTCTGTCAAACACATGATTTTCATTTCCACACACTGGAGGTAAGTTGAGATCATCATTCCAATCTGCCTGATCAAAAACACTTCCATTTCCAATCAGCTGATCACATAAAACATAATCAGCAGCATGTTCATAATCATGATATCTTTGAAAATCAAACACATGCTGAAAGGACTGATCACTAGGTGACATAAGAGTGCCATACTCTTTACCATTCTTTCCCAACTGAAATGAAAAGTGGCCTAACTCATTCTGAAAGTTGAAAACATCAGGCACATTTGTATTACTAGTTTGCTCAAATGATGAACACTCCTCCACAATGATGGCTTGCAAACTAGAGAGGAAAACTTCCTCATAACATGACTGCAATTCGTCTCGCTGATCACAATTCCTATCAGCACTTTGCACACATGAAAATACATGATTGTCACTTGTCAATGGTTCATTTCCCACTTGTAAATCTGAGAAGACTACTTCAAATTTGTCATTCTTTTTAACAGCAAGATCCACACAATGCATACCAAAATCTGAGTTCATATCAACATATGAATCTACATTATCACACCTATCAAGCGTATATGCATCTTCATCTTGTCCATCACTCAAATCAAAAATAGGGAAAGAATCAATAGCATATGTATCATACTTCACACCCTCAAAAACATCATCAATATCTAAACAAGTACTGGTTGGGCGTGAGAGATTGGGCACATTTTTGGATGCATACCTCTGAAAATCAGCAGCTAAGAGCTCTGAAATTTGTTCACTACTTAGTGAACCTTCTTCATTTCCATTTTTCTTGGCTTCATCCTCTGAGCTGTAAACATTGTCCCAATCTGATAAAGGTATTAAATCAATAGTGCTCATGTCTCTATGCACATTTGTTTCATCATTGCAACAACTCACATCTGCATCATAACCTTTATCATGCTGCTCATAAAGTGTTGCTATATGTTGCAACATAGTTTCATAACTGGGGTTGCAAACATTTTGTGGATTGAACTTAACAACAAAGTGACCCATATCATTAAAATCTGAAACCTCAACGGGCTCATGAATACTCGAACAATTACTTATTTTCTCATAAATTTCTTCTTGCTCTGAATACACATCTAAACTGTCATGCTGAGAATAAGAATCATCTTCAGCATCATAGGAGGCATATCCACTCACAGATTCATCTCCCTCACTGTCCTCAATCTTGTGTACATTTTCAGATTTAATTGCTTCAATCTTATCTATCCATTCTTTAATACATGCAACACTCTCTTCTCTCAAGGTAGTAGACCAATTAATTGAGTCAGGCTCATCAAGCTCTAAAAATAATTCAATCAAAACAAACTCATGGGGTCTAGCATCAGCTGGAAACTCATTTAATGCAGCTATGAATCTTTTATAAAAAATACATGATGACTCTTCCTCTTTTCTTTTCCCTATTTTCTTTCTTAAAAACCAGATGAATTTCTCTCGGATCTTTTGAAGACATACTACAATCTCTTTATCAATCTCTTTCAGATTTGACAGAGGATTTGGAGATCTAGGAACTACATCTAGATCCATCGAGTTTAAAACATCTACTGAACCACTATCATAACCATGCATCTCACTATTTTACAAATTCTTTTCAAAATACAAGCAGTCACTACTTTTCAGAATCATACACACTTCTCATCATATCTCTGACTGAAAACTTATTTCAATGAAGTATGTAAATTGTAAATTTCTTTTCCTTTCAATAGTGACCTTTTCACCTTATAAGGAACATGAATTGTCTCATTAATACTTTGAGGAATACCTGGAGTAAATTTGTTGCTTCTGTTCACTTCACCTTTGACTGAAAATTTGAAGAACTCCTCCAAATCTTCGGTTCGTTCTTACAGAGTCGCCACCTCCCTGAAGAGGAATAAAACTTAACCACTGATCTTCACTCTGAACACTTTCAGATTTCTGGGTCTCACCACACAGCAGAGTCACACAATATTTTTCAAATGTCTTAGCAACAAGAATTTCCAGGGTAAACACTTCCAAATCTGAAAATGACTTTCAGATTTGTACACTTCTAAGACTCTTCCCCAAATGAATTTTAGCTAGACTCATGGGTTTGACTGCAATCAACAAGGTTACTAGAATTTTTCTCAACCATACTGAATAATGCAATTATAAAACATTGATTCTTATCCCCAGCAGAGTCGCCATTTTTGTTGTTCACCAAAAGTGATAACCCAAGAACACCTGCAATTGATCTATGAAGTAGCCAATTCAATCTATGAAGAACTTCAGGGCTTGGACAACATGACAAGGATATGAATCCTTCTACTCTTCAGGCTCTGCAAAACCTAGGCGGGTATACCTTTGATGCTTAGAATTAAACCTATTACACATGTATGACAGCATCAACATAAACAGATAGATCTCACTAAGGCTCCAAAACAAGTAGTTTATTGCAGATGGGCTAGATCTACACATAAAACTCAACTATACTTGAGCATGAGATAGATGAAACATTTCAAAACATAACACAAACTAAAGGTATTCTGATTGGATTTTAAATTGGTTTGAGAACCCCTTTAATTGCAAGATCAGTGCCTTATCCAAGGGAAACAGAGTCATACATCAAACTATAAATGAAAGCTTCGATTGCAAATCCATCTTCATTATTAAATATTCATGCATTAATGCCTTGCATAAATGCATTACTAAGATCATTCACAAAATCATCAGATCTTGAAACTATATTCCATTTTTTATGATTTATTGTAGAATTTAAATCCTTCCTTGAAGAATCCCTGCAAACAATCATAACTATCTCCTTGAGATAACAAATTTCATCCTCCTTGAGGATCTGATTTGATAAAATGGAAATACAAATCTAGAGACAATCCTGTGTGAATTTATGTATGCCTTACATACACAAGACCCTGCAACTAAAAACACCTATAGCAAGAATTGAACTCCATTACTGAAGGAAAAGCCCTGCCCTATACAATCTTCAAGAACGCTGAAAATTGGAAGCCATGAAAACTGGAGCCATTCTCACAGAATTCTGGAACCCTTACAACTGAGAAGAATTCGGAATAAAAAGAGGAGAGAAGAAAATCAAATCTGCAACTGAATTGCCAAGTGTCTCCTCTCTAACTGAATTCTGTTCCCGTGGAAACTGCTTCTAAAATATCTCACATTTGTCAAAATTAACTTCAAAATCGGATTCCTCACTCCGAGAGCTTTCCGAAAACATATAACACTTTATACTTTGGCCAAAAATTGGACCCTGGGCGAATTAATTCTCATCATGGATCCGTCATTTAAATATTTCGAATTACAATATAGTTTGAACTATATTATTTAATCATTTTAAATTTGATTTTGCCTCCATTTGTGCTCTGACGCCTTGCCATGTGGCGGCCTCTGATTGGTCGATGGGGTTGACCGAACGCCACCTGGGATGACACCTCATCATCGCCACGTCATCTGCTTCGTCACTCCACTTGGCCGCCACGTCATCGCCACTGGACTGCCACCTGTGCGCCAACTGTGTGCCACCTCACCGGGACCCGCCTGCTGGACTGCCACCTATCACGACACGTGGACGGCTCTCGTTCACTTTCGCTATTTCGCGGGGTTTAAACGACGTGCATCTTGCCTTCGCGAAATAGCGCGCGCCGTTGATCTCTCTTGAACTTGCTCGCTCGTTAACCCAGCCTTCGTCTGCAAAACTTCGCCTGTTTGCCTCGGGAAGCGTGCCTGTGTGGGGTCCACTTGGTCTTCGTCCAGTCAACTCCTCTGTCCCCTCGGGAAGCGTGCTCACGCATGGGCCAACCTTGGGCGCCCATAGGCACCTTGTGTCAAAAGCCTTTATGGCTTAGACATTATAGTATAGTGCATTTTTGTATATAAATACTAAAAGCTCCCAGTGCACAGCCAATGTGGGATAATTATTTATGCCTGGGACTGCAATTTTGAAGCTTTTGCCTGAGCTTTAATGGCTGCAACTTGAATGTCTATTGCCTAAGGTTTAAAACGCTGCCCCTTCACCATCCACGCAAGGAGAATACTGCCAGCCAATACTTGCATTTGATAAAACATGTTTAATATGGCCTCCAAACAGCCACACAAAGGGGTTTTCTATTGCTGAATGCATTTTAATGTTTCAAATCCCTTTGTATAGACAGTTACCTGGGGATTACTAAAGTCTTCTACAAGTTCTCGAACACCATGCTGCCCGATCTCCATTGCTATCTGCTGCACATTACTTCTCACACCTCTTTCTAACTTCATTTTGCTTGCTCTCTATGATGGTTGTTACCACGTGGGAAGGGGAAGATTTTAGTATTGCTATTTGATTGAAAGATTTAATTAATTTCCTTCAATCACCACTCCACATAGAATACACAGCAGGGAGGAGAAATGTCTGGCATTGCATTTGCCAAAAACATTTGCTTTTGAGTTTTTCTGTGTTGGCTGCTACCATGCCCCTTTTCAAAGATTTAAATGATTCATTTGCCATTTTCTATTACCACACAGGGAGGGAGGATTGTTGAAGCATTGCATTTACTTTAATGTTTTAATTGCTGCTCTTTCTTACAGCCCCTTTGCCAAAAACGTGATCAGCCATAGCATGGAGGAGAGGATTGCTATTTGCATTGGCTGGAGTTTTTAAAGATTTAATTGAGTTGCTGGTAATGCCTCCCACCAATGGCATTTGCTTAAGTTTTAAACGCCTTTCACCATGCCACACACTGGAGGAAAGAAGATTGGTTGCCAAATTTCATTTGCATTGAAAAAATTCTTTAGCTTTTCAACAGCAACCTTCTCTGCAGCCCCAAATTCGACTCCATGTTGGCATTAATTTGTCTCTGTAGCCTCTTTGCATATCATGTAAACTGTTGGGAAGAACGTTGGGGGGCACATGAAGGTTATTGGTTTTAATTGGCATTCATTTGCCAAAATGCAATTGCTTAAGAGTTTCTTAATTTGTTGTAGTTTCACGTGGGGAGTTTGCCACCAAAATCATTTACCATTGGATTTTTTCTTGTCTTCAACACCTTCTTCAACCTTCCACGCCTAGCCAATACATTTTAGTGATGGTTCCATGTGGAGAGAGGAAATTGATTTGTAATTGAGAATTGCATTTGGTCTGCTCTTGCCGGTTGCCATTTGCATCTGCCTGAAGACTTATTTCATGACACTAAACACTGCCCATTTGCATTGATTTAAAACCTTATTGTTGTCTACTCCCAATTCAACTTCGGCATGCCACGAAATAAGAACAATTCGCCACAAAAATTAGTGCATAAGCATGAGCCAGGTTGGGCGCCAAAGTGGGTCCGACTAAAAAAATTTTCGTTTTGATTCAACTGACCCCTGGAATGCTTCACAGACCTCAAACACACTTCTGGAAATGATCGGCACCATTTTTGGATCATAAAATTGCATTTTACATCCTTCAGGCAATTACGCCACAATTTTCGCATTTAATCGCGAAGACGTAATTTTCAAACCTGTCAAAACACCTTTCTGGAGCTCGCCATCTGACAGGCGTGTACTTTGATATACAAGGATGACATCTATTAAATGGTTTCTCAAGATGAGTCCTGAGCGAAGAGATATTAATTTCCGAAAACGGCCAACTGGCTTTGTCGACACTGCGGACCTGATGAAGTCAATGTTCTGGCAACACATGATGCCTTTCTTAAAAATACCAAACGACCTCCGTAGGCTCTCAAATTTGGAACATAGGTACCTTTAAGTACATATTAAATCTTTGAATTCTCAATTCGATCACCCGACTGACAGGATGCAAACGACGCGCTCACCAAAACGGCTACATTAACTGATCTAACACTGGAAGTGCAGATAACTGAATTTGATGGCAAAATGAGTCCTTTTGAAAACCGATCAAACGGATTGATAAAAGCTTGAAATTTGAAATGTAGCTCACCATTTATACCAACATTTTCCCGGAACAAACATTCTGACATGACATTCACCGAGACATTTTTACACTTGTGCAAGCATCACAAACTACAAACGGATTTGGCTACGAAAACGGAGCAAACGGATTCGTCAGGACTTGAAATTTTGCAGGGTAACTCAGTTTTATGCATAGAATTGAATCCACTTTGAATTTCTTCATGATGATGAATAGGGAAAAAGATATAATCGCTCAAAGTAGGCTACTTAATAAAATTTGCACTTGTGCCTAGAATGCACTTTCAGCTCACCCCTCAAAACGGGTACTTGATAAACTTCTCCAAACTGAATTCTGAAAGTTGCAACACATTGAATAGGCCAAATGAAAGGTGTGGGACATGAATCTCGAGCCTTACCCTCTCAAAATCAACTGGATCCATTTTACCCCCTTGCAAAGTACGCCATTCAAACTGACTCATTCGGGTACCTTTCTGACATACTGAGCAAAATTTTGAAATAGGCCTATAAACTTGACTCGGTTTTAAATACTCCCAACAGTGGCTCTGACTGGGGATGGTTGATTGCAAGATCAACACAAGAATCCAGATATCTATGGTTAAGCAGACCACCCAAAAGATGGGTCATTCTTCTCTTAATTCTTCTCTTTTCAAAAACAGGGCTTCCTTATTCTACCCAAACAGCAGGGCACTTTATTGAAAACCACACAACTTAAAGCAAAGCAACTGTACAAAATATACAACTTATCAATGGCCCCGGGCCATCAAAACTGAAATCAATTCTTACCTCTGTCAAACACATGATTTTCATTTCCACACACTGGAGGTAAGTTGAGATCATCATTCCAATCTGCCTGATCAAAAACACTTCCATTTCCAATCAGCTGATCACATAAAACATAATCAGCAGCATGTTCATAATCATGATATCTCTGAAAATCAAACACATGCTGAAAGGACTGATCACTAGGTGACATAAGAGTGCCATACTCTTTACCATTCTTTCCCAACTGAAATGAAAAGTGGCCTAACTCATTCTGAAAGTTGAAAACATCAGGCACATTTGTATTACTAGTTTGCTCAAATGATGAACACTCCTCCACAATGATGGCTTGCAAACTAGAGAGGAAAACTTCCTCATAACATGACTGCAATTCGTCTCGCTGATCACAATTCCTATCAGCACTTTGCACACATGAAAATACATGATTGTCACTTGTCAATGGTTCATTTCCCACTTGTAAATCTGAGAAGACTACTTCAAATTTGTCATTCTTTTTAACAGCAAGATCCACACAATGCATACCAAAATCTGAGTTCATATCAACATATGAATCTACATTATCACACCTATCAAGCGTATATGCATCTTCATCTTGTCCATCACTCAAATCAAAAATAGGGAAAGAATCAATAGCATATGTATCATACTTCACACCCTCAAAAACATCATCAATATCTAAACAAGTACTGGTTGGGCGTGAGAGATTGGGCACATTTTTGGATGCATACCTCTGAAAATCAGCAGCTAAGAGCTCTAAAATTTGTTCACTACTTAGTGAACCTTCTTCATTTCCATTTTTCTTGGCTTCATCCTCTGAGCTGTAAACATTGTCCCAATCTGATAAAGGTATTAAATCAATAGTGCTCATGTCTCTATGCACATTTGTTTCATCATTGCAACAACTCACATCTGCATCATAACCTTTATCATGCTGCTCATAAAGTGTTGCTATATGTTGCAACATAGTTTCATAACTGGGGTTGCAAACATTTTGTGGATTGAACTTAACAACAAAGTGACCCATATCATTAAAATCTGAAACCTCAACGGGCTCATGAATACTCGAACAATTACTTATTTTCTCATAAATTTCTTCTTGCTCTGAATACACATCTAAACTGTCATGCTGAGAATAAGAATCATCTTCAGCATCATAGGAGGCATATCCACTCACAGATTCATCTCCCTCACTGTCCTCAATCTTGTGTACATTTTCAGATTTAATTGCTTCAATCTTATCTATCCATTCTTTAATACATGCAACACTCTCTTCTCTCAAGGTAGTAGACCAATTAATTGAGTCAGGCTCATCAAGCTCTAAAAATAATTCAATCAAAACAAACTCATGGGGTCTAGCATCAGCTGGAAACTCATTTAATGCAGCTATGAATCTTTTATAAAAAATACATGATGACTCTTCCTCTTTTCTTTTCCCTATTTTCTTTCTTAAAAACCAGATGAATTTCTCTCGGATCTTTTGAAGACATACTACAATCTCTTTATCAATCTCTTTCAGATTTGACAGAGGATTTGGAGATCTAGGAACTACATCTAGATCCATCGAGTTTAAAACATCTACTGAACCACTATCATAACCATGCATCTCACTATTTTACAAATTCTTTTCAAAATACAAGCAGTCACTACTTTTCAGAATCATACACACTTCTCATCATATCTCTGACTGAAAACTTATTTCAATGAAGTATGTAAATTGTAAATTTCTTTTCCTTTCAATGGTGACCTTTTCACCTTATAAGGAACATGAATTGTCTCATTAATACTTTGAGGAATACCTGGAGTAAATTTGTTGCTTCTGTTCACTTCACCTTTGACTGAAAATTTGAAGAACTCCTCCAAATCTTCGGTTCGTTCTTACAGAGTCGCCACCTCCTTGAAGAGGAATAAAACTTAACCACTGATCTTCACTCTGAACACTTTCAGATTTCTGGGTCTCACCACACAGCAGAGTCACACAATATTTTTCAAATGTCTTAGCAACAAGAATTTCCAGGGTAAACACTTCCAAATCTGAAAATGACTTTCAGATTTGTACACTTCTAAGACTCTTCCCCAAATGAATTTTAGCTAGACTCATGGGTTTGACTGCAATCAACAAGGTTACTAGAATTTTTCTCAACCATACTGAATAATGCAATTATAAAACATTGATTCTTATCCCCAGCAGAGTCGCCATTTTTGTTGTTCACCAAAAGTGATAACCCAAGAACACCTGCAATTGATCTATGAAGTAGCCAATTCAATCTATGAAGAACTTCAGGGCTTGGACAACATGACAAGGATATGAATCCTTCTACTCTTCAGGCTCTGCAAAACCTAGGCGGGTATACCTTTGATGCTTAGAATTAAACCTATTACACATGTATGACAGCATCAACATAAACAGATAGATCTCACTAAGGCTCCAAAACAAGTAGTTTATTGCAGATGGGCTAGATCTACACATAAAACTCAACTATACTTGAGCATGAGATAGATGAAACATTTCAAAACATAACACAAACTAAAGGTATTCTGATTGGATTTTAAATTGGTTTGAGAACCCCTTTAATTGCAAGATCAGTGCCTTATCCAAGGGAAACAGAGTCATACATCAAACTATAAATGAAAGCTTCGATTGCAAATCCATCTTCATTATTAAATATTCATGCATTAATGCCTTGCATAAATGCATTACTAAGATCATTCACAAAATCATCAGATCTTGAAACTATATTCCATTTTTTATGATTTATTGTAGAATTTAAATCCTTCCTTGAAGAATCCCTGCAAACAATCATAACTATCTCCTTGAGATAACAAATTTCATCCTCCTTGAGGATCTGATTTGATAAAATGGAAATACAAATCTAGAGACAATCCTGTGTGAATTTATGTATGCCTTACATACACAAGACCCTGCAACTAAAAACACCTATAGCAAGAATTGAACTCCATTACTGAAGGAAAAGCCCTGCCCTATACAATCTTCAAGAACGCTGAAAATTGGAAGCCATGAAAACTGGAGCCATTCTCACAGAATTCTGGAACCCTTACAACTGAGAAGAATTCGGAATAAAAAGAGGAGAGAAGAAAATCAAATCTGCAACTGAATTGCCAAGTGTCTCCTCTCTAACTGAATTCTGTTTCCGTGGAAACTCCTTCTAAAATATCTCACATTTGTCAAAATTAACTTCAAAATCGGATTCTTCACTCCGAGAGCTTTCCGAAAACATATAACACTTTATACTTTGGCCAAAAATTGGACCCTGGGCGAATTAATTCTCATCATGGATCCGTCATTTAAATATTTCGAATTACAATATAGTTTGAACTATATTATTTAATCATTTTAAATTTGATTTTGCCTCCATTTGTGCTCTGACGCCTTGCCATGTGGCGGCCTCTGATTGGTCGATGGGGTTGACCGAACGCCACCTGGGATGACACCTCATCATCGCCACGTCATCTGCTTCGTCACTCCACTTGGCCGCCACGTCATCGCCACTGGACTGCCACCTGTGCGCCAACTGTGTGCCACCTCACCGGGACCCGCCTGCTGGACTGCCACCTATCACGACACGTGGACGGCTCTCGTTCACTTTCGCTATTTCGCGGGGTTTAAACGACGTGCATCTTGCCTTCGCGAAATAGCGCGCGCCGTTGATCTCTCTTGAACTTGCTCGCTCGTTAACCCAGCCTTCGTCTGCAAAATTTCGCCTGTTTGCCTCGGGAAGCGTGCCTATGTGGGGTCCACTTGGTCTTCGTCCAGTCAACTCCTCTGTCCCCTCGGGAAGCGTGCTCACGCATGGGCCAACCTTGGGCGCCCATAGGCACCTTGTGTCAAAAGCCTTTATGGCTTAGACATTATAGTATAGTGCATTTTTGTATATAAATACTAAAAGCTCCCAGTGCACAGCCAATGTGGGATAATTATTTATGCCTGGGACTGCAATTTTGAAGCTTTTGCCTGAGCTTTAATGGCTGCAACTTGAATGTCTATTGCCTAAGGTTTAAAACGCTGCCCCTTCACCATCCACGCAAGGAGAATACTGCCAGCCAATACTTGCATTTGATAAAACATGTTTAATATGGCCTCCAAACAGCCACACAAAGGGGTTTTCTATTGCTGAATGCATTTTAATGTTTCAAATCCCTTTGTATAGACAGTTACCTGGGGATTACTAAAGTCTTCTACAAGTTCTCCAACACCATGCTGTCCGATCTCCATTGCTATCTGCTGCACATTACTTCTCACACCTCTTTCTAACTTCATTTTGCTTGCTCTCTATGATGGTTGTTACCACGTGGGAAGGGGAAGATTTTAGTATTGCTATTTGATTGAAAGATTTAATTAATTTCCTTCAATCACCACTCCACATAGAATACACAGCAGGGAGGAGAAATGTCTGGCATTGCATTTGCCAAAAACATTTGCTTTTGAGTTTTTCTGTGTTGGCTGCTACCATGCCCCTTTTCAAAGATTTAAATGATTCATTTGCCATTTTCTATTACCACACAGGGAGGGAGGATTGTTGAAGCATTGCATTTACTTTAATGTTTTAATTGCTGCTCTTTCTTACAGCCCCTTTGCCAAAAACGTGATCAGCCATAGCATGGAGGAGAGGATTGCTTTTTGCATTGGCTGGAGTTTTTAAAGATTTAATTGAGTTGCTGGTAATGCCTCCCACCAATGGCATTTGCTTAAGTTTTAAACGCCTTTCACCATGCCACACACTGGAGGTAAGAAGATTGGTTGCCAAATTTCATTTGCATTGAAAAAATTCTTTAGCTTTTCAACAGCAACCTTCTCTGCAGCCCCAAATTCGACTCCATGTTGGCATTAATTTGTCTCTGTAGCCTCTTTGCATATCATGTAAACTGTTGGGAAGAACGTTGGGGGGCACATGAAGGTTATTGGTTTTAATTGGCATTCATTTGCCAAAATGCAATTGCTTAAGAGTTTCTTAATTTGTTGTAGTTTCACGTGGGGAGTTTGCCACCAAAATCATTTACCATTGGATTTTTTCTTGTCTTCAACACCTTCTTCAACCTTCCACGCCTAGCCAATACATTTTAGTGATGGTTCCATGTGGAGAGAGGAAATTGATTTGTAATTGAGAATTGCATTTGGTCTGCTCTTGCCGGTTGCCATTTGCATCTGCCTGAAGACTTATTTCATGACACTAAACACTGCCCATTTGCATTGATTTAAAACCTTATTGTTGTCTACTCCCAATTCAACTTCGGCATGCCACGAAATAAGAACAATTCGCCACAAAAATTAGTGCATAAGCATGAGCTAGGTTGGGCCCCAAAGTGGGTCCGACTAAAAAAAATTTCGTTTTGATTCAACTGACCCCTGGAATGCTTCACAGACCTCAAACACACTTCTGGAAATGATCGGCACCATTTTTGGATCATAAAATTGCATTTTACATCCTTCAGGCAATTACGCCACAATTTTCGCATTTAATCGCGAAGATGTAATTTTCAAACCTGTCAAAACACCTTTCTGGAGCTCGCCATCTGACAGGCGTGTACTTTGATATACAAGGATGACATCTATTAAATGGTTTCTCAAGATGAGTCCTGAGCGAAGAGATATTAATTTCCGAAAACGGCCAACTGGCTTTGTCGACACTGCGGACCTGATGAAGTCAATGTTCTGGCAACACATGATGCCTTTCTTAAAAATACCAAACGACCTCCGTAGGCTCTCAAATTTGGAACATAGGTACCTTTAAGTACATATTAAATCTTTGAATTCTCAATTCGATCACCCGACTGACAGGATGCAAATGACGCGCTCACCAAAACGGCTACATTAACTGATCTAACACTGGAAGTGCGGATAACTGAATTTAATGGCAAAATGAGTCCTTTTGAAAACCGATCAAACGGATTGATAAAAGCTTGAAATTTGAAATGTAGCTCACCATTTATACCAACATTTTCCCGGAACAAACATTCTGACATGACATTCACCGAGACATTTTTACACTTGTGCAAGCATCACAAACTACAAACGGATTTGGCTACGAAAACGGAGCAAACGGATTCGTCAGGACTTGAAATTTTGCAGGGTAACTCAGTTTTATGCATAGAATTGAATCCACTTTGAATTTCTTCATGATGATGAATAGGGAAAAAGATATAATCGCTCAAAGTAGGCTACTTAATAAAATTTGCACTTGTGCCTAGAATGCACTTTCAACTCACCCCTCAAAACGGGTACTTGATAAACTTCTCCAAACTGAATTCTAAAAGTTGCAACACATTGAATAGGCCAAATGAAAGGTGTGGGACATGAATCTCGAGCCTTACCCTCTCAAAATCAACTGGATCCATTTTACCCCCTTGCAAAGTACGCCATTCAAACTGACTCATTCGGGTACCTTTCTGACATACTGAGCAAAATTTTGAAATAGGCCTATAAACTTGACTCAGTTTTAAATACTCCCAACACAAGCCTTCACATTCACACTCAAACACAAGAAGGGAGTCAAGAACAAGGTTGCTAATGCTTTGAGTAGGAGGGTCTTGACTATAAACCAGATCAAGATGGAGAGTGTTGGTAATGATTCCTTGAAGAGTATGTATGTTGCTAATGAAGACTTTGGAGAGATCTACAAGGTATGTGAAACTTTTGGTGACCGGTATCATATTGAGTTTTCTGAGTTTCTGATACAAGATGCATTGTTGTTCAAGGGAGTGCAGTTATGTATTCCTAAGTGTTCCATGATGTTGAATATTATTAGGGAGAAGCATTGTGGAGCTTGTTGGTATTTCTGATATGTTGATATGGTTTTGTTCACTGGCAAGCAAGTGAGTTATGCATAGTCACCGATATTTGGTTTACGGACAGGTTATATTGTTCACCAACACTTGGAAAGACTTGGAAACTACTTGGTTATGTCAAAGACATTGTTTGGACACTTTTTCTTGATTATTTGTTCATTAGTTTGATCGGGTTTGCATATCTATTCTAGATCAGCACAACACATCATAGAGATGACTTATTATTATTGTAAATGCATTAAGCCGACATCATGCATTAGATATTGTTTCATATGTAATTGATTTTATTGTAATATCTTTTAGTGAGCCAACCTACTCAATTGGTCTTAGGTTATGGTATAAATGTAAGATCTCATTTGTGAGATTAAGATATATGCAAGGATAGGATTGAAAAAAGATTGTAATAAGGTATATACAAATATAAGTAGAGCTATACTTGCAGACATCATTCAAGATTGAAGGAAGGTTTGAAGAAGGTATATCAAAGCTAAACTAGTACTGAATCTAGCATATGAAGATGTTATTTTGAGTAGTACATTATCATTGGATTTAACCATCCAATTGTAGTCAGTGTGACTCTCATTTTGTGATTTAGCAGTGAGCTCTAGGCACTTGGCCTTTCTACCTCTATAGACCCCTTATTGTACACACATACTATCTGCAGTAGTATCATCTAATTGTGGGTAAGCTTTCCCACCATGGTTTTTCCCTTTACAGGGTTTCCAAGTACAAATATTGGTGTTATGTGTTGTGGATGTTATTGTCTTTCTGTTTCATGCATTAATCTTTACTAGTACTAGAATTAAGTGATAAACTGTCTATTGGCATAAAGTTTGGTTTACTAGTATTAAGCATTATGTTTTGGTTAAGTTGTTTTTGGTTTAAATTTATTTGACAACTAATTCACCCCCCCTCTCAGTTGTCTCCGGGACCTAGCAGTTGGTATCAGAGCCTAGTCCTCTTTTTGCAGAAGTTTAATAGCTTGAGGAGATCCAATGTCTTCTAACTATTTTAGGAAGGACAGTCGTAAACTTGATGGAACTAACTATGGCATATGGAAGATTAGGATGGAGACACATTTGAATTGCATTGGAAAGGACAATTGGGAAGTTACAAAGAATTGTTATGTTGCTCCTACTCTAGGTCAACCTAATCCAGCAACCTTAGGTAAAGCTGAGGAAAATGATTACAAAGTAAGAGAAGCACTTTTGAGCGCATTGTTAGATCAGAAAATCATGGGATTATCAGATAGATCTACTGCTAAAGCTATTTGGGACAAATTGGAAACATTAAATGAAGGAGATTCCACAATCAAAATTACAAAACTTGAATGCTTCTGGATTAGGTATGAATATCTGAAAATGGAAGAAGATGAAAGGATTTCTGCTTTTATGGAAAGAGTAAATGAAATTGTTTTGGGCATACAATGTTGTGGAGGAACCCTAAGTGAAGATGAAATTGTTTCAAAAGTTTTAAGAGAATTGCCACCAGCATATAAAATGAAAGTAACTACTATAAATGAATTGAGAACAAGGCCTAATACATCAGTAACTAGAGACACTTTGGTTGGAAAACTTTCAGCTTTTGAACTAGAGGAATTTGGTCCTATTGCTACTATAAAGACAGATTTATCTTTCAAGGCATCAACATTATCTGCATCATCATCATTTGACAAATTTGATTGGAAAGCCTTTTATGCAAGAGAACTTGAAGAAAGCATGAGAGAAAATGAAGAACTAGAAGAACTTGAAGCACTATTTGCAAGGAAAATGCC
This sequence comes from Cryptomeria japonica, assembly GCF_030272615.1. Lineage (NCBI taxonomy): Eukaryota > Viridiplantae > Streptophyta > Pinopsida > Cupressales > Cupressaceae > Cryptomeria > Cryptomeria japonica. The sequence continues at coordinate 868,768,452 of NC_081414.1, forward strand.
TAAAGGTCCAATTGGAAGTAAGTATGAAGGTAAAGAACCCTTTAAATGTTTTAACTGAAATAAGATTGGTCATATGGCATCTAGGTGTCCTGATAGACATGCAAGATTGAAAGAAGAAGCTAAGAGAACTTACAAGCCAAACCCTGAATATCAAAGATATAGATTTAAGAAGAATAGAGACAAATCTTGTTACCTTGCTGATGAAGGAGTCACTGATGATTCTGATGAGGATCCAACAGACAATGGATGGGTTTTTGTTGCTATAATAGAAGATCAACTAGTACCTACTGTTCAACTGGTAGAGAAGGCCCTAGCGACTAGAATTGAAGATAAGGATGAATGGATCATTGATTCAGGATGTTCACATCATATGACTAGTGATAAAAGTAAATTCTTAACTTTTTAGGAATACAATGGAGGTCTAGTAAGATTTGGAGATGATAAAGCTTGTTTGATCAAAGGAAAAGGGACTATATCTTTTAATGGTAAGCACAATACCGATAATGTTTACTATGTTGAAGGTTTGAAGCATAATCTTTTGAGTGTCGGTCAATTAGTTGAAAAAGGATTTTAGTTACAATTCAAGAATGGTAAATGCAAAATCATGAATACTAATAGTTTGGAAATTGCAACTGGTAATTAGACTAGAGGTAATATATTTCATTCGAATAACAGTGGAAAGACATGTTTGATTGCACATATTGATGAAAGTTGGTTATGGCATAAGAGACTTTGTCATGTAATTTTTGACTACATTATGAAAATCAGTACAACTAAGGTAGTAAGAGAATTACCTAAGATTGTTAAACCTCACAATCTGTTATGTAAGGAATGTCAATTTGGAAAGCACGTTAGAGCATCTTTTAAGAGTATTCTAGAAAAATCCAGTAATGTTGTTGACTTAATTCATACTGATTTATGTGGTCCAGCAAGAACTAGAAGCTTACAAGGAGATAGGTATTTTATGCTAATCATTGATGACTATCTTAGAATGTGTTGGGTTACTTTTGTTAGGGAAAAATTAGAAGCACTTGGGAAATTCAAACTATTCAAGGTAATGGTAGAGAATGAAACTAGTAAGAAAATCAAATGTTTGTGATCAGATCAAGGAAGTGAATTCACATCTAAGGAATTTAATACATTCTATGAAGTAAATGGGATCAGAAGATAGTTATTAGCACCCTGGACACCCCAGTAGAATGGAGTTGTGGAAAGGAAAAATAGAACTATCTTGGATGTATCTAGAAGTATGTTATCAGAAACAAATCTACCTCATGTATATTGGAGAGAAGCAGTAAGTACAATGGTTTACACATTCCACAAAGTTCACATCAAAGGTGTAACCAGTAAGACCCCTCATGAACTATGGTTTGATATTACTCCTACTCTTAAATATTTTAGATTATTTTGAAGTAAGTGCTATATTAGAAGAGATGAGTATATTGGAAAATTTGATCCTAGAAGTGATGAAGGAGTAATTCTTGGTTATTCATCTAAAAGAAAGGCATATAGATGTTTTAACAAGAGATTATAGAAAATTGTTGAGAGTACAAATGTGAAGATTGATGAATAGTTTAGAAGAAATTCAAGGTACATGGACTCTAAACCGGCAACAGAGATAATATCAAATTAACCTACAATGAGTACACCGGTATAGAATGATAATCTAGTTACACCAGCATCATCTAAAGATTCCACAGTAACTGAGGAACTACAACAAGCAATGACACCCTGGTATGTAAGATTGAACCACTGAAAAGATTAGATAATTGGGAACAAATATCAAGGAGCTATGACTAGAGGAAGATTGGCAAATGAAGAGGTATGTCTTATTTCTCAAATTGAATGTGCATCAGTTAATGAGGCATGTGAAGATAAATTTTGGATTAAAGCTATCGAAGATGAATTGGAACAAATTGAAAAGAACAACACATGGACATTAGTTCCCCGACCAAAAGACAAAAATGTAATTGGGAGTAAATGGGTATTTGGAAACAAACTTAATGAAGATGGTAAGGTAATCAAAAATAAAACAAGACTAGTGTGTAAGGGATATTCATAGAAAGAAGGAGTTTACTATAATGAAACCTTTGCACCCGTAGCTAGAATTGAGGCAGTCAGATTATTCTTGGCTTTTGCAGCACACAATAACTACAAAGTATATTAGATGGATATTAAATGTGTATTTCTAAATGGAGATCTTGAAGAAGAATTTTATATTGAACAACCTGGTGGATTTTCATTGACAAATGACAAAGATAAGGTTTACAAGTTAAGGAAAGCTTTGTATGGGCTAAAACAAGCTCCTCGAGCTTGGTATGCTAGATTAGATAAATATCTTTTGAAGATTGGTTTCACTAAAGGTAATTCCAACAACAACCTATATTACAAAGTAACTATTGATGACATCTTGGTTATAGAAGTTTTTGTTGATGATATAATCTTTGGAGGAGAAGATGGACTATGTAAAGACTTTTCTAATGAAATGCAGCAAGAATTTGAAATGTCTATGATTGGGGAGATAAAATTATTTTTAGGATTGTAGATTTTACAGACTGATAAAGGTATATTCTTGAGTCAATCTAAGTATTTGAAGGAATTACTAAAGAAATTTGGCATGGAAAACTCTAAACCGGTAAGCACACCTATGACTACAGCTAATAAATTATCATTAAGGGATGAATCAAAACCTGTTAATCTGACTAGATACAAGTCTATGATAGGAGGTTTACTATATTTGACACAAACAACACCTAATATTACGAATGCAGTATGTATTGTTTCAAGATTTCAGAGTAATCCTAAAGAAAATCATGAATCAACAGTAAAAAGGATTTTCCGGTAGTTACAAGGCACTACAAATCTTGGCTTATGGTATCCTAAAGATGAAAACTTTGAACTATGTGCATACATAGATGCAAATTGGGCAGGAGATGTAGATGATAGAAAAAGCACAACTGGCAGAGCATTTTTTCTTGCTAGCAGATTAATTTCTTGGTTGAGCAAGAAACAAAGTTGCACATCTTTATCAATGGCAAAATCAGAATATGTTGTAGCAACAACTAATTGCACACAAGTATTATGGCTTAAGAAAATGTTGAAGGACATAAAGGTAAAATGCAAGGAACCTATAACAATTTACTATGATAATATGGCAGCAATTGATATATCTAAGAATCCATCACTTCACTCAAAAACTAAACATGTTTCTATCAAATTAAATTTTCTAAAAGAGAATGTTGAAGCAAAAGAAGTGAAATTGGTTTATGTGAATACTAAAGAGGAGATTGCAGATATTTTTATTAAACCTTTGCCTAAGGAGTCTTTTGAATATCTAAGAGAACAGCTTGGGGTTATACCCCCACCGATAGAGACTTAGACATTTGATGTTTGTCATCAACCAATAGAATTAACAGAGAAATATTTTGTTTCAGCTTTGATGAGGAGAGCTAATTCTCAGGGGGAGTAGTTGGTATTATGTAATGAGTTGGTATTTTGTATTTGAATCTAGTTTTGTATTGCTTTGGTATTTGATGTCAAAGGGGGAGAGATTGATATGGAAAAACACATTATCCTTTGGGGGAGAGATTGATTACTCTCTGTATTTGTATTTTGATTTCTGGTTAATGATCTCTTTGGGAGATTGTTGGTTTTTGGTATTTGGCATTTTTGTTTTGGCACTTTGATGGATTTTTCATCTTGTGTTGCCATCAATGCCAAAGGGGGAGATTGTTGGTATTTTGGATATGTTGATATGGTTTTGGCATTGATTTCAACACTTGTCAAACACTTATTAGCATTTGGAGATTTGGTTATGTTCATCGGCAAGCAAGTGACTTATGCATAGTCACCGATATTTGGTTTACCGACAGGTTATATTGTTCACCGGTAGGTTATATTGTTCACCGACACTTGGAAAGACTTGGAGACTACCTAGTTATGTTGAAGAAATTGTTTGAACACTTTGTCTTGATGATTTTCTCATTAGTTTGATTAGGTTTGCATATTTGTTGTTACTGACAAATAGGTCCATGTTATTAACTGGCAGGTATATCTATTCTAGATCAGCATGACACATCATAGAGATGACTTATTATTATTATAAATGCATTGAGCTGACATTATGCATCAGATATTGTTTCATATGTAATTGATTTTATTGTAATATCTTTTAGTGAGCTAACCTACTCAATTGGTCTTAGGTTATGCTATAAATGTAAGATCTCATTTGTGAGATTAAGATATATGCAAGGATAGGATTGAAAAAAGATTGTAATAAGGTATATGTGAATATAAGAAGAGCTATACATGCAGACATCATTCAAGATTGAAGGAAGGTTTGAAGAAGGCATATTAGAGCTAAACCAGTATTGAATCCAGCATATGAAGATTCTATTTTGAGCAGTACATTATCATTGGATTTAACCATCCAATTGTAGTCAGTGTGACTCTCATTTTGTGATTGAGTAGTGAATTCTAGGCACTTGGCCTTTCTAAATGTGTAGACCCCTTATTATACACACATACTATCTGCAGTAGTATCATCTAATTATGGGTAAGGTTTCCCATCGTGATTTTTCCCCTTACAGGGTTTCCACATACAAATATTGGTGTTATGTGTTGTGGATGTTATTTTCTTTCTGTTTCATGCATTAATCTTTACCAGTACTGCAATTAACTGATAAACTGTCTACCGACATAAAGTTTGGTTTACCGGTATTAAGCATTAACTTTTGGTTAAGTTGATTTTGGTTTAAATTTATTTGACAACTAATTCACCCCCCCTCTTAATTGTCTCCATGACCTTACAGAGCTATGGCAGGTCATTTTGGCCTTGACAAAACCCTAGACCTTGTGAAGAGATTATTTTTGGCCAAAATTGCAGGCAGATGTAAGGAAGTTTGTGGAGACATGTGTCATATGTCAGAAAGCCTAGGGCAAATCTACAAATGCAGGTTTGTATCAGCCCTTACCCATTCCTTCTAGGCCATGGGAGAGAATAAGTATGGACTTTGTATTGGGTCTGCCTAGGACAACGCGAGGATTTGACAGTGTCTTTGCAGTGGTGGAAAGGTTTAGTAAAATGGCTCATTTCTTGCCATGTAAGAATTCTTGTGATGCATCATATGTTGCAGACCAATTCTTCAAAGATATAGTTCAGATGCATGGATTGCCCTTAAAAATTGTTTCAGACAAAGATGCAAAGTTCATAGGTCACTTTTGGAGGACTCTTTGGAAGAAGATGGGGACTAACCTAGTTTTGTCATCAGCCTACCATCCTCAAATGGATGGGAAAACTAAATTTGTCAATAGGTCATTGGGAAACCTATTAAGGTGTTTGACAAGGAAACATGGAGAGAAGTGTGATAACATTCTATCACAGGCAGAATTCTCATACAATGACACCATAAATAGGAGTACCAGTAAATCTTCTTTCTAGATTGTTTATGGCATCCACCCAAGGGGAGTGTTGGAGTTAAGAGATTCACCCAAAGAAGAAGCCATTAGTGCAGATGGTGAATCTTTTGCATCAGCCATTAAAGAGGTACATGACCAAGTCAAGTCTCATCTCCAACAATCTGTAGTGAAGTATAAGGCTCATGTTGATAAGAAGAAGAGACGTGTACAATTTAATGTTGGGGATTTGGTATGGATACATTTGAAGAAGGAGAGACTCCCAAAAGGAAAATACACCAAACTCATGCAGAGAAAGATTGGACCATGTTAGATATTGAAAAAGTGTGGATAAAATGCCTATGAGATCCAACTTCCTCCTGATCTTGGATTATCACCCATTTTTAATGTGTGCTATCTTACACTTTTCAAAGGTACTAACAATGAAGAAGAGGAACCAATGCAGGTTACAATAGACAATGACATTCCAAGGAATGAATCACCCAAGTTGAGAAAAGTGTTAGACACTAGAGTCAAAAAGAAGACAAGGAAAAAGGAGTACAATGAGTACTTGGTGGCTTGGCAAGATAAACTAGATTCTGAGGTGGTTTGGATAACAAGTGAACAAATATCCAATCATGGTGCAGATTTACAAACTCTGATCTCAAGTGGGCTTGAGATCTCTTCTCCCAAGTAGAATGGTATAGGAGCACCTCATCAACAATCTATTTATGACCCTAAGGATGAATACTAGGATCATTAGGGTGTTTTAGTGTGTCTTGTGTTTCATGTATGCAATAAACCCCACCATGTAAGCCAATGTCACCAATTAGGAAATTTGAGATACCAATTGCGACAATGTGGTAAAAAGGGGTAGTAGATGGTTTAGATTTGTGTTTGATAGGTTTTAGACATGTTTTATGTTTTTTTGGTTGGTCCATGTGTGTGGATCCCAACCTTAGAGAGTACGACAACTTTTTGTGCAAAATTGCAAAAATGCAACTTTTGAGTGCAAAATTGCAACTTTTTGAAAATCGATTGGGGGAAGCCTTTCAACGGCTCCAACCTAATCCAAATTTAATGGAAAAACATTAGAGAGTTGTATAAGCCTTGTGGGAATGATTCCCAAGGTTGCTATTGTTGGAGTTGGAGTTTGTGAAGCAATAATACTCAAAATACTTCAATTTTGCCAGAAATTCTGAGCTTGTAGGTGTTGTATGTGCATGTACAGATTGATTTAAATCCCACCATCCATGGAGTATATAGGGAGATGAAATAGATTTATTTTGGTGGTGGTATAAGGCTTAACTATTCCGGAGTAGAGAGAACCGTCCATTATTCTGGCTGTAACCTAGAAATTGAGGGTTTGGAGAGGGTTTTGAAAAAAAATGGCTTTATCTTGCACTCCAGTCCACCAGAAGACTAATCCTTTGGAGGGATGCAAGATAAGCCTTTTTAATTTAGTTTTTTCATGGGTTTTTTTAGGGAAGAATTGGTTGTGAGGCAATGGAAGTGAATTAGGTAGGGATCTCTATGTGACTATCTAGGACAAGATTTAGGACAGGCATCATAAGTTTTCATAGCAGTGGATTCCAAGCATCTAACCTTAGAACTAGAAGTTTCTAAATATTCCCCTCATTCCCATTAAGTTGGTTTGTCCTTTTGTGTACTAGGAAAGGTAGTTTCTTTGGAAAATAGGGCTAATTGCCCCTATAAGGTCTCTTAGCCTCTAAAGGGAACAGACCTTGTAATGGTAGATATGGCCAAACCATTTTGGGGATCTATGTAGCTTCCAAAAAGGTGTCTAAAATGATAATTTTTTTGTATGGGTGTGTGGCTCATTTTTGAGTTAAGGTCTTTTCTATCATCAAATAGGGCTACAAGCCTAGGGGGTAGGTTTACAAAGGAGGTATAAGGAATTGGAGCCCTAAACCAAACCCAGTGTTTGAAAGAGTCCTTAGTTGATATGTTTTGGCCAACGTCAAAATCCCAAGGAGTAGGAGTCACCAGTAAACAATGTTTGAGGTATTGAAGCCTTTTACTAATCTTGAGTAGGCCTAAGCCTAGTGAATGTGTGTGTAGTTTCATCTAAGGTGTAGAGTCCTTCCTTGCAGGACCCTTTTGAGTAGTTAAGGGGTCACTAGCCTAATCTTGTTTGGGCTTGCCATTAGGAGTTTGGGTAGGCCTCTGCATCACCTCTTGTTTATAAACATAAGGTTGCTACTATTGATGAGATTTAAATTGTGACTACATTGACAAGAGATATGATGGTTGGAAAAATTGTTGCATTTGAGCTAAGTGAATTTGGAGAACCACATGGTAAGTTTGAGACAACATTTAGAGCACCAACATTTGTATGTAGTAAGAAGTTTGATCATGATTACTGCGAAATACATAGATATGAGTGAGAGAGAGTAGAGAAATGGAAGAGAAAGAAAGAGAGTTGGATGAGCTTGAAGCATTCATTTCCTGGAGATTTCCTAAAGGAGAGCTTGGGTAAAAGTATAAACCTGTGTCACTCTTTTACAAAGGAAAAGGTTAACACAACAACAACTGTTCAATTTCGTCGCCATAAAAGTGTCATTTTCATTTTGAATTTGAAGATTATGTAAATTGATGAAATGTGTAAAGTTTGTTGAAGTTTAATTCTAGTAATTTTGAAATTTTTTTGTCAATAATTTTTATGGCTTTTTAGCTTTAAGGTCCTTTTTTTTGTTGAAAAACACAAAACCAAGGCGTTTAGTTCCCACGACGAAAGAAAATGTAAATCAGCTTTTTTTTTTTTTTCCAATTTTGATATCTTTTATAGATGACATATATACAATGCATGAAAAAATAAAATTAATTTTTGATGTATATTTTCTTTGTTATAACATTTGGTAGTCGAATACACCAGAATTTGACAATTTTTGTCTCCCACCATAATTTATCTATTCATTTTATGATAATCAAAAAACTAAAAATAGCCTTTTGGAGAAGACTCTTTCTTCTAGTGAACCATATTTTTTTCAATTTATTTTGAAGTGATTCAATATTTCTTTTTCTTTTTCAAACCAGCCTGTTCTCAAACAAAAGAATACCTAGTTGTAGTATTTTTTATTTTTTATATATTAAATGTAATTAAAACATTATAAAAATTATATGAGTAGAATCAAGACTTTTTTCTCTACAAAATGATATTTTTATTTTTTTTAATAAGTTTAATTTACCTATTGAATTTTGTTGGAGAAGTGACAAGTTTCAGAAAATCATCATTTTTGTTGATGTGGCTGCCACTTGGCATTCCACATAGACAGTTCCGGTCAGAAACGTTTTATCTAGAACATGGAAGGCTAGAACTGTGAAGGCCGACGTGAACTATCCTACAAGCGACCAATTGCTTGAACCACATATAAAAAAAAAAAAAAATTCCCATTAAAAAATCCGAAACAATCAAGTGCAAAAATAATAAGATTGATATTTGCATAAAATCATTTTTTTTTTCTGAAATAAAGTGGCATTTTTGAGCAAGAAGAAAGATTATAAAAGGGTGAATATTTCTAATTTTATAAAGGGGAGAAGATTTTCATTTTTTTTTTGAAGGCGTCTACCCTTTCAAAGTATGTTATTTTAAATTATTTTTTCAAACATTCTTAATTTATAATATTAGATGTTTTTTTGAAAATTAAATATGTTTTAGATTAAATTTAAAACTTTATTTTATTATTCATTGATTGCACTTCAATCATTTATTTTTAATTATGTTATCTTAAATTATTTTTTCAATTATGTTCAAATATACAAATATTTGAAAGTTTTTTGAAATTTAATTATATTATTTAGATTTAATTAAATTTTATTTTATTAATCATTAATTGTTGACTGAATCATTTATTTTCAAGTATATTATATTACACTTTGTTTTTTCAAATTTTTTTAATTATAAACTTTAATTGTGGTTTCAATTATGTGTATCTTATCTTGAATATTTTATTTATGTGTACATGGATTCCATATGTTTTTATTTATATATGTATGAAAATCCATTTTTATTTGTGTAGGAATTCATTTATACATGTTCATATATATGCATAAATTCATTCTTATTTACATATTTAAAATCTAACTAAATAGTGAATTTGTAAAATATATATTAAACACTAATGCAATTGAGTATATTCAACACTATTTAGTACTTAATTATTATTTTTTTAAAAATTAATTCTTGACTCAAATTCTTTATATATTAGCTATTAGATTTCAAGCAATTAATGTTTTTAAATCATGTTCATATGTGCATTGCATAGTCAAATGTAAAATCCAAGTAAACTTAATTTCTTACTCTTTAGATCAATGCTCTTTTTCTTGAATGTTATTTTTTCATTTTCTAAATTTAAAAAATTGGAGTTTAAGACAAATGATCTAAATGGATGAAATTTACACATGTTTAATTAATCACATTTTGTTTGTTAAGAACAAGGAAAAGTAACTAGATATAACTTATTTATTATATGTGTAGATTCATTCTTATAAATACATGCTTAAAATCTAACTAAATAGTGAATTTGTAAAATATATTTAAACACTTTAATGAAATTGAGTCTATATTGATAGTTCTGATACTTAATATAAGTATAGATCCAACAGCCAACAAGATGAGAGGGGGGGGTGAATCATACAAACTTAATCATCCATAAAAACATCAGATTCAACCTCAGTAACATATATATCAATCATATACCCAAAAACTGTCAAACATGCAAACTCAAAAGCATATGAACAATATAAACCTCATAACACTAGATTTAACATGGAAACCCAAATAGGGAAATACCACTATGGGATTTCGGACCCACTAAGAAATATACTCTTCTAGAGTATGCTCGGTTAAAAGCAAATCTTGTTAAAGATTACAAACACATTGCTAGATGTGACCCGGTTAAGGGATTTCCCTCAGATCTGTTAGGATCTTCACTTTGCTAGAAGTGACCTTGTCAAACGATTTCAAACACTCAATCAGAATATCACCTTGTTAGAGGATTTACGTATAAGACTGTTAAGTCCACTCAGTTAAGAGATTTCATGTCACTTTCACAAAATAACAGTAATACAATCTATCTGAAACTTCACATCTAAAATGCTAAAGTAGATTCCTATTTCTTCAATACAATCAAGACATAGAACTAATCTTGTCTATCTGTTGGGCATCAATACTCTGTTATTCTAATAGGTCTTCAAGCTTTTGTGCTCGGTAATCACTATGTAGCATCCCTGTGCATACACTTGCCCGCATACATTTTTTATCAACAATTTCCTATTTATAAACAATCTTCTAACTGCTTAATCTCTTTGATCACGTTTCCCATGATCAATCATAGCCATTAGATCTTCAATCTTGTCTAGGTTCATTGTATCTTTCAATCTAAAAATGTTTTACCCTGCCTTGGAACTTACACATTCACCTTGGAACTTGTGTTAGGGTAATGTGGTTCAATCTAAGTTGTAGATCTTCTTGCTAACTTTCCATTGCCTTAGATTCGTTTAACAAACTTCTTCCATGGCTTGCCAATCATTGATTCACTCTAGCTCATCAGCTTCTTTCATTAAATATCACGTGTAAACATTTAATGCATTATGTTATAGCTCGGTTTCAACTTGGTGAATACTAAACTTCACTCAGTAGACATTTTGTCTTCATTAACTGACTATGATAACCTTAGGGTATACCGACTAGGTTCCTTAGGGTTTTCTGACTAGGTTCTTTGCTTGATAACATAGTATAGTATTTACCTTTATATTTTACAACATATGTATGATGTTAAAACATTCTAGAACATCAAGATCTCATCATTGTCTGACTCGGTAGAGTTGCCCATTGAATATCTTATCCCCTTATTCATCATATTCTTTCTTGTGTCTTTACTGACTTCTTTATAATCTTCATATCATATTTCTTAAGATATGGCAACATCATACTGAATTAGAAAATCAATTTCTTGACATCAATGACAAAATAATAATATCAAGATAGTAAAACAACTTTAATCAGTTATGTCCATAATCGTCAACAACCTTCTTAATATCCTTATAATGTAATATTGCCAACAATCTCCCCCTTTGGCATTGATGGCAAAACCAATTGATTTGATCTTTAGAAAGTTTGGATTGCTGAAATGCTCTCCCCCATTCATTAGACTTGTCTTCTATTTTTTTTTCAGTCTTCTTAGGTATTCTCCCCTTTTGTAGGTCTTCTCCTCCTTAGGTAGGTCTTCTCCCCCTTTGACAACAATGCCGAAAAGAAAAAGAACTAAAACATAATTTCTTCCTATAAGAAGTTATTGCCTGTTGTTATGAATCAATTGAGTCTCGGTCAGAGCATTTGTCTTCAATTCCTATTCCCTATATCATTCTCTATATTATCCCAGTATTAATTCCAATACACTTTCAGAAAAACATTCTAAAGTGTATCAATCCAGCATCAGCTCCCCAAAAGATATTCAATAGAGTCATCGAAGTGATGCTTTCACCAAACTTGGTTAGTGAGTAAAAGATAGGGGTAGGACCCCTAACTTACTTCTAAGATATTCAAAAGTGTCCTTTGGTGGTGGCTTGGTGAAGATATCAGCTATCTACTCCTTTGTGTTAACATATTCCAACACCACTTTCTTCTCTTGAGCTTCTTCTCTAAGATAATGATATTTGATAGAGATGTGCTTTGTTTTAGAGCGCATAATAGGGTTCTTTGAAATATTAATGGCACTAGTATTGTCACAGAATAAAGTTACTGGCTGGGTAACTTTCTCATTTATACCTTCCAACAATTTTTTGATCCATGCAATGTTGTTACAATTCAGTGCTACTGCAACATATTTAGCTTTGGCTATTAACTGAGAAACACATCCTTGTTTCTTGCTAGGCCAACTCACTAGTCTTTCTCCTAAGAAGAAATCTTCTCCACTTGTGCTTTTTCTATCATCAATGTTGCCTGCCCAATCAGCATCAGTATAAACTTTTAAATCAAAATCATTTCCTTTATGATATACTAAGCCATAATCTTCAGTGCCTTTCAAGTATCTAAAAATTCTTTTGATTGTAGTCATGTGGATTTCCTTAGGATCTACAAAGAATCTAGCAACAATACCTACTGCATGTGCTATATCTGGCCTGCTATGAACAACATATTACAACTTTCCAATCATAGATCAGTAAAGTGTCTCATCAACAGATGTAGATTCATCATTCTTTGATAGTTTACAGTTGGTAGTCATAGGAGTACTTACTGGTTTTGAATCCTCGATTCCAAATTTCTTCAAGATTTTCTTTATGTACTTGGATTGAGTAATGAAAATCTCATTTTTTATTTCCAGTATCTATAAACCTATAAAATACTTTATCTCCCCGGTTAATGACATCTCAAATTCTCTGCTCATTTCATTTCCAAAGTTATTGCATAAAGAGTCATTTCCACAAAATATAATATCATCAACAAATATGGTTGAGATTAGTATTCCATTTTCATCATTCTTCATGTACATGTTGATGTTCTCACTTGTCCTTATAAAACCAATCTTAATGAAATAAGAGTGCAATCTCTCATACCATGCTCTCAGTGCTTGTTTCAGACCATATAAAGCTTTTTTCAATTTACATACCTGATCTTTATCATTGTCTTCAACAAATCCTTCAGGTTGTTCAATGAAAACTTCTTCTTCTAATATTCCATTCAGAAATGCAGATTTGACATCTATTTGATATACCTTGAATTTTCTGAAAGCAGCATATGCCAACAATATTCTAACTCCTTCAAGTCTAGCAATAGGTGCAAAAGTCTCACCATAATCAATTCCTTCTTCTTGGGGATAACCTTTGCAAACTAATCTTGCTTTGTTCCGAATGACCTCACCTTTTTCATTTAGCTTGTTTCTGAAGATCCAACGTATCGATTACATTTTTGTCCTTTGGTCTTGGGACTAGTGTCCATATGTCATTCTTATAGATTTGATCAATCTCTTCAGTCATAACATTTATCAAATCTTCACTGTTAAATTCCTCTTTCACAATTCTCAGTTCAAATTCAAATATCAAACATGTTTTCAGTCTCAGTTTGTTCCTTGTCATCACTGGATCATCCTTATCTCCTATAATCTGACTTGGTGCATGGTGTCTTCTGACATACTTGGCTAATATAGGCTCAGTAGGTTCTGTATGATCTTCTTTATCACTCGATAACTGGATATTTTCTACATTTTCTTCAAAATTTATCTCAGTAGGACTTCTCAGTTACACATAGACAAATTCATCATAGTCTTCCAGTTCTTTGGAATTCCCTTCATTAGTTCTTTTTGCAAATTCATCAATTTTCACATTTGCACTTTCTACTATTTTGTTAGATGATTTGATCAGACATTTAAATGCTTTACTTCTAGAAGAATATCCTAGAAATGTTCCTTCTTCACTTTTTTGATCAAACTTGCCATTTCTATCATCTTTATGAACATAGCATTTACTTCCAAAGATCTTAAAATAACTTACATTAGGTTTCTTGCCATACTAGATTTCATAAGGTGTCTTCAAAGTACCTTTCTTCAATTGAACTTGGTTCAAGGTGTAAATAGTTGTGCTTATTGCTTCTCTCCAAAATGTTTGTGGAACCTTCTTCTCAATCATCAATGTTCCAGCACAATCCACAATAGATCTATTTCTTCTTTCAGCTATTCCATTTTGCTATGGAGTTCTTGGTGCAAAGACTTGTCTTTTAATACCATGATCATTGCAAAATAGGTTGAACTCATCAGATGTGAACTCTCCTCCTCTATCTGATCTAAGACATTTCAGTTGTCTTCTTGTTTCATTTTCAACTCTAGCCTTGTACCACTTAAATATTTTAAAAGCTTCTGATTTTTCTTTGAAAAACATTACGGACATCATCCTTGAATAGTCATCCACAAATAATATGAAATAATTATCACCATAATAACTTTGAACTTTCATAGGACCACAAAGATCAGTGTGCACAAGATCTAGAATTCCCTTAGAAGTGTAGGACTTACTTGTAAAACTTGATCTTGTCATATTACCCATCTGGCATCCTCGGCACATAGCATTCTCAGGTTTTTCAAGACTCGGTAGACCTCTTACTCTGTGCTTCTTACTTATCTTGATCAGATTATCAAAATTAACATGACAAAACCTTTTATGCCATAACTAGGTATTATCAATCTTTGCATGCAAACACTTATTGTGAGTTGAGTCAAGGTGAAATGTATTACCTTTTGTTTGTGTCCTTGTAGTAGCTAACTTTCCATTCTTGTCAGGAACTTTGACAATTCCTTTTTGAAATTCTAAGCGGTAACCTATGTTGTTTAGCTATGCTACACTCAACAAATTATATTTCAAACCTTCAACCCAATAAACATCATTGCATCTTTCTTTATCAAGAAGTGTTATGGATCCTTTACCTCTTATCGAACATGGTGCATCATTACAAAATCTAACATAGCCTCCATCATAATCTTCTAACATAACAAACTTCTATTTATCTCCTATCATATGATGTGAGCATCCACTATCTATAATCCAAGAATCATTAGTGTTTATGTGAGATATTAGGGCTTTTTCTTCATACCTTTCTTCATCTGATCCATCCTTGATAGCCACATAAACAACTTCCTCTTTATCAGTCTCATCTGATTTATCATCTTCAGATTCTTCATTAGCTATTAAACATGTCTTTCTATCTCTTCTTCTGAAGTCTCGGTGTCCTTTGTAATGGTTATCTTTTTGTCTGTCATCTCGGTAATCTCTCTTTTCAGTGAAACCTTTGTCCAGACAGTTAGAAGCCATATGCCCAATCTCATCACAATTGAAACATTTCAAAGGTAGTTTTCCTTTATACTTACCTTTGCCTCTCGGTAACCTTTTGGCCAATAGTGCTTCAAACTCTTCTTTCTTTTTTATTTCTTCATATAGTTTGTGAACCTCCTCCATGTTCTTCTGAAACATTTCACTTTCTCCACTGTGATCTCTTTCAGAGTACTTATACTTTCTTTCATTGTAATCATTAGATTCATTCAGATGAAAAGAACTAAATGCAGATTCAACTTTATTTACCGATGATTCACTGTTATCAAAATTACTTAACTCAAATGCATGTAGCTTACCAATAGTAGCATCCAAGGAAACTGGCATATTAGGTACAGACCTCAATTCATTGATTATAGAGACTCAGATTGCATAGGTAGGTAGAAGGGTTCTTAACAACTTACTTGTCACATCCTTTTCTTCAATAGTTCCTCCCGCTCCTTTGATTTGATTTACAATCTGCTTTAGTCTTGTACTATACTGGGTTATGTTCTCACCTTCATTCACCCTCATAGATTCAAGTTGTCCTCTTAAACTATAAAATTTTCCTCTTTGAACATGTTCATCTCCTCCATATACAGATATGAGCCTAGTCCACATTGCCTTTGCATCATTGCAGCCTTCTAGATCATTAAACTTAGAATCGATCAATGCAGATGTTATTTCAATCATTTCTTGAATATGTTCTTGCTTCACCTTTATCTCTTCTATAGTCAATGGATAGGTGCTCGTTGCAACAAAATCATTCTCTCGATAGTATATAACATATTCTCCAACTCCTGATAGATGTAGCTTCATCCTTTTTTGCCATGTAGAGAAACTTGACTTATTCAGCTTAGGTGCATCCCTCTTATACATCTTTGGATCTTTAACTCAAGTGCCTTTAAACTTTCCTTTTGGAGTCCAAAGCTCTAATACCAATTGATAGTTCTGATACTTAATATAACTATAGATCCAATAGCCAACAAGATGAGAGGGGGGGGGTGAATCATACAAACTTAATCATCCATAAAAACATCAGATTCAACCTCGGTAACATATATATCAGTCATATAACCAAAAAATGTCAAAGATGCAAACCCAAAAGCATATGAACAATATAAACCTCATAACACCAGATTTAACATGGAAACCCAAATAGAGAAAAACCATTGTGGGATTTCGGACCCAGTAAGAAATATACTCTTTTAGAGTATGCTCAGTTAAAAGCAAATCTTGTTAAAGATTACAAACACATTGCTAGATGTGACTCGTTTAAGGGATTTCCCTCAGATTTGTTAGGATCTTCACTTTGTTAGAAGTGACCTTGTCAAAGGATTTCAAACACTCAATCAGAATGTCACCTTGTTAGGGGATTTACATATAAGACTGTTAAGTCCACTTGGTTAAGAGATTTCCTATCACTTTCTCAAAATAATAGTAATACAATCTATCTGCAACTTCACATCTAAAATGCTAAAGTAGATTCCTATTTCTTCAATACAATCAAGACATAGAACTAATCTTGTCTATCTATTGGGCATCAATACTCTGTTATTCTAATATGTCTTCAAGCTTCTATGCTCAGTAATCACTATGTAGCATCCCTATGCATACACTTTCCCACATACATTGTTTATCAATAGTTTCCTATTTATAAACAATCTTCTAACCATTTAATCTCCTTGATCACATTTCCCATGATCAATCATAGCCATCAGATCTTCAATCTTGTCCAAGTTCATTGTATCTTTTGATCTGAAAATTTTTTATCCCACCTTGGAACTTGCACATTCACCTTGGAACTTGTGTTAGGGTAATGTGGTTCAATATGAGCTGTAGATCTTCTTGCTGACTTTCCATTGCCTTAGATTCATTTAACAAACTTCTTCCATGGCTTGCCAATCATTGATCCGCTCCAGCTCATCAACTTCTTTAATTAAATATCACATGTAAACATTTAATGCATTCGATTATAGCTCAGTTTCAACTCGGTGAATACTAACCTTCACTTGGTAGACATTCTGTCTTCATTAACCGACTGCGATAACCTTAGGGTATACCGACTAGGTTCCTTAGGGTTTTCTGACTAGGTTCTTTGCTTGATAACATAGTATATTTGCATTTCACTAATTACATTTTTTTTGTTAAGAACTGAGGAAAAGTAAATATATATAACCTTTTCAGTTCAAAGCACTAAATTTTGAAGATCTCCATATTTGCATGTTTGTGTTTTTAGGTTCAAAGCATTAAATTTTGAAGATCTAAATATTTTTTTGAATGGGGAATAAGAGGAATAGATCAAGGTTGTATAATCATAAAAGGGATGATAAGACGAAAGGTCATACAAAACATAGTCAACAACAATCCATTGATGTTCAAGATCAACATGATGATGTTCAAGAAACATCTACTCAGGTATGAGATGAAATTGGTATAGCCATAAGTTCAAATTTTTTTTCTGGTATAGAAAATTTGATGGAAATGGATGAAGATAGTCTTTTCAATAAAATTTCATCTAAAGATATGATACCTGAAAGAACATTAAAATTGCATTGTAATAAATTATGCAATGATTATTTTTTAAATAAGTTTATTATTGGCAGAGCACAATTATTTGCTAAGTTATTTAGGAAAAGGGAAATGAACCCTATTTTGGAGTTGTTGGGTGTTGATAATAAGAAAAGTTCTCCTGATACATTAGTAAAAGAAACTATAATTGAAAATTTACAAGAAGCATTGAATTGTATTAACAATACAAATCAAGGTGTTGATTTAAGTGTTGCATGTAGAGCACTAACAACTATGATTACTAGTAAGAAATTGACTCATAAAAATTAAGTTAATGCAATTTCTCAATTAATGCATGTATCTAGAAGAATTGTTCAAAGATACAATAGGAAGAGAAATATGTTGGATGAAAACATTGAAAAGAATTGGGTAAATATCTATAGGGTTCCTAGAAAAGACAAAATTTATGAAGATGTAAAAAAGACAAGTCACTGATTATTGGACCAACCACTTTCATGTTTCTTCCAATAGAATGGATACTATGTAGATGATAGATGAAGATGGTAAAAATATTACACATCCAAATCATTTCTTACATACAACACAAAGTGAATTGTTTGAAGCATTCAAGCAAGAATTTTTAGATGTAAAGATTTTCCAAAGGATGTTTGAGAGATTGTCTCCTTTCTTTGTATGCATAAATAAGGTACACAAAACTTGTTTATGTCGAAATCATATTGAATTTCATCTACACTTGAAATCATATAACAAGTTCATGGAAACAATTAATCCAAATCTAGTCATCCCTACAAGTATAACACAATTTCTGAAGTCTATTTTATGTGATAAATTAGAAGATTCAGATGAGTTCAAAATACAATGTATAAAAGGTGAATGCAATGATTGTGGAATTTTGAGTAAGTTTGTGTTGCAAAATGAAAATATTGATATTCATGCACTAGTTATATGGAAGAGATTTGAATATGAGACATACCAAACTATGTCAGGAACTAAATCCAAAAAAATTATGTTGAAAGAGAGTGAATTTACCTGCATCCAGTTTATAGATAGATTTTGTAATATGATATACCCACATATTCAACATTGTCATGGTGCAAGATGGTAGGCTAAACAGTTTTGTGACTCAAAGGATTGTTTTCCACCAAGTTGTATTCTTTCAATTGTAGATTTCTTTGAGAACTATACATTTAGTTGTCACAAAGAAATTCAAAGTCAATATTATCATTCCGATCAAGTTGCAATATTTGTACAAGTTTGTTATAGACATGGACAATTTTAGGTGGATGGTATAGAGAGTAGTGAAAATGAACATATTATCATCAAGGAGGTTCATTTCTATATCAGTGATGATACGTGTCATGATAGGAGTTGTTGGCAATATTACATTATAAGGATATTGAGAAGGTTGTTGATGATTATGGACATAACTGATTAAAGATGTTTTACTATCTTGATATTATTATTTTGTCATTGATGTCCAGAAATTGATTTTCTAATTCAGTATGATGTTGCCATACCTTAAGAAATATGATATGAAGATTATAAAGAAGTCAGTAAAGACACAAGAAAGAATATGATGAATAAGGGGATAAGTCATTCAATGGGCAACTCTACCAAGTTAGACAATGATGAGATCTTAATGTTTTAGATTGTTTTAACATCATACATATGTTGTAAAATGTAAAGGTTAATACTATACTATGTTATCAAGCAAAGAACCTAGTCGGTAAACCCTAAGGTTATCATAGTCGGTTAATGAAGACATAATGCCTACCGAGTGAAGTTTAGTGTTCACCGAGTTGTAACTGAGCTATAACAGAATACATTAAATTTTTACATGTGATATTTAATGAAAGAAGTTGATGAGCTAGAGTGGATCAATGATTGGCTAGCTATAAAAGAAGTTTGTTAAACAAATCTAAGGCAATGGAAAGTCGGCAAGAAGATCTATAGCTCAGATTGAACCGCATTACCCTAACACAAGTTCCAAGGTGAATGTGCAAGTTCCAAGGCAAGGTAAAACATTTTCAGATCCAAAGATACAATGAACTTGGACAAGATTGAAGATTTGATGGCTATGATTGATTATGGGAAATGTGATCAAGGAGATTAAGTAGTTAGAAGATTGTTTATAAATAGGAAACTGTTGACAAACAATGTATGCGGGCAAGTGTATGCACAGGGATGCTACATAGTGATTACCGAGCATAGAAGCTTGAAGACCTATTAGAATAACAAAGTATTCATGCCCAGCAGATAGACAAGATTAGTTCTATGTGTAGATTGTATTCAACAAATAGGAATCTGCTTTAGCATTTTAGATGTGAAGTTGCAGATAGATTGTATTACTGTTATTTTGTGAAAGTGATAGGAAATCTCTTAATTGAGTGGACTTAACAGTCTTATATGTAAATCCTCTAACAAGGTGACATTCTAATTAAGTGTTTGAAATCCTTTGACAAGGTCACTTCTAACAAAGTGAAGATCCTAACAGATATGAGGGAAATCCCTTAACTGGGTCACATCTAGCAATGTGTTTGTAATCTTTAACAGGATTGGCTTTTAACTGAGCATACTCTAGAAGAGTATATTTCTTAGTGGGTCCGAAATCCCACAGTGCTTTTTCCCTATTTGGGTTTCCATGTTAAATCTGGTGTTCTGAGGTTTATATTGTTCATATGCTTTTGAGTTTGCATGTTTGATAGTTTTTGGTTATATGACTGATATATACGTTACTAAGGTTGAATATCTGATGTTTTTATGGATGATTAAGTTTGTATGATTCACCCCCCCCCTCATCTTGTTCACTATTGGATCTATACTTATATTAAGTATCAGAACTATCAATTGGTATCAGAGCTTTGGACTCTGAAAGGAAAGTTTAGAGGCACTTGAGTTAAAGATCCAATGATGTATAAGAGGGATGCATCTAAGCTGAATAATTCAAGTTTCTCTACATGGCAGAAAAGGATGAAGCTGCATCTATTAGAAGTTGGAGAATATGCTATATGCTATCTAGAGAATGATTTTGTTGCACCGACCACCTATCCATTGACTATGGAAGAGATAAAGGCAAAGCAAGAACATATTCAACCAATGATTGAAATAACATCTGCATTAACCAATTCTGAGTTTAATGATCTAGAAGGCTACAATGATGCAAAGGCAATGAGGACTAAGCTCATATCTATATATGGAGGAGATGAACATGTTTAAAGAGAAAAAGTTGATAGTCTAAGAGGACAACTTGAATCTATGAGGATGAATGAAGGTGAGAACATAACCTAGTATAGTACAAGACTAAAGGAGATTGTAAATCAAATTAAAGTAGCAGGAGGAACTATTGAAGAAAAGGATGTGACAAGTAAGTTGTTAAGAACCCGTTTACCTGCCTATGCAATCTAAGTCTCTACAATCAATGAATTGAGGTTTGTACCTAATATGCTAGTTTCCTTGGATGCTACTATTGGTAAGATACATGCATTTGAGTTAAGTAATTTTGATAACAGTGGGTCATCGGTAAACAAAGTTGAATCTGCATTTAGTTCTTTTCATCTGAATGAATCTAATGATTACAATGAAAGAAAGTATAAGTACTCTAAAGGAGATCACAGTGGAGCTAGTGAAAGATTTTGGAAGAACATGGAGGAGGTACACAAACTGTATGAAGAAATTAGAAAGCAAGAAGAGTTTGAAGCATTATTGGCCAAAAGGTTACCGAGAGGAAAAGGTAAGTATAAAGGAAAACTACCTTTGAAATGTTTCAATTGTGATAAAATTGGACATATGGCTTCTAACTATCCTGACAAAGATTTTACTGAAAAGAGAGATTACCGAGATGATAGACACAAAGATAATCATTACAGAGGACACTGAGACTTCAGAAGAAGAGATAGAAAGACATGCTTAATTGCTGATGAGGAGTATAAAGATGATAAAATAGTTGAGATTGATACAGAGGAAGTTGTTTATGTGGCTATCAAGGATGGATCGGATAAAGAAAGGTATGAAGAAAAAGCCCTAATATCTCACATAAACACTAATAATTCTTGGATTATAGATAGTGGATGCTCACATCATATGTTAGGAGATAAATAGAAGTTTGTTATGTTAGAAGATTATGATGGAGGCTATGTTAGATTTGGTAATGATGCACCATGTCCGATAAGAGGTAAAGGATCCATAACACTTCTTGATAAAGCAAGATGCAATGATGTTTATTAGGTTGAAGGTTTGAAATATAATTTGTTGAGTGTAGCACACCTAAACAACATAGGTTACTGAATAGAATTTCAAAAAGGAATTGTCAAAGTTCATGACAAGAATGGAAAGTTAGCTGCTATCGGGACACAAACAAAAGGTAATACATTTCACCTTGACTCAACTCACAATAAGTGTTTGCATGCAAAGATTGATAATACCTAGTTATGGCATAAAAGGTTTTGTCATGTTAATTTTGATAATCTGACCAAGATAAGTAAGAAGCATAGAGTAAGAGGTCTACCAAGTCTTGAAAAACCTAAGAATGTTGTGTGCCGAGGATGCCAGATGGGTAAAATGACAAGATCAAGCTTTACAAGTAAGTCCTACACTTCTAAGGGAATTTTAGATCTTGTGCACACTAATCTTTGTGGTCCTATGAAAGTTCAAAGTTTTTATGGTGATAAATATTTCATATTATTTGTGGATGACTATTCAAGGATGATGTCAGTAATATTTTTGAAAGAAAAATTAGAAGCTTTTAAAATGTTTAAGTGGTACAAGGCTAGAGTTGAAAATGAAATAGGAAGACAATTGAAATGTCTTAGACAAGTCTTTGCACCGAGAACTCCATAGCAGAATGGAATAGCTAAAAGAAGAAACAGATCTATTGTGGATTGTGCTAGAACACTGATGATTGAGAAGAAGGTTCCACAAACATTTTGGAGAGAAGCAATAAGCACAGTTGTTTACACCTTGAACCGAGTTCAATTGAAGAAAGGTACTTTGAAGACACCTTATGAAATCTGGTATGGTAAAAAACCTAATGTAAGTTATTTTAAGATCTTTGTAAGTAAATGCTATGTTCATAAAGATGATAGGAATGGCAAGTTTGATCAAAAAAGTGAAGAAGGAAAATTTCTAGGATATTCTTCAAGAAGCAAAGCATTTAAATGTCTGATCAAATCATCTAACAAAATAGTAGAAAGTGCAAATGTGAAAATTGATGAATTTGCAGAAAGAACTAATGAAGGAAATTCCAAAGAACCAGAAGACTATGGTGAATTTGTCTATGTGCAACTGAGAAGTCCTACCGAGATAACTGTTGAAGAAAATGAAGAAAATATCTAGTTACTGAGTGATGAAGAAGATCATACAGAGCCTACTGAGCTTGTATTAGCCAAGTATGTCAGAAGACACCATGCACCAAGTCAGATTATAGGAGATAAGGATGATCTAGTGATGACAAGGAACAAACTGCGATAGAACACATGTTTGATATCTGAATTTGAATCGAGAATAGTGAAAGAGGCATTTAATAGTGAAGATTGGATAGATGCTATGACTGAAGAGATTGATCAAATCAAGAAGAATGACACATGGACACTAGTCCCAAGACCAAAGGACAAAAATGTAATTGGTACAAAGTGGATCTTCAGAAACAAGCTAAATGAAAAAGGTGAGGTTGTTCAGAACAAAGCAAGATTAGTTTGCAAAGGTTATGCCCAAGAAGAAGGAATTGATTATGGTGAGACTTTTGCACCTGTTGCTAGACTTGAAGGAGTTAGAACATTGTTGGCATATGCTGCTTTCAAAAACTTCAAGGTATATCAAATGGATGTCAAATCTGCATTTCTAAATGGAATATTAGAAGAAGAAGTTTTCATTGAACAACCTGAAGGATTTGTTGATGACAATAATAAAGATCAGGTATGTAAATTAAACAAAGCTTTATATGGTCTAAAACAAGCACCTAGAGCATGGTATGAAAGATTGCACTCTTACTTGATTAAGATTGGTTTTGTAAGGACAAGTGAGAACAACAACATGTACATGAAGAATGATGAAAATGGAATACTAATCTCAGCCATATTTGTTGATGATATTATATTTTGTGGAAATGACTCTTTATGCAAGAACTTTGGAAATGAAATGAGCAAAGAATTTGAGATGTCATTAATCAGTGAGATAAAGTATTTTATAGGCCTACAGATACTGGAAATGAAAAATGAGATTTTCATTACTCAATCCAAGTACATAAAGGAAATCTTGAAGAAATTCAGAATGGAGGTTTCAAAACTAGTAAGTACTCTTATGACTACGAACTGTAAACTATCAAAGAATGATGAATCTGCATCTATTGATGAGACACTTTGCTAATCCATGATTGGAAAACTATAGTATGTTGTTCACAACAGGCCAGATATAGCACATGCAGTAGGTATTGTTGCAAGATTCTCCATAGATCCTAAGGAAATACATATGATAGCAATCAAAAGAATTTTTAGATACTTGAAAGGCACTGAAGATTATGGCTTAGTATATAAGAAAGGAAATGATTTTGATTTAAAAGTTTATACTGATGCTGATTGGGCAGGCAACAATGATGATAGAAAAAGTACAAGTGGAGGAGCTTTCTTCTTAGGAGAAAGACTAGTGAGTTGGCTTACCAAGAAACAAGGATGTGTTTCTCAATCAACAGCCAAAGCTGAATATGTTGCTGCAGCACTAAATTGTACCAACATTGCATGGATCAAACAATTGTTGGAAGGTATAAATGAGAAAGTTACTGAGCCAGTAACTATACTAGTGCCATTAATATTTCTAAGAACCCTGTTATGCACTTTAAGACAAAGCACATCTCTATCAAATATCATTATCTTAGAGAAGAAGCTGAAGAGAAGAAAGTGGTGTTGGAATATGTTAACGCAAAGGAGCAAATAGCTGATATCTTCACCAAGCCACTACCAAAGGAGACTTTTGAATATCTTAGAAGCAAGTTAAGGGTCCTACCCCTATCTTTTACTCACTGACCGAGTTCGGTGAAAGAATCACTTCGATGACTCTATTGAATATCTTTTGGGGAGCTGATGTTGGATTGATGCACTTTAGAATGTTTTTCTGAAAGTGTACTAGAATTACTATTGGAATTATACTGGAATAATACAGAGAATGATACAGAGAACAGGAATTGTAAACAAATGCTTTGACCGAGACTCAATTGATACACAACAATAGGAAATAACTTCTTATAGAAACACATTATGTTTTAGTTCTATTCTTTTTGGCATTGTTTCCAAAGGGGGAGAAGACCTACCAAGAAGGAGAAGATCTACCAAAGGGGGAGAAGATTTGGGAAGACTGAGAGAAGACTACAAATTGAAATAAAGACTGAAAATAGAAGAGAAGTCTGATGAATGGGGGAGAGCATTTCAGCATTTCAGAATCACAACAATCCAAATTTGTTTTTAAAGATCAAATCAATTGGTTTTCCCATCAATGCCAAAGGGGGAGATTGTTGGCAATATTACATTATAAGGATATTGAGAAGGTTGTTGATGATTATGGACATAGCTGATTAAAGATGTTTTACTATCTTGATATTATTATTTTGTCATTGATGTAAAGAAATTGATTTTCTAATTCAGTATGATGTTGCCATATCTTAAGAAATATGATATGAAGATTATAAAGAAGTCAGTAAAGACACAGGAAAGAATATGATGAATAAGGGGATAAGTTATTCAATGGGCAACTCTACCGAGTTAGACAATGATGAGATCTTGATGTTTTAGATTGTTTTAACATCATACATATGTTGTAAAATGTAAAGGTTAATACTATACTATGTTATCAAGCAAAGAACCTAGTTGGTAAACCCTAAGGTTATCGCAGTCAGTTAATGAAGATAGAATGTCTACAGAGTGAAGTTTAGTATTCACCAAGTTGTAACTGAGCTATAACAGAATACATTAAATGTTTACATGTGATATTTAATGAAAGAAGCTGATGAGCTGGAGTAGATCAATGACTGGCAAGCCATAAAAGAAGTTTGTTAAATGAATCTAAGGCAATGGAAAGTTGGCAAGAAGATCTACAACTCAGATTGAACTGCATTACCCTAACACAAGTTCCAAGGTGAATGTGCAAGTTCCAAGGTGGAGTAAAACATTTTCAGATTGAAAGATACAATGAACCTGGATAAGATTGAAGATCTGATGGCTATGATTGATCATGGGAAATGTGATCAATGAGATTAAGCTATTACAAGATTGTTTCTAAATAGGAAACTGTTGATAAACAATGTATGCAGACAAGTGTATGCACAGTGATGCTAGATAGTGATTATCAAGCACAAAAGCTTGAAGACCTATTAGAATAACAGAGTATTGATGCCTAGCAGATAGACAAGATTAGTTCTTGTAGCATCCTAAAATTGTGACACTTGCAATTTCGACTGCATTTGGGTCTTCACGATGGCGACGCAGCACTGAACCTAAATGGAGACCCCGAAACTTGTTCATGACATCAAAAACTGCATTTTTCAGCACCTTGCCCTGATCCTCCTTGCACCCTGCTGTCCCTAGAGGTGGGACCATGGTGCCTAGCACCCTGGTCCTTTAGGACTAGGTCACCCAGCGCCTTGGTCCCTGGCCCTATTTTTGGGTCCAGTCTCTTTTGGGGCTTCGGGTCTTTATGTTTGCAATTCAGAAAATAACCTTCCTAGGTCGGCCTAAGGTCAAAAAAATCAGTCTTTCAACCCTAATTGGCAAGTATATAAACTACATTTCCTCTCCCATTTTGGTAGATGAAAAAAAAGGTGGAAGCGATATTCAAACATTCAAGCATTCAAGCATTCAAGCATTCCTTCAAGCAATTGATCATTCTAAGTCTCCATTCAAGGCTAAGTGTTGCATTCAAGACAAGGATTCAACCATTGAAGAGGAGATCACATACAACATACAACATACAACAACAATTACACCTTTGCATGTAAGAATACAAACATTCTTACAACAAGGTATTGGTACTTTATTACATTACAATCATTTACATTTACAACATTTCTCATTTCTTGGTTAATTCCAAAACCAGGGTTTGACCTAAGGCCAAACCCCTAATCCCTAACCCCCTAATTGTCCTCTCTTTTCTATGTGTAGGTTGCAGGTACACGACTGAAATTGAAGATCTGGAATCCTTGTGTAGAGACGAACAGATCCCCCTTCGTTTCGCGGATTTTTCGGAGGACCGTGTGCACGTCGGGCGCCATCATCCTGTCAACTTTCACTCAAATTCGTAGGACAACGCTGTCTTGACATTTTACTACTAATTCTAGGTCCGTAGCTTCATCCTATATTCCTATCTCTGTTTATAAGTGAATCTTTCTCACTTTTCATGCATTCCTAGCTTAATCCTTCTATCTACATTCTTTACAAAAGAGGGTAGCCTTGCTGTCTTAAACCTTCAAACTCATTTAGAATCCAATCTTGCATTGTGTGGGATTGGATCTTGTGGGTTTCAACCCCTCTTTTGAATGTAAAGTCTCCCCTAAGTGAAAACCGTCAACCCTAGTGATCCCCTTTCTCTCTCCTTGGAGTGGTGGGGGGAACACTTAGGGTTCGCTCGTGATTTTCCGCTTTACATTTTGGTGAACCCAATGTGAACATCCTTTCTGATTATTCATGGTTAGATCTGAAAATTGGATTCCTTGATTACATTTCTATGTTTGATCTTTTGCAAATTTTAGAGGTTAATTGCATAAAAACCCTAAATTTTCTTTTTAGTAATTGAGCTTGTGAAATGTTTAATTGTCAATGCTTGTTTCAGATTTACCCTTCTATTGCAAATTATCAATTCATATTTGTGCTTTAATTCTGAAAATTAAGTGGTTAAGTGTCAAAACCCTAATTTTTAAAACCCTCTTGATTCAACCTTTGACTGATAATTTCACTGATCAAAACATCTCCAAATCAGCTGTAACTTTGGATTTCGCAACAAAATCATAATATCTTTCATCCCTGAAAATTTGGAAAAAAGTTGCGAGGACCGTGTGCACCCCGAGTGCCATCGTCCCCGACATTTTTTCCGAAATTTCGGGAGCTAGATCTTACTGTATTTTTTTGCTAAAATCCAGAATTTTGGCTGATTTTATCAATTCTAACACATTCAAAATTAAAGTCAAAGTTGGTCTAGTGATTGCTTGGATTAAGGCTTCTAATCATTCAAAAATTGTTGAAATTGAAATTTTGTGTCAAAATTGTGTTCTTACTATCCTAAATCTGAAAAGTGTGTTGGCATTCATTTGAAATTTCAGTGCTTTATTCAAATTCTTGCAATTTGTGACTTTTGAAGTTAAATGTTTAATTACAACAACTTTGATTTCCGCTTTCAAAATCAAATTTTGCGTGAAATTGAGTCGACTTTTAAATTTCAAAGCTTGCATTTCTCTTAGTATTCCCTCTAAAATCATAAAATTCAAAATTTTAGTTTCCCTCTCTTTTTCAAAATTCAAATTTTGCATTTTTCAACAATCTTGGTAGGGTTCAATTTTGAGATTGCAACTTTAATTTGGCCTATCTACAGATTGTAAAATCACTCAATTTTTTCAGATTAGCTTTAAAATCATCATAACTTTCATCTCTGAAAATTTTGAAAAAAGTTGCGAGGACCGTGTGCACCCCGAGCGCCACGGTCCCTGACATTTTTTTTGAAATTTCGGGAGATTGTCGTGATTGCATTTAACAGCCTAAATCTAGGAGATTGGCTGATTTTATTGAAATTTGCTACCTCTAAATTCAAAATCTTCTCTCCCTCTCTAGTGCATGAGTTTTACAACAATAAGCCCTACTTACACTATTCCTATTAGACGAAGCCGTAGAATTAAGTCTTTCTGAGGTTTAATTACCAAGGAGATGGACCCTAATTTGAATGGCCTCTTTAACGAGGACACGGGTAATTCCTCTAATCCTCCTAATGATGAAGAAGCTCTCCATGAGGTTTCTGTAGAACAACTTTTGAAATTGGATAACCAATTTGATGATTTTCAGCAATGGATGTCTCAAGAGTATCCGATAGTCAAGCTCTTTCATTAATTGAGGGTCTAAAACGTATGGTTCAAAATGATAAGAATGGAATTGATATTTTTTGTGGTATTACACACATTGTGGATTTGAATGTGATGCCTATGAAGAGTTGTGCCAAAACTTTAGGTTATACACAACCTCCCACTCAAGTTAATCATTCTATTCCGTTGACAACTTCTCTTGCTAGCATACCTACCTTTACATCAAACATAATGACTACTTCTATACAAGACATTCCGCCTATGATCACCAGTCATGGGGGCAATCCTTCCTCTTCAATTAACCCTCTTCCTTCATTCAATCTGACTTCTTCAATGAGTGTTCCTATTACATCTCCACAAATGAACATGATGCAAGGGGGCAATTCATTCAACCATTCCATTCCTCATTGTAGTGCTCCTCTTTTCCAATCATCTCCTATGAATAACTATCATAGTGTCTCGCCTCCTTACTCTCAATCAATACCTTCTTTCAATAACATAATACCTCCATCACAATCTAACACATCTAATATGAACTCTTCAACTGAAGCGACCATTAACAATCTTGCACAAACTGTCTCTTCTTTACAGCAACAAATTGCCTCTATGAATCAATCTAAGTTTAGTGTGCCCACATTTGATGTTGTGAGCCCACTTTCTCTTGACATTGTTCGAGCTATTCCCCCTAAGCATGTTGAAATCCTGCATTTGGAGCTTTATAATGGTAAAGGTGATCCTCTAACACATGTTAAGACTTTTCAAACAATATGTACCAATTTTACTTATGACCAAAGGTTGCTTGCAAAATTGTTTACTAGGACATTAAGAGATAAAGCCCTACAATGGTATTGCTTGTTTCCTTCTTATTGTATTACTTCTTTCGAACAACTTGCAAATGCTTTCATTCAACAATTTCAAAACAGTATAAGTCCTAAAGTTACTTTGATTGATTTAATGCATTGTAAACAAGGTGTTAAAGAAAAAGTGACTGATTTCATTGGTAGATATAAGCATTTGTATGCTCAAATTTCTTTTCCAATGCCTGACAATGATATTCAAAGAATCTTTATTTCTAATTTACAAAAAGATATTAGAGAAAAACTTCTATTTTCTGAATTTACTTCTTTCCAACAGTTGTGTGCAACTCTTCACAATTATCAACTGACTATGAGTCAAATGGAACAAGCAAATCCTATGGCTCTGAGTGATAAGGGTGATAGTAGTCAACAACCATTTGGGAAGTTTAAACTGAATAGAGAGTCCATTAAATTCAATGAAAACATCATCAACAACAATGTGAATACAGCATCAGGTGTGCCTTCTATTTCTAAGTTTTTCAAGAAAGAAAGAAAGTTTACTCCTTTGAATGAATCATTGCATAGTATTATGAATAAGTTATTGGAACAAAATGTGCTTACTCTCCCTCCTATAAAGCAAATATATCCTGCAAAGATTAACTCACCCTATTTTGATAACAAATCTTTTTGTCAATTTCATCGTCAACCTGGGCATGATACTAAAAAATGTTTTTCTTTAAAGGGTAAAATTCAAGATTTGATTGATAATAATACTATCTCTATTTCTAGAGTGAATGATAAAGGCAACACATCTGTAGCTCCTCCTAACCAAAATCTTAAGATTTTTACTGATCCATTACCTTCTCATACCTCTAATGTGATTGAGACTAATGATTCTTCTTTCTCATCTGATGGTCTTGTGTCTATGACTCCTAATGTGATTAACTTTTTAAAGCAGCAAGAAAACCCTAAAGAACCTTCCATCACATTTGATTCTAGTGAAACTATCAGGGCACCTGATGGTCCTTTATACATAATTGCAAAAGTCAAGAATACACCTTGTCGTGGAGTGCTTATTGACCCTTCTTGCATGGTTAATGTTATTACTGAAGAATTTCTTTTTACTTTGCATTTAAATCAAGTGATCTATGACAAAATTGATGTGATTGTGAAATTATTTGATGCATTTTCTTCTCCTACAATTGGTTCTATTACATTACCTATTGAGGTCCATAACAAATCCCTTGATGTGAACTTTGCTATTATTCCTTCATCCGAACAATTTCATGTGAAGCTTGGCTATCCTTGGCTATCTTTCATGAAAGCTATTGCTTCTCCTATTCATAAATGTTTGAAATTTCCCCATAATGGTGAAGTTGTTACTGTTAATCATAGTCTCTTTAAACCAGCTGAAAGAACTTCTAGCGTTCCTATTGATTATTTTTGGCCTAAACAATTCCAATCTCTTCCTCCGCAAAGTGATCATCTTTTCAAATCTTATCAAAAGTGGAAAAAAGATATGATCCTATCTCTAAGTGAACATCGAACACCCAAACTTGATATTCCTATCATTCTTGAGAAGGAAGTTCTTCCTTTGAAAGATAAAACTAATGTCTTTCCTCAAGAAGATTCTCAACCCATTCCTATGGATGTGACTATGTCTATGTCTAATAAAATTTCTAAAAGTAGACCTATACCTCCTCATCATGATGGACTTGGTCTCCTTCCTAAACCAAATATTCTTCCTTTATATGGAGCAGTTCCTCCTCCTTCCTTTTATAAAGAGAAGAGACCTTCCTCTTCTCCTATTATCCAACCTAAGAAACCACAACCTAAACACCCAAGTGATAAGGATGAGAACATTCCTCCTCCTCAATCTTCTCCACTTCCTACTAAGACTAGACAAAATCGTTCTGCGCGTGAACATCGACAAAAGCATCGTCTTAGAGCTCAGGCAGCTGCTTCTCAAACTTTGCAATCTCCAAAAACACCTTCAGCTAGTATTCTTCCATTTTCTCCTCAGTCAAAAATTGAGCCAAAATCTCCTAAACATAAGATGCATGATGGTTTTGATCTTGTGTGAGTTAAAGATCCTATTTTTATAAATCTTGATGATGATATAGATGAAAATGTTATTCATGATGAAAATGTTACTTCTCTTGCTTCTGATAGTGAATATGAATATGTTGATGTTGATAACCATTTATCTAACAAATTTTCTAAAGCACTTATCCTAGCTCCTAGACAAGAACAACGTAGCTTGGAACATGAACATAGCCCTTGTTTGGATCTGGTGATAGCTCCATCTGCTGTGTTGAATGTTCCTCCTCTAGCGTGTTTCCTGCCTTCGTGAAATATTGATCAGCAAGATCGGGGTGTGGATGACGTGCTAGACTAGTTTCATTAGCATAGCAAACTCTCTCCTCCTCTCTTTTGTTACTTCTTCTATGTGTTATTCTCATTCTTCTATTTGTTGTCCTTAGTGTTGTCTACTTGGGGACGATGCAAAGCATTGAGATCTCTTTTTGTCTCTCTCATGTTGACTCAAAAGACACATGTGTTCCCTTCTTCTAGGTGACCTTCCTTGATTGGGGAATGAAGAACAATTATGCATACATACATATGATATACATGAATTATCATATAGCATACTGACCCTGAGGAAAGCAAAGTCACCTCGTGCTTTGTGTTTTGTGTCTATTGTCCTTGGGTTTATCTCACACTTGGGGGCTAAATCTTTGTGATAATGTGCTCCTTTCCCTTCACATTTCTTATGTGTATCACTACCTTAAAGCAATCACCCCCGTTGAGGCATGTGCGATCGCTTTAACGTAGGGGGGCATACACCTCGTCTATCCCTTCAGGATACTTGAAAATTTCTTGGCAAACTTAGCTTTGCCTTGAAAATTTTTTGGTATTTCTCTTGCATGACTTATAGTGAGGGAACCTTACTACTGAAAGTCATGGTTCTCCCTCATGTTCTTCCCTTTTACTTTGTCAATCGAAGTCGTAAGATCCTTAGTCCACTAGGGGCTTGGTGTGTCTTGCCTCCTTGACGTGGTGAAAGTCTTTCAATGTTGTTTCCTTGTACTTTACCAGAAGTATGAGCATACGCTTATACTCTTGCTAAAGTGGGGGCTAAATGTAGCATCCTAAAATTGTGACACTTGCAATTTCAACCGCATTTGGGTCTTCATGATGGTGATGCAACACTGAACCTGAATGGAGACCCCGAAACTTGTTCATGACATCAAAAACTGCATTTTTCAGCACCTTGGCCTGATCCTCCTTGCACCCTGCTATGGTTGAAGAGGAGATCACATACAACATACAACATACAACAACAATTACACCTTCG
Source organism: Cryptomeria japonica (assembly GCF_030272615.1). Lineage (NCBI taxonomy): Eukaryota > Viridiplantae > Streptophyta > Pinopsida > Cupressales > Cupressaceae > Cryptomeria > Cryptomeria japonica. Next base: position 868,801,396 of record NC_081414.1, read on the forward strand.
CATGTAAGAATACAAACATTCTTACAACAAGGTATTGGTACTTTATTACATTACAATCGTTTACATTTACAGCATTTCTCATTTCTTGGTTAATTCCAAAACCGGGGTTTGACCTAAGGGCAAACCCCTAATCCCTAACCCCCCAATCATCCTCTCTTTCCTATGTGTAGGTTGTAGGTACGTGGCTGAAATTGAAGATCTGGAATCCTTGTGCAGAGGTGAACAGATCCCCCTTCATTTCACAGATTTTTCGGAGGACCGTGTGCACACCGGGCACCATCGTCCCATCAACTTTTGCTCAAATTCGTAGGACAGTGCCATCTCGACATTTTACTACTAATTCCAGGTCTGCAACTTCATCCTATATTCCTATCTCTATTTATAAGTGAATCTTTCTCACTTTTCATGCATTCCTAGCTTAATCCTTCTATCTACATTCTTTACAAAAGAGGGTAGCCTTTCTATCTTAACCCTTGAAACTCATTTAGAATCCAATCTTGCATTGTGTTGGATTGGATCTTATGGGTTTCAACCCCTCTTTTGAATGTAAAGTCTCCCCTAAGTGAAAATCGTCAACCCTAGTGATCCCCTTTCTCTCTCCTTGGAGTGGTGGGGGGAACACTTAGGGTTCGCTCATGATTTTTCACTTTACAGTTCTATGTCTAGATTGTTTTGAACAAATAGGAATTTGCTTTAGCATTTTAGATGTGAAGTTGTAGATAGATTGTATTACTATTATTTTGTGAAAGTGATAGGAAATATCTTAACCGAGTGGACTTAACAATCTTATATGTAAATCCTCTAACAAGGTGACACTCTGATTGAGTGTTTGAAATCCTTTGACAAGGTCACTTCTAACAAAGTGAAGATCCTAACAGATCTAAGGGAAATCCCTTAACCAGGTCACATCTAGCAATGTGTTTGTAATCTTTAATAGGATTGACTTTTAACTGAGCATACTCTAGAAGAGTATATTTCTCAGTGGGTCCAAAATCCCACAGTGGTTTTTCCCTATTTGGGTTTCCACGTTAAATCTGGTGTTATGAGGTTTATATTTTTCATATGCTTTTGAGTTTGCATGTTTGACAGTTTTTTATTATATGACTGATATATATGTTATCGAGGTTGACTCTGATGTTTTTATGGATGATTAAGTTTGTATGATTCACCCCCCCCCCCCGTCTCATCTTGTTGCCTATTGGATCTGTACTTATATTAAGTATCAGAACTATCAAGGAGCTATGTAGCACATTCTTTTGGAATGTTTTTTGAAGATATTAATTATCACGACATAGATTGTACACAACATTGGATTTGGTCTGATGGATGTGTTGGTAAGTGTTATATTAGAAATTGATAATTTAAATTTTTTCTCATATATGATTTGATCAAGTATAAGAGGTTAAAATCTTATATATATGTTATTCATGTCAGGACAATTTAAGTTCATAAAAGCTTTTAACTGGTTATCCCTACAAGATTCTCGACGTAGAATAAATTTTTTGTGGAACTTCTTTGAGAGTGGACATGGAAAAGGAGAACATGATGGAGCAAAAGCATGTGTGAAGTGTGCACTTTTCCAACATGAACTTGCAGGTAAATTCTCTTCATATTTATGTATAATTTTAATTTAAAAGAGTCTCTAGTAACTAGATATATTTATATAAAGGCACAACTTTTAAAGAGAGAGCTTCTGTACAGGTAACACCACATGTTATTCTAATGATATTGTTGAATGGTGCAAAAATCATTTTGCTAGTTGTAATACAACTTACAACAAGTGTTATTTTTGAGAAGTTAAAGGTGCATGTATAAATATATTCTTGCACTCAAGTGTTCTTGAATTATTTTTAAATTTTGTATGTGTGTGTGTGTACATGCATATGTGTGAAATGAACTAAAATGGACTAAATAAATCGTATTATCAGATATTGATCAATCAAATCGTTATAATTTTCAATCAATTTATGGAATTACAAGTTTTCATCAAGTCATGACTATGGGATTTAGCAAGCCTCTTATTATTCTTGCAAGAGGAAAATCATGCTTTTGTGTTGATTGCATTGTGAATAACACAGATACTCATTGTTAGAACATTGTTGATGGATATGTTTTGCAATGGGAAATGAAATAATTTTACATAATGCCTCCTTACAAAGATAGTGACATTACTAATATTCATGATCCTCTATATTCAACTGATTATGAATGTGTTTTTGATTTCTAGTTGTTACAAGTGCGTGCGTACATATTTTGTAAATTATATATACATACATGTACAAATTTTTAAATTCTTATTTAATTTAATATTATTTAAAATTAATTTAAAAATTTATAATGAACTAATATTGCTTGAAATATATATACATATGGTTTGTTTTCACAGGTTATATTTTTGCAGTGATTGTTGATCCTGACAATACTGAAGGTGTAGATTATTATCTACTAAGATGCACACAAACCAAAATGCAAGTTATTGGAATTAGTCAATGATGATGATGGGCAACATTATCCCATTGGTTCAATTGTTGTTGAAGGAACCTATTATCAACGAATAAAGATAGATACAAATGGTGTAACATTCATTAATTATATGCCTATCCAAAAAGTTCTACACTACAGATACTTAGTAATAGCGACAAGATTGCAGTAGGAGACATTTCCAAAAAGAGGACATGGCAACCAAAAGTGGGGGTTGGCTATTGAAGATTATAATTATTTTTAGAGATTATAAAAGATAGGGAAGATCCAGATTATATGTACTAGGAGCTTTAAGTTCACTTGTCATGTTTGAACAATAAATTGTATTAGTTGGGTCTTATTTTAATGAACTCATATATATTTAGATATTTAGACATGTGTTTACATTCAAATAGTGTGGAAATTTAGTTTTTCCAATGCATCTATTTTATGTTTAATACATTGATTTTACATGTTTTATTCTTAAATTAAATATGTTGTGTCTATGCATTAAACATGTATGAATTGATTTTAATTTTTAAGTTTATTTATGTGTATGAATTCATTTCATTATGTTGTCTTAAGGGGTCATTTACACATTTATGGATTCATTTATATTTGTACACATGCATGGATTCATTTTATTCATCTATGTATTCATTTAATTTGTATTTACACATGTATACTTTCATTTAGTTATGTTGTATGGATTCATTTAATTATGTTGTCCTAAGGTGTTTTAAGTGGTCTTAAGGGGATTTCTACAAAGTGGTCATAGTGCATGTATATATAGTTACACAGGTAGCTTGAATCTTCAATTTGTGAATCACCTATTAAGTCATCTTCAAATGTATGTATACATGTATCAATTCATTTATAGATATGCATGATCCAAGAGATCATCTATATATATATATATATATATATATATATATATATATATATATATATATATATATATATATATATATATATATATATATATATATATATATATATATATATATATATATATATATGTTATCTTAAGGGTTCTTAAGGGGATATTTGCGTCATGGATTCATTTAAATATTTTAACACATGCATGGATTCATTTTATGCATCTAGGTATTCATTTATTTTATATTTACACATGTATGGTTTCATTTAATTATGTTGTATGGATTCATATAATTATGTTGTCCTAAGGTGTTTGAAGTGGTCTTAAGGGGATTTAAGGGGATATTTGCATCATGGATCCATTTTTATTCATCTATGCATTTAATTTAAAAGTGAAAATAACTAAGTTCATTAAATTTTTAAATTAAGTTCATTAAACATACATAAACACTTAACTAAAATGAACAACTAAATTAAATTTTAATGATTAAATTTGTTTAATAGTGAACAATTAAAATATACATAAACACTTAACTTTCAAAAATGTAATATTTAAACACTTAAACTTTCAAAAACGTGCAAAGTCTAACTTATGAAATGTAGATTCCTAGAACACATATATGTATGTGTCTATCTATCACATACACATTTGAAATTCAAATGACTATCTATCACATACACTTAACTAAAACACTTAATTAAATTCAAATGACTATCTATCACATGCATATATATGTCTATCTACCACATACACATGTATTAAATGTCTAGTACACATACACATGAAATATGGAAAATAAATATCTCGTACACATATGGATATGAAATGTGTAGTACACATGTACGAAAGATATAGTACACATGTACAAATCTGAAATGTCTAGAAAATATGCACACATGCACATATATAAACAATGGGTCACTTGGGGCCCTATCTTGAACCGTGTCTCGATCCATGCGATTGCAATAGAGTATGTGCATAAACTCATACATTAAACATTTAATTTATAGTAGAGTAAATTTTTTAAGTAACATAGATTAAGAGTATTTTTGTGTACATATACATTGTAGACAAACATACCTCTGAATGGTCTCTAACATCACCACCATGTGCATGTAGGATTCTAGGACATCTATGTGATTAGGAGCTCAACTTTGCGTGATAGTGGTGCATCCTGCAATGTTCAAATTTGGTTAGATATATATGTATATATTTATAACTTGAAACATAACACTTTAAATATATAACTTAAATATTTAAGAAACAATTAATTTAAAGTTATAATGTATACCTATGTCTCCTAATAAACAAGGCTGGTGGAAATGTACAAAACCTCAAACATCGCCCCCTACGCCTGCAATATATATTACACATGAGCTCACATGTACATTATTTAAACATTCATTATTAAGAGTTTTATATATATATATATATATAATTTAGATAAAATCGAATCTACTTGAACATGTACATGTACGTGGTTGTAGACAAAAATAACTCGGAGTCTCTAACACTTCCATCGTGTGCATGCTGGACTCTAGAATGTTATTGGATGAATGACTCATCCTGCTCAATGCTCACTCATCCTAGACAATATACACATTTTGTTCAATATATAATTTAAATAACTCAATAAATTATTTAATCAAAACCTAGATATCCCTTTAAATAGAACTTTAAAAAATAAACAAAACTTAATTTAAACTTTATATTCCTGTGTCTTCTAATGAACACCTGGGTTAGTGGCACATCCACATCTCCATACATCGACCCTAACATGATATCCTATATAGTTAAAAAAATACTATCCAATATATAATAAATTTAATCTATGCAGTTCATACATGTACAATCAAGTAGCTATATAAAATTGCTAAATTAAAATTAGTAAATTATATTATAATTCATACCTCTCTTGTAGAATGGAAGGCTCGTCTGATCCTGCTGATGTCAGAATCATGCAAGGAGCCCATTAGAACATGATCCCCCTCACTATTTGGCTCCATAAGTATGGTAGTGAACATCCCTTAAAATGCAGTACCAGGTACTGTTGCCTAATCAACTGATGTATATGTTTGTAATTGACACTCATTTGGCTAGTTTCTATATATTTTCATTGATGGCAACATGTTCTAGCTTTCATATTTTGGTTTGGTTGATTACTAGCATACACTTCGCCATCACCGGCACTGACAGGTATGCTCACTAGTTGGAAGGGAAATCTTTGGTTACCAGCATTGCAAGTTTACATGACTTCATCAGGTTATCGATATTGGAGGTCGACATCATTTGAGAGATCTAAAATCGACAATTGATTTTGACATTCATATTTGTAATTGGATTGTCATGTGTATTCATTTTGTAATTGTCTATGTAAGTTGACACAAGGCATGATACATTGTAAAGGGTATATAGGTCACTTGACTAGATTATTTTGATATGTGTGGAAAAGGTTAGGAAATGTAATGGTGATTCAAAATATGCGAGAAAGGCTATGTATCTAAGGACATTTATGTAAGAGGTTATTCCCATAAAGGTTTAGGGTTTCAGACCAAAACAGTCAGAGCTTGAACTAGAACTCAATTAGGCATAGGAGATGCATTAAATGAGTTTAGATTTATGTTTTTCTATTTAAAGTGACTATAGTCAGTGAGACTATTTTGTGATGAGTAGTATGCTCTAGGTTGTAAGCCTTCCTGCATGTGCATGCCCCCATATTTTGTAATATCTTTTCATATGGCTAGTGGATTGATATTGTGGGTCACAAATCGCATTGTGGGTTTTCCTCTATGAGGTTTTCCACCTATAATTCTATGTATTATGGTATTTATCTATTTGATTGTCTTATTTGTTACTTTACTTCTTTCAATCCTATATGTACCGATATATAGGTTGGTGAATGCATGTTTTAATAAGGTTAAAATTGAACATACTGGTAGAACACTAATTCACCCCCCCCCCCGCTCTCTTAGTGTTCTTGGTTTTGAATAATTGATATTAGAGCATTGTGCCTCAAAGGAAGTTTAACAACTTGAGGGAGATCTTGAATCTGGAATCCATAGATATGAGTTTGGAAAGACAACTTAAGGTAGCACTTGAATATTATGATGCTGAAAGGATGAAAAACTTGAAGTTACAAGATGAATTAAATTCTTCTCAGGAATTCATTCTTGTCCTACATGAGAGATTGTCATCCGTTCAAGCTAGGAGGAAGGAACTTTCACAAAAATAGGATGATGAAGAGAAAGATGCACTTGAGGAAAAGTGTCAGAAGTTGAGTTAGGAGAACATAGTCATAACGAATCAAATTCAAGATTTAACTATGAGGATGCTAGAGGAGATTAAAGATCAAAAGAAGGAAGAAAACCTTGTTATATCTCTGAAAAAAAAATTTAAGGAATGTGGTAGGTTGGCTCATGAAAATGATATGTTGAGAATTGATTTAGTGCAATCCTAGACTAATGAACAAGAACTTGAAAGATAGTTGATAACGGTAAGAGATGATCTGGCTATTGCAAATAAGTATTGGGAAAAATTCAAGGTTAGTTTTGCACATCTTGATGAGTTATTGAAAAGTCAAAGATAGAATGGAGATTCTAGTGGAGTTGGATTTGAACAAGGTCAGAGTTCTGTTACTACAAATGAATATCAGAACCAAAAGGCACCGGTAAGGTAGGTTAATGCTTACAAATTTAATGGTAGATTCTTTATTTGTAATAAATTTGGTCACATGGCTAGGCAATGTAGAAATAGAGAACATTAGAACAATAATTCTACTCTCAGTTAATGTTCTAAATGCAATCAGAATGGTCATAAGGAAGATGATTATAGATTGAATGTAAAATGTTATGCATATGGAAAATTTGGTCATATGGCTAATCAGTGCATGTCAAGAAATTATACAAGTTTTAGGAAAGCAATTCAAAAGAATAGTGTTACATGTTATGAATGCAATAAGGCTGGATGCATAACAAAGTAGTAGAAATCCACTAGTTAATAGGGAAAGATCAAATGAGAAAAGGAAAGTGGAGGTCAATGAAATCCAGAAAGAGCATACCAAAAGATGGGTTAGGAAGTTAGAAGATCAATCAATAGAAGGGAATGCTCTGGTTACTCAACTAACAGAGGAGGTTGCTCTTGCACCGACAGGAAACTCAATCGATAACTTGGGTAGATGCCTTAGGGGTAGGAAAAATTCATGATAATAATTCTTAAGCCCCAGGAAGAGGTTTTGGAAGATGTTCTAGACATTGGAGATTCTTATCCAACATGGAGATGTTTAATCAAAATCCTGTATCTTTCACCAGAAGTCATTTATATTAATGATGGATTAGGGTTTCTCTTGGAGGTTAAAATGTTTCATCTACTTCATTTTTTATCACCTTGCATTTGAGTGATTAAGGAGTGATTTAGAGCAAGTATAAGGTAATTTGGTGTGATCAGATAACTTTTTGAGCAATTTCAACAATGATCAAATGAGTTCATTAGGGTTTCATTGACAACTATTTCATAGGTATTTATATTTCATCATGGAAATGGGATCATCATCTACACCTATTTTTATTGCAAATCCTACTATTGTTAAGGTCAAGGACCATCCTAGGATGATTTTTAAACAATGTCCGCATATAGCCACCTTGGATGATTCGATTGGTGCATTTTCCCATGTTCTGGAAGGAGTTGTATATGTTGAAGATGTCAGAGCTTAAATTCATTGCTACATTTAGGATTTGGGAACCAATGACATTAAGAGCATGTATATGAGTGAGTTAATGAGAGATTCTCAAAAAATTAAGCCTTAGTATAAGAATATTGAGGATCTAGGGTTTATTGGCTGTACGTTAGGAAATTAGGAAATCATCACAAACAAATCAAAATATTAATAATAGCTCAATCACAAAAGCTCATTGCAATGATCTATCCTAAACACACTATCAATAGAGACATGAAAACAAAGCATACAAAACTAGAAATTAAGCAAACCAAAGGTATGATTTGAATGCTCCTTCATGCAGCTCCATTGTTCTTCTTTCCTCTTCAAATAGTTTTGTTGTGGATCTCACCTACTAGTGCATGATCACGATATGAAAGCAAGTAAATAAGATATTGCTCAAGAATACTCGAAGTGTGATTTGACAAAGTGATTAGAAAGTTGATAATCTAATTAGGGGATTTGATTGAAGAAATTCATCCAATTTATAGAATAATTGGAGAGATGAACAAATTAGCATGATTCAATTCAAATGGAAATTACAAATCAATTATGTCAATTATGACAAATTATGACAAATTATGCACTTTCTATGCAAAATTTGATTGATTGATGATTATGACAAATTATGACAAATTATGACAAATTGAAATGTCATTCCCATAGAATTAGGAGATGAAATAGGAGGGAATAGAAATTAGAAATTAAGAAATTAGAAAAATTGAAATTGATGAAAATTAGGAATTAAGAATTAGGTAAATTAATTAATAATTTGTCATTTATTAATTAATTCACAAAAAGAGGAATAATTAGCCAATTAAATGAACATTTAATTGTAATGAGAATAGTTTAGGATAAATAAATAATTATTAATCCTAGAGCAAGAAATGAGACACAAGGTTTAATGATAAATCATGAAACCTTAGAAAATGAATTAGCAATTGTGAGAATGACAGTTAGGTCCTGATTGAAGATAATTAATGTCAATTTGATTTGATCATGATTTTGAACTGATAAATGACCAATGTGATAAATGATTCGATTGACAAATGTGCCAATTGACAAGGAACAATGATAAATTGATCCAAATTGACATAATTGAGACAAACAATGATCGATGACAAATCGGTCGCAAAATGACAAGATTGACAAGAGGACAAGAATCGATGACAAAATAGATTGCAAGATGACAAAATTGGAAATGACCATGATAGATGACAAATCAATCGCAAAATGACAAGATCAAACAATGACAACGATTGATGAAAAATCGATCGCATGATGACAAGATTGAAAAGAGGATAAAACCCTAATTAGGATTGACGATGTTCAAAATGATGACAAATGAATACGCACATTGATGCAATAGGATAAAATCGATCAAAATCATGACTGGATAATGTTGTCGACAAGACCAAATTTGAGAGCAAGATGATTGAAGAATGTAGAAGAATGACTTGATGCTCGCAAATGATAAAGACCAAGTGCAAATCATAGGAGAAATGTTAATGCGATGCAAAAACCTAAAATGAGGCAATGTGCAAATGTTAAAATATGACTCCGCAAGCGTTGACCATTTTTAGGTGTCTACATTTTGCCCCTCTTTGAGACAATGTGATTTTAAGCATTGTTTCAAAGAACAATAATGAAAATGCCCCAGATGATAATAATGACATATGCATGCCCCCTCGAGGAATTGGCCAGAAACATGCAGAAAAGAGGCCAATTGATCGATAAAAAATGATAGGATCGAACTGACTGACAATCGGAGATTAGATGCATGAAGGAAAAACAATATAAGGTGTAAAAGACCACGACCAACATAAGATGGAGAGGATGCACATCCATCTATGCAATGACAAAGATCTATAAATGAGACCAAGAGGGTGAAAATTGCTCATTTGCACTAGCCAAAGAGGTGGATTTGTTGCTCTGGACAAGGAAACTTGTAGAGAGATGGTGAACATTCCAATGGCGGATCACCTCAGAGAACGTGTACATACTTACAGATGATTGGATGATGCGGGAGTAGTGGTATGTATCTCAAAAACCCATATTTTCAATTTCATGAATTTTGATCGCTTGTGGGACATTGCAGGGATGAGAAGGATATAGGGAGCACCCAGTGACAGAGGTACATGCTCCTTTATGATAGACAGATGAAATATGTAGTGTTTGACATTTTGTAGTCAGCCTGTGGGCCATACTTAGGATAGACAGTCCAATTTTGTACTCCGATATTATTGTGATATGATATGATATGCATCAATATGATGGGATGCAATGTGTTATGATTTGTAGTTATTTTTCATGTATGGATGACTTATGCAGTGTTTATGAACATGTATGGATGTATTTTCTTTTTTTATTTTTGATGCATTTATCATATGAAATGGATAAAATACTTGATATAATGCTTGATGTAATGCAGATGTATTAACCAATGAAGGCAAGATGCAGCATATGTGTGTGGAGATCAGAGCACTAGACCGAACTGACTATCTAAACTGATGGAAGAAATGTTAGTAAGAAGAAATGAGATAGAGGACAATTAGAGATGAAGAAAAACTTGCTTTCAGTTATGCACTTTGTAGGTGAGAACCTTTATTTTTATGTAGCAAAATGGATGCATAGCATCATGGCATTGAAGGCCAGAGCTGAAATGCAACCCTTTTTGCAAAAGACAGACACATCACAGACAAACAACAATCACAACACAAAAAGGAAAGGAACCATGAACCATCCCGATCACTCTATATCACTCACTGACATCATTGAGCAACATAGGAACATGAACGAAGCCAAAGATAAATCAATAAAAAGATAAGATGCACAAATTCAAGCAAATCAAACAAACATCTTGATCTTCATTGTCAAAAGTTGAAAGTGCTAAGAGGACGATCATGCTGTCTGGTTTCAAGACATGTCGTACCCCGTCTAAGATAGGACACAATCTAGTTTCGAGTATACCACACCCTGTATAAGACCCATGACAATAGGAACAAGGACAAATGATTTTGATGTGGTATTCGATTGATATGATAGTTTGGATCAGTTTGAATGTCTGGTTTTTGATTGAAAAAGTGCATCTGTTAATGCATGATGTCATTAAAGCACAGTGTTGAATTGATTGTCATTGGATGCATGCTCAGCAATCTGTCGATGCACAAAGGGATCATTTTTATTTTTGTTTTTCTATTGGGGTTTTACAATTTTTTTGTGTTCATTTTTTTCAGGACTTTATTTGACGTTTTAGGGATTTTTTCAGGACATTATTTGATTTTTTTTGGATTATTTCAGGACATTTTTCAATTTTTTGGGATTATTTCAGGACATTTTTCAATTTTTATGACTTTTTTCAGGACATTATTCAAGTGATTGATCATGACAAGGGGAACACACCCAATGCGCTTTTGAAAGACACATAGACCGGGACCGAAACATATGTACAAGAAACCAGAGTATGCAAGAAAATGATGTTGACCAATAACAGGCCTGGAACAGAACATTGGGTCAAGACAAAGATAGACATGATAAACTAGCCAAGAGAAAGAATAGCTAGAAGTCATGACAGATGACGGAGTAATGATCTCATTACTCATGGTGCCTGATTGCTAGGTTTTCAGCATGGTACTTGCCCAAAGCACCTGTTTGCCAGGTTTTCACTAGAGGGCGAATCATTTTTCTTTACTTTTTTGCTCTTTTCTCTTTTGCCTTTCTTTTTTTTTCGTTTTTTCACTTTTTTTTGTACTTTTTTGCTTTTTTTCATTTTTTTTGTATTTTTTCAGGATCATATTTGAAGAAGTGCTGATAGAAAACTATGCCCAATACTTGTGAAGATGCATGCTATTGATAGGATCAGACAGAGGTTCACCTTCTGGAGTCGCAAGCTGATATGCCCCCGAGCCATAGGCTACAGTTACTGTGAAAGGCCCAACCCAATTAGGTTCAAACTTGCCCTTGATGATGTCAGTAGACTGTGCATTCTTGGGATTTGCCTTTAAAACTAGGTCTCCCACTTCGAAGTGTCACCCTTTGACCTTCTTATTATAAGAGCGATGGAGACAGTTTTGATATGCTTGCAAATGTGTCAGAGTTGTCTGACGTTTCTCATCTAACATCTCCAGGTGGTGCAACCGAGAGACTCTGTGTGTCTCATCATCAATTAGGTGTTGCAAGGAAACCCACAAGGAAGGAATCTCGACTTCCAAAGGTAAAATGGCTTCCGCACCATACACCAAGGAATAAGGTGTTGCGCCAGTAGGTGTGCGGATAGAGGTGTGATAGGCCCATAGTGCTGGATTCAACTGTACATGCCAGTCTCGACCAGCATCATTGACAACCTTTTTCAGGATCTTGATAATGGTTTTATTTGATGCTTCAGCTTGACCATTACCCTATGGATAATACGGACTGGAAAAATGGTGTTGAATATGAAACTTGTCACAGAGTTCTTTGACATCTTTATTCTTAAAAGGTTGACCATTATCTGTGACTATGGTAAGAGGAACCCCATATCTACATATGATATAATTCAACAAGAATTTTCAAATTTGGACACCAGTGATATAGGTCATGGGAATGGCCTCGATCAATTTTGTAAAATATTCTGTAGCTGTAATAATGAACTTGTGTCCATTTGTAGATGTTGGGTGAATCTTGCCAATAAGATCCAATCCCCACTGAGAAAAGGGCCATGGAGATATGATAGATTGAAGCTCTTGGGCTGGTGCATGAATATAATTTCCATGGATCTGGCACTTGTAGCACTTTTTAAGAAAATCATGAACATCTTTTTCCAAAGTGGGCCAATAATACCTAGCATGAATCAACTTTTTGGCTAAGCTTAGACCATTGAAATGGCCCCCGCATATACCATCGTGAACCTCATGTAAAGCTGTTTGTGCTTCATCAGAATCCAAACACCTGAGGAGGGTATGGTCAAACGAATGGTGGTAAAGGGTGTCGGTGATGATGAAATATTTGGCGGTCTGTCGGATGAAGGCTCGGCATTGATTAGTGGAAAGGTTAGGTGGTAAGGTTTGGGATTTTAAATATTGATATACATCATTGTACCACGGGGAGTTAGGACCAACAAGAACGCACATCACATCTATTGTCAGAATGTCGAAAGAAGGGACAAGCAATTGTTCGACCAAAAATTCACACTTGTCCATATTATGGGGCATATTTAACATGGAAGCGATTGTGGCCATCGCATCTGCTGACTTGTTTTGCATTCTTGGAACTTGATTGAAATTGATAGCCATGAATTTTGTCTTGAAGAAATCTACCATGTGCTTATAGGGAATAAGCTTTTCATCTTTTGTTTCATAGTCATCATTGACTTGACGGATGACTAATTGAGAATCTCCATAGACTTGTAAATGCGTGATGTTCCAGTGGACTGCTACTCGGAGCCCTGTGACCAGTGCTTCATACTCTGCAATGTTATTGGTACAATGGAAAGTTATTATGTAAGACTTGGGAATAGCATCACCTTGAGGGGTGACAAACAAGATGCCTACTCCAGACCTGAACTTGGTATGGGATCCATCAAAATATAACTTCCATTCATTAGAAGATGTAAGAGAAAAGATAGATTCATCTGGAAAATCTGTTAACATGGGATGATCATCATAAATAGGAGCCTCTGCCAGTTGATCAGCTATGACTTGTCCTTTTATTGCCTTTCACTCCATATACTCGATATCAAATTCACTGAGGATCATCACCCATTTTGCTAGGCGACCTGTCAAAGTTGCTCAGCTAAGCAAGTATTTTAAGGGATCAATTTTTGCAACTAGTAATGTTTGGTGATTTAGCATATAGTGTCAGAGTTTTTGTGTTGCAAATACCACTGCTAAGCATTCCCTTTCAATAGTTGAATAATTTAGCTCATAGCCTACCAGTGTCTGGCTGATATAATAAATGGCTCACTCTTTGCCATTCTCATCTTGTTGGGCCAAGAGAACTCCTAATGCTATTTCAGTTGCAGAAATATACAATATATAAGGCTTCCCTTCTATAGGAGGCATTAGAATAGGTAGTGACAACAAATAGTCTTTGAGAGCTTGAAAGGCTGATTGACATTGCTCAGTCCATTTAAAAGCGACACCTTTGTGTAGTAGATGTTGGAATGGATGACATTTGTCGGCCAACTGAGCTATGAAGTGAAAAATTGACTGGAGCTTTCCTTGCAGACATCTTAATTGTCGGAGGTTTGAAGGTGGAGACATATCCATTATTGCTTTAACCTTGGCAGGGTCAACCTCAATGCCTCAGTGAGAAACAATGTATTCAAGTAATTTGCTAGCTGTGACACTAAAGACACACTTCTTTGGATTGAGCCTGAGTTTGTAGGTCTCCATTCTGTCAAAGATTGGGCCCAGGATGGCTAGATGACTATCTCTGGTGATAGATTTGCATAACAAGTCATCAACATAGTCCTCCATCAAAGTATGCATGAAATAATGAAAAATTGTCATCATTGCTCTTTGATATGTTGCACCTACATTTTTAAGACCGAAGGGCATCACATTCCAATAGTAGGTACCCCAAGCATAGGTGAATGCTATCTTATGCTGATCTTCAGGAGCAATGTGAATTTGGTTATAGCCGGAGAAACCATCCATCAATGAAAGCATCTCATATCCAGCCATCATGTCCACTATGATGTCTATGTTTGGCAATGGGAAATCATCTTTAGGGCATGCTTTATTGAGGTCCCTAAAATCTATGTAGATTCTGATACCCCCAGTTACTTTGCTAACTGGTACTAAATTTGAAATCCAGTCTGCATAATCAATGGGTCTGATGAAGCCCACATCTAGTAATTTTTTTAGTTCCACTTTGACCAAAAGAGCCACCTGAGGATGCATCTTTCTAAGTTTCTATTTGATAGGTTTGGCATCTTCTTTTAATGGCAAATGATGAAGGACTAATTCTGGATCAAGGCTAGGCATATCTGCATAGGACCATGCAAAGCTGATCTTCTTCTCAAGAAAGAAATTGACAAAATCTACCTTTTCCTATTTTGAGAGAGAAGCAGCAAAATGAATGACCTTAGGGTTGTCAGGTGTACCCAAATTGATTTCCTCGGTCATTTCCACAAGTAATGTTGATTTGTCCTAAATTGATAGGGGTACGTCCACTCTTCCACCTTTGGGTGCCTCAAAGAGGTTTTCACCTGTAGGTACGTCTTTTATTTTTACTTTTGTATGATCAGAGAGTGCCTTATGGTTTTCACTCAAAGATCTATTCTTTTGATTTTTTACTGTTTCTTTTCTTTTTTCATTTTGATGACTGGAAGAGGGAGTTGACTCCCCAAAATATGCTATGGAATCCAAGTCAATAGCAAATCCTACCTTATGATCTCCTTGTGGTATTCCTTCCCGTAGTCCAAGGAATTCTACAATTGCTTCATCATTTTGAAAATAGTCCAATGTGAGTGGTTCTTGTTGGTCATGTTGGATAAGCTGGGGATAAATGAGGGGCATTTCATCATCGATTGTAAGGAGAGAGAGGGCTGATATGGTAAAAATGTGAACATCTGTGGTGTCACTATCCAAACTACTTGTATTAGATTCAGAGCTTGGATCCCAAAATGATTCTATCCAAGCATGAGGACATGTTTTAGGAAGAGGAGTTATTTCGTGTTTGTCTTCCATAGGCAAATTATCAGGGTCAATGAAGACATTGTCGAGGGCATAGGAGCTAGAAGAAAAAGAACTCCACTCCCATTCATTAGAATCAGTTTCGGGTCGGGTATCCTCAGGTGTTATTTCATCGTCAGAGTTATGCCCTTTTCTACACGTGGGCACTTTTGTAGATGTGGATCCAATTCGCAATGGTACAAACCCTAACCCTAAAGTTGGAGGTCGCCTCTTGGGTATGATAGGTTCTAGCCTTCCATTGTTGTTCAGGCCTAAGCCACTACAACCATCATATCCTTTCTTTTGCACCATAGTAAATCCTTTGCCGTAGCGTTCCACTGGCAACCTGACAGGTGGGGTCTCAGTTGGATCTTTGTAAAGCCAATCTATGACATCATCATCTATAGTTTCTTTGTCAAGTTCTCCCCATCTTGTAAATGTAGTGGGAGACTGATATTGAATAATGACCTTAAGTTCTTTTTGCAATAAATGTGGTTTTCCATATGATTTTGGAGATATTGGTAAATTCTTGATGAGGAATGTTTGATCCACTGAATATTCTCCACACCCTTTGTCCTATATCTTCAATTTTCCTTTAACAGCATCTAACAATTCATTAGGATCCACATAGCTATGTGACTTGGCCTCTTTATTAACTGGGACTTGCTGCTAAGGGGTATCCTTTAGAGTAGCACAAAATTGAAATGTATTAGGATCTCCCAGAATTGTTATCTCAGTTCCATTGTAAGGATATTTTAAACATTGATGATAGGTGGATGGAACTACTTTCATTGCATGGATCCATGGACGACCATGGATCATATTATGAGGGAGGTCAAGGTCTAGGACCTGCAAGAAAGTGTTTTTTGTCACTGGACTGACTCTGATAGGCAATGTAATTATCCCTTTGGATGGGTGCTCAACATCATCATAGGCTTTGATTGTTATTCTTTTGGAAGCATCAATGTCATTTTTTGTATATCCGAGGCCAATGACCACTCTCAAGGTACAAATATTAAGACTTGCTCTGCCATCTATCATGACTCATCGGATTTTGCAATTATGGACAAAGACTTCAAGGTGTAAAGGATCATTATGAGGGAGCTTATCAGGTGAGATATCATTATCAGAAAATGCAACATTTTGGGAAATAGCTAGATGTCCAATCCGGGCTTGAAACTGGTCAACATCAATATCTGTCGGGACAATGGACTCAATTAAAGCTTTATCCAGGATTGCACGATGCATGGGAGACATTTTCAACAACACAAGGATTGATATTTGTGTAGGTGTTTTTCCTAGATGATCCAAAAGATTATACTGACTTGCAGGAGTTGGTTTGGGAGGAGCTGCAGGAGCTCCTTTCAAGACTATTTTGGATCGACGAGTGGTGACCGTGCAAGAAGGATCTTGTTCCTTTATTCTTAGGTTGGAAACATACTCATTGGACACATGAAAACAATTAATGACATTGTTATAACCGGTATTTGCATAATTGGCCATTTGAGTAGAGTTGGAAGAAGACGCTTTACCCTTGTCATGATCAAGCAAGGGAGTTTTGAAAATAGTATGATCAGTGTTAGAGGTCGGATGGGGTGGATCTACCTCAATTACTCCTTGCTCTAATAAATCTTGAATCATATGTTTCAATTGAAAACATGATGCAGTTTTATGTCCTTTGGACTGATGATACTCACAGTACGCATTATCATTCCACCAATGCAGTTTTACCACCGGTTTTGCCTTGATATCTGGTACCTTAATAAATTTTTCTTGTATGAATTGTCTCATTACTGATTCAATAGGCTCTCCCAATGGCATAAATTATCGAGGAGGCCCATGCCACTATTGGAAGGGTTTGCGTTGTTGGTTTTGTTGTTGGCCTTGTTGTTGATTATATTGTTGAGTATGTTGTTGTTGAGCATGTTGTTGGTATTGCGGCTGTTGAGTAATATTTCTCATTGGTGCTTGATTTTGTTCCATAGTTGACATATTAGGAACACTCAATTTCTTGATTGTGAATGGGGGTTGATTTGCATTCACCGCTCTTGCATCAACAACTCCACCATTAGTGACATTCTTGTTCTTATACCAAAATCTATTTTTGTCCCCTGAATAATTTGCGTTGTCATTGTCTTTGTTGAGCTTGATAGTTCCTTTAGCTACAAGAGCCGTTTCAATGCTCATTCCTTTCTTAATGAGTTTCTCTATAGTACTGGGACTTTTCAATTTTAGCTCATACATCATTTCTGGGACCAAATTTTGGATAAACAGATTCACTTGTTCTTCAGGTATATCGAGAGAAGAATGACTATACAAGCTTCACCATCGTTGCAAAAAGGTCACTAATGGTTCACCTTGCTTTTGCTTGGTATTGCATAAATCTAACATAGTCACATCACTGTCGATGTTGAACGAGAAATGAGATAAAAAAATTTGAGCCAATTTTGACCAAGTCTTTATATTTCCTGGCAGATGTGAATACCAATCCATGGCTTGTCCCGTGAGACTTCATGCAAATAATCACATTAAATATGTCTCCTCATAGTATATTTCTGTACATGCCATGAAAAATGCTCGAATATGAACTTTTGGATTGCCATTCTCTTTATATTTCTCAAAATTAGGTGCCTCAAAATGCTTAGGGAATGGAGGCATGTATACACTCTTGTCAAATGGGTTGGGACATAAATCTTGATCTATATACAACTTCTTTGTTCCTTTAGTTTCTAATGCGTCAACTTTTCATTGCAACTTCTCAAGTTGTTGCGCAATTGTATCAGACTTTGGAGGTCCATCATTAATCCCAATGGGTATTCTTTGTCGATACACCGTATTTTTGATTGGTTGTTGATGCTCTGAAATAGCCATTTTTGGTGTCTCTGGCATACAAAGTTCTTGTTACATCTCTTGTTGTTGTAGTTGTGCCATGCCTTGATATCGACTTTGTTGTTGTACTTCTTGGAGCCCAGGTTGATATTGCAATTGAGTAGGTTGTTGATATTGCACAAGCGCCAATTGCGGTTGTGAAGTAGGATAGCTTATTTGCCTTGGCATATATTGAGGCACATGTTGGTGTTGAGGCTAACGGATTGGAATTTGTTGACTTTGTGCCAATTGTTGTCGTGGTGTATATCCCATCATTTGTAAAAAACTTTGTTTAGGTGGTTTTCATTGCTTCTCCTTAAGATGGGGTATAGCACTTGCATTAACTTGCTGTGTTGTTTCTCCAATCCATTGTGATGGTTGCAAGTTTGCATTAACTTGTAATGGTGCCGAAGGTGCTGCAATTTGTTGTCGAATGCAATATTTTTGTTGTTGAACATCATTTGTTTGCACATTCGATTGTACCTTTTGCATATTACTCAATTGTTGCAATAGTTGCTGGTGGTGCAAACCACTACCCGTAGCTCTTTGTGTAGCCATTATTGAAGGATCTGTCGCAATAGTGTTTGGCAAAGATATTGAACTTAACGGGACATAAGAACTTTGTTGCATCGTGGAATTTCTTTGGACATTAGTGATATGAGGCATTCCAGTCATGAAACTTTCTTGCATCTTAGATGTTGAAACTTTTTGTTGAGGGATATTTGTCAATATTTGCATGGTCTTTATTTGATCCTGTGTTACAGGTGTTGTGTTGAATAATGGATTATTTATTGTCTCAAATGGTGACTTTTGAGGAATAGTCACTGTCAATGCCTTTGAAGCACGTTTACTCATCAAGGTAGGTTGAAGCTCCTGTTGCACATTTTCTTCATTTGGATGTGAAGAGAAACTTAACAGCTCACTGCCTTGTTGTGTTTGCACATTAATTTTCTCATTTGAGGAAGCCACATTACTCATCATGTTAAGATACTTTTGTGGGAACATTTTAAAGACCTTGCTCAAGAACTTATCCATCTTTTTTGTTATCTTAGGATCTTGAAGGAACATGTCAACATCATCAGAAGCATCGAAATTTGATGAAGAATCTGGTTGGACATTTGGATTCGTTTCTTGTTGAATGCCTTGGTCTGAACCAAATCCTTGTGAAAGAGTTTGTTCTTCATATAATGTTTGAGTTTGAATGTCATGTTGCATGTGTGGTTGATTCCAATTGAAAGGTTCACTTCCTCTTGGAGTTGGGGGAACACTCCCATGTCCTGGTTTCATAGGTACAAACATTAGTTCATATAATGGAGGGGGTCCAAGTTGAACCATTCCATATGGTGGTAAAGATGTATTTGATGAACCTTCAATTTGCACTGTTTGACTAGTTTGAAACTACGAATTTGCTATGTTGTCCATGGGTTGATATGTTGGTTCGCCCATCTTTTTAGATTTTGATCTTGTCTTAACAGGCATGTCACTTTATGCAAATGCAATGTTTTTTGGAAATTTTCAAGGAAAATATATGATATGCAACTAAATGCAAACTTGAATAGATGAAAATGCAATCTATGTTTTTGGTTGTTTTTTGAAGATTTTGACAAGCTTTTGAATACAAATCTAAAAGAGACCTTTAGGAAATTGAAATGATGTCTAGACCTCAAAAGGACAAAAGGACCAAGTGACAAAAGGACAAGATGACAATGTCTCCCCTATATGCTTGGATACCTTGGTACTTGATAATGAATTTTGCAAAATGCAAACCTAGGATGAACCTAAATGTAAGTGACATGAATGTTAAGACAAGATTTTGAACAATGTTTGATAATCATGTTTGAAGGTGTGTTTTTGAACTTTGTTGAAATTTTGTTGGATGAATGTCTCTTGTGTTTAATCTTATGTTGGATCAATTTTCCCTATTCTTGAAATGAGATACAATTCAACTTTTGACAAGCAAAGAATACAAGATATTTCAACTTAGACTCAAGACAATCATGCTCATTCCCACATTTCTTATGGTAAGAAAGGACATTAGGTACTTAAGAGGTAGACTCATTATGGGATTCAAGGAGAATACATATATGCTTGACCCCATGGGCTCCCCTCCATGGCACTCACTTCTCAGGGCAGCCAAGCATCAGTCCCCATGGAAATCTCCCCATGGCGAACTTAGTATCTCTTCCAAGTATCTGAACTTGTCCTTCTCAAGCAACTAGAAGGGTTTTTGGTCTCTAAAAATGAGGTGTTTAGTAAGGATTTCTGTTAAGCGTTACTCCTTGATGTCACGCAAGCATGATTAAGACATTAAGCCCATCAAGATACCAAACAAATGTAGTCGCACAAGAATGATTTAGACCAAGAGGCCCTACTTAGATGTTGATATGAGAAAGAGTCCAAGGGTCATCACTTCCCAAGTAACTGCAATTCCCATGTAACCCTTCCTTCAAAGCTTTTGCCCATCAGGTATTTGTTTATAGTGAGTTAGAATGCCAAGGTATTCTAGCTGTACTCACTTTGGGTCATTCCCTTCTCATGATTATCACTTGCTTGCGAAAGCAAAGTGGTCGGGAAGGCAGGCCCTCTAAAGGTGACACACAATCAAAGACACGAGCATGGTATCAAAGATCTGGATTTCTGATCACCCTAAGAAGGATGAGAGCATACTCTCCTACTCCAATGTCACACTCAACAATCAAAGCCAAAACATGTTCATTCCAACCTATTAGAAATCACTAGGTGTCCAAAACATTAATGACAAACACCAAGTTTAGTTGTTTCTCCAAGGCAACCTACAAAAACCCAAGTTAGAAGTTTGAGGTGTTTATTCTTTGACTATTGATTATGCATAAAACATGTTAGTAGTTTGATTTGTTGTCTTTTCCATGTGTATACAAAGATTCTGCACAGATAATTAGTTCCAAAAACCAAAACATAGAAAACAGAAAGCAAAAACAAGACAATTTTCAAGTAAAACACTGCATTTTTACCTCTGTTCTGGAATTTACACAGGTGCAGAACTCAGGACACAGGTGCATAATGCATGACACAAGCATAGAATGTCTGACACAAGTACAAAATGTCTTCAACATAGGCACAAGTTGCTTCACATAGGCGCAGAAGTCCCCAGAAAACCCTCCACGACCTTGTTTTTGGGTTTTTTGGCCTGCAAATCAACTTGAAAGCACTCAAAAACACAATAAAGGGATTAGATGGTTAGTGTTCACGTTGGGTTCACCAATTAATGTATGTTAGGAAATTAGGAAATCATCACAAACAAATCAAAATATTAATAATAGCTCAATCACAAAAGCTCATTGCAATGATCTATCCTAAACACACTATCAATAGAGACATGAAAACAAAGCATACAAAACTAGAAATTAAGCAAACCAAAGGTATGATTTGAATGCTCCTTCATGCGGTTCCATTGTTCTTCTTTCCTCTTCAAATAGTTTTGTTGTGGATCTCACCTACTAGTGCATGATCATGATATGAAAGCAAGTAAATAAGATATTGCTCAAGAATACTCAAAGTGTGATTTGACAAAGTGATTAGAAATTTGATAATCTAATTAGGGGATTTGATTGAAGAAATTCATCCAATTTATAGAAAAATTGGAGAGATGAATAAATTAGCATGATTCAATTCAAATGGAAATTACAAATCAATTATGTCAATTATGACAAATTATGACAAATTATGCACTTTCTATGCAAAATTTGATTGATTGATGATTATGACAAATTATGACAAATTTCTATGTCAAATTGATTGATTGTCAATTATGACAAATTATGAAAAATTGAAATGTCATTCCCATAGAATTAGGAGATGAAATAGGAGGGAATAGAAATTAGAAATTAAGAAATTAGAAAAATTGAAATTGATGAAAATTAGGAATTAAGAATTAGGTAAATTAATTAATAATTTGTCATTTATTAATTAATTCACAAAAAGAGGAATAATTAGCCAATTAAATGAACATTTAATTCTAATGAGAAGACTTTAGGATAAATAAATAATTATTAATCCTAGAGGAAGAAATGAGACACAAGGTTTAATGATAAATCATGAAACCCTAGAAAATGAATTAGCAATTGTGAGAATGACAATTAGGTCATGATTGAAGATAATTAATGTCGATTTGATTTGATCATGATTTTGAATTGATAAATGACCAATGCGATAAATGATTCGATTGACAAATGCGCCAATTGACAAGGAAGAATGACAAATTGATCCAAATTGACATAATTGAGACAAACAACGATTGATGAGAAATCGGTCGCAAAATGACAAGATTGACAAGAGGACAAGAATCGATGACAAAATAGATTGCAAGATGACAAAATTGGAAATGACCACAATCGATGACAAATCGATCACAAAATGACAAGATCGAACAATGACAACGATTGATGACAAATCAATCGCATGATGACAAGATTGAAAAGAGGACAAAACCCTAATTAGGATTGATGATGTCCAAAATGATAAGATTGATGATAAGATTGATAAGAGGACAAAACCCTAATTAGGATTGACGATGTCCAAAATGATGACAAATTAAAATGCACATTGATGCAACAGGATAAAATTGATCAAAATCATGACTGGATAATGTTGTCGACAAGACCAAATTTGAGAGTGAGATGATTGAAGAATGTAGAAGAATGACTCGATGCTCGCAAATGATAAAGACCAAGTGCGAATCATAGGAGAAATTTTAATGCAACACAAAAACCTAAAATGAGGCAATGTGTAAATGTTAAAATATGACTCCGCAAGCATTGACCATTTTTAGGTGTCTACATTAGCATTATGGATATCGCTGAATTTGAAGATGAGATTGTCAGATATATCTTAAGCAGAGTGCATGGAGATTTCATCTGGTTGGAGAAACCATATAATATCTTGAAGAAGGACATCAAGGCAATCACCAGTTTGCCACAGGTTGGGCAGCGTCATGATAAGAAGTTTTCTAATTATTATGTCAACAAAATCACCAATGCAACTTTGGACCAACGATCGATGAGGGTTAGCACAATCACTGACAGAGACATCAAATTCAGAAGCATGATTATTGGGTATAAGGTAACTCAATCAAATCATCTAATTTTTGTTTCTAACTCCTACATTTATGTATCACATAAGATGATGAGAGAAAATGAGAAGTTAGATCTTTGTGGATGGATGTAAGATGTGTTGGAATCCAATAACACTGAGAGGGGGAGTGAATTAGTGTTATACTAGATTGATCAATTTTAGCCATATTAAAACATGCATACACCAACCGGTATATCGGTACATACATAATTGAAAGAAGTAAAGTAACCAATAAGCCAATCACATAAATGAGAATCATAACACATAATTATATGTGGAAAACCTCAAAGAGGAAAAACCATGGTGGGATTTGTGACCCACAATATCAATCCACTGGCCATATGAAGAGATATTACAAAATATAAGAGTCCTGCACTTGCAGAAAAGCTTACAGCCTAGAGCACATTGCTCAATCACAAAAGGAGCCTTACTAACTACATTTAAATCTAGACTACAATCCGAAGAAGTGTTGAACTGCTAAGATAGCAGGTTCTATGCTAGAATATAGTTTTGATTTAAGCTCTATCTGTTTCGGTCTGAAACCCTAAATCCTTTCCCAGAATAACCATTACATAAATATCCTCACATGCATAATCTCTCTAATATATTTCATATATCCTTCAATTACATATTTAGATGATGATCGATATCAAAACAATCTATCAAACTGACCTATATACCCTATACAATTTATCATGCCTTATGTCAGCTTACAAAGATATATACAATATCAAATTACATGTTGCCTAGATATGATAAATGCATAAACATAAAAACAATTCCATTGTCAAATCCAAGAGATGTTGGCCTTGAATATTGATAACCTTATTCTAAACCATGTTGACCTATATTGCCGGTAGCCAAAGAAATCCTTTTGTCCTACCGATGTTGATGTTGGTGCTGGTGTAGTGTCTATGAAGTGCTTGTCGATACACAACTGAACCAAAACATGAAGTCAAAACACAATACCATGTTGGCATCAATGAAAACATAGTGAAACCAAACAATTGAGTGTCAATTTCCAACAATATTCCCCTTTGGCATTGGTGGCAACACTCATGTAAAAAATGGTCAAGATTTCATCTGTCGGTTCCATCTTGTGTGCTCCCCCTGAGCTGAATATTCATTAATGAAAAATATTCCATACTCCCCCTAATGTATACAACTTCTTATACTATTTTTCACATCTATAGCACTCCCCTTTTTACATCAATGCCATAAAAAGTTCTAAAAGGAATGTCAAAGATTAAAAAAACTATACAATGAATATCCCAAAAATATCTTACCGAAGCTTAACAAATTTTAAAATTTCTAGATAATCCTTCTCCAATATCTAAAGATAGGTATCCCAACCAGTTTTGAAAGTACCAAAAATGAATACAAGTGCATTTAATATATGTCCAAATGACTCTTTCTCATTTACCTCTGTCACTATGGGCTTTCCCACAATATCCATACATTCTTTCTTATATACACAGAGTGAATCCAAGTGGGGACTCACCAATCCTCTCAGACTTCTAACCCTTCTTACAATTTTTTCTCCTTCCTTCTCAAAAACAAAAATTTGGGCTTCTAGAATCAAAATTTGACCATCAATTGATGTAGTCAATGAAGTCAATCCATCAAAAGAATTAGCTATATTTGCAATTTTCTCCTGAAGTTCTTTAAACTTCTTATCCACATTAGCTATAAGTATATCAGTGTTACGACATACCCTATAAATATTTGTACATTGCTTCAAAGAATTATCTATTAGTTTCAACTTCTCATCAATCTTTTTCTTCTCAGATTCAATCACTTGATCAAATGTGGCTCTCTTAGCCTAAGTGAACCTCTCTAGTGCTTATCAGTTTGAAATATGCCGCATTTGAAATATGCCTAGTAATTATCTTCATATTATCAGATGGGCTTGCTTCATTGTCAATCTTACACTCCAGGATTAGTCTGTGTAAAATAGTGATTGACTAATAAATAATCCCTTTATCTATAGATCCCTCCTTCATTAGTTTTTGTGTTGTCATTATCATGAGTTCCATTGGAATCATCTCTATTATATTTTTCTTTTCAACCTATGAGGTGTTAATTGACAACAATGATAGACCAACTACCGGTTCTTTGCCAGATTTCCCTTTCTTCTCCTTCGATGGTTTATCCTTTATATCTTCCTCACTTGCACCAGTGGCTTTGCCACTCGGTGTAGTCTCTGGAACTATCGATTCCTCTATAAGAACTTTAATCTCAACCTATACATTTGTATCCAGAGGATTGTTATCCTTAATATTAGTATCCTTTACAACATTAACTTTTCCACTCTCTGTATTAACTAATATCTCAATATTTGTTTGTACATTTGTATTTACCGAGAGCTTTATTTCCACTATCCTAATATTTTTCAAAACTGTGGGTGAAGTACCCATAATCCCCTTTCATTTTCCTTCAACTGGGGTGTCAACAGTGTCTATCTTGGATTTTGGTGAAATAAAGAAACCTATATTCTCTTCAAATAAATTAACCCATTATTTTTGAGTGTCCTTTATTGTTTCATTTACCCTTCCTAGCATCACAATAGTTATTCTATATTTGCTATTAAAGACTTTCCTATCTGCCACCTCAAGTGTCCTTTCCATTTCCTCTGAAGAAATAGTAACACAAAAAAATAATAACTCTTGAATTTTCATATGCTTATCTTCTTGCATTGTTGACAGTCTCCTAGCATCTAACATATTCTACTATTCAGCCAGTATTTGATTTTCAATTTATATTAAGGCTTTCTTATAAATATCCAAATATAATAAGACTGCTTCCTCTACCTCTCTTTGTTCATCATCCTCTAAGTGTTCAGAATAAAACTGTACATTCTTTAACATGCCATTTGTTGGCATTCTACACTCATATGAGAATGGTTGATGTTGTCATTGATGGAAACCAACTGATATTAGGTCTCTGCACACACACTGACAAAAGAATCAACACCGATACCATCTATCAACATCGGCAGACACCTTCACCAACATCCAGATTACACTGACAATGAAGTATACCAGCACTTAGGCCGACATGAGACAAGTTTTGTTTATGTGAATTGTATTATAAATATAATTCTCTTTTGTAATCTGATTTGGTATATTGTAAAAGACTCATGTATGTATGAGATCTTATAGATCATTTTGTATGATGATGGAAGAAGTATAAGGATAGGACATTTTTGTAATAGCATGATATAGAAGGATATTCTGTAAAGACAGTGAAAGGTTTTTGGTTAAGGTATCTAACTAAGCTTAAACCAGTATTTTTGTAATAGCATGATCTAGAAGGATATTTAGTCTATGATTGAGCTAAAATGATAAAGAAATTACTCTAAACATGCATATTTAGTCTAATTCTGATCTAAAAGAGGCTAAATGATGAGCATAAAAATGATATGAAAGCTTGAAAGAATTTGAGCATAAGTGTAGTGCTTCAAATTTAGAGGATTCTATATATGAAAATGGAGGGATGGGAGCTCTATTTATAGTCAAAATAGGGTAATGGATGGTCAGGATTGAAAGATTCAATCAAGGGTTGAGTTTGAAAGTTGGGGATCCATGTGCACGATTTGCACCAATGAAATGGTGACAAATGTCAACATAAGATTGGGTTAAAAAAAGGGGTTGGAGACATTGAATGCCTGAGAAGACCTCATGGTTATCTAGAGGCTAAGGGTCAAGTCTAAGTTAGGATTACCCACTAGATTAGGAGTTAATCCAAGGATAAACCTTTGTGCAAATGATTAAGAGATAATCATGGTCAAAGCATTAAAGGCTTGATGAGACCCTTGGGTTGGGTAGAGGTTGAGTCAAAACAAATGTTTTAACCATGTAGGAGGGTTTGAGTTAACCATTAATGGTTATTGGAGACTTTGGGGATTAAGTGGTTGAAAGTTGGAAGCCTTCAATGGTTTTTGGAGACTTTGAGGTTTTAAGTGGTTGAAGGTTGAAAGCCTTTAATGGTTATCAAAGACATTGAGGTTTTGAGAAGTGACTTCCCTTTGCTTAGGGATGTGACAAAGTTTAGAGGAGGGGTTAGGTTAATTAGAAGTGATTAGAAGATTCTTGAAGGGATTAGAAAGGGGTTTAAGATTTTGCAAGTGGATGGAGGGATAATAGGATTTAATTGAAATAAAATAATTTAATTCAATTTGGTTGCAATTTGGGGAAATTAAATAAATTAGATTTATTCAATTTAGGATAACCATTTAATTAAATTTGAATTTAGTTAAAAGTGTCTAGGGGGGATTTAATTGAATAAAATGATTTATTCATTAAATGGTATAGTGAATTTTATTTAAATAAATTGAGTAATTTACTTAATAAAATAGAAGAATGTGGATAATTTAATTAAATTGGATTTAATTAAATAGAAAAATGAACATAAAATATTCATTTAGGAATATGGTCATTTTTATACGTCTACATTTTGCCCCTCTTTGAAGTGACGTGTGTGCACATGTTATTTCAAAGAAAATGATAATGATGTGTTTTTGTGATTTATGATCAAATGCAATTTTTGTGTCACTCTTTGATAAGTCATGCCCTAGATTTGATATTTGATGTGTGATGCCCCAGATTCGATATTTGTGTCATGTTGTCATGATTTTATGTAGTTGTCCAATATGAGTGTCGGTATAACTTGTTTTGATGTGAGATATTTGAAGTTATGTAGATATCAATGTGTTTTTTTGATCAAAATATGATTTATTTGCATGTTCTATTTCAAGTTCAACATGTGAAGCCTGATTTGTGTTACAAGCTGATATGGGATGGAAACTTGAGTTGTGTTACAAGCTGATATGGGTGGGAAACTTGAGTTGTTTTACAAGTTTATGTGATTTTGGTACTTGAGTTGTTTTACAAGTTTTGATATGGTTTTTGAGAGCTTGAGTTGTTTTACAAGTTGATATGAAATAATAGGTTTTTGAATTTGATGTAGATGAGCAAATTTGTTTCATGTTATTGATGTAAGTTTGATTTTGATATCGTTGTTTTGATGTGGAAACTGATATTGGATTTGATGTTGAGATTTGATATGATAATGCCCCCTCAGGAGATCGTTCGTGCAGACAAAGCATGAATGATCTCTCGAAAGAAGAAGAATGTTGTTTGAAAGATAGAAGAGTAGATAGTGATGGCATGCATGGGTTTGATAAGATTGATTAGATTGATTGGAATGAGAGCAAGTCTTGTTTCAGGTATGACACCTCCTGTATAAGACATGGATGATCGATCATCTGGTTTTTAGGAATGATATCGCCTATATAAGACATGGATGATCAAGCATCTGGTGTTAGAAATGATATCGCCTGTATAAGATATGGATGATTGAGCATCTGGTTTCAAGAATGATACCGCCTATATAAGACATGATAGAAGATAGTTTGGAAGAATGATAGAAGATAGTTTGGAAGAATGATGAAGATAGTTTAGAAGAATGATAGAAGATAGTTTAGAAGAATGATAGAAGATAGTTTGGAAGAATGATGAAGATATTTTAGAAGAATGATAGAAGATAGGTTGGAAGAATGATAGAAATATGAAAGTGAAGAAAGATTCCATGATGATGTGATAGATATGCATGCAAGGGATGCAATGATGAATGATGAATGATATTTTGAAAATGAGATGTATGATATGATATGCAACTAATTGTAAAATGATATGCAACTAATTGTAAAATGATATGTAGCTATGTGTAATGATATGCAACTAATTGTAAAATGATATGCAACTAATTGTTTTTGGAACATCCCCATTTTGCATTTTGCCATCCCAATACAACCATATGTTATTTGCTTTCTTTGTAAGTTTCATCATTGAGCATTGATTTGTTTAGGATATGTTGAAAATTTATACAAGCATAATGGTATAATTGAACCATGATGTCCTGAGAAAAATTTACATGATATTTGATTTTGCAAGATAGCACAAGCATCAAGGTATAATTGAACTAGGACAACCTGAGTGCATATTGCGTAAACATACAAGAGTTAACCTTTGTCCCATACAAATCTGAAATGTCCTTAGTGATATGCCACCAGATTTCTTCATAGGACAAATTTGCATGGTAAAAGACTTCACTCATAGATAGAAGACAAATAAAACATCGCATTCCTTCCTTGCTTATCTAGTCGTAAGACATCCTGGAGGTGCTCAGGAGATATGATAAGCAAAATTTAACAACCATAAGTAATCATGCATGCTATTGGAAATGTATTCTTGTTAATTAAAACATCTTGCAAAATAGATCTTTGTTCAGTTGAAAGCAGTTTAAGTTTGTGATGTTTAGCCTTCTTGCATTGTCGATTGTCATTTGTTGGTTGTTTTGATCCTTGTTGTCTTACTACGTTTTTGGTCTGATGTTGAAAATCTTGAAGGCGAAATGCCCCAAGCGAGGTCAGGATTTTGCCCCTTGTTGTTGATACTACTTTGATATGGATATGTATACTAATCACCAAGCCATGGTGGGATATTATTTGGATAATTGTTTCAGATAAACCAAGGACAGTGACTACACTAAGTATGTCCAAGATTGATAAGCATTTGTGAATTTCTGGTGATGCTTCAAATGGGTGGATATGATATGTACAATATGATTTTTGAAACATGTATTTCCATCAATTGATAAAGATAAGGCTAACTATAATAAAATCTAGCAGTCATACTGATCTATGTCATTTTTATGCTTTGGTCGATGATTGATAAGAATGTCTGGTTTCAAAGAATGAGTACCCCTTATAAGACCGATTTGTCTGGTTTCGAGTGTACCTATCCCTGTATAAGACATGTTGATGTTGATGTTGATTTCGAGTAATGAATTGATTAACAAGACATGTGATAAGTTTGATACCAGACTTTGAGAGTTTTCCTGTTGTTGATCTGATTTGATGGATGGTCCATGTGTTCATGCTTTGATTTTTTTTTGTTTTGTTTTTTTTTATTTTTTAGTTTGTGGATATTTTGATGTTTTTGAATTTTTGGATATTTTGATTTTTCTTTTAGTTTTTGGATGTTTTGAGTTTTTTGAGTTTTTGGATATTTTGATTTTTTTGATTTTTTGGATTAGAAGAAAGATGTATTTGGTTGCCCCAATGTATATCAAGACAAGGAATAGATGAATGGATGACTGAACCATTGAGGTGGAAATAGATTTGTTGTCCATAGTTTTGATCAAGATCAAGGATGAAAAAGGGGATATGGACTACATGATATGGATAAGGTGAAGCAAAATTGTAGAAAGAATTGGATGATAGAAGAAATGAATAGATAGGATAAGGGATATGGATTAGAGTGAAGCAAGATTGTAGAAAGAATTGGATGATAGAAGAAATGAATAGATAGGATAAGGGATATGGATTAGAGGACATGGGAGATATGGTAGGAAGAATAGAGTGGATGAACTTTGCCCCCAAGCATAGAGGTTTCCATTTGCAAAAAGGTGATATGTAAGATTGTCATAGTATTTAGCACCATCTGAATAAGTGTTTCTGAACTTTTCAAAGATAGAGACCCAACCCACACTTGGAACCTCTGGAAATTTCAATTGAACATTTCTAGCAACTAGGAAGCAGACTCAAAAGGGAATAAGAATCCCAAACTGGATCAAGGTACTTAGTCTTTGATTACTCATGTGTGTGCAAGTGGGTTCATTCTGGCTCATATGATCATTGTAATCTTCAGAATCCAGCATGGTTAGCTACATGAGTTACCTTAACTTCAAAAGCATCCTGGATAGAGCCTCGTTGCCAGCGAGCGTCCATAGCCCTGACGAGGTTATCGCTGTAATCTCACAAATATTGCTCCACTGCTAGCCAGGCATCCATAGCCCCGATGGAGTTACTTGCATGTTCCCATAGCCAATCATTTTGATATTGCATTTCATTGCATTTTGCTTTTCTTGATATTCATTTTCTTGCTCATGCTTTTGATATTTCTTTTTTTCTCTTTATTTTTCTTGCATTGGCTTGTAAGTGATGAAACTTACATGGGTCCGATAATTACAGTGGCGCTCAAGCAAGATTTTAGATTTTTCATTAGCCATGTCTTCAATTTAAGAGATCACAATGATTTAGAGCAATCAATTAAGTGTATGAGATATAGTAATCAAAAGATGTTGGTACCAAGATATGATAAGTGGTTCTTTTCTGGATTGAGTGTGTATCCCAACCAAAAGAAAATGTTAAAGAGGAACAACCTCAGATTCTGAAGCATTTCATGAATAGATATCTAGGAAAAGGACTGAACATTAGATTCCAGCATGGGCAAGTATGTGACAAAATGACACAAATTCCTATTTCACAGATGAAGGATTTATGCAAAGGATTGAATGAAAGGGATGGAAGGATAGAAAAGAGGTGTTGGATAATAGATAGAATGTTTGAAGATTTGTGCAAGGATAGATAGAAATGTTTTCAGGATGAGTGTTGGTACTTGAGAAGTGATGAAGAGATGGAGGAAAATTGAATTTTTGGGACAGAAGGACCCAAAATAGATAGAGGAAATGATAGAAGAATAGTTTTGGAAAGATGTTTAGATAGAGGGTTGAAAGAATTTCAAAGATGTGCTCCTTTTTTGATCTTGCTTATGGATCATTCGAGGTGATGGATTAGTGATGGAGGGAGGTAAGGACCCAAGATGGATGGAAGGGATGGAGAATTCAATTGTGGAATGAAAGGACCTGAGATAGATTTAGAAGAAGAAGAGTTTGACTTTGGAATGAAAGGACCTAAGATAGATTTGGAGGATGAAGAGATTCCTTGATCTTGATCTTGACTTGGAGTAGGATCATTTGAGTTTGTGCTTTGCTCTTGATTTTGAATTAGAATAGTGGAGGATATGGAAGGAAAATCATGATTCTGATTAAGAGATGGATGTTGAATGGAACTCTACTCTTGAGATGAAAGAGGGTCATCGTGGATGGAATACCAAAATTTTAGGCGATCATCATAAGATTCTTGACAGGTGGGATCTTGATCGAAGATGGGATCAGATTGGGAAGTCATGATATTGTGATCTTGATTTAGGCTAGGACTCATTTCCTTTGACTGAGTTTCCTTTTTCTCGGTTTGATGATGAATGGTCATATGAATGATCAAAGTTGATGTTTTTGATAGGTTGATGTAGAGAAATTTACTCCTTTTGGTAAGGGTCTTAGGACTAGGTTGTCTGTTTTGGATATACTATTTGATTTGATGAAGGAATACCCAATGAGATTTGAAGAGTTGATGATTGATGTATAAAAACTTATTTCTCTTGATGAATTTGGAAAAACTAGGTTGTTGTTTCTTCAACATGATGTTATGATAAAAGTTATTTCTTCTCAAAATAAGGGGATTAGTCATGCATGAGTGATCAATGGTTTCCTTTGATTTGTTTGAATTTAGTTGATTCTTGTTTGAGAAAATTTCAAATCTTACTCTATCAAAGTGAAGGTTTAGATGCCCCTTCATGACAAAGTGTGTCAAATGATATGGATAGAAAGCTTCCCAATCTAGAAACTTGATTTGACAATTTGAAAATTTTAAACAAGTGTTTTGAGATAAAAATCCGTAAGATGGTAAAGGATTCTATTGATACTGATGATGAGATGTTTTGGATTATGATAGGAGAGACATCCTTTATCGTGCAATTTGTTTAGGATTTTGACAACTTTTGTTTGGACAAAAATTTAACTTGAGAAATGGTTTTAATGATTTGTTGGTCACTCCATTTTGATGAAAGATGAATTTGATGGAAACAGGCTTCTAAAATGTTTTTGAAAATTTCAAAATTTTTCCCGATTTTGCTCTTTGTTTTTTTGTTTTTAATCACGCGCTAGAACAGAGACTACATGCACTACTGAAATGTCTTTATGTGCTAAAATTATGACCACACGTGCTAGGCTACCCCCAGAAACGCGCTACAATTTGGATTGTTGAAAAATTGTTGTTTAACTGTTGAAAAAGCTATGCACTATTCTGGGTCTGTGACACTCTAACTTTTGAACTTTATGCACTAATGTTTCGTTTCCTCGCGCTAAGCTATTGCTTCCACGTGCTAGACTTTGGACTGTTGAAAATTTGTTGTTTAACTATTGAAAAAGATATGTGCTATTATGGGTTTGCTACACGCTAACTGTTGAACTTTATGCACTAATATTTGGTTTCCACGCGCTAAGCTGTTGCTCCTAAGCACTGGACTATTTTTTCGATGCACTAAAATATTTCAACACTGATTTGTCTTGGGATAAAACGCTACTGTTTGGAATAGACGTGCTAATTTGAGGTTTGGATGCACTAACAAAAGTACCACATGCGCTAAGAAGTTTCTCTTATGTGCTAAACTGCCCTGATATATTTTGACTTGGTTGTTTTTCTGCAATTTTTAGAATTTTTAACACTTGTGATTTTGATGGATGATTTCTTTTTGGATACTCAAGCTTACTAAGTTGAATAGATAAAATCTTGATTACTTGGTTTGGTATTCCCCTAATCTTTTTGGATGAAAGTCTTTCCTAAAGATAGTTGAAATGTTGATAACCATCTCAAAAGATGTTTTGTTGGATATGGAAATCTTCTCCACTTTATGATTCTTCCTTGTTTGGACTAACTTTTGAGTTTGATTGTTAGATACTTTGCAAGATATTTTAACATTTGTGACAAGAATACATAGCACACATGAAGACAATGATCATCCTAATGCTAAACATTGAGTGTATGTTCTTTTGAGGATGTGTTCAAATCCTCGATGTTATCACTGGTTTGATTTACAACAAAAGACACATAAGATAGACTCTTTATTCAAAGGTCATTAACAATATCATAGCCCACTAGTCTCGATACTCCGTCAGCTCAAACAGCCTTGTCACCCCCCAGAGGGCGCTCATTTTTTTGCCTTTTGCCAGAAATTAACTCAAAGTGAATCATTTCACAATTGAGTAGTTATCTTGGGAGATATATGGTGAGTAATCTTGGGGGCGGATTCTTCCCCACCCTTGCACTATGATATTACCAATGTTTGGCGACTGACTCAGCTCAAAGTTTCTAATGCTAAGGTTCATAATCAGGCTTCCTATTTGGCCGTCAGTGATAAAATCCCTCAGGAGGCTTCCCAACCTTTAGAACAAAGGCTTTACGTATCTCGAGGATACTGGGGGAAGGCTAATCACTGCACGCAACCATTGAAAAGGACTTTCATCACTTTTCACTTTTGATTATAGTGGGTTGGAATACTTGGCGTCAAAGCCGTTCTCCACTTAGGTCGTTCCCCTCACATCGGCCAAAGAATAGCTTTAAGAGTTTTTCAACCCCTCGGGAAGGTAGGCCTGCTAAAGGATTTATTGCTTGAATTAAAGAAAGCTTTAAGAGTGGTTTGGCTTTTTGGTCACCCAGTTATGGGGAGAGCATATACCTTCCACTCTCGAGACAAGGCAATCAAGTTGTTATTTTTAGCCTTCAAGACAATGATTTGCTAACTTCTATTTGGAGATGTTGCTCCAACAAGCATGATGTTCTTTTTAACCATTCATAGCAAAGTGTGTATTTCCAAAACTTTTGTAAAACAAGCCTAGTCAACAAAGTAAATCATGATGTTTGGTCAACAAAATTAAAGTCGATAGGGGAAAATGTTCCCTCTTTTCCTTGCACAAAATGAAGATGAGGTTCTTTTACTTTGCAAAATGAAGTGAATCCTTTTAAACACCAAAGGATGGTGAGCTTCTTTTTAAAAAATTTACCAAAGTAAAGATTGCTGGTTCTTTTTAGAGCTTCCAAAAATGAAGTGTTTTTCCTAACTTGCAGGAATGAAAGGTTTGCTTTGTTGTTCTTTTTACCATGCAATAAAGAAAGATGAATTTTCTTTTAAAACACTAAAAAGGAAGGCATGAAGTTCATTTTATGCATCCAAATGAAATGATGAGGTTTATTTTAACTTTTGCAAAAAGGAGAGTGAGTTCTTTTTAACCAACTTTTGTTGAAAGAAAGTAAAAAAAGAAACTTAAAGCCTCTAAACTTGCTCCTTCCCCTGCACAAAAAATATTAGAACCTGCACATAGTCAGTGATCAAATGTTAGTGTGGGCTTACACAAGCTTAAATTCTGATCTTGGTTACAAATTTTACAATCCTGATCCTGAAATGTCTTGAAATTTGACTAAGTCTGAAATTTGGAAGATCTTCCAAAAACTAGATTTTGCATTATAACTCCTAGAGGTCCAAAACCCCTCTCAAACATCCTGACAATATATATGGAATATAACTTAAAGTATAAGAAAGAGAAAAGAGAAGAGGAAATGTCACTTATATTTAAATGTTATATTCCATATATATTATGCCTCTCACAAGCCTAATTTTTGACTCTGTCATAAATCTTTAGCTCTGCCAACTCTATATGCTAAGAAATGATGTCTATGTGCTAAGAAAAAGCACCTACGCGCTATTATGTGCCCCCAATGCGCTAAGCTATTTTATCGATGCGCTATTCTATTTTTCTCCCATGTCGAGACCTACAGGAAAATATTAGTGGATGTCATGCGCTAAAGAAAGGTCTTCACGCGCTAAACAGTAAGCAGGATGCACTAGACTATTAACCGGATGCGCTACTCTATTTTTTTCCCGCATTGAGACCTACAAGAAAATTTTTTAAACAAAATCATGCGCTAAAGGAAAGACTTTATGTGCTATAGCAAAGACCCCACGTGCTAAACAGTAGGTGAGATGTGCTAGGGAATGTTTCCCAAGCATTGATTCTTGTTTCCTGTG
Organism: Cryptomeria japonica; assembly: GCF_030272615.1. Taxonomy (NCBI): domain Eukaryota; kingdom Viridiplantae; phylum Streptophyta; class Pinopsida; order Cupressales; family Cupressaceae; genus Cryptomeria; species Cryptomeria japonica. The sequence goes on from NC_081414.1 coordinate 868,837,846, forward strand.
GACCTGCAAAAGTAATTATTTTTCAAAACCGATATGATATGTGGGGTCATGCCCCATGGTGGGTGCCAAAAATGTATGGTGGAAAAGTGGGCTGATAAAATTTAAAATGTGAAAATAACGTTGAATACTAGTCCACACACACACACAGGACTTCTTGGTGCAAGCTATGGAGTAATGTTGTATTACTCAGCTTCCCAAGGAGGGTCCCATGGTTCTCTATCTCACAATGTCCCTCAAACCAATTTTTTTTCTCACAGATTACCGAGCAAAATGTTTTAGGGATGGCAAATATGAGAACGAGAGATACTTTGATAAATTTTAGTATGAAATGGATGCTAAGCTATGTATGATCTTAGAAATGCAATAAACTAGATGATAAGATGAAAAGGTTAGTATGAATACTATCCTAGCATACTATATTTAGTCTATGATTGAGCTAAAATGATAAAGAAATTACTCTAAACATGCATATTTAGTCTAATTCTGATCTAAAAGAGGCTAAATGATGAGTATAAAAATGATATGAAAGCTTGAAAGAATTTGAGCATAAGTGTAATGCTTCAAATTTAGAGGATTCTATATATGAAAATGGAGGGATGGGAGCTCTATTTATAGTCAAAATAGGGCAATGGATGGTCAAGATTAAAAGATTCAATCAAGGGTTGAGTTTGAAAGCTGGGGATCCATGTGCACGATTTGCACCAATGAAATGGTGACAAATGTCAACATAAGATTGGGTTAAAAAAAGGGTTTGGAGACATTGAATGCCTGAGAAGACCTCATGGTTATCTAGAGGCTAAGGGTCAAGTCTAAGTTAGGATTACCCACTAGATTAGGAGTTAATCCAAGGATAAACCTTTGTGCAAATGATTAAGAGATAATCATGGTCAAAGCATTAAAGGCCTGATGAGACCCTTCGGTTGGGTAGAGGTTGAGTCAAAACAAATGTTTTAACCATGTAGGAGGGTTTGAGTTAACCATTAATGGTTATTGGAGACTTTGGGGATTAAGTGGTTGAAAGTTGGAAGCCTTCAATGGTTTTTGGAGACTTTGAGGTTTTAAGTGGTTGAAGGTTGAAAGCCTTTAATGGTTATCAAAGACTTTGAGGTTTTGAGAAGTGACTTCCCTTTTCTTAGGGATGTGACAAAGTTTAGAGGAGGGGTTAGGTTAATTAGAAGTGATTAGAAGATTCTAGAAGGGATTAGAAAGGGGTTTAGGATTTTGCAAGTGGATGGAGGGATAATAGGATTTAATTGAAATAAAATAATTTAATTCAATTTGGTTGCAATTTGGGGAAATTAAATAAATTAGATTTATTCAATTTAGGATAACCATTTAATTAAATTTGAATTTAATTAAAAGTGGCTAGGGGGGATTTAATTGAATAAAATGATTTATTCATTAAATGTTATAGTGAATTTTATTTAAATAAATTGAGTAATTTACCTAATAAAATAGAAGAATGTGGATAATTTAATTAAATTGGATTTAATTAAATAGAGAAATGAACATAAAATATTCATTTAGGAATATGGTCATTTTTATATGTCTACACATTATATTGGATTTAAGTATCCATATTGTAGTTAGTGAGACTCTTTTGAGCAGTGAGCTCTAGGCCATTGGCCTTCCTGCATGTGCAGGCTACTATTGTAAGTGATATTTATTCATATTGTCCAGTGAGTAAATATTGTGGGTCACAAATCCCACCGAGGTTTTTCTGACACTGAGTTTCCTTATTAAATATCTTGTGTTATGGTGTGCATTTATGCTATCTTTTTAATTTATGTTTACTACATTATTTCTCGCTTACTAGTATATTGATTAGGGTTGCAAAGTTATAAATAAGTTCAAATATTCCATTAACCAGTTAGACATTTATTCACCCCCCATCTCAGTGTATTTGGGAATATCATTGCATCTAAAAATTGGTATCAAAGTCTGGTCCTCTATTTGCAAAAGCCTAACAACTTGAGGAAGATTCTAAAACTAGTATAGATGGAGAGTTTGAGAAAACAGTTGGAAGGAGCTCTTGAAAATTTTGATGCAGAAAAATTGAAGAATATAAAACTTGAAGATGATTTGAGGACTGTATAGGAATTCATTAAAGGACTTTAGGTGAACTTGGTTATAGCACAAAATAAGAGGAAAGAACTTCATGAGAAAATGCAGAAAGATGATGATGAAAAGGAAACTCTTAGAGATATTGTAGAGAAGCTAAGACAAGAGAATAGTAACATGAGGAATGAAATGTAGGATCTAATAATGAGGCTATGTAAGGATATTGAAGATAGAAAGAAAAATGAAGAAGACTTGACTAGGAGACTTAATGATGGAGCAAATGAAAATTTGAGACTTAATCATGAAAATGATATGCTAAAGACAGATCTGATTCACATACAACATTATAAAGAGGAGCTTGCAAGACAAGTTGGGATTCTAGAAAATGAGTTGAACACTACGAAGGAATATGAAGACAAATTCAATAAAAGTTTAGAAAGACATGATGACATGCTAAAAAGACAAAAACCTAATGGAGATACAATTGGGCTTGGATTTGATGTTGGAGAAAGTTCCGAGACTGCAAATAATCAAGATCATGGTAAACCGGTAAGACAACCTAATTCTTATAAATTCAATGGGAAATGTTTTAATTGCAACAAGTTTGGTCATAGAGAAAATTATTGTAGATTTATAAATAATAATAATACAAAGTTACCCATAGGTCAATGTTCCAAATGCAAGAAAGTTGGTTATAATTCAAAAACCTGTAGAATGAATGTGAAATGCTATGTTTGTGGAAGATTTGGAAATTTATCTAATCAATGCAGAACACAAACTGGTTAAGGATATGGAAAGTCTATTCAGAGGAATAATGTAACTTGTTATGCATGTAACAAGATTGGACATATTGCAAAATTTTCTAGGAGCAAGACTATATCGAAAAACAATAAATGATCTAGTGTGAAGGGAAAAGAAAAGGTAAACAAAATAAAGAGATTTTTCAAAACAATGGATTAAGAAGGGAGATCAGAAATTTGATGAAACTATGTCTGCATCGGTAGAACAGAGCAATCCTCCACTGGTAGGAGATTCTTCATCTAACCAAGGAATAATCCTTAGGGGGTATTACAACAAGTTGAAAATCATGCATTCTACCCTAGATTGATGATAAGAATATACATTTCTTCTTTACCAATAGATGTGTTAAGTTTTCACCTAATCAACAAGCATTTAATGTGGTTGTTGGAGAAATTTTTGTTTATAAAGCATCAAAAATCCCTCATTTTTGAATCACAAAGAATTCAAACATTCAAAGAGCACAAAATTGAGCAAGGGCATTCTAAGGCGAAACAACAAAGTGATTTTTTAGGCATTCAAGGATTTCAAGTTAAGAGGTATTTATCAAAATGGAATCTTCATCTTCTATACCTAAATTTATTGCAAACCCTACTATGGTAGAGAACATCAAGTGTCCTAGACCTGTATTCAAGATTATCCCTGAAATTGCTAAACAAGATGATTCTATCGAAGCTTTTTGAAAATTCCGAAAGGTGTCACTTTTGCCGAAGACCTGAGAATCTATATCCACTACAACATACAAGACCTAGAAACTAAGGACTTGAAGAAAATGTTTAATGATGTTATTACTGATGAGCAAGGTCTAATTAAACCTGAACATAAGACTATTGAAGACTTAGGTTTTATTGAAATTCTAAGCATTCTTGAATTTGCAAAGGAAGTAGTATGTCTTGTGTTGAGCAAAGTCCATGGATAATTCATGTGGTTAGAGTCAGTTTACAAAATAATCAAGTATGCAATTAAGGTAGTTACTAGTTACCAACAATTGGTAGTAGGCCTGACAAAACCAAGAAAATACCTAACAAGGGTGTGATGAGCTTAACCAGAGCTACATTTGATAGTAGATCCCTTAGAGTCAATGATGTTAGAGATGCAAATGTTAGATATGTGAGTATGGTACTTGGGTATAGGGAAACACATGCAAATAGATTGAATTTAGTTTCTAGTCTTTGTATTCATAGTGCATATGAGATGGTAAAGAACAACACTAAAATTGATGTTTGTGAATGGCTTAAGGATTAATTGATTGATAACTTGAAGAAGATTAAAGGTGACAAGAATAGAACTTTTCTCTTTGGGAACCTGCTTGTCTGTCTAATGCTTTACTTCACCAAATATACCCGACATTGGTCATAAGGATTTTGGATATGACATGCTGCTAGGAAAATAGATTCTGGAAGCTTTCACCGATATGGACATTGACTATGACAAAATCATCACAGATAATTTCAAAACTTTTTCAACCAAAATGAAGGCAAGAGAGAGGTTACTGCAAAGTATGGTTGACAAGTATGACAAACAAATATTCTATTATTAAACGTGATGAGACATTGGTGGAAGCAGTTAGCCCTAGAACTATTTGGGTTACTGGAATGGGTTATGAAGTTGATTTACCCATTCTTGAAACATAAGCAAAAACACTACTTGATGCACCTAGAGAACCATTTGAAGAAATTTTTGGAGGTGTTAAGACTATATAGAATCCTATTTCTATGTAGAAGAAGAGAAAAAGAATAAAGAAATTTATTAGAGATGCATCCAAGATGGCTAAGGAGATCAAGGAAAATGTAACTAATATGAGTGGTATATCAACAAGTGAACTTGAAGGACTAAAATCAAAAGTACGTATTTCACCAGTTGTCACTTCTTCTGATACTGATAGTGGAAAGGCAACTGAGTTTAAGAGATTAGAGAGGAAGAAGAGAAAACCCTCAACAGTACCTTCTCCTTCTCCCAAGAGAACTAGAACACTAATGAAGAAGCAGTAGGCAGTTAGGGAACCTAAGAAGAAGCTTACACCGAAGAAGGAATAGGCACCGAATACCCCTACTCTGGAAGAACTATTGAATGAGATAACTCAGGAAGGAAATCTGACAAATGTGAACAAATTGTATCATTCTTTTAAGGATTCTAAGAGGGAAACAATAGAAGAGATCATTATTTTGCATTTAGATATTTATAAGAAAGTGTTGATTGAAGTAATAGATGATTTGCCAAATGATCTTTATATAAGATTAGAAGCAAAAAGATTATCAGTAATGAAACTTGATAAGAAGTTGAAAGTTGAAAAATTATTGGCAGTACATCTTGTGAATTCAAATGAGGAAATTGATGAATTAATTTATGAAGCAAACCGATTAGTTTTTATCAGTGGACACCGATGAGTGAGACTAATGGCTTGGAGAGTTGAGGAGATTGTTGATGATACTGTGGATAGCTAGGATATATTTTTTGTTGAAAAGGAAAAGAAAGAAGAAAGGAGCAGACCAAAAATGGATAGAACTTTTAAGGTATATCAGAAGGATAAGGATAAGGGTAAAGGAAAAGTTGGTGGTGTTCCTACAATAAAGATTACAGATAATCTTCCACCTACAGCTCAGGATATCCCACCAATACATACAGTCAGTCCACCTGATATGGGAACTGAAGATGTCACTCTTGATAATACTAACCTAGATTTTGAGATTCTTTTTTCTATGAACATTGATAAATAGGATATTAATATTGTTTTAGATAAGGAGATCACAGAGGTTAAGGCAGTCGATGGTGAGAATATCAAGATCTTAGAGACACCAACAAATACTACTAACTCTCAGAATAATGAGACACCAATAGAAGATAAATAGAGAAACAATCTGAGGTAAAGGTTCATGTTGAGACAAAGAAACCAATAGATAATGTGAATAAAGAGGAATCAATTGTTGGTAATAAGGATGAAATAATTAAGGTTATTGGAGAAGTATCCATTGAAAGGAAAACTATTGCAAAACCGAGCACATCTATAGGTGAATTTAAACAGACAACTGAGAGGGGGGGGTGAATCAATTGTCAAATAAATTTAAATCAAAACAACTTTAAACAACATTAATGCTTAATACTGGTAAACCAAAACTTTATGCTGGTAGATAGTTTTATCAGTTAATTATAGTACTGGTAAAGATTAATGCATGAAACTGAAAGACAAAGACATCCACAACATATAACACCAATATTTTTATGTGGAAACCCTGTAAGGGGAAAAACCATGGTGGGAAACCTTACCCACAATCAAATGATACTACTATAGATAGTATGTGTATACAAAAGGGGTCTGCACATGCAGAAAGGCCAAGTGCCTAGACCTCATTGCTCAATCACAAATGGGAGTCACACTGACTATGATTGGATGGTTAAATCCAATGATGATGTACTACTCAAAATAGCATCTTCACATACTGGATTCAGTATCAGTGTAGTTTTGATTGCTTTTAAAAAAACCTTCCTTCCACCTTGTAGAGATATCTATGTGTATAGCTCTCCTTATTCTCACATATACTGAATTACAATCCTTCTCACCTTTGCATTCATACTTTAATCTTACAAATAAGACCTTACATTTATACAATAATCTAGGACCAATTTTAGTAGGTCGGCAATAAAATCAATTTATAAATAAAATAATAATCGATGCAATAACCGATGCAACATGTCATCTTAATGCATTTACAACAATAATAAATCATCTCCATAGTGTGCCATGCTAATCTGGAATAGATAAGCTTGCTAGTGCTTATCAAGGACCTATTTGTCGGTAACAACAAATATGCAATTACAAGTATACCAATGAATAAATCTCCAAGACAAAGTGTCCAAACAATGTCTTCATCATAACCATGTATCCTCTATCTTATTCCAAGTGCCGGTGAACAATATTTCCCACCGGTGTACCAGATATCAGTGACTATGCATAAGTCACATGCCTACTGGTGAACATTGTCAATTCTCCAGAGTTGATAAGTATTAATAGGTGTTGACATCAATGACAAAACCATATCAAAATACAAAAATACCAACAATCTCCACCTTTGGCATTGATGGCAACACAAGATGGAAAAACCATCAAAGTGCCAAAATAGAAATGCCAAATACCAAAAACCAACAATCTCCAAAAAAGATCATCACAAAATGAAAAATGTAGAGAGTAATCAACCTCTCCAAAATAACAATCTCTCACCCTAGGAGTAACATATGTTTTCCATGTGTTTTTCCATATCAATAATCCCTCCTTTGACATCAAATGCCAAAGCAATACAAAAACTAGGTTCAAATATAAAATACCAACTCATCCAGTATACCAACTACTCCCTCTGAGAAGTAGTTCTCCTCATCAAAGCCGGAGTGAAAAATTTCTCTATTATTTCTGTCAGTTGATGACAAACATCAATTGTCTAAGTCTCTACCAGTGGGGGTATGACCCCAAGCTGATCTTTGAGATATTCAAAAGTCTCCCTAGGCAAAGGATTAGTGAAAATATCTGCAATCTGCTCTTTAGTATTCACATAAACCAGTTTCACTTCTTTTGCTTCAACATTCTCTTTTAGAAAATTCAATTTGATAGAAACATGTTTAGTTTTAGAATGTAGTACCAGATTCTTAGATATATCAATTGTTGTTGTGTTATCACAATAGATAGTTATAGGTTCCTTGCATTTTATCTTTATGTCCTTCAACATTTGTTTAAGCCATAATACTTGTGTATAGTTAGTTGCTACTGCAACATATTCTGATTCTACTATTGATAAGGATATGCAACTTTGTTTCTTACTCAACCAAGAAACTAATCTACTTCCAAGAAAATGCACTCCACCAGTAGTGCTTTTTCTATCATCTACATCTCCTATCCAATTTGCATCTGTGTATGCACATAGTTCAATGTTTTCATCTCTAGGATACAATAAACCAAGATTTGTAGTGCCTTGTAAGTACCAAAAAATCCTTTTTACTATCGATTCATAATTTTCTTTCGGATTACTCTGAAATCTTGAAACAATACATACTGCATTCATGATATCAAGTCTTGTTTGTGTCAAATACAGTAGCCCTCCTATCATAGATTTGTACCTAGTCAGATTAACAGGTGTTGATTTATCCCTTAGTGATAATTTGTCATTTGTAGTCATAGGTGTGCCAAATTTATTTAGTAACTCCTTCAACTACTTGGATTGACTTAAGAATATACCTTTATCAGTCTGTGAAATCTACAATCCTAAAAAGAATTTTACTTCTCCAATCATAGACATTTCAAATTCTTGCTGCATTTTAATAAAGAAGTCTTTACATAGTCCATCTTCTCCTCCAAAGATTATATCATCAAAAAAAGCTTCTATAACCAAGATGTCATCATTAGTTACTTTATAGTATAAATTGTTGTCAACATTACTGTTGTCCTCAAAATCTAATTCCCTTCAATGTCCTTAGACTAATATGATCTAAACTGGGTGCAGAGAAGACATCAAAGATAAGGAAATTCCAGAGACAACATATGACAAGGTTTGATTTGACCTTCTACACTTCGGGCTTCCTTGGAGCCCAAGTGGGTATACCTTTGTGAATTAACTTCACACTTTCAAACAACAACCCACAACAAACCAGTCCAAAAAACCAGTGGATTTGTTCACCTTGAAATCAAATGAAAACAAAGAATGAAAATTATAATTAACTTTAGCATTTTGATCAACAAAGTATGCCATAAACAACTTTGATTAATACCAGTGCCTTATCCAAGGTTACAGAGTCACCTAAACTCAAATAAAACTCCTGAAACAATATATCTTTATGCTTCCCATCGGCTTGTTTTCCACTAATCCTTATATATGCCTAACACATACAAGAATTCAATCATTCCAGACTAAGCTATGGTCCTCAAAATTCAAAGTTCCTTCCAAAGAATTTACTGGTATGAGTGATCCTGCGTATTTAATTTCCCTCCTAAAGGGAAAAGCTAACAAACACTTATACTAAGATTGCTTTGCAATTCCATTCAAACTAAACAACCCTGGATTATTCAGAATAAAGACAGTAAATAAATCTATGAACAAACTTGAAGACAACACAAAGCTTTACTCAAAACCGATGGCCTGTATATTGATATTCATTTCAAGAAAATTACAAGAAATTCTGATTCTCCATTAAACTTTGGAAAAACTCAGATAAATTTCTGTAGTATTTTCTTACAAAAATTTTGTGATCCCTTTCCCTCTAGTCCTGGTATCCATTTATAACAACATGGATGCACAAAGCTTTGGACTTCTCGAGGAGAGTTTGTTACGATTATTTCAAAAATTGAAGAGGTTACAATTTTTACGTAAAAACAGTTATGCACTCTTTTCAGCCTCTGCAGTCTGTTCAATCGGTTGTTCGGTTGCAACCTCTTCAGGATTTTCAAGAGCGCTCTCCAACTGCTCCGGATCATGGGTGGAATATTTAACTCCCCACTCATTATATGTCTCTTCTGTCGGCCATGAAAAATTAATCACATCATTTTTAATTTTAGTCAACCTTTTCCAAGAATTTCTCAGTTTGTTGACTTCTGAATTAAGAAAACTATAATGTGATTTAATTTTTTCTATTTCCTGTATTGTTATAACAAAGAAAGAGGTATCATCAAGATCAATGATTCCCTTAACCCTTGCTGACAATTTGACTTCTATCTCTTTAAGCCATATTTGCTTATCTTTTAGCTGATCTGGATTAGCAAAAATTCCTGGGAGCAACTCAAAAACCTAATCAGTGTATTCCTTTTTGCATAGATTGACCTTTTTATCCACATTATCTACATTTGCTACCAAGTGCATTAAAACTTTAGCAACATCAGAGGTAGATTTGATAATGGGATTGGCCCTTGCTTCATCATAGGATACACACATGAACTCTAGATCTTGCTCTCTAGGCCTCCATCTGTAAAAAATGGGTGTCAAAATGGCCTTATCTCTCCTCAGTTCATTCCATATCTCCATGACTTTTCCCACATTGTTGTAAAGCAATGAGGCATTTATCGTATCTGCAAAACTGGAGATTGTGGCCTTTATTTTCTCCTCATATTTCCTCGCATAAAAGGCCTGAGCCTGTGTCAGGTTCTCTAGTTCTTGGGGAGTAATCTCAATCATTTGGGAGCTGGAAGGTGCAGGAGATGGTAGAAATTCAATAACGGGGCTAGTAGGTAGAGGTCTTACAGGAGAAGAGGAAATCATCAATGTTGAAGACTCACCTTGTTGGTGTTGTCCCATCAGCTGGCTATGCAATTTGGCAATGATGCTATCTTTACCTCTTACCTCCTCCTTGGCACTGTTATAGGCCTTCAAAACTATTTCCAACTTAATTTGGAGGGCCTCCTTTTCTTTGGCTTCCTTCTCAGCCACTGCAACACTGAATTTTGCAGTTTCTAGCACAGTGCTAGCAGCCTCTACTACCCCTGTACTCTGCACTCTTTTTACCATCAATTCACCAAGGTGACTTGACCCTGGAGTGTCTTTGCCCTTTTTGCCCTCATTTCTCTTGAGGGACCACATAACTAGTGCAGCATTATCCTTACTGAATGTAACCCCTTCCCTGGGTTTAGTTTCTTTTCTTACTGCATCTAGCACCAGAGCATCAACAATATTCCATTCTGGCAAGATGAGCACTCTAGCTTGTGCTACTAGATCTCTTCCTTGTTCAAGAGTGATAGTTTTGAATTCTTCCATCATCTCCTATTTTATTTCTTCCTCCACTGAGGCTGGATCTTTGATAGGCTGCTCTGCCTTTCTTGTCTCACATCTAGCATTATATTTATTTATATACTGCTTCCAAATGAATTGCATGAATTCTTCAGATGTGACAAAGTTGTCATCAGCTAAAATGGCACTACTTGCCTTTTTTATCTCAAGATCCCACTCTTGGCCTTTAAGTTCAGTTGAGGTAATGTCCATTTTAGCTTCAATGGGTTCTTCTGGCATCCCTTCTTCCACTTCATCATAAGTGTATGCAATCTCCCGCAAGCTACCCAACTGCAAGAGGTGTGCAGCTACTGCTTGTTCATCTCCTATGTGGATGGGGGATTGGGATGGGGAATACAAGGGTGTATCTGATTGCACTTCCTTCCCCACCCTTTGCTTCTTTGGGCTATCTTGGATGTCAATGACATCTTGTACTTTCCTCTTTCCTTTGGATGAAGAGGGCTCCCCTGTTGTAGGCACCAGCACACTGTAACTTGATTTCTTATGCAGGGTGTAGTCACCAGGAGGGATTGCTTTGGTGGAAGCTGACTTTCTCAGGATCATTCTAGCCCTTTCATGGTTACTCTTAATCACAGCTTCCCTCTTCTCCTTCAGTGTTTGCATCACATCTTCAAAGCAAATAATCAAAAATTTTATTTTTTCTTGCAATGGGAAGAAGCTAGACAAAGGGTCATAGCTAGCATCAAATTGATGCACAAAATCCAAGGCTTTCTTATAAGCCACCCACTTTTCTTTCCTTAATTCTTGCTCATCTAAATCAAATTCATTTCTTATGAGACCTTCAGGAAATTGGAATTGATGAGGCCTACCTCTGCATGCTACCTTCTTCCTAAATATACCATTGAAGAAGTCCTCTGGATCAGCACATCGAGACACTGCAGTGGATAAATGGTAAGGTTTGAAGAAATCCTCAAAGCAATTCTAGCCTCCCTTTGTAATTATGAATTGGTGGGGTATGGTAGTTGCAGGGAAAATGGTCCCTTTACCTCTGCCTGTTAACTCTGCCTCTTTTAGGCCACCAATTTGTCTAAGCATCTCAGCTATTCCCATTTTGAGAGGGACCTAGTAAGGTAGCCAAAATAGAGTACCCCTAAAACCAAAAACTCTGAAAACCATGGAGACTGGATATAAATACATGTCGCCCCAGTTATGAACAATTTTGATGTTCTCTACGAATTCTTTTGGCCTTACGAATTCCAGAAGAACCTTGGGGACTCTTGGGTTATCATAGAAAAGGAGAGTCATTATTTTAGATGCAAAATATTTATCAAACTTTAGGAAACTAGCATCCTCTCTGTCCCATGACAACACAGTACTCCATAATTGTACTAGCATTTTCTCTCCTTCCTTCTCTTTAACCAGGTCTAGTCCACTGGCGAAATAATCACCACCTTTGAAGAGAAAAAGGTGCATTAAGAGTGAATACCATCCGAAAGGTCTATCCACCTTTCCATTTTTTATTCCTATCAACCCTCCATGGATAGCATCGACAATGTAAGAAGAATAATCGAATGTGATAGCAAGAAACGGATTCAAAATCTGAACAATCATTAGCAAGTAATGATTTGGCATATTTGCTTCAGCATCCTCTCCTAGAATTTGGCAAAGTGCCCAATACATTCCTTTAGCCCTCAAGGTAAACATACTCAATGAAAAAGGCTCTTGTGTTTTGGGCCCTACAACTGCTAACCCTCCTATTTTCAGAAAAAGTTCTTTAAGAGGCCCATTCCTAAGATGACTCCTCTGTGCACTGTACACTTGGGCTAATGATGTGAAATTTATGGGTTCTAGGAAGTTTGTGAATTCATTGAGCCCAAATGCTGTTCTTAATTCTTCCGCATTGATTTCCACAAAGGTTTTCCCATTTACATCCTGGATACATCTTGTGACTGAATCATAGTTCAATGCCATTTGGGTTAGCAGGTTTGTATCCATGAATACCCCTGGGACTACTAATTTCCCAACATCTAGTTCCCAAATACTGTTTTGAGGAGCAAGAGAATTTCTAATTCCAAATCTGACTCTAAACAGCCCCAACCCGGATAGTCCAACCTGTGGGTCTCTCAACCAATTACCTTTGTCATACAATCCTTCTCCTTTCTTCAGATGGGAAGCCTTGGGCACTAACTCTTTGGCCTTAGATGCTTGGTTAGTTGACAATGTCAACTATTCTAAAAAATCATCACATACACTTCTTTCTAAATAATCAACCTTGCTGAAAAATTCCCTTTTAGGAGCCATTTGAAAATGCAAGAAAATGAATACACTCTTAAACAATCCTGCAACACAAGAATGATTTTACTTAAAACACCACACAAGAATTGCTACAAAATATGAAAGAACATGATGCTTGTTTGAAGGAATTTTGCTCTGCAACTGAACCGCTTGCTCTGTATCTGAAAAAGATAACTCTGTGTCTACTCTTCTACAAAATATTTTAAAAGATATCTTCACTTGGTTCTTAGGAAATAAAATACTTGTACTCTGGGCCTTAACTATAACATTGATTTCACATGCTTCGACCGTCCCTTCAAAATTGAATTCATATGAGAATTCATATTTTTAGCTCCCGGGTCACAACATTCCTGCAAGTGTTTCACTGTTAGCTTTTCGTTATTGATGGCTTTGTCTTTAGTCTGGGTCCTGCTTTTCTATTGGCTACATAATACCACGCGGCACCCAACCATTGGCCTTAAAAATCCCTTTGCATTCCACTTGATACTGACCACGTGTCTCTCTTTTTACTGTGATGAGCCCACATTTTCCTTTTTTGACCATGTCATCATCATGACACGTGGACGACTCTTATTAACTCTCACTATTTCATGGGCTTAAAGAGTGAGCATTTTACCCTTGTGAAATAGCACTGACCGTCGGATCATCTCTGCAATTGATCGGCATTTAATCCTTTGAAAAGGCTCTCAGGAATGGTGGGCCCGCTGACTCATCACTAACACCTGGCATCCTTATCACTCGCAGAGCTGATTTGTCATTTTCTTATTTGCCAGAAGGGAACCATAGGGACCCACATTTTCTTGTTAGACCACGTGTCATCATGACACGTGGATGGTTCTTGTTCATTCTCTCTATTTCATGGGCATGAGGAGTGAGCACTTTACCCTTGTGAAATAGCGTGGGCCATTGGATCATCTTTTAAGTTGATCGGCATTTAATCTTCTAAAAAGGCTCTAATAAAATGTGGGCTTGCTGACCCGTCATGGACACCTGGCACCTTGTCACTTTCGGAGCTGACTTGTCACTCTGTCATTTGCTAGAAGGAGCCACGAGGTCTCAATAAATTGTTAATAGCTATACCTACCAAGTCATCTCCACCTGCGACTTGACTCATCTCTGGGGCCCACTTTGAACCTTTAATCCTGACTCGTTGACTGTGGTGACTTGTGCCATGTGCTACCTTTTGATACGCCAGAAGAAAGCCACGGGGCTCCAACCACCTTTGACAGCTACACCTTTTACTTCGTCTGTCATGACACATGGACGGCCCTCATTCATTCTCGCTATTTCATGGGCCTAAAGGGTGAGCATTTTACCCTTGCGAAATAGCACAGGCTATTGGATCATCCCTGAAGTTGATCACTAATTACTGGGCCCGACAACTTTAGAAGAAAGGCATACAAGGCATAAAATTTTCAAATAATCAACGTAGCCGCCTAGGCAAAAAACAAGGGGGGACACTTCCTACGACCCCGCGACCCATAACTTAAGTGAATAAAGTAATGGAAGATTAGAAACCAGAGGGTTTAACACAAAAAGATAAGATCTAAAAAATCAAAAACCCTTAAACCCCCAAGGTTTAGAACAAAGCTGAAGCACTTGGGATTACACCCTATTCGAAAAATTTCAAGGTACCATAGCCAATTATGGGAAAAGAAGAACCCAATTTTAAAATAGTGATAATAGCAGCTCTGACTGGGGATGGTTGATTGTGAGATCAACACAAGAAAACTCAGAAACTCTGAAGAAACAGATCAAAACACAGACCAAAACCAGGAAAGCAAGAAAGAAAACAAAATATATACAAACAAAGGACCTACCGTGCATGGACATTAAGAGAAATAATACTTCAGGAATTGTCCATACACTAGAAATTCTTGCATTTCATCATTCATATTCTTCAAAAAATAGGAATCCTTACCATTTAGGTCACAAACCACAAAAGGGCCAATCCATAGTGATTCAAATTTTTTATGCTTTCCTTTATCTTGTCCTTTTGCATTCCACTGAAGAACTATATCATCAATTTGAAACTTCCTTAGGGATGTCCTCTTATCAAAAAGATACTTTGACTGCAACTGGATCTTCTAATTTTTCTTATGGGTAGAAGTCCTAAACTCCTCCATTTCTACAATTTGGATCATTCTGTTTTCCATTGGTTCAGATATTTCCATGTCCTCATCCTGCAAAAACTTATACACTGGAAGAAGGTTATTTACCGGTAATCTGGCCTGGGTACCATAAACCAACTCAAAAGGTGACATTCCAATGGATTTTTTAATTGTTATTCTATCTACCCACAGAGCTAACGTCAACTTTTGATCCCAAGATTTCTTGTTTTCTTCTAAAATTTTCTTGATGATATTTAACAGGCTTTTGTTGCTGGATTCTGCTTGTCCATTCCCCTGAGGGTGATAAGGTGATGAGTATGACATGAGTATACCATGACTATTGCAAAAACCTACAAATTCTTCTGATTTGAAACACATAGCATTATCCATTACCAATTTTGCAGGTGTTCCAAATCTAGTCACAATATTATCCATTAGGAAAGCAATGACAATTTTACTAGTGGCTCTTCTTGTAGGAATAGCTTCTATCCATTTGGTAAAATAATCAGTAGCCACTATAATCCATCCATGACCTCTTCCTGATTTCTCAACAATTTCTCCAATAAAATCAATGTCCCATTGGACAAAAGGAGCTTCTGCAGAGACTGGATTTAGGGGTAGGGCTCCTTCATACTTGAGCTTAGAAGAAAATATTTGACATGGATCACATCTTCGAACATATGCATGGGTATCTTTAAATAAGGTAGGCCAATAGTACCTAGCCCGTATTAGCTTACCAGCAGTAGTCTTAGCAGAATAGTGACCTCCACATACTCCATCATGCATTTCAATCAACACCTGTTTAGCTTGAAATTCATCCAAGCACATTAGTAACTCTCCATCTCTTTTTCTCCAAAAAAGATCACCCTGAATGAGCACATACTTTTGGGACTTAAGCTTCAAAGTTCTCTTCTAATTGTGTGTCATTTCTTCTGGTAGTATGTTACCTTTCAATACTTGGATTATCTTTGTGTACCACGGTTGTCTCTCAATACTAGTAACCAAAGCATCTCTAACCTCAACATTGTGTATTTCTACATTCGTGAGATTTGACTTAGTCATGAGCTTAGCCAAACCTAACCCTCTCACCAATTTAGTGATCTTTATCTCCAAATTGAACTCCTGAATTCTATTGATCCATCTACATCTCTTCCCAGTAACCTCAGACTGAGACAAAATATCTTTAACTGCAGCATGTGGAACATAAGCAATGATGTTTGCATTCACCAGATATGGCCTAAAAGCTTTAACAGCTTTAACTAAGGCATAAACTTGTTTCTCCATGGTTTGATATTTTAGTTAAGCCGCTTGCAAAGATTTACTATAGAAAGCTATGGGATGTTCATATCCTTCATTGTCCTTTTGTAATAATACTGTAGCCACCGTGTGATATGAGGCAAAAGAAAACAAAGAAAAAGGCTTACCATAATCCGGGGATTTCAACACTGGTGCTTCCTGGATTGCCTTCTTAATCTCATCAAAAAAATTTGAAGCTTCTTGATCCCAATGAAACTTTGTGTCCTTCTTGAGCAACTTGACAATAGGCTTCACTATCTCAGCAAAGTTTGCAATGAATCTCCTGACAAAATTCACTTTGCCTAAAAAAGACTGGGTTCCTTTCACATTTTTAGGTTCAGACACTCTATTGATTGCTTCAATTCTCTCACGGTCTATTCTTATCCCTTCCTTGGAAACTATGTGTCCCAATAACTTTCCTTCAGTGACCCCAAAATGACATTTCTTGGGATTCAGTGATACACCAAATTCCAAGGCTTTATCAAACACCTTCTCTAGATGTCCACAATGATCATCAGCTTTCTTTGAGAAATGGGTTAGATCATCTTGGTAAACCACCATAATGATATTTATGAATTCCTTAAAAACCACATCCAAAGCTCTCTGAAATGTAGCTCCTGCATTTTTTAATCCAAATGGCATTCTCACATATACATAGGTTCCCCACGGAGTAGTGAAAGTTGTTTTAAACTATTCAAACTCCTTTACCAGCACTTGATTGTATCCTAAGAAACCATCCATCATGGATAAAAGATCACATCCTATCACTCTTTGTAGCATTGCTTCCATATTTGGGGATGAATAATTATCTTTTAAGGAAGCAACATTAAGATTCATAAAATCAACACACAATCTAATGTCTCCATTCTTCTTTCTTACTGGGACCAGATTAGAGACCCATGAAGAATGTCTTATTGGTTTGATAATCCCCCCTTCTCTCAATTTAGTCAACTCTTGTTGCATTTTAGTTTCTAATAAGGGGTTGATAGGTCTCTATTTCTGTCTGAAAGGCTTAGCATCTGGAAGTAAGGGAACTTCATGCTGAAAAAGATCTTGTCTATACACCTTTAGGTCTTCATAAGACCAAGCAAAGACATGCTTATACCTTTTCAATAAATTGATAAGGTTAGTCCTAATATGAGGGGGTAATTTCTTTCCAATATATACCAACTTGGGGAATGATTCTGTCCCCAGGTTTACCTCCTCCAATTCTTCTAACTTGGTGGTAGATTTCTGGTGTAAATGACTATCATTATAACTAAACATACTCTCTAGCTCCACCAACCCTTTAGGTATCTCGTTAGTTTCCAACTGGACAATATCATTTCCAAACACTGTCTCTGTATTGTCCACCACTTCCACCAATGCATTGCAATCAATCTTTTGTCCATCATAATCATCAACACATTGGATGAACCTAAGAATATCTTCATCATCAGCAAAAACTTGCTAATTATATACATTATCAGGGATGGCCGGCCTAGATTTTATTTCCACAGTGGAAATACTAGTTAGCATTGCATCATCATTTTTTAAAGCAACATTAGCTAGGAAATCTGCCATAATATTTTTGGTTCGCTCTATCCAATTAAATGAAAATGCATCAAAATGCTCAATGACATCCCAAACAACATGCTTATATTGCTTCAATCTATCATTCTTGGATGCATATTTAGATCTCACCTGAGAGACAACCAACTCTGAATCCCCCATTACTTTCAATAGTTGGATTCCATGCTTTTTTGCAACCTCAAGTCCTAGTAACAGGGCTTCATACTCTGCAGTATTATTTGTGCATTGGAATGCCAATAAAAATGAGTGTTTAAAAGTTATACCTGATGGGGACACAAAAAGAACCCCTGCTCCAGATCCTTCTTTGGAGCAAGCTCCATCAAAATACATCTGCCACAACCCATACTGTTGTGCTTGTAGCTCGACTACAATTGGGTCAGTATTCTTCAATTGAGATGATATTGGTTGAAGTCTAAAGTTATCTAAATCCACATCAATCATACAATTAAGCATACTAAGGTCCACATTTTCAATTGCCTTAGGAGCTCGTGGCTCCCTATATAGTTTGACCTAATTGCCACCAATAGGAATAGTAGCATAAGACAAGTCCAGTTGAACATTTCACCCTACTGCTGCTACCCACTGCCTAGAAAGTAACATACCATAGTGGGGTTTAGTATCAGTAACAATAACATCCATTTTATAAGTGGCTTCAGGAAATGCTGCTATTTTTACTTCTACGTCTTTCATTGTACCTATCATAGGCACTTCTCTATTATCCATGGCATAACATTTCCCATACACAGTGGTTACTGATAACCCTAGTTCTTTCATAACACCATAGGGCATTACATTAGCAGCTGCTCCTGAATCTATCATGCAGTTTTTAATCAACCGGTTATTTACTAGCAAAGTAACATAAAAGGGATCTACCTGAGAAGGCTCCTAAGTGATGGTGGTTCCAACATATACCTCTGGAGTTTGGAACTCTTTATCCTTTCCAACTTTATCCAAACTAGTGGGTAATACTGGGTCACTATCAGACATACTAGAGAATAAAGACAAAGCTGCATCCTTATGTTCTTTTATCTTTAGTAATTCTATTAATGGAACAGTGACTTTCATTTGAGTTAAAGCTTGGGCCATATCAAATGCAGAATTATTACATTTTTCGGTATTAACCTTAACCTTTTCTGTTTTGAATTGACTGGCCTTCTTCACTGTCTCTGCCCTTTGTACATCACCAGCATTTTTGTCATCTATGCCTTTAGGTAAGTCTTTAACTTGTTCCTCTTTTTCTTGACTAGCTTTAAGAATATTAGTAACACCTCTTAATGCCCCCTTTTTTGTGACTTCTTTTACAAACATAGAACCTGGTTCACCTTGATCAGTGTCTCTCTTGGTGCTTCTCAGATTGTAGTTATGTTTTGCTTTGGCGATTGCAGCCTTAGTGAGATTTTTAACTTCTTCCTCACTAGGCCTCCTAAGATGAACTTCTTCATTTTCAATTGTTACCACATTCAATGTAGGATGCCAACCTAAGGCTAACTATCCTTGCACTAACCTTTCATTATCTATCACATCACTATATTCACTTTGCATAGATTCCTCATCACTTTCTATGATGGTTTCAAACATATTAATGTTAGGCTCTGCTTCTGGCCTCATAGATTCTTCCAGAGCTTGAGCTACTGCACACAGATGAGGAGAATGTTGTCCATCACAAGCAATACACCAAGGAGTATTTTCTATATTATTAACAGTTTTCCCTTTTAAAGGATCTGGTGTGTCTTGGCTTTGGGCAATTTTAGGCTTCTCAACTTGGGGTTTACCATCCTTCCAATTTGTATTGTATGGCATATCATGTAATCTAGGAGGTCTATCTTGCCAGTTATAATGGGGCTTATCATTTTTGTTGACCTTAGCAGTCAAATCTTTCATAGCAGTAACCAGTTTTTCTATTTTATCCTCCTCTTTAGCAACTTTGTTAGGTTGTTGTTTGGTTTCATGCCATAATCTACCATCTATCCTTCTTCCTAATTTTCTAGATGCTTTTCTATTACTTTCTACATTTATGGCAATTCTAAAGGCATCCCTCAGGTTATGAGGATTTTTATCTCTCAAAATATAAGCCATTTTGGAATCAAATGCATTGTAGTATGTATTAAGACACATATTATCATCTAGCCTCATTACCTGATACAATCTGTGCATAGCTTTCTGGAATCTAGCATTGAAATCAGTGACTATTTCATTTTCAGATTTTCTAATGTTATTGAATTCATTCAGCATGAAACTCACATTAGTCTTATCACCATACTGTTCTTGAAAGCAGTTTTTAAAATCTTCCCATGAACCTATGCTAGCTACTGGAAGACCTTTGTACCAATCTCTTACATCATCAACCAGGGATTGAACAAACAGTTTCACAATAACATCTTCATCTGCTATCTCATTATCATTTATCAAATCTCCAAAAGATTTTAGATGTTCCTCAGCACTGACTGCATTGTTCCCAGTAAACTTATGGAGTCTATCTCTTAGCTCAGTGGGAACATGATTTGGATACCCTGGGATCCCATCAAAAAACAATTGCCTATATTATTCTAGATTAATTGGCCTTCTTTGAAAAGGGGAAATAGTACTATTATTTCCCATGATCATTTTAGCTTTTGGGATTAGAAATTGAGATGTTTGGGTGTACTGTTTATTTGAGGGTATTTGGCTTACTGAGGCAATATTAGCATGTACTGCAGGTTGAGTATTGACCTGAGGAAAAGAGATGTGTTGGGGATTAGGCTTGCTAAGATCTTCCGATGGGAATGTAATAGGGGGAGCTTTTAAGTAGTTAATCTTTCTTTTAACTTCCTGATTCGCTGCTTCTAATTCAGCCTTTTCCAATTCCATTTGGAGGTCTTCCTTTTCCTTTCTCATCCTTTCCATCTCTGTCATGTGCTAGAATCCTATGAGAAATCCCTTCTGCGGTTTTAGATTCTACTTCATCATCTACCCATATCTATTTTCCTTTGTCTAAATTGACTTTAGGAAGCTGGGAGTCATTAGATACTTCTTTAATTGGCTGGGCTACGGACTTAGAAGTTGGTCTAATCTTAGGGATTAAGATCTCCCTAATTACTGGGCCTTCTTCATCAATTTTTTCTTTTTCCTTAGCAAGTACTTCAAGATCAGCTATCTATCTAAGGAGCCTATCTCTCTCAATCAATTTGGCTTTAACTTCGTTTTCCTTATTTGCCTCCTTTTGGGCTCTTAGGGAGATTAAATGATGGACTCTTTTGTTTAAATCTTCAATCTCTTGAGACATTTTATCCTCATCAGGGTAGTTTTCTTCAGAGTCTGATGCATTAATTTGATCTATGTTAATTAAGCTAATGTTCCCATCTATTGTCCTAGGAACAGAGTGCCTAATTGCATTTGAACTGGTTCTATCTTTTGCAGAAACACTAACATGAGATAGATCTCTATTTAAAATAGGTGCATCATCAATATTTCCAAACAATCCTGAATGGAAACCTAAAATATCATGCTCTGAATCTCTAGAAGATGAATTTGACTTTGCATAGACAGGTTGATCAGGTATCTTACCAGTATTATTATGTTTCTGCACCCACACAGCATTTGATGGCTCATGCATCACAGATCTCTTCTGGCCTCTTCGTAACTATTCTGGCAGACCTTCTTGCAAGGTTTCACGAGGATGTTTCTTCATGAATGATCTTGTGTTCTTATTTCCTTGCATCTCACTTGTCTTTCTTTTAGAAAATTTGTATCTCACAAGGACTGGTTCAAAAGTAACAGAGTCACCACCCACTAAACTATGGGAAAAATGAAAACAAGCAGTCTTACCCACAAACACACAACAATATTCTCCACAAGTCACGGCACAGATCTGTATTTATATCTTTGTTATAACTCTCCCTAGCAGAGTCCCCACTTTTGTTGTCCTCAAAATCTGATTCCCTTCAATGTCCTTAGACTAATATGATCTAAACTGGGTGTAGAGAAGACATCAAAGATAAGGAAATTCCAGAGACAACATATGACAAGGTTTGATTTGACCTTCTACACTTCGGGCTTCCTTGGAGCCCAGGTGGGTATACCTTTGTGAATTAACTTCACACTTTCAAACAACAACCCACAACAAACCAGTCCAGAAAACCAGTGGATTTGTTCACCTTGAAATCAAATGAAAACAAAGAATGAAAATTATAATTAACTTTAGCATTTTGATCAACAAAGTATGCCATAAACAACTTTGATTAATACCAGTGCCTTATCCAAGGTTACAGAGTCACCTAAACTCAAATAAAACTCCTGAAACAATATATATTTATGCTTCCCATTGGCTTGTTTTCCACTAATCCTTATATATGCCTAACACATACAAGAATTCAATCATTCCAGACTAAGCTATGGTCCTCAAAATTCAAAGTTCCTTCCAAAGAATTTACTGGTATGAGTGATCTTGCGTATTTAATTTCCCTCCTAAAGGGAAAACCTAACAAACACTTATACTAAGATTGCTTTGCAATTCCATTCAAACTAAACAACCTTGGATTATTCAGAATAAAGACAGTAAATAAATCTATGAACAAACTTGAAGACAACACAAAGCTTTACTCAAAACTGATGGCCTGTATATTGATATTCATTTCAAGAAAATTACAAGAAATTCTGATTCTCCATTAAACTTTGGAAAAACTCAAATAAATTTCTGTAGTATTTTCTTACAAAAATTTTGTGATCCCTTTCCCTCTAGTCCTGGTATCCATTTATAACAACATGGATGCACAAAGCTTTGGACTTCTCGAGGAGAGTTTGTTACGATTATTTCAAAAATTGAAGAGGTTACAATTTTTACGTAAAAACAATTATGCACTCTTTTCAGCCTCTGCAGTCTATTCAATAGGTTTTTCGGTTGCAACCTCTTCAAGATTTTCAGGAGCGCTCTCCAACTACTCCGGATCATGGGTGGAATATTTAACTCCCCACTCATTATATGTCTCTTCTGTCGGCCATGAAAAATTAATCACATCATTTTTAATTTTAGTCAACCTTTTCCAAGAATTTCTCAGTTTGTTGACTTCTGAATTAAGAAAACTATAATGTGATTTAATTTTTTCTATTTCCTGTATTGTTATAACAAAGAAAGAGGTATCATCAAGATCAATGATTCCCTTAACCCTTGCTGACAATTTGACTTCTATCTCTTTAAGCCATATTTGCTTATTTTTTAGCTGATCTGGATTAGCAAAAATTCCTGGGAGCAACTCAAAAACCTAATCAGTGTATTCCTTTTTGCATAGATTGACCTTTTTATCCACATTATCTACATTTGCTACCAATTGCATTAAAACTTTAGTGACATCAGAGGTAGATTTGATAATGGGATTGGCGCTTGCTTCATCATAGGATACACACATGAATTCTAGATCTTGCTCTCTAGGCCTCCATATGTCAAAAATGGGTGTCAAAATGGCCCTATCTCTCCTCAGTTCATTCCATATCTCCATGACTTTTCCCACATTGTTGTAAAGCAATGAGGCATTTATCGTATCTGCAAAACTAGAGATTGTGGCCTTTATTTTCTCCTCATATTTCCTCGCGTAAAAGGCCTGAGCCTGCTTCAGGTTCTCTAGTTCTTGGGGAGTAATCTCAATCATTTGGGAGCTGGAAGGTGCAGGAGATGGTGGAAATTCAATAATGGGGCTAGTAGGCAGAGGTCTTGTAGGAGAAGAGGAAATCATCAATGTTGAAGAATCACCTTGTTGGTGTTGTCCCATCAGCTGGCTATGCAATTTGGCAATGATGCTATCTTTACCTCTTACCTCCTCCTTGGCACTGTTATAAGCCTTCAAAATTATTTCCAACTTAATTTGGAGGGCCTCCTTTTCTTTGGCTTCCTTCTCAGCCACTGCAACATTGAATTTTACAGTTTCTAGCACAGTGCTAGCAGCCTCTACTACCCCTGTACTTTGCACTCTTTTTACCATCAATCCACCAAGGTGACTTGACCCTGGAGTGTCTTTGCCCTTTTTGCCCTCATTTCTCTTAAGGGACCACATAACTATTGTAGCATTATCCTTACTGAATGTAACCCCTTCCATGGGTTTAGTTTCTTTTCGTACTGCATCTAGCACTAGATCATCAACAATATTCCATTTTGGCAAGATGAGAACTCCAGCTTGTGCTACTAGATCTCTTCCTTGTTCAGGAGTGATGGTTTTGAATTCTTCCATCATCTCCTATTTTATTTCTTCCTCCACTGAGGCTGGATCTTTGTTGGGCTGTTCTGCCTTTCTTGTCTCACATCTAGCATTATATTTATTTATACGCTACTTCGAAATGAATTGCATGAATGCTTCAGATGTGACAAAGTTATCATCAGCTAAAAAGGTGCTACTTGCCTATTTTATCTCAGGATCCCACTCTTGGCCTTTAAGTTCAATTGAGGTAATTTCCATTTCAGCTTCAATGGGCTCTTCTAGCATCCCTTCTTCCACTTCATCATAAGTGTATGCAATCTCCCCCAAGCTGCCCAACTGCAAGAGGTGTGCAGCTGCTGCTTGTTCATCTCCTATCTCGATGGGGGATTGGGATGGGGAATACAAGGGTGTATCTGATCGCACTTCCTTCCCCACCCTTTTCTTCTTTGGGCTGTCTTAGATGTCAATGACATCTTGTACTTTCCTCTTTCCTTTCGATGAAGAGGGCTCCCCTGTTGTAGGCACCAGCACACTGTAACCTAATTTCTTATGTAGGGTGTAGTCACCAGGAGGGATTGCTTTGGTGGAAGCTGACTTTCTCAGGATCATTCTAGCCTTTTCAGGGTTACTCTTAATCACAGCTTCCCTCTACTCCTTCAGTGTTTGCATCACATCTTCAAAGCAAACAATCAAAAATTTTATTTTTTCTTCCAATGGGAAGAAGCTAGATAATGGGTCATAGCTAGCATCAAATTGATGCAGAAAATCCAAGGCTTTCTTATAAGCCACCCACTTTTCTTTCCTTAATTCCTGCTCATCTAAATCAAATTCATTTCTGATAAGATCTTCAGGAAATTGGAATTCATGAGGCCTACCTCTACATGCTACCTTCTTCCTGAACATACCATTGAAGAAGTCCTCTGGATCAGCACACCGAGACACTGCAGTGGATAAATGGTAAGGTTTGAGGAAATCCTCAAACCAATTCCAACCTCCCTTTGTAATTACGAATTGGTGGGCTATGGTAGCTACAGGAAAAATGGTCCCTTTACCTCTGCCAGTTAACTCTGCCTCTTGTAGGCCACCAATTTGTCTAAGGATCTCAGCTATTCCCATTTTGAGAGGGACCTGGTAAGGTAGCAAAAATGGAGTACCCCTGAAACCAAAAACTCTGAAAACCATGGGGACTGGATATAAATACATGTCGCCTCAGTTATGAACAATTTTGATGTTCTCTGCGAATTCTTTTGGCCTTATGAATTCCAGAAGAACCTTGGGGACTCTTGGGTTATTAGAGCAAAGGAGAGTCCTTATTTTAGATGCAAAATATTTATCAAACTTTCAGAAACTAACATCCTCTCTGTCCCATGACAACACAGTACTCCATAATTGTACCAGCATTTTCTCTCGTTCCTTCTCTTTAACCAGGTCTAGTCCACTGGTGAAATAATCACCACCTTTGAAGAGAAAAGGGTGCATTAAGAGTGAATACCATCCTAAAGGTCTATCCACCTTTCCATTTTTTATTCCTATCAACCCTCCATGGATAGCATCGGCAATGTAAGAAGCATAATCGAATGTGATAGCAAGAGACAGATTCAAAATCTGAACAATCATTAGCAAGTAATGATTTGGCATATTTGCTTCAGCATCCTCTCCTAGAATTTGGCAAAGTGCCCAATACATTCCTTTAGCCCTCAAGGTAAACATACTCAATGAAAAAGGCTCTTATGTGTTGGGCCCTACAACTGCTAACCCTCCTATTTTCAGAAAAAGTTCTTTAAGAGGCCCATTCCTAAGATGACTCCTTTATGCACTATACACTTGGGCTAATGATGTGAAATTTATGGGTTCCAGGAAGTTTGTGAACTCATTGAGCCCAAATGCTATTCTTAATTATTCCACATTGATTTCCACAAGGGTTTTCCCATTTACATCCCGGATACATCTTGTGACTGAATCATAGTTTAATACCATTTGGGTTAGCAGGTCTGTATCCATGAATACCCTTGGGACTACTAATTTCCCAACATCTAGTTCCCAAATACTATTTTGAGGAGCAGGAGAATTTCTCATTCCAAATCCGACTCTAAACAACCCCAACCTGGATAGTCCAACCTATGGGTCTCTCACCCAATTACCTTTGTCATACAATCCTTCTCCTTTCTTCAGACGGGGAGCCTTGGGCACTAACTCTTTGGCCTTAGATGCCTGGTTAGTTGACAACATCAATAGTTCTAAAAAATCATCACATACACTTCTTTCTAAATAATCAACCTTGCCAGAAAATTCCCTTTTAGGAGCCATTTGAAAATGCAAGAAAATGAATACACTCTTAAACAATCCTGCAACACGAGAATGATTTTACTTAAAACACCACACAAGAATTGATGCAAAATATGAAAGAACTCTATTCTTGCTTGAAGGAATTTTTCTCTGCAACTGAACCGCTTGCTCTGTATCTGAAAAAGATAACTCTGCGTCTGCTCTTCTGCAAAATCTTTTAAAAGATATCTTCACTTGGTTGTTAGGAAATAAAATACTTGTACTCTGGGCCTTAACTATAACATTGATTCCGCATGCTTCGGCCGTCCCTTCAAAATCGAATTCATACGAGAATTCATATTTTTAGCTCCAACGGGCCACAACATTCCTACAAGTGTTTCACTGTTACCTTTTCGTTATTGATGGCTTTGTCTTTAGTCTGGGTCCTGCTTTTCTATTGGCTACATAATACCACACGGCACCCAACCATTGGCCTTAAAAATCCCTTTGCATTCCACTTGATACTGACCGCGTGTCTCTCTTTTTACTGTGACGGGCCCACATTTTCCTTTTTTGACCATGTCATCATCATGACACGTGGATGACTCTCGTTAACTCTCACTATTTCATGGGCTTAAAGAGTGAGCATTTTACCCTTGCAAAATAGCGCGGGCCATTGGATCATCCCTCGAGTTGATCACTAATTAATCTTTTGAAAAGGTTCTCAGGAATGGTGGGCCCGCTGACTCGTCACTAACACCTGGCATCTAGTCACCTACGGCACTGATTTGTCACTCTATTATTTGCTAGAAGGAAACCACGAGGGGTCCCACTTTCGTCTCAACAGGTCTATCTCTCACGTCATCATCATGACACATTGATGGCCCTTGTTCATTCTTGCTATTTCGCGGGCCTAAAGGGTGAGCATTTTACCCTTGCGAAATAGCGCAGGCCGTTGGATCATCCCTAAAGTTGATCACTAATTACTGGGCCCGACAACTTTAGAAGAAAGGCATACAAGGCATAAAATTTTCAAATAATCAATGTAGCCACCTAGGCAAAAAACAATGGGGGACACTTCCTACGACCCCGCGACCCATAACTTAAGTGATTAAAGTAACGGAAGATTAGAAACCAGAGAGTTTAACACAAAAAGATAAGATCTAAAAAATCAAAAACCCTTAAACCCCCAAGGTTTAGAACAAAGCTGAAGCACTTGGGATTACACCCTATTCGAAAAATTTCAAGGTACCATAGCCAATTATGGGAAAAGAAGAACCCAATTTTAAAACAGTGATAACAATTACCTTTAGAAAAACTAATTTTCAAGAGATATTTATCCAATCTACCATACCAAGCTCTTGGAGCTTGCTTCAACCCATACAAAGCTTTCCTTAACCCGCAAACCATATCTTTGTTATCTATCAAAGAAAATCCATCTGGTTGTTCAATGTAAACTTCTTCTTCAAGATCTCCATTTAGAAATGCACATTTGACATCCATTTGATATACTTTATACTTCTTGTGTGCTGCAAAAGCCAAGAATAATCTAACTGCCTCAATTCTAGCTACCGGTGCAAAGGTTTCATTAGAATCAATTCCTTCTTTCTGTGAATATCCCTTACACACTAGTCTTGCTTTATTTCTGATTACCTTACCATCTTCATTAAGTTTGTTTCTGAAAACCCATTTAGTTCCAACTACATTTTTGTCTTTAGGCTGGGGTAATAATGTCCATGTGTTATTTTTCTCAATTTGTTCTAATTCTTCTTCCATAGCTTTAATCTAGTGCTTATCTTCATATGCCTCATTAGTTGATGCTCGTTCAATTTGAGAAATAAGACATACCTCATCATTTACTATTCTTCCTCTTGTCATAAGTCCTTGATATTTATTTCCAATTATTTGATCTTTAGAGTGGTTCAATCTTACATACCAGGGTGTCTTTGTTTGTTGTTGTTCTTCAATTACAGTGGAATTTTCAGATGATATCGATGTAACTGGATCTTCATTTTGTATCAATGTGTCTAGTGTAGGCTCATTTGTTAGTACCTCTGTTGCCAGTTCAGAATCTATATACCTTGAAGTTCCTCTAAACTGTTCATCAATCTTCACATTTGTACTTTCAACAATTTTCTGCAATCTTTTGTTAAAACATCTATATGCTTTGCTCTTAGATGAATAACCAAGAAATATTCCTTCATCACTTCTAGGATCAAATTTGCCAATATACTCATCTCTTCTAATATAGCATTTACTTCCAAAAATTCTGAAATATTTAAGAGTAGGAGTAATACCAAACCATAGTTCATGAGAAGTCTTATCGGTTTCTCCTTTGATGTGAACTTTGTTGAATGTATAGATCATTGTGCTTACTGCCTCTCTCTAATATACATGTGGTAAATTTGCTTCTGATAACATATTTCTTGCTGCATCCAAGATGGTTCTGTTTTTCCTCTGTACAACTCTATTCTGTTGTGGCGTCCAAGGTGCTGATAGCTATCTTCTGATTGTCATGCCCAAAATTTAGGGTAAAAATGGAACAATTTTTTTTTTTTAAAGATACTAATTTAATTAACAAGCTCACTCTTGCGACAAGCGTTAAAGAAATTTTCATTATTAAATTCGAGCTAATTCTGAAACGAACTAAGCATCAATAAATTGTTATATTTTAATTGCGGAAAACCTACTGGTTTAAATTCTATCTCCAAGAGATACTTTGTCAATAGTTTTATTAAATTAATCAAACTAAAGGAAATAGGAGAGATATTTTAATTTATCCTCCAATATGACTATATAGTCTTATCAATTTTTTCATATTTCGCTTTATAATTTATCCCAAATTAAAATCAGGATTATATAAATATATACATATATACATATTTGAATATGCATATATTTATATATTTATAATTTAATTACTTATTCAAAATGCTCAAAATTCATATATTTACATATATATATATATTCCCATATATATATATGGAAACATATATATATATATATATATTTTTTACTTAAATGGTAAATATTTTAATTCTAAATTTGAATACCATTATAATCTCCTAATTATAAAACCATATTTTTCCCCAACCCTAATTAGGGTTCTAATTTTACCATATTTATATTATCTAACTAATTAATATATTTCTTTTATTTGTAAACCGAATTGCCCTAGCCCCATCCGGGCTAGGGTTTTAACACATAAATATTTTTTAACAGTCAAAGTTTTCATGCTGGGCCGAAGACCCTAAAGGCAGCCATGAAATTTTATTGCAGGTCATGGGAGTTTGGGAGGCGAGCTGGCCGCGCGCGCCACTGTGTGAGCGCACAGTGGGCGCCGCGGCACCACTGTGTGCCCACACAGTGGGCGCCGCTGGCGGCTCCCCACTGTGTGGCCACACAGTGGGCACCGCGCGGTCGTCCACTGTGCGTACACATAGTGGAGTCCGCGGGGACCCAAAACATTATTTTTTTTTTATTATAATATATAAAAAATATATATATATATATATAAATATATATATTTATATATACATATATATATGTATATATTTATATTTACATAACTTTTATAATCATAGTTAAAAAAAATGAAATTTAATTCAATATAAAATCTATATATAATTTTATTTAAAAGAATTTTACATGCAAAATTTTAACTAATATAATAAAGGGAAAAACATTAAGTTTAATCAAAAATATATATATATATATATATATATATATATATATATAGATATATATATATTTATTTATTTATTTAAATACATCTATAAAATAAGCCTTTAAATCAATGCTAACTAAAATACAATTTAGAGTATTATTCAAAGATTCATTATACTTTTTCTAGAAATAAAGAAATTCATTTATTATTTTCTTTTTTTTCTAATAAAATATTCACATAAAACAACTTTTTCCATTTAAAATACTTAAAAGCTTTCAGCATAAATAAACTTCTAATTTGCCTCAATTAAACATACAGGTAAAATCTAAATGAAAACAATTCTTTTATTTCTTTCCATAATACAAGAAGCTTTGCTTGCAACACAAATTAACTTTTCTTTTTCAAATATACCAGAAGTAGAAATAACAAGCTATTTTTTTTTTAAAACATCTCTAAGATATTCTACCAATTTACTAAATGTTTTCTCTGAATAGTCACAACAATAAGACTTCAAGTCTACTTTCACAAATTACAACTTGCTTCTCTTTTCTATGAATGAGGCATATTTCTATAACAACTTTAAAGAAACATCTGCAACTGAATTCAAGTATCTTCAATAACAATCTTCTATATCTCTTTCATGGTTCCTATTCTCTTTCCTCTGAATTTCCTGCATAATGGAAAACACAAATATGACCACGGAGTGCTCACCTCCCAGCCTAGGCTAACTGGTAGCCACCCTCGAGTTCGGAGAACCAATTCCTAGACGGGTAACAAACAGGAAAACACATAGAATACAAAGCATATAGACATTCCAGACACATTCCCAACCTGGCTTTCACAGCACCACACTTTGGTGATGAACATTTCAAAGGGTAGTAGTGGACCAAATAGCCTGAGGAGAACTGCAAGTATGAAATAAACAAGAAGCCAGCTCATGGCACAATAAAAATATCAAGAATCTCAACCCCTTAATCCTTATGCCCCCCAAAGGCATTCTAGCCTTATAATCCCTCCTTATGACCCCCATTGCACAAATAGGCCATGCAGCAAGGGTCACACAAAGATCCCTTGTGATCGCTCTCAAAAGAGAGTCTCTCACTCGAGGGCTGTCACTGCTACCACCCTCAAGATCCTCTTCTCTCCCAAGAGTAAGAGATCTTGAGAAAACTCCCAAAACACATCAATTCACAAAACAAAATACCAAAAGCTTTTCAAACATAAATTTTCAAGAATACAGATTTCTTACACCAAAAACTTCCAGACATGAACAAGAAAAAGATATTAAAAGTAAAAATTGAAACCAACCTTAATCTGCCCAAAGGTTATTATGATATCTGATGAAGAGCTGCCCAATCCACAAATCTTTTTCCTTCTACCCTTATTCAATTTCTCTATTCCATAACATTATTTTTCTTCTAAATTTTCTTCTGTCTCCAAAAAATGGAGAGTGGGTGATTACCCTACTATTCCCAAAAATCTTCCTTAAGAAGCTCACTCTCTGAGTTCTCAATGGATTCTCAAAAAAAAACAAAAAGAAGAAAGAAAGCAAAATGCAAAAAGACTCTCCTTCCAAAAGGAAAAATCTTGATTTGATTTCACTTCAATTTTCAATTTTCGCTCAACTCAAAAAAGCCAATTTATAAAATGTTAAAAAGATCATTATAAAGTAGAAGCTTATCTAAAATTACCCCTAACCCCTAGGTATACCTTATGGGCTTTAGGAAACCCTATTAAACTACCCCTAGGTGTTCATTTAACCCATTTTAAACCCCTCTGAAGTTTATTTTCGGGTCAAACATAAGTTGACCACTCCAAATATTATATTCCCAAAATATTTTTGACAACACATTAATTTATTTAAGAAAACTATAATTAAACACTTTCCCACCAAGAGACAAAATAAAATAATTAAATTTAAATCCACACGTGTCAAGTGACACTAATAAAATACTTTTACAAAAATAAAACATGAAATAGTCTCTTGAGGTTTTTACACATTAAAATTTAAATAACACTTAACACTCATGCAGCATATACTGTTACGAATAAAATACATCACAAACGGGGTGTTGTCTCTCCAAATAGGCAAACCCTGGCTTTACAAACATACATAGGTCTAGGTTTGATTCTCCGTAATTTTCCATGGTCACATGGTAAATTTCCTGCGCATCTCAATTTACACATTAGTACTTCCAAATATTCATATATAATATAATTCAATAATACAACAATGCACATCATTACTTGCATACAATTTTCATCTGCACAGATTGAATACATCTTTTGTCAAGCAAATTCACATAAACAATTTTCATCCCAATTCACATAAACTAAACATACATCATAGTTCCATATTTAGAGTAAAGTCCTGCAAATTCAATAACGACATCTATCATTGCAATATCATTCTATCTAAAAATCATGTAGTGTTCTATCTCATAAAGCATGTAAGTAAATCATCAAATCATAGCAATGTTATCCAAATCCTGAAACCATATAAGTTCTAAGTCTCAAAATGCATCAAAATAAAGTATCCATAATAGTCTAAAATATAAAATCCACTGAATGTCAGAATGAGTCGAGGTGAGGCCTCACATCCTCCCCCTCTAGGCATGAACTTCCTCCTGGAGTTCATCAAAGAGGTGAGGGTACTCTGATCTCATACGAGCTGCGTCCTCCCATGAAGCCATAACCTCATTATAACAATCCCACTGGGCTCCAAAGCTAGCTGCCCGTCTGACTCCACCTGCAAGGCATCCCAATCTAAAAGGTGAGACTCATCATAGATATATTTTCTCAATAGTGAAACAGGAAACACATTGTGGATGCGTGACAGGCTAGGTGGCAAAGCTAAATGGTGGGCAACTAGGCCTATCCTCTCCAGAATCTCAAAAGGTCCTACAAAGCGAGGTGCGAGCTTAGAACCCTTTCTGTAACGGATCGGACTCTTATGCGGTCGCACTCTCAAGAAAAATTTGTCTCCAACCAAGTAACTACGATCTATCCTCTTTGCATCGGCATACTTCTTCTGTCTATCCTGAGCCTCTCTGAGACGCTGCCTAATCAAATCCACCTGCTGTTCCATATCCCGAACTAACTCAGGACCAATAGCAACTCTATGCTCTATGCGATCCCAACTCAAGGGCGTCCTGCAAGGCCTACCGTATAATTCCTGGTAGGGTGGCATCCCCAAAGAAGTGTGATGCCCATTATTATAGGCAAACTCCACTAAAGGAAGGTACTCCTCCCACCAAGTCTGATGATCCATGATGTACATACGTAGCATATCCTCTAACACCTGATTGACCCTCTCTGTCTGACCATCTGTCTCTGGGTGATAGGCTGTACTCAAATTGAGCTTAGTGCCCATAGCTGCCTGTAATGACTTCCAAAAGGTAGAAGTGAAAAGAGAATCCCTATCAAAAATAATCTTGCGAGGTACGCCATGAAGCCTAACAATGTCTCGCAAGAACACCTGTGCTACTGCTGGAGTTGTGAATGTAGTACGAACTGGTGAAAAGTGAGCTACTTTGGTCAACCTGTCAACTGTCACCAAGATAGCATCATGGCGACGTGAAGACATAGGGAGACCAATGATGAAATCCATGGATATAGTATCTCACTTCCACTCTGGTATAGCATGAGATTGAAGCAACCCACCTGGATGGCGGTGCTCCGCCTTTACCCTCTGACACTCGAGACACCGAGCTACTATCTTAGCAATGAGCTGCCGCATTCTCGGCCAATGATACAACTGCCTCAAGTCTGCATGCAACTTCTTAACCCTGGGATGCGCTGCATAAGGAGCTCTATGAGCTTTCGAGACAATGAACTCTCACAACCCTTCGGAGGAAGGTACATAAATGTGCCCTCTGAAGCGTAATAGTCCATCGGGCTCCAAAGAATAATCCACATATTTCCCTTCTAGAGTAACCTGAGAACGTAATACCTGACAAACCTCTGCATACCATCCATCCTCTAACAAATGTCAAAGTATATGGTCCCTCAAGTCTGTGCCCATGGATATGGTGTAAACCTCATGACGTCTCCTACTCAAAGCATCTGCAACTACATTTTCCTTTCCTTTGATGTAGTGAACGTCAAAATCATACTTGCACAAAAACTCCATCCATCTCCTCTGATGTGCATTAAGGTTCGGCTGAGTGAAGATGTACTGAAGACTCTGATGGTCTGAATGCAACTCGAAGTGATGTCCTAAAAGGAAGTGTCTCCACCTCACAAGTGCATGCACTACTGCTGCGAGCTTAAGGTCGTGAGTGGGATAATTAAGTTCATGAGTCTTATGTTTCCTAGACTCGAAAGCTATGGCCCTACCACCCTGCATAAGAACTGCCCCTAAACCCTCTAGGGAAGCATCTGTACAAACCATGAAGTCAGCTGAAGGATCTGGTACAACAAGGATAGGAGCGCTAGTAAGTGCCTTCTTGAGTTCTTGAAAGGCCTTCTCGCACTTCTCTGTCCCCTCAAATTTCTTCCCTTTATGCTGAAGAGAGGTAATAGGGTGTGCGACTCTGGAGAAACCCTCGATAAAATATCGGTAATATCCTGCTAAACCCATGAAACTCCTGACCTCTGTCACACTGGTAGGTGCTCACCAATCCATAATAGCCCTAATCTTTGATGGGTCAACTGAGATCCCATCATCAGAAATAACGTGTCCAAGGTACTTGACCTCAAATCAAAAGAAAGCACACTTTGATAGGCTGCCAAACAACTGGTTATCCCGGAAACACTGCAATACCTGCTTCAGGTGCTTCTCATTCTCCTTGTCATTCCAAGAATATATTAGTATATCATCGAGGAACACAATAACAAAACGGTCTAGAAAGGTACGGAACACCCCATTCATGAGGCTCATAAAAACTGCTGGGGCATTTGTAAGTCCAAAGGGGACTACAGTAAACTCATAGTGACCATATCTAGTGCGAAATGCGGTCTTGTGGATGTCACTTTCCACTATTCTCAACTGATGGTATCCTGACTTCAGATCTATTTTGGAAAAGACTTTGGCACCCTGAAGCTGGTCAAATAAGTCATCAATTCTGGGCAAAGGATATCGGTTCTTGATGGTTACTTTATTTAGCTGCCGATAATCAATACACAATCAGCGAGATCCATCCTTCTTCTTAACGAAGATGACTGGTGCACCCCACGGGGATACGCTAGGACGGATATGACCCTTCTCAAGAAGTTCCTCAAGCTGAATTTTAAGTTCATTAAGCTCATTTGTGGTCATTCTATAAGGTGCTCTGGAAACTGGCTCGGCTCCTGGTACTAGGTCTATATGAAAATCAATCTCTCTACGGGGAGGCATTCCCAGTAACTCTGAAGGAAATACATCTGAATATCCCTTAAGGATAGGATGGTCATCGAGCGACGTTTCTTTTTCCTCCTCTTCCTCTCTATCACTGATAGTGATAGCAAAAAGCTGACATCCCTTCCGCATGCTCTACTTAAGCTGCATTGCGAAGATCATACGAAGAGACACGGGCCTCTGAATCCTGGTGATAACTATGGGCGAACCATGATCATCCTCACACTCGATCCTTTTCAGGCGGCAATCCATCTTGGCTCTGTGGGCATAAAGCCAATCCATGCCAAGTACGATTCCGTAAGATCCAAGTGGAGTCACTCTAAGATCTACTAAAGTGGTGGTCTTGCCAATCTGCAGCTGACATGCCCTAACCTCTGATTCCACTGACACTCTAACCCTTGAAGCTAATTCCACTTCCCAACTGACACCCTGCCTAGTTCCCACTAGCCCGCAACGCTCCACAACCAATGGAGATATGAAGGAGTCAGTAGCTCCTGAATCAAACAAAATAGATACATTGTTACCTCTGATTATACCTGAAGATTCGATAACCGTTGCCTGATGATCAGCCTGGCAGTTGTCAACCACTGTGAATACTCTATGGGACCTGCCCATATCACTAACTGTCAGCTCTGAAGCGACCATCCGCTGACTCCCTGCTACCTGTCCCTGAGGGAAATCCCTCACCAAGTGCCCCCATGGCTCCACAAGTAAAGCAAGCACCCCATGCCTGGAACTGGGCACCCTGAGGCCTAGAAAATCCCTGACCTCCTATCCTACTAGATCCACTGTACCCACTCCTGGAGGATTGCTGAGTCCCTGCCGGCTGTGTGTACTGCCCCTGTGCTCTCTGATCACGTTTCTGTCCCTGAGTCTACCACTGCTTAGGCTTGGAGCCCTGCTGATACTGTGGAGGCTTCTGATTCTGGTTCTGTGGTGTCTGTTGTGGAGGAGGGGGTTTGGAGAACCCCTGAGAATTTTGGTTGTTCCCCTTCCAATGTGGTTTCTGGAATCCATAAGTTTGAGGTGCAGGATTTCGGTTCTGATACCGATCCCTATTGTCCTGTGGTCTAACCTAAATTTCCTCGGCAATCAGTGCCTTTTCTACAGCAATCCGAAGGCTCTCTGGAGCGGACATCCTAACAGGCCCGGCTATACCGGCATTCAATCCCTAGATGAAGCGGTTTACAAGAAGTTTCTCATCCTTTAGATAATCTACATATGGCAACAACTCAAAGAATTTACTCTCATACTAGGTTACTGACAAGCCTTTTTGTTGGAGATCATGAAATTCGTCTATACGACGCTGCCTGAAGTGTTCTGATAGGTACCTCTCATGGAACTTCTCTGTGAATATCTCCCAAGTGAGTGTATCAGGAACTAATCCGCATTTGTACTCTTCCTGTCTCCACCAGGTGGAGGTTGTCCCTCTCAGAAGATGAACTGCAACACGTGCTTTCAAGTTGCTCTTATAAGAACACAATGCAAAGCACCTCTCAAGACTTAGAAGCCATGCCTCGACCTCTACTCCATCTGTAGAACCTCCGAAGGATGGTGGTTGGAGGTGCATGACCTCCCTGATGAGATCCCCTAGATCTCGATGACCTCTCTCAAAATAAACTGGTTCTACCGCAGGAGGTGGTCCTGACATATGCACTGACTCTGGCTCATTACCACCCTGACTCTCTACTGGAATCGGAGCTGGGCTCCTGCTTCATTCTCTATCAACAGATCTATGACTCCCAGAGTCATGACTCCTACCCTGAGGGTTCTTTGCTGGAATCCTTTCCTGAACAATGCCAATAAGATTCTGAATGGCTGCTAAAATGTCACGGTTAGGCTCATTTGGCTGTTCAGGAGGTGCTCCTGGGTTCTCCTTTGGAACCGATGCCTCCCTCTCTTCCTCATCACATGCTATGCGCTCACGTCTAGGACCCCGTCCGCGCTTGCGAGCTTGTCGCGTCAACGGAGGCATCCTAAGAGGAAATAAGACAAAACAATTAATTTATTTCTTTTAGAATTAAATTTATTTAAATTCAAAATTCCATTTAACAAAATAATTTTAAATATATTTAAGGCGAAACGTAAGTGAGTAAGGCTCCTAGTGTGGAAACCTTGCTCTGATACCAAAATGTCATGCCCAAAATTTAGGGCAAAAACAGAACAATTTTTTTTTTAAAAGATACTAATTTAATTAACAAGCTCACTCTTGCGACAAGCGTTAAAGAAATTTTCATTATTAAATTCGAGCTAATTCCGAAACGAACTAAGCATCGATAAATTGTTATATTTTAATTGCGGAAAACCTACTGGTTTAAATTCTATCTCCAAGAGATACTTTGTCAATAGTTTTATTAAATTAATCAAACTAAAAGAAATAGGAGA
The DNA here is from genome assembly GCF_030272615.1 of Cryptomeria japonica. Taxonomy (NCBI): domain Eukaryota; kingdom Viridiplantae; phylum Streptophyta; class Pinopsida; order Cupressales; family Cupressaceae; genus Cryptomeria; species Cryptomeria japonica. Next base: position 868,875,495 of record NC_081414.1, read on the forward strand.
GATATTTTAATTTAACCTCCAATATGACTATATAGTCTTATCAATTTTTTCATATTTCGCTTTATAATTTATCCCAAATTAAAATCAGGATTATATAAATATATACATATATACATATTTGAATATGCATATATTTATATATTTATAATTTAATTACTTATTCAAAATGCTCAAAATTCATATATTTACATATATATATATATTCCCATATATATATATATATATATATTCCCATATATATATATATATATATATTACTTAAATGGTAAATATTTTAATTCTAAATTTGAATACCATTATAATCTCCTAATTATAAAACCATATTTTTCCCCAACCCTAATTAGGGTTCTAATTTTACCATATTTATAATATCTAACTAATTAATATCTTTCTTTTATTTGTAAACCGAATTGCCCTAGCCCCATTCGAGCTAGGGTTTTAACCCATAAATATTTTTTAACAGTTAAAGTTTTCATGCTGGGCCGAAGACCCTAAAGGTGGCCATGAAATTTTATTGAAGGTCACGGGAGTTTGGGAGGCGGGCTGGCCGTGCGCGCCACTGTGTGAGTGCACAGTGGGCGCTGCGGCACCACTGTGTGCCCACATAGTGGGCGCCGCTAGCGGCTCCCCATTGTGTGGCCACACAGTGGCGGCCGTGGCCGTCCACTGTGTGGCCACACAGTGGGAGCCGCAAGCTCCCCATTGTGTGGCCACACAGTGGCGGCCGTGGCCGTCCACTATGTGGCCACACAGTGGGAGCCACAAGCGGCTCCACTGTGTGTGCACACAGTGGGCACCGCGCGGTCGTCCACTATGCATACACACAGTGGAGTCCGCGGGGACCCAAAACAATATATTATTTTTTTAATTTTTATAATATATAAATATATATATATATATATAAATATAAATATATATATATATATAAATATATATATTTATATATACATATATATGTATATATTTATATTTCCATAACTTTTATAATCATAGTTAAATAAAATGAAATTTAATTCTATATAAAATCTATATATAAATTTTTTTTAAAGAATTTTACATGTAAAATTTTAACTAATATAATAAAGGGAAAAACATTAAGTTTAATCAAAAATATAAATATAAATATATATATATATATATATATATATTTATTTAAATACATCTATAAAATAAGCCTTTAAATCAATGCTAACTAAAATACAATTTAGAGTATTATTCAAAGATTCATTATACTTTTTCTGGAAATAAAGAAATTCATTTATTATTTTCTTTTTTTTCTAATAAAATATTCACATAAAACAACTTTTTCCATTTAAAATACTTAAAAGCTTTCAGCATAAATAAACTTCTAATCTGCCTCAATTAAAAATACAGGTAAAATCTAAATGAAAACAATTCTTTTATTTCTTTCCATAATACAAGAAGCTTTGCTTGCAACACAAATGAACTTTTCTTTTTAAAATATACCAGAAGTAGAAATAACAAGCTATTTTTTTTTTAAAACATCTCTAAGATATTCTACCAATTTACTAAATGTTTTCTCTGAATAGTCACAACAATAAGACTTCAAGTCTACTTTCACAAATTACAACTTGCTTCTCTTTTCTATGAATGAGGCATATTTCTATAACAACTTTAAACAAACATCTGCAACTGAATTCAAGTATCTTCAATAACAATCTTCTGTATCTCTTTCATGGTTCCTATTCTCTTTCCTCTGAATTTCCTGCATAATGGAAAACACAAATATGACCACGGAGTGCTCACCTCCCAGCCTAGGCTAACTGGTAGCCACCCCCGAGCTCGAAGAACCAATTCCTAGACGGGTAACAAACAGGCAAATACATAGAAAATAAAGCATACAGATATTCTAGACACATTCCCAACCTGGCTTTCACAGCACCACACTTTGGTGATGAACATTTCAAAGGGTGGTAGTGGACCAAATACCCTGAGGAGAACTACAAGTATGGAATAAACAAGAAGCCACCTCATGGCACAATAAAAATATCAAGAATCTCAACCCCTTAATCCTTATGCCCCCCAAAGGCATTCTAGCCTTATAATCCCTCCTTATGACCCCCATTGCACAAACAGGCCATGCAGCAAGGGTCACACAAAGATCCCTTGTGATCGCTCTCAAAAGAGAGTCTCTCACTCGAGGGCTGTCACTGCTACCACCCTCAAGATCCTCTTCTCTCCCAAGAGTAAGAGATCTAGAGAAAACTCCCAAAACACATCAATTCACAAAAGAAAATACCAAAAGATTTTCAAACATAAATTTTCAAGAATACAGATTTCTTACACCAAAAACTTCCAGATATGAACAAGAAAAAGATATTAAAAGTAAAAATTGAAACCAACCTTAATCTGCCCAAAGGTTATTATGATATTTGATGAAGAGCTGCCCAATCCACAAATCTTTTTCCTTCTACCCTTATTCAATTTCTCTATTCCATAACATTATTTTTCTTCTAAATTTTCTTCTGTCTCCAAAAAATGGAGAGTGGGTGATTACCCTGCTATTCCCAAAAATCTTCCTTAAGAAGCTCACTCTCTAAGTTCTCACAGGATTCTCAATAAAAAACAAAAAGAAGAAAGAAAGCAAAATGCAAAAAGACTCTCCTTCCAAAACGAAAAATCTTGATTTGATTTCACTTCAATTTTCAATTTTCGCTCAACTCAAAAAAGCCAATTTATAAAGCGTTAAAAAGATCATTATAATGTAGAAACTTGCCTAAAATTACCCCTAACCCCTAGGTATACCTTATGGGCTTTAGGAAACCCTATTAAACTACCCCTAGGTGTTCATTTAACCCATTTTAAACCCCTCTGAAGTTTATTTTCGGGTCAAACATAAGTTGACCACTCCAAATATTATATTCCCAAAATATTTTTGACAACACATTAATTTATTTAAGAAAACTATAATTAAACACTTTCCCACCAAGAGACAAAATAAAATAATTAAATTTAAATCCACACATGTGTCAAGTGACACTAATAAAATACTTTTACAAAAATAAAACATGAAATAGTCTCTTGAGGTGTTTACACATTAAAATTTAAATAACACTTAACACTCATGCAGCATATACTGTTACAAATAAAATACATCACAAACGGGGTGTTGTCTCTCCAAATAGACAAACCCTGGCTTTACGAACATACATAGGTCTAGGTTTGATTCTTCGTAATTTTCCATGGTCACATGGTAAATTTCCTGCGCATCTCAATTTACACATTAGTACTTCCAAATATTCATATATAATATAATTCAATAATACAACAATGCACATCATTACTTGCATACAATTTTCATCTGCACAGATTGAATACATCTTTTGTCAAGCAAATTCACATAAACAATTTTCATCCCAATTCACATAACCTAAACATACATCATAGTTCCATATCCAGAGTAAAGTCCTACAAATTCAATAACGACATCTATCATTGCAATATCATTCTATCTAAAAATCATGTAGTGTTCTATCTCATAAAGCATGTAAGTAAATCATCAAATCATAGCAATGTTATTTAAATCCTGAAACCATATAAGTTCTAAGTCTCAAAATGCATCAAAATAAAGTATTCATAATAGTCTAAAATATAAAATCTACTGAATGTCAGATTGAGTCGAGGTGAGGCCTCACACTGATTCCATTCACTTCACAAAATTTATTAAATTCTTTAGATGTGAATTCACCTCTTTGATTTGATCTCTGACATTTGATTTTCTTACTAGTTTCATTCTCTACCCTTGCCTTGAACAATTTGAATTTCCCAAGTGCTTCGGATTTTTCTCTAAGAAAAATAACCCAACACATTCGAGAATAGTCATCAATGATTACCATGAAATATCTATCACCTTGTAAACTTTTAGTTCTAGCTAGACCACATAAATCAGTATGAATTAAGTCAAGAGAATTGTTTGATTTCTCTAGAATACTTTTAAAAGATGCTCTTACTTGTTTTCCAAATTGACATTCCTCACATACCGGATTGTGGGGCTTAACAAACTTAGGTAAGTCTCTTACTGCCTTAGTTGTACTGTTCTTCACAATGTAATCAAAATTGACATGATAGAGTCTCTTATGCCATAGCCAACTTTCATCAACATGTGCAATCAAGCATGTCTTTTCATTGTTGTTCAGATGAAATATATTACCTCTAGTTTGACTACCGGTTGCAATTTCCAAACCAGATCTGTTCATGATTTTGTATTTACCATTTTTGAATTGTAATTGAAATCCTTTTTCAACTAGTTGACCAACACTCAAAAGATTATTCTTTAAACCTTCAACATAGTAACATTATCTATATTATGCTTACCATCAAGAGATATTATACCTTTTCCTTTGATCAAACAAGCTTTATCATCTCCAAATCTTACTATACCTCCACTATATTCTTGAAAAAGTCAAGAATTTACTTTTATCACCAGTCATATGATATGAACATCCTAAATCAATGATCCATTCATCCTTAACTTCTATTTTAGTGGCTAGGGCCTATTCTACCGGTTGAACAGTGGGTGCTGGTTGATCTCCTGTTATAGCAACAAAGACCCATCCATTGTTTGTTGGATCTTCATCAGAATTATCAATGACTCCTTCATCATCAAGATAACAAGATTTGTCTTTATTCTTCTTAATTTTGTATCTCTAATATTCAGGGTTAGGTTTGTATGTTCTTCTAGCTTAGTCTAACATGTCTATCAGGACATCTTGAAGCCATATGACCAATCTTATTATAGTTAAAACATTTAAAGGGTGCTTTACCTTCATAATTACTTCCAACTAGACCTTTAGGCATTTTTCTTGCAAATAATGCTTCAAGTTATTCATTTTCTCTCTTGCTTTCTTCAAGTTCTCTTGCATAAAATGCTTTCCAATCAGATTTGTCAAATGATGATGTAGATGATCTTGATGCCTTAAAAGCTAAGTCTGTCTTTATAGTAGCAACAGGACCAAATTTCTCAATTTCAAAGGCTGAAAGTTTTCCAACCAATGTGTCCCTAGTTACTGATGTATTAGGCATTGTTCTTAGTTCATATATAGTAGTAACTTTCATTTTGTATGCCGGTGGAAATCCTCTTAAAAATTTTGAACAATTTCATCTTCACTTAAGGTTCCTCCACAACATTTAATACCTAAAACAATTTCATTAACTCTTTCTATAAAAGTAGAAATTCTTTCATCTTCCTCCATTTTCAGATTTTCATACCTAAATTAGAAGCTTTCAAGGTTTGCAATTTTGACTGTGGAATCACCTTCATTCAATGTTTCCAAATGATCCCAAATAGTTTTAGCAGTAGACCTATCTAATAATCGCATGATTTGCTGATCTAATAATGCACTCAAGAGTGCTTCTCTTGCCTTAGAATCATTCTCTTAATCTTTAGCTAAGGTAGATAGATTAGGCTGACCTGGAGTAGGAGCAGTATAACCATTCTTTGTAACTTCCTAGATATCCTTTCCAATCCAATTCAGATGTGTCTCCATCCTGATCTTCCATATCCCATAGTTGGCTCCATCAAGTTTAGGACTGTCCTTCCTGAAATAGTTAGTAGACATTGGATCTCCTCAACTTGTTAAGCATCTGCAAAAAGAGGACTAAGCTTTGATACCAATTGTTAGGTCCCAAAGACAACTAAAAAGGGGTGGGGGTGAATCAGTTGTCAAATAAATTTAAATCAAAACAACTTTAAACAACCTTAATGCTTAATACCGATAAACCAAAACTTTATGCCCATAGACAGCTTTATTAGTTAATTATAGTACTGGTAAAGATTAATGCATGAAACTAAAAGACAAAGATATCCAAAACATATAACACCAATATTTGTACGTGGAAACCCTATAAGGGGAAAAACCATGGTGAGAAACCTTACCCACAATCAGATGATACTACTGCAGATAGTATGTGTATACAAATGGGGTCTGCACATGCAGAAAGGACAAGTGCCTAGACTTCACTGCTCAATCACAAATGGGAGTCACACTAACTATGATTGGATGGTTAAATCCAATGATGATGTACTACTCAAAATAGCATCTTCACATGCTGGATTCAGTACTGGTGTAGTTCTGATTGCTTTTACAAAAACCTTCCTTCCACCTTATAGAGATGTCTGCGTGCATAGCTTTGCTTATTTTCACATATACCAAATTACAATCCTTCTCACCTTCACATTCATACTTTGATCTTACAAATAAGACCTTACATTTATACCATAACCTAGGACCAATTTTAGTAGGTCAGCTCTAAACGGTATTACAATAAAATCAATTTATAAATAAAACAATAATCGATGCAATAACTAATGCAACATGTCGGCTTAATGCATTTACAACAATAATAAATCATCTCCATAGCATGCCATGCTAATCTAGAATAGATAAGCCTATCGGTGCTTATCCAGGACCTATTTGCTGGTAATAGCAAATATGCAATTACAAGTATAACAATGAATAAATCTCCAAGACAATGAGTCCAAACAATGTCTTCATCATAACCAAGTATCCTCCATGTTATTCCAAGTGTTAGTGAATAGTATTTCCTACTGGTGTACCAGATACCGTTGACTATGCATAAGTCACATGCCTACAGGTGAACATTGTCAATTCTCTAGAGTTAATAAGTGTTTATAGGTGTTGACATCAATGAAAAACTATATCAACATACCAAAATACCAACAAACCAGGCATTACAGATTCTATTTTGAGCAGTGAGCTCTAGGCTATTAGCTCTTTTGAGCAGTGAGCTTTAGGTTGTTGGCCTTCCTGCATGTGCATATTGTAGTCACTAAGACTCTTACATTTGTATGCCTCCATATTGTAGTCACAGGGACTCTTTTGAGCAGTGAGCTCTAGGTTGTTGGGCTCCCTGCATGTGCAGGCCCCTATTGTAAGTAATATTTATTCATATTGGCTAGTGAGTAAATATTGTGGGTCATAAATCTGACCGAGGTTTTTCCCACACCGATTTTTCTCGTTAAATATCTTGTGTTATGGTGTGCATTTATATTCTCTATTATTTCTATTTACTACATTATTTCTTGCTTATAGGTACATTGATTTGGGTTGCAAAGTTATAAATAAGTTCAAATATTCTATTAACTTGTTAGACACTGATTCACCCCCCCTCTCAGTGTCTTTAGAACTGTCATTGCATCTAACACCATCCTTAGTGATTTCATCTACTAACTTTGTACAAGTTTTAGGTGGAATGATAGTCACATTACTAGATTGAATTGCCAAATCAATGTCACTCTTCTTCTTCCTCTTTACAGTTCTGGATGTAGCTGAAGTGGTTACTTTTGGTGTTTGCTTCTATGTTGGTATTTTGAATGTAACCTTCCTAAACAGTTTCTTTTTAGCTTCAATTTTTTTCCTCTATTTTCTTCCTTACAACCCTCTTGAATGCCAAGGGTGTGTCATCCTCAGATTCAAACTCTGTTGTAACAAGCTCAATGTGTACTTCTGGATTCTTCCTCTTCCTTCCTTTCTTTGGGATAGCATCAATTAATGCTTTGATATCTTGTCAGACCTTCTAAACAAATTTTCTTGTTTTTCCTTCCTACTTCTCTCTCTTCTTTCGATTGAACTTTGTTTCAACCTCATATGTTTTTTGTTGTGCAGTACCACATGGCTTCTCTACCTCATCAATAGGTGCATCAATCAACATTTTTGTATAAGCATCAAGGATCTGTGCATCCATTTCATAGCCCATTTCTTTAATCCAAATCTTTTGGGGCTTAATCACTTCCATAAGTGTTTCATCCTTCTTCACCATGAAGCATATTACAGTTGAATATTTTTCTAAAATATGCTTAGGAACCTTTTCCCTAGACTTCATAGATTTTTGAAATCCCTTGAAATATCCCCATACTTTATCATCTCTCTAACTTCCTAAAGCAGCAATTGAATTTTTCAATTGTCTCCCTACTTAGATGTCAAATGCCCATTGCTTTTTACCAAAACTGGGTGTATCATTCATGAAAAATAAAATAAAGCAGACTATCAAGTTGCCATACCATAAAGTTCCCTTCTTTTCTCCCTTAATCTCTCCTAGGTTTATCAATAATTCATCTAACATCCAACCACATAGATCCAATTTCACATCCTCACTCATCATTTTGAATGCAACTAAAATGCAAGAATTGGAAACAGAATTCAGTCGGTTTGATTGAGTTACCTTATACCCTATGGTCATGCTACTGAATCTGATGTCCATGTCGGTAGTAGTGCTCACTCTCATAGATCTCCTATTAGATTTTGCACTAGTGATTTTATTCACAAAATCATTTGAAACCTTCTTATATAGATGTTTCCCAACTGATGGTAAAACAGTGATTGCTCAGATGACTTGGTGATCATGTAAGATCTATCTAACCATATAAAATCCCCTTGTGCTCTTCTCAAAACATACCTAATTATCTCATCTTCAAATTCTAGAATGTTTAGAATGTTGGTAAACCCTAAGTCTTCAATGTGTTTGTATGTTGGTTTGATCTTATCAGATTCTTCCATCAGCTCGCTCATGTACATGCCCTTTATTTTAGATGTTCCCAAGTCCTCAATGTGACAGTGTATGTATGCCCTAATATCTTCAACATGGACAACTCCCTCCAAAACATGGGAAAATGCTCCAACCGAATCTTCCAAGGTAGCCACATGCTGATACCACTTGAAAATTGGCCTGGGGAAATCCTTGACCTCTACTATAGTCGAGTTTGCAACAAAAATAGGAATAGATGATGATCCCGCTTCCATGTTTAAATATAAATACCTTTTGTCAAATTCTTTTAGTAATCGATGAAGTTGCTCAAGAAGAAATATGATTGTTCTATAATTCCTTGATCACTCTTAGTCACTCCTAATCATTCTAAAATCATTATGAATGCAAGGTGATCAATAATGAAGTGATTTTAACCTTTTAACCTTTGAGAAAAACCCTAGTCTTCCATTTATATAAATGACTACTGGTGAAAGATACCGAATCTCTAACAGAATATATCAATGCTAGATACACCTCTCCAATATGTAGAACATCTTTTAGAACCTCTTCCTGGGGCATATGCAACATCTTCATGAATTTTTCCTACCCCTAAGGCATCTACCTCAATTACTGGATGAGCTACCTTCTGATGCGGGAGCAACCTCCTCTATCGGATAAGTAACCAGTGCATTTCCATTTGATGATTGTTCTTCAATCTTCCTAACCCATCTTTGAGTATGATATTTTAGGATTTCACTAACCTTCTCTTTCCTTTACTCATTTGATCCTCCATTACCAACCAATGGATTTCTACTTCTATAGAATTTGGCAATATGTCCAACCTCATTACATGCATAACATGTAACATTGTTCCTTTTAATTTCTTTGCTAAAACCAATGAATATGCTTGACCTACATTCATTAGCCATATGTCCAAACTTTCCACATGCATAGCATTTAACATTCATTCTACAAACTTTTGTCTTATGACCATACTTATTGCATTTAGAACATTTATCGAGAGCAGAACCAAGGTTGTGATTTTCTTTGTTTCTACAATGTCTAGCCATGTGACCAAATCTATTACAAACAAAACATCTACCATTAAATTTATAAGCATTAAATTGCCTTACTAGTGCCTTCTAGTTTTTATCTTCATTAGCAGTATCAGAACTTT